>NC_044034.1:16794615-17394615 GCF_901765095.1 Microcaecilia unicolor
CTTGGCATTATAACCCACCACAAAGGATAACATCTCCATGTTCTTTCTTTGAGTGCCTATTAAGACCCTAATCAGCTGCTTCTCTGCTACTGACGGGGTGGCAGGGCTAGTTCCTTAAATGTGTGCTGCAGAGGACTTCCAGTACAGAGGATAATTTTACAACAGATTGCAAAGACGTGCAGCAGGTATGCACACATGTAACACCAGTTGATAGAGATGGAAAATATGCATGTGGTTGCACTTTCCAAAATTACCTCACAGGAAGTGCGCCAGCTCTGAGGCACGAACACATTTCCAGTGTATTATACATAGCTGGTCCCTCATGGGCAGATGATCGAAAGCCTTGCGCTGTTCAAAGCAGCGCTCTAAAAATAGTGTTGGAACAGCGCGGGGCTTTACCACACCTATGATCAGTGATAATAGCATGCAAATTTATGCATGCTATTATCTCTGATCAATGGGTAAAGTGCGGAGGATTTGCCTGAGCATGCACTCAAGCACAATCCTCCCGCACTTGTTTGACAGGTCTGGATGTCAAAAGCCCAGACCTGTCAATCCCAGGTGCTGGAGGTCCATGGGACCACCAGACCCCCAAGTACCCCTACCCTGAGCCAAGCAAAATGGGGGCTGGAGGTCTGGTGGACCTCCAGTCCCCTTGACCCCCCTCCAATCCCCCCTAGCATTCCCTCAAATGTCCCTGGTGGCCCAGTGGGCCACAGGTCAATCCCTCCCCCACCTGATGGTCTAGTGGCCCTTCCCCACCCCAAAAATACCATAATGCCTCTGTATTACTCCATGGTGCAACCTCACCTTAGGTATTGCATTCAGTTCTAGTCACCGTATCTCAAAAAAGATATAGCAGAATTAGAAAAGGTTCAAAGAAGAGCGACCAAAATGATAAAGGGATGGAACTCCTCTCGTACGAGGAAAGGCTAAAGAGGTTAGGGCTCTTCAGCTTGGAAAAGAGACGGATGAGGGGAGAAATGATTGAGGTCTTCATAATCCTGAGTGTTGTAGAACAAGTAGAAGTGAATAGATTTTTTACTCGTTCCACAAGTACAAAGACTAGGGGACACTCAAGGAAGTTACATAGAAATACTTTTAGAACAATATTTTTTCACTCAACGAATAGTTAAGCTCTGGAACTCTGCCGTAAGATGTGGTAACAGCGGTTAGCATACAGTAGCTGGGCTCAAGAGATTTGGACAAGTTCCTGGAGAAAAAAAGTCCATAGTCTGCTATTGAGACAGACATGGGAAGCAACTGCTTGCCCTGGGATTTGGAGTATGGAATGTTGCTATTCTTTGAGATTCTGAATGGAACCTTGTCACGCTTTAGGATTCCAGAATCGTTCTATTATTTGAGGTTTGTAGCTGGGTCCCCCTTCCAGGACCCAGCTGGGCTCGACCCTGCTTAGCTTCCTTCTTCACCCGACTGTTGCCTCACTCCACACCACCTTGGCCTGTTCTGGGAACTCAGCGCCAGACCCCCTGAGAGCTTGCAGGACTTCCTCCTCTCTCTATTGTTTCCACAGAGGCTCAATCAAGGCAAAACGTTTATTAAAAAAAAAAACTTTATTTTCTTGCTTCCATTCAGCATAGACACAAAAGGAAAACACCTTACTCCCAGGTTGTTAAGGTTTGCTGCCAAAGTCTCATTCAGGGTTTAAACAGTCCATATAACTTCACTTTAGCCAAAATTACTTCTTTTAGGGAACAGTACATTATCAGAAAGAAAACACAATAGCTTGGTAGGTTGCAGGCCCAGACCTTTCCAGTATGAAACAGTTTACACAGTCTTTCTTACAGCACCGCTACACAGCTTTGGTCCCACCTGGTTCAGACTGGGGTTTCAATTGTGCCCAGCCCTCTTTCTCTCCCAGGGGCTGCACCTGTTTCCTCTTTAGTAGAGATCTCCCCCAGCGCCTCAGTCTCTCTCCTCTGGTCTTCCACCAGTCTCTCCAAGGCACAGCTAGCCACCCTCTTACAGCAGCTTTTCGGGTTTGAGCCAGAGCTCCAATCTCCATCTGTTCCTCCTCTAGTCCTTCAGTAACCTCCATTTTATCCTCCTTTTCAACTTCCCCGCCCCCAACCTCTCCAGCTGGCCCTCATCACCTCCCTCAGAGACCATTTCCCAATCTTCTATCTCCTCCCCTAATTCTTGAACAGCCGGGTGGGGAAGAGAAGGATTCTGGGACTGGTAGTTCCTCCTCTTCTTCCTTAACCCGGCCAACCTCTCTGCCTCCGGTAGCGCAGCTTTCTGAATGTGGGTGTTGTGCACATGAAGTCTGCCCCGTTGGGGTTCCCCAGCTGCCTGCACCCCCCCCCCCTTCTGCGTGCCTTCCCGGATCCCCTTTTACCTACCCTCTCACAGGTTCTACATGGAATGTTGCCACATTTGGTTTTCTGCCAGGTACTTGTGACCTGGCTTTACCACTGTTGGAAACAAGATACTGGGCTAAGATGGACCAGTATGGATATTCTTATGTTCTTTCTTATATTCTTATGTTAAATATCTACTGTACCTGAATATAACTTTCCTCTGGTTTCTACAGAAGAGACCTGAGCTAAAATCTAAATAAGTATAACTGATATAATATTTCTACCTCACTGTGCCTTGACTTATAAGAGACATTTCTCACAATTAGCCTATAAAAGTGCAACACATTTGTGTGCATTTTCAAAATATTGATCTCATTGTTTTGCTACCATTTGGGGAGTTGGCACTTGGCCTCTGTATGTCTTGCATCTAATAGGGAAAGGTAGTCTGAAGTTACAAATGATATAGAAATCAGAAGACAGCAGACGCTTTTCTATCATACATGAAATATTGAGGCTTTCATTTGCTATGTTTGAGAATGAAAGGTCATAAAAAAGCAATTCGCAGATATGAACAACAAAGAACACATTAGCAATAGCATCAAACTTTATTTGAAACTGAAAATGAGATGTAATAGATGCAACTTGTGTACTCAAAATACTAACTTTATACTTAATGCAAATTTGGGCTACTGGAGACAAAAGCATTACACATATAAGAAAGTACACCCTGGGGTCTGTTTACTAAGTTGCATTAGGAGTGTAATGTGAGTTTTAACATACCCTCAGTGCTAACATGTGGGTCAAAAACAGATGCGAGTTCAACGAAGTACTATTTATTGAAGAGGGTCCCACTTTGGCCAAGTTTCGACTTTGTCTTCGTCAGGAGTCACCAGATGCTTCCAAAACAAACCCTGAAAGGTTAAGTAGGAAAGACTCATCATCAACAGAGTACGGTAACCTCTCCGTTTGTTGTTTGGGAAGCATCTGGTGACGCCTGATGAAGGCAAAGTCGAAACTTGGCCAAGTTGGGTTCCTCTTCAATAAATGTTGTACTCACGTCTTTTAATGTATGTTAACTACAGATGTTGCAGATAATGTGGCATTAATGCATGTTAAAGCAAAAAACGAAAAAGCAACCCTATGTATGAAGTCCACACAAGAAAAATGTAGGGATGCACGAATAATCTTCCAATCCAACCACAGTGCTGGTAATATTTTATTGATCAGTATCAGTAAATATGCAAGCAGACTCGACATGGACTCATCTTTCAGTGCGTAGCACCAGCCTCAAGATTTGTGTCAAGTCTGCTTGCGTGTTTACTGATTCTCATCAATAAAATATTATCAGCACTGCCTATGTCCCTGTGATTGGATTGGAAGACTATGAATGCATGTCGGCAGTTTGCTCTTGCTGTCAACATCACAGCCCGCCATGGAGGTTCTACATGTGGAAAGCAACTCTATAACAATGCACCTATATTTAGGGGCCTTGAAGGCCCTTATGTGGTACCTATTCTATAAAGGAAAGTAGAGCACCTACTTTCCAGTACAGAAAACTAGCATATCTAGGTATATACGCATGTATGATGTTAGGCGAAAGCTTTTACAACTGCTGTAGAGCTGGTGTAAGTACTCATGCCAAAATGCTGGAGATATGTGCATAACTTCTATACGTTATGCACATAAGTGTGAGTCCCAACCACACTGTGCCCAGATTCTGCCTCTGTGATCTCCCATTTGGTGCCGTTCGTTAAAGGGAAGACATCTTTGTTTCTTTACGGCTGTGCAGGAGTTTGATTATCCTCAAAAGACAGACGTACTGTAATATTGGGATTAGGCAGATATGGTCAATGGGGTTGGCAATTTTACGTGGTTAGGTGGGCAAGGGAGAGAGGATAGGGATGAAATTATAGTCATCTGTTGATAGTTAAAGAATAGACCAATTTTGGCTGTGAGTAATCGCCAACAGTACATGTGGCATTTCGGTTTATTAAATGCTAGATCAATATGGAATAAGTGGCATTTAATTCACAATATGCTATTTCAAGAAAAATGAGATTGTTTATTTCTTACTAAAACTTGGCTGAAGGAGGCTGGTGGAGTTGCCAATAGATGTTTTTAATGTCCAGATGGTTTTAAATATTTTCAGTCTCCTAGGATAGGGGAGAAAAGAAAGTGGAGGGAGTTGCTTGCTTGCTCTCAACTTTATTTGGCAGAACAAAAAAATAGGTTCCCAGGGTCTGTGAAGCAGGGGCGTAGCCAGACACCCAATTTTGGGTGGGCCTGGGCCCAACATGGGTGGGCAGAAGAACCCCACCTCATCCCTTAGGTGATTTGGTCTCTCCTCTCGCCTGCACGCCACATGGTCTCTCAAATATCCCTCCTCTCCTGCACACCTTTTAAATTTCAGATTTTCAGTGAGGAGCAACTAATACACACTACTCATGTAGGCCCCACATCCTTCCCACCGATGCAGCTTCCTGTTTCCGCATAGGCGGGAATACGTCAGAGGGAAGGCTGTGGGGCCGGTGTGAGCAGTATGTATCAGTCGCTGCTTCCTGCAGGCAACAACAACAACAACAACCATTTCTAAAGCGCTACTAGGGTTACGCAGCGCTGTACAATTCAAACATAGAAGGACAGTCCCTGCTCAAAGAGCTTACAATCTAAAAGACAAGAGAACAATCTAAAGACAAGTGAACAATCTAGAGGACGAGTGAACAGTTAATCTGATAGGGTGGATGGATTGGGGTATTTTATATTTCTCGAGCGGTTAGGCGCCGAAGGCAGCATTGAAGAGGTGAGTTTTAAGCAGAGATTTGAAGATGGGTAGGGAGGGGGCATGGCGTATGGGTAAAGGAAGATTATTCCAGGCATAAGGTGAGGCAAGGCAGAATGAGCGGAGCCTGGAGTTGGCAGTAGTGGAGAAGGCTACTGAGAGAAGGGCTTTGTCCTGTGAACGGAGGTTGCGGGCGGGAAGATCTGCTATTTATAAGGCATGCAGGAGGGACAGTTGTTGGGAGTTTTCAGCTTGGGAATCTCTGCCGGCCACATCATAGGTGTGCTGCTACTGGTGGGCCTGAGCTCAAAGTAGCCCACCCTTGGATACACCACTGCTGTGAAGGCTTGTTATTAAAGGTAGTGGGGGCACACAGGGTAGCTATGTATCCACCCCCCCCCCCCCCCCCCCAAGGTTGAGCTTAGAAAAACTAGCGAAGTTATCTGAAAAAGAAATCCTGTATAGCTTTGGGAGATTTTAATGTCCACTGGGATGATGTGATTGATGATGATCTTTGTCAGCTGGAGGTTTGAATCCACTTGTAAATTTGAGTACTCACAACCAGGGCCATATCCTGAATTTGATATTTGTTTCAGAAAACCTAATTCATCCCACCACGTTACAACTTTTAAAAATTAAGACCCTCTCCCTTTGATGGATCATTATTTGAGCCTTTATTTTTTTCCACAGTTACATTTTTTTGGGTAACAAGTCTTAAATACAACCCTCCCCCCCCTCTCCTCCCGATATTCAGCACTATTTAATTGGCCAGAATGGCTGCCAACCGGTTAAATAGCGCTTAACCGGCTATCCACTGATATTCGTGTTATCCCCTGCTGAATATCCCTAGTTAGCGACTAGCAGATGACCTGTCATATCAGCCGATATAATCAGTTATCCACCTATTTTTTAAAGCTGGTTTAGTGGCCATATTAGGCCAAGTGAATCTTTGGCCCGTTTAAAGATAAACCAGCCAAAAATAAACCGGATATTCAATGCCGGTCACTAGAAACGGACCCGCACTGAATAGCCATGCTCAGAGTTGACCACGGGAGTTAACCAGTCTAACTCCCACAGTCTGAATATCGGCCCCCAAAAAGAAGTAAGGTTGGTGAAACACATCCACATCAGCACGACAATACCTAAACCTCAACTACCCAAGCTGCAAAGGACTAAAATACAAATCAACCTACGCATCCAGTTTTTCCTACATCAGCACCCAGCCTACATGTTAGACCTGATAGACTTACCACCCAGGAATGCTAAAAGATCATCCCGCACATTCCTTAATCTTCACTTCCCCAACTGTAAAGACCTAAAATACAAACTAACGCAAGCGTCAACCTTTTCCTACTTGAGTACACAGTTATGAAACGCACTGCCACGCAACTTAAAAACAATTTACGAACTAACCAACTTCTGTAAATTCCTGAAGACCCATATCTTTAATAAGGCATACAACAAAGATCAGCAAATGTAAATGTACACATCCCCTCCACATATATTCAGAACTGTCTTATAATATCTGCTTGTTTATATTTCTACTATGTAACCAAGATTTTCTGTAATGCTAAGTGTCTATTTTCTAATCTATTTCCAACGATCATGATATATTGTAAGCCACGTTGAGCCTGCAAAAAGGTGGGAAAACATGGGATACAAATGCAATAAATAAATAAACTATGGAACGCACTACCAAAAACTGTGAAAACCACGTACGACCACCTCCAATTCAGGAAAAAACTATCAATAGAAATCAAACAAAATAAAACATGGAAAAGAAAATAAGATGATACCTTTTTTATTGGACATAACTTAATACATTTCTTGATTAGCTTTCGAAGGTTGCCCTTCTTCCTCAGATCGGAAATAAGCAAATGTGGTAGCAGATAGTCCTGCTTATAATCGAATGAGAAAAACGCCCAAGTTCCGACCTAAATCGGGAGATGGACGTTTATCTCACAAAAACGAATAAAGCGGTATAATCGAAAGCCGATTTTTGGACATTTTCAACTGCAATCCGTCGCGGATGCGGACAAAGTTGATGGGGGCATGTCAGAGGTGTGGCGAAGGCGGAACTGGGGCGTGGTTATCTGCCGAACAGAGATGGGCACATTTCACCGATAATGGGAAAAAAGTATGCGTTTTTAGCTAGAATTTAGGACACTTTTCCTGGACCCTGTTTTTTCACGAATAAGGCCCCAAAAAGTGCCCTAAATGACCAGATGACCACTGGAGGGAATCGGGGATGACCTCCCCTGACTCCCCCAGTGGTCACTAACCCCCTCCCACCACAAAAAATGAAGTTTCTCAACTTTTTATTTTCACCCTCAAATGTCATACCCAGCTCCCTGACAGCAGTATGCAGGTCACTGGAGCAGTTGTTAGGGGGTGCAGTGGACTTCAGGCAGGTGGACCCAGGCCCATCCCCCCTACCTGTTACAATTGTGCTGCTTAATGCTTATTAGTCGTCCAACCCCCCCCAAACCCACTGTACCCACATGTAGGTGCCCCCCTTCACCCCTTAGGGCTATAGTAATGGTGTAGACTTGTGGGCAGTGGGTTTTGAGGGGGATTTGGGGGGCTCAACACACAAGGGAAGGGTGCTATGCACCTGGGAGCTCTTTTACCTTTTTTTTTGGTTTTGTAAAAGTGCCCCCTAGGGTGCCCGGTTGATGTCCTGGCATGTGAGGGGGACCAGTGCACTACGAATCCTGGCCCCTCCCACGAACAAATGCCTTGGATTTATTCGTTTTTGAGCTGGGCGCTTTCATTTTCCATTATCGCTGAAAAACAAAAACGCCCAGCTCACACATTGTTGAATAAAACATGGGCGTCTATTTTTTCCCAAAATACAGTTCGGTCCGCCCCTTCACGGACCCGTTCTTGGAGAAAACGCCCATGGAGATAGGCGTTTTCGTTCAATTATGCCCCTCAGTATATATGAGAGAAACATCAAAGCATTACTTTGACAGTCTGACAGAGTGGGAGGGTGGGGGTATGCATGGGGACATCAAAGCATTTCATTGATATTCTAACAGGATGGGTGTTGGTAGGTGAGAGGAGGGTAATAAACAGAGAAATACAGTTTTATGTTTTATAATGAATTAGAAAACCCAGATCCTTATTAAGTCCTGTTTGTTGGGTGTCAAAATATTCAATCATTCTTATTTCAAAGGTCTTACGTTCCTGTATTGTTTTAAAATTACCTTTCAGTATTCTTACTGTGAAATCACTGGTGCAGTGTTCTGGTCTTGTAAAGTGTTGGCCCACAGGGGTGGGGCTTGACTGGCACCGGCTATTTTCATGAGATGTCTGTGCAGATTGAATCTTGTCGTAAGACCTTTGAAATAAGAATGATTGAATATTTTAACACCCAACAGACAGGACTTAACAAGGATCTGGGTTTCCATTATAAACCATAAAGTTGTATTTCTCTGTTTCTCTGTTTATTACCCTCCTCTCACCTACCAACACCCATCCTGTTAGACTATCAATGAAATGCTTTGATGTCCCCATGCATACCCCCACCCTCCCACTCTGTCAGACTGTCAAAGTAATGCTTTGATGTTTCTCTTATATATACTATTTGCTACCACATTTGCTTATTTCCGATCTGACGAAGAAGGGCAACCTTCGAAAGCTAATCAAGAAATGTATTAAGTTATGTCCAATAAAAAAGGTATCATCTTATTTTCTTTTCCATGTTTTATTTTGTTTGATTTCTATTGATAACCTTTAAGAGTGGACCAACACGGCTACCACACCTCTACCACACCTCTCTACTTAGGAAAAAACTAAAACCCCACATGTTTCAAAAGGCTTCCCCCCCCCCCCCCGACCCAACATAAATGCCTGAACTCCGTGACACTATAACACCACAGTCCGTACTGATCACCAAACTATCTCTTCTGTTCTTGCTAACCTCTTTATAGTCCCACTACATGTTCCTTCATGTGGTCCCTACCCTTCCTACCTCAACTTAACCATTGTTTGTATTACTCCGGAGTCTATCAACACCTCTCCGGTACCATGTAAGCCACATTGAGCCTGCAAATAGATGAGAAAATGTGGGGTACAAATGTAACAAATAAATAAATAAATTTGAAATAAGTGAAAGGGAAGTTAAGCAGAAGTGTCAGTGTGTATAGAGAAACAGACTAAAGGCTGGTATTCAACAGCAATAGATTCTCTACATGGGATCATTCCCAAAAGCTTAAAAGTGTATGGTCCATATGTCAAGGTAAATGGGGCTCATTTTCGAAAGCTCTGTCGAGCAGGGACTGTCTCTTCATGTTCAAGTGTACGTCTAGTAGCGCTATAGAAAATATAAGTAGTAGTAAATGGTGTTCAGAAGATTTAAGAACACAGTGTGAGAGATAATGGGGCTCATTTTCGAAAGAGAAATACGTTTAAAAAGTAGCATAAGCAGCATTTGGACTTTTTGCTTCCCAAAACTTTTAAATCGCTATTTTCGAAACACATTTTTTAAAACATTTTTTCTATGCTGTTCGTCCGCAGTGCATTCAGATCACAAGGGGGCATGTCAGGGGCTGGGATTATCTCTTTCAGTAGTTCATCCTCCTGGAATAGTGGCTGTAGATCTTTTATGATTCTCCTCAAGTTTTCTAGCTCGGGATTCTCTCTGTGGCTTTCTTCTTTCTGTACTGCAGCAGGTTTTCTCCAGTTATTTTAACGGAAGACGCATTATTCTTGGAGATTATTTGGGGGTTGTAGACTCTTTGTTTGAAGGAATCAGAAAGGATTTACGTAAGTGCGTAAGTATTGCCATACTGGGAAAGACCAAAGGTCCATCGAGCCCAGCATCCTGTTTCCAACAGTGGCCAATCCAGGTCACAAGTACCTGGCAGAAACCTAAATAGTAGCAACATTCTATGTAGAACCCCAAAGAGTAGCAAGATTCTAGAATTCTAAAGAATAATAAGATTCCATGTAGAACCCCAAAGAGTAGCAAGATTCCATTCAGAATCCCAAGTACATAAGTATTGCCATACTGGGAAAGACCAAAGGTCCATCGAGCCCAGCATCCTGTTCCAACAGTGGCCAATCCAGGTCACAAATACCCGGCAAGATTCCAAAAATGTACAAAACATTTTATACTGCTTATCCCAGAAATAGTGGATTTTCCCCAAGTCCATTTAAAAATGGTCTATGGACTTTTCCTTTAGGAAGCCGTCCAAACCTTTTTTAAACTCCGCTAAGCTAACCGCCTTTACCACATTCTCTGGCAACGAATTCCAGAGTTTAATTACACGTTGAGTGAAGAAAAATTTTCTCAGATTCGTTTTAAATTTACTACATTGCAGCTTCATCGCATGCCCCCTAGTCCTAGTATTTTTGGAAAGCGTGAACAGACGCTTCACATCTACCCGTTCAACTCCACTCATTATTTTATATAGGTGTTTATCTGTCTCTTGAGTCAGAGCAGATACAGTGTCATCATGTGGCTTGGCTCTGTATAATGGATTTTTTTGTACGTGAAGGGTGGACGCTGGAGTTGTGGCAATAGCCTCATATGTCTATTGGTTTCTTGTACATTGATGTTTGTATGTAGCCATTGCTGATGGAAACTGTGGTGTCCATAAAGTTGACTTTTTCTGGAGATTGCAGCACTCAGTAGAGATAGATTTATGAACCATATGGTTGCAACCACAAAAGGAAAGGCACCTAGGCTAGAGAAGTTGGCAGGCATGAAAACAGAGAGGTGCAGGAATTACGAGAGAGGAAGGGCAGAGCAGGGTCTTCTAGGGCTGTTAGCAGCAAGCCTTTTATGGCTGAACCAGAATGGGTATCTGATAGACAGTGGGAAATGGACCAATGACTCCAGGGAGACGGGACTATGGTGATAAAGGAAACAGCTTTATTCACAGACTCGACATAGTACTGTGTTTCGGCCACAGGCCTGCCTCAGGAGTCTTGAATGATCCTCATGGGTTGAAAAAAGGATTTGTTATCGGATAGTCTTAATTGATCCTCGTAGCTTGAAAAGTGGATATGCTAATGGGTAGTCTTGATAAAGACTCTGATGAAATAATATAAGAAGTGTAGCATCTCTGTATAGTCTTTGTCTCACCATAGTCCTGTCTCCCTGGAATCACTGGTCCATTTCCCACTGTCTATCAGATAGCCTTGTTTGCGTGGGAGTTTGTGTTCATCCACCTGGGTGGATTGCCTTCCTCTTGAACCAGAATGGGAAAAGCAGGCCAGCCTCAACAGTGGAAGGAGACCCAACCCAGGCACAGTTTAACCTGTTACTGGTCCTGATGTCACCACTGCTGTAAATTGTTCACCATCAGAAACCATTCTGTAGATCACAACACAGGGTTACTTGCTGTTACCTTAGAAACATTCCGTAAATGGTGCTGCAAGGCAGCAGCCTTAGAGGATCTGCAAATTCTACGGCATTACAGACAATGAGAGGCCCTGCTTCAAAGTCTCAGTACTGCCAAGCACAGTTGTGTGTGAAAAGTGTGCAGCAGCTGCGCATTTCTGCAGAGGATATAAACACAACTAGAACAGAAAAGTCCCTCATGACCATCAGTTGTCAGAATCAGTAAGTAGATGAATAACTCGTTGCTGCTACTTGTACTTGAGTCTGGATTGATTGTTCCTTTATGAGCTTTAAAGTGCTCTCAGACAATAGCCCAATGTTTTGCAGTGTTTTATCTGCTCTTCCCAGAGATATTTCATTCTATGAAAGGTGTTTTATTTTGGGGTTTTGTTTTTTTTTTTGCCTAGCAGGCATAAAATTGGCATCAGTTAAGGTAAAAATAAAAAGGAGAGCATAGAATGGCCTCTCCACATTCTGGTCACAGCTCCGAGAGGAACCTTTGTACGTTCTGTGGTAACGCATGATAAGATGTGTCCTCTCTGTCCACAGTGGCTGCTACGTAATGAAAGTCCTATTTTAAGGAGTTCTTGTACGAAAGTAAAGCAAAAATGCTTTACACAGAGATCACGTCCATCTGTTTGTCACATAATATCTGGAGATCATGTCCGTCTATACATAGTAAAATGACGGCAGAAAAAGACCTGCACGGTCCATCCAGTCTGCCCAACAAGATAACTCATATTTGCTGCTTTTTGTGTATACCCTACTTTGATTTGTACCTGTGCTCTTCAGGGCACAGACCGTATAAGTCTGCCCAGCAATATCCCCGCCTCCCAACCACCAGCCCCGCCTCCCAACCACCGGCTCTGGCACAGACCGTATAAGTCTGCCCAGCACTATCCCCGCCTCCCAACCACCAGCCCCGCCTCCCACCACCGGCTCTGGCACAGACCATATAAGTCTGCCCAGCACTATCCCCGCCTCCCAACCACCAGCCCCTCTTCCCACCACCGGCTCTGGCACAGACCATATAAGTCTGCCCAGCACTATCCCCGCCTCCCAACCACCAGTCTCGGCTAAGCTCCTTCTGTTGTTACTTAGATAAACTGTGAGCCAAATTGAGCTGATATTTCGAAGTTCACACTGGGGTATTTAGAAGACTTCAAATATGATCACTGAAAAGATTGTTAAGGAGGTCATTGGATTCTCTTTGGTTCCCTTTTTTGTTTTTTTATTTTTTTTAATTTGTTTGTTTTTTTGCGTTCAGATTGCAATAGAGCACACTAACAGATTTTTAGATGCCTATAATATTCTCTTGGTTGTCGTGGCTGAAGTCATGATTGTCAAACTTGTCTGAGTAAGTAGAACTAATGTTTCAGCCATCCTGAAGACATGCCCAATAACTGGCATCCTCAAATCCAGTCCTCGAGATTCACAACCCAGCCTGGTTTTCAGGATTTCCACCATGAATATATATGAGATCTAGTTGCATACAATGGAGGCAACGCACACAAATAGATCTCGTGCATCAAATTTGTAATCCCAGGCCCACGTCATAGGACCTCTGGCATTGCAATCCACAAGGCAATCAAGGTATTTGCAGCGGCGTTCCGTGCTTGGCTGACACCCGGGGCAGATCGCCGCTGCGCGCACCCCCCCAGGGTGCAGTGCAACACGGCGCCCCCCCCCCCAGCGTGGAACGGCACCCCCCCTGGTGTGGACCCTAACCCCCCCTGGCGCAGCGCCTCTCACTCCCCCCGACAGTCCCCACCTGCCTACCAGCTGAGCTCCGGCCGGCACCTCCAATCTGCAGCGCTGCTGACTTTAAATGAAGAAAACCATCTGGTCGTTGGCCCTTCACTACTGAGTCCTGCCCTCTGATATAACTTCCTATTTCCTCGAGGGCGGGACTCAGTGAGTGAAGGGCCAATGACGAGACGGTTTTCTTCATTTAAAGTCAGCAGCGCTGCAGATTGGAGGTGCCGGCCGGAGCTCAGCTGGTAGGAGGTGGGGACTGTCGGGGGGAGTGAGAGGCGCTGCGCCGGGCGGGGAGGGGGTGGATGGAGCACCCCCACACACACCCGTTGACACCCGGGGCGTACCGCCCCCACCGCCCCGCCCTTGCTATGCCACTGGGTATTTGTAATCCACTGGCAAAAGTTTAACCTTTCACTGAATTATCCTTTCCTCCATCAGGTCTCCCAAGTGCCCCACGTTGGGCGCCAAAATTTAGGTGTAACCCAAACCTCACCCTGGTTAACCTCCAGAACCCCTTGAGCATGGATCCAGATTTATAAATGGTCTTTGGTCTATACTCAGGGGCTGATTCCCTGCAGCTTCTAGTCCAGGAACCATGCAGCACGACAGAAGGTTAAAGGATAACTGGAACGTTATTGAACTGTAACAAAATGAAACTCTATAGCAATGATATTCTGTAGCACGGTGAGAAGATATCTCATCTAACATCAAATCAAATCTCCATCATCAATGGGCACTTCTTTTCTGCACCCCGTAGGAGCCTTAACAAAGAGCAGGTTCTCTTTCAAGGATATACTCCTGGGCACGACCCTGCAACGCCTATCCTGCAGCCAGATGGAACTCCAGAACTAATTCCATCTCCCAGCAGGCTACTTGCACAAGCTGGGTTGGGAACCCCTTGTATGGCTCTCTTCATTGTGGGTGCTACCAAACGGCTACCCCTGGCTGTGGGTAGAGCGCATCATACCCTGAGCCCAAGTTACGAGCCAGACTCCCAATCTGCCCGACTTCCCGGCGCCTTCACCAGCTTCTATGAACTTGACCGCCACCGTTCCCCTCAGGTCTGGTTAAATGGATCCTCTTTATTTTGCCACAGGTCACTTGGCAGGGGGCTTGTAATAGCTTCGAATCTAGGCGACGAAGGACACCCTTCCCTCTCGAGGCCAAACTCCTCCTCATTCTTTGGCTCTACACATCAGGGCATTTCCATTTTTTAATATGATTCCCACAACTCTTCTGGGTTGGGCTCCTTCCACCCTGGGCTTCTGTCAAGGATCCCTATTGTAACCAAGGTTACACTCCCAATCAGCTACATTTCACCTGCTCTGACGTTTATTTTTGTTTGTTGTTTGTTTTGTTGTTACATTTGTACCCCGCGCTTTCCCACTCATAGCAGGTTCAATGCGGCTTACATATTATATACAGGTACTTATTTGTACCTGGGGCAGTGGAGGGTTAAGTGACTTGCCCAGAGTCACAAGGAGCTGCCTATGCCTGCAGTGGGAATTACTACTACTACTACTATTTAGCATTTCTATAGCGCTACAAGGCGTACGCAGCACTGCACAAACATAGAAGAAAGACAGTCCCTGCTCCAAAGAGCTACAATCTAATAGACAAAAATAAATAAAGTAAGCAAATCAATCAATTAATGTGAACGGGAAGGAGAATGAGAGGAGGGTAGGTGGAGGCGAGTGGTGTACAAGTGGTTACGAGTCAAAAGCAATGTTAAAGAGGTGGGCTTTCAGTCTAGATTTAAAGGTGGCCAAGGATGGGGCAGACGTAGGGGCTCAGGAAGTTTTATTCCAGGCGTAGGGTGCAGCGAGGACAGAAGGCGCGAAGTCTGGAGTTGGCAGTAGTGGAGAAGGGAACAGATAAGAAGGATTTATCCATGGAGCGGAGTGCACGGGAAGGGATGTAGGGAAGGACGAGTGTGGAGAGATACTGGGGAGCAGCAGAGTGCGTACATTTATAGGTTAATAGAAGAAGTTTTGAACAGGATGCGAAAATGGATAGGGAGCCAGTGAAGGGTCTTGAGGAGAGGGGTAGTATGAGTAAAGCGACCCTGGCGGAAGACGAGACGGGCCAGCAGAGTTTTTGAACCGACTGGAGAGGGGAGAGGTGACTAAGTGGGAGGCCAGCAAGAAGCAGATTGCAGTAGTCTGAACCCAGTTCCCCAGGACCAAAGTCCACCACTCTAACCACTAGGCCACTCCTCCACTGTTGCTACTATTTGAGATTCTACATGGAATGTTGCTATTCACTAGCAACATTCCATGTAGAAGTCGGCTCTTGCAGATCACCAATGTGGCCGCGCAGGCTTCTGCCTTCTGTGAGTCTGACGTCCTGCACAGAAACAGAAGCCTGCGCAGCCTTCTACATGGAATGTTGCTAGTGGAATAGCAACATTCCATGTAGAATCTCCATAGTATCTATTTTATTTTTGTTACATTTGTACCCTGCGCTTTCCCACTCATGGCAGGCTCAATGCGGCTTACATGGGGCAATGGAGGGTTAAGTGACTTGCCCAGAGTCACAAGGAGCTGCCTGTGCCTGCAGTGGGAATCAAACCCAGTTCCCCAGGACCAAAGTCCACCACGCTAAACCACTAGGCCACTCCTCCACGTTTATAACAGGAGAGGTTTCATTGAAAAAGAAAAAAAACACACTCCTAGGGAAAATATCTCATACGTTATGCTGAACAGACATTTTCTATGTGACACCGATGAAATATTACACAGTTGGTATAAAGTGATGACTCGTTACAGCTATGCGTCCTAGCTGTCAGGTAGATTGATTGAATTGGGATCAGTGTTTGTGCATGGATGGTACTATGAAAGCCCCTTCCTCACGGTTGTGTTATAGCCAAGAGCTTGAACTGGTACTAAAAATGCACAGGACTAATTAACAATTATGCTGAAAAACAAGCTGGCATGGAAACGAGGGCATCCAGGCGACGCCTTTTTATTTGCAGAGCATTAATTATATGTCCATTTCTGGCCATGACTGGCTGTGTTTTGAGAGGATAAAGCTCTCTGTGTGACCCATATTCTGAAAAGTAAAAATCGTTCTGACAAATAGAACATTGAAAAGAATGAGCACTGGTGTATACAGTAAGTGGTTTTAGACTGAGCTCCTTGAAAGCATTCCTTGATTTGGCGTAGGACCTTTCATAATAATATGCTATTGTTAAATCTGCAGCTCAGTGAGAGGGGGAGGACTCACCTATTGTTGCATTGTGCCTAAAGTTTCCCCTACTGCAGTGTATAAGAAATATGTTAAATCTTCATGTCAGCTCGATCTTTGTCTGTTCTCTATTATTACTACTACTACTACTTAACATTTCTAAAGCGCTACTAGGGTTACGCAGCGCTGTACAATTTAACATAGAAGGGCAGTCCCTGCTCAAAGAGCTTACAATCTAAAGGACACGTGAACAGTCAGTCTGATAGGGGCAGTCAAGTGGGGCAGTCAGGATTTCCTGAAAGGTAAGAGTTAGGTGCCGAACGCAGCATTGAAGAGGTGGGCTTTAAGCAAAGACTTGAAGATGGGCAGGGAGGGGGGCTTGGCGTAAGGGCTCGGGAAGGTTGTTCCAAGCATAGGGTGAGGCGAGGCAGAATGAGCGGAGCCTGGAGTTGGCGGTGGTGGAGAAGGGTACTGAGAGGAGGGATTTATCCTGTGAACGGAGGTTACGGGCGGGAACGTAAGGGGAGATGAGGGTAGAAGGTAGTGAGGGGCAGCAGACTGAGTGCATTTGTAGGTAAGAAGGAGAAGCTTGAATTGAATGCGGTATCTGATCGGAAGCCAGTGAAGTGACCTGAGGAGAGGGGTGATATGAGTATATCGGTTCTGGCGGAATATAAGACGTGCAGCAGAGTTCTGAACAGATTGAAGGGGGGATAGATGGCTAAGTGGGAGGCCGGTGAGGAGTAAGTTGCAGTAGTCAAGGCGAGAGGTAATGAGAGCGTGGACGAGAGTTCAGGTGGTGTGTCCCGAGAGGAAAGGGCGAATTTTGCTGATGTTAAAGAGGAAGAAGCGACAGGTCTTGGCTATCTGCTGGATATGCGCAGAGAAGGAGAGGGAATCAGTATCTATAGACTTCAAGTGTCGACTTTTATCTTGCTTACAACACACCTTAGCTTTAAGTATTTTTCCCGCTAGTTTCGATAATATTATAATCATTCCCATTTTGAAAAATAAAAGGAATCTAGTTGTTCCATCTCAGACTATTTATTTATTATCACATTTCTACCCCACATTTTCCCAACAGCATCCGGCCCAATGTGGCTTACATCGTACCGCAAAGGCTGACGCCGATCCGGTAAATTAAACTAATACAAGATAAATCCTACATAAGAAAGAATGGGGAGGAAAGGGGAGGAACAAGAGGGATCAGGGAAAATAGGGAGAGAGGTGGGGAGGGTAAGTGTGTCCAAGATTACCAGTAGGTTGATGAGCATCAAGATGTGGTAGCATTGGCTGAGTCTTTGGGGTAGGCTTTTCTAAATAGGATGGTCTTAAGAGATTTCCTGAAAGTTAGATGGTCTTGGATGGCTTTTATAGCTTTTGGCAAAGCATTTCATAGTTGTGAGCCAATGAAGCCGAAGGACGAAGCATATGAAGATTTATATTTGATACCGGTGCAGCTTGGATAATGAAGATTCAAGAATGAACGGCATGATCTTAATACGTTCCTAGGAGGTAGGATGATTAATGTGGTCATATAGCCTGGGACTTCCCCATAGAGGATTTTGTGGCCTAGGGAAAGGATTTTAAAGGTGATACGATCCTTGACAGGAAGCCAATGCAATTTCTCTCGGAGAGGTTTAGCACTTTCGAATAGACATGTGGCTTCAATACCGCTATTAGCTAAATTAATGGAAGGTCTAGTTACTCTCTGATTGACAGAATACCCGGATACCCATAATCCAGTGGCGTAGTTAGGTGGGGCCATGGGGGCCTGGGCCCCCCAAAATTTGCTCTGGTCCTCTGGTTGGCTGGCGGATGCATGCCAGAATTGAAATTACTGCAAGGACCACATGGTTACCAGGCAGTAACTCCAATTTGGCGCAAAGGTGCCTACGTGGCTTAGTAAAAGGGCCCCCCCCCCCCCACTTTGTTCTCTGATTAGCAGTCTGAATATGGCTAAATTGAGGATTAATTTGACAAAATGCTGGTTGGACTCATGGACCACTCTGGCACTGTCTGGATAATGCTAAGATGGTCAGAGGGCAAATTCAGCCATGAGCCCTGGTTAGTGCCTCTGAATATCCCTCTCACTTGCACTTATCCAGAATTGGAAAAGGTGCAGCGAAGGGCGACTAAAATGATAGCGGGGATGGGACGACTTCCCTATGAAGAAAGACTAAGGAGGCTAGGGCTTTTCAGCTTGGAGAGAGACGGCTGAGGGGAGACATGATAGAGGTATATAAAATAATGAGTGGAGTGGAACAGGTGGATGTGAAGTGTCTGTTCACGCTTTCCAAAAATACTAGGACTAGGGGGCATGCGATGAAACTACAGTGTAGTAAATTTAAAACAAATCAGAGAAAAGTTTTCTTCACCCAGCGCGTAATTAAACTCTGGAATTCATTGCCGAAGAACGTGGTGAAGGCGGTTAGCTTGGCAGAGTTTAAAAAGGGCTAGATGGTTTCCTAAAGGACAAGTCCATAAACCACTACTAAATGGACTTGGGAAAAATCCACAATTCAAGGAATAACATGTATAGAATGTTTGTACGTTTGGGAAGCTCGCCAGGTGCCCTTGGCCTGGATTGGCCGCTGTCGTGGACAGGATGCTGGGCTCAATGGACCCTTGGTCTTTTCCCAGTGTGGCATTACTTATGTACTTATGTCCTCTACTTGGCTCACTTTTATTACATAGAGCAGTGATTTAACCTATTGTGATGTCATAGTGGCTCATTCCACCAATAAGAGCCAACCTCATTAGTGATGTCACAATGGCTTGATTGTATAGAATGTTTGTACGTTTGGGAAGCTTGCCAGGTGCCCTTGGCCTGGATTGGCCACTGTCGTGGACAGGATGCTGGGCTCGATGGACCTTTGGTCTTTTCCCAGTGTAGCATTACTTATGTACTTATTATGCCTACTTTAGGAAAAGTGCCTTTGAATATGGGCTACAAAGTGTACAGCTAATCCCTAAAGAGTATGATGGAACTCGGAGAGTCTCCTGTCATTGGTCTGCAAGGGTAGACATTCCTCCAGATCCTCCTGGTTAGCTTCTACAAACTTTAACCCTGAGGTTTGTGTATAATAGCAAACTTGTAACTATGCAAAAAAAGTCCCTGTTGGTAAGGTGAAAAGTTGTGGCTATATGGAAGGCTGACCTCTAGCTGTAGTGCTGAAAGACTACCACTAGAGCTCACAGCAACCACTTTACTGATGGAGCCACTAGGGGGAGGAGCTAATGGGGATCACTCCTGCCAGGTATCCCATTGGACCACCAAGGATCGTAAGGTCATAGAGATGGGTGGGTGAGGGGAGGTTCAGAAGGGGGGATTCTGATCTCAGGTGACGTGGTTGGAAGGGGTGTCTGATTTTGGGGGGGGGGAGGGCCTGGAGTGGGATCTGGAAGTAGTTTCGAGAGAGAAGATCAGAATTAGAGTGGAGGAGTAGCCTAATGGCTAGTGCAGTGAGCTGAGATCCTGGGGAACTGGGTTCAATTCCCACTACAGCTCCTTGTGACCTTGGGCAAGTCACTTAACCCTCCATTGCCTCAGGTACAAACTTAGATTGTGAGCCCTCCTGGGACAGAGAGATATCCAGAGTACCTGAATGTAACTCACCTTGAGCTACTACTGAAAAAGGTGTGAGCAAAATCTAAATAAATAAATAACAGGAACAGCAGCAGAGACAGTGGACATCCCTGCCTGGCTCTTCACCCAAGTGGAAAACTAAAATCAGACCATTCACTAATGCTGCAGCTGAGGGGTTGGAGTATAGCATTTGTGTACAGTGCCATGTAAGTTTTGAAGTGCTATCACATAAGAATAGCCACATTGGGTCAGACAAATGGTCCATGTAGCCCGGTATCTTGTTTCCAACAGTGGCCAATCCAGGTCACAAGTACCTGGCAGAATCCCAAAGAGTATCAAGATGCCGGAATCCCAAAGAGTAGCAAAATTCCCTATTTCTATAGGTGCCCCACTGAGCTGGGAGACCACTTCCCTCATTCCACTGCTACTCTGAGAACAAGGTGCTGAGAGGCAGCGCCCTAACCGCAGGTGATTATTATTCCAACACACAGGAAGAACCCAGAAGGCAAAGTCTTTGTTAATAGCACCTTAGAGTAATGGTTATCACACCGCTCTGACTTTGGTTGCAGATGCCATAAGTCCAGCACATATGACTCCTGCTGCATCGGAGCCAGTAGTCCACCAACTCTTACTCAGGTTTCTAGACTGCTGGCTCGTTCTCCACCCAGCCGAAGTGTCAATGTCTTCTGTGCCTCTTTGGGTGTGGAAAATGTTTAGTTAGACTCGCCATTGCTTGCTCTTAGTATAGCAGAATTCCGCAATGCAAAATGGATTTTTTTATACCAATATTATTGCACACTGCTGCAAGTTCTCTATGAATAGCAAGATAAATACTCTACGGTTTTGATATATCAGCTCCCTTTTTCTTACAGTGCACCTGCATTAAAACTGACTTTTGAGCAAAGCTCAAGATTTATTAAATGACCGCATGAGGTCTATACACTCCCTCCGTGGTGTTGCCCAGACAGTGAGCTCGTTCAGTTCTTAACATCAGTGGCATGGCTACTGTTCAGGTCAGCGGCGAAGAGGCGGTAGTGGCCATGGGGGGCAGAAGTGGCAGCGGGAGGGCGGCAGCGGGGAGGAGGCCAAAATATGCCCTCAACCTTGGGCTCTGGCCCCCCATCCTATCGAGGTCTGGCTACGTCCCTGCATAACATGCTCAACTGTTGATCCATAGGAAGTTCAATAGGCAACTATTTCTCAAAAGTACGAGCACGAACTCTAGTGGGCCACAGATCAAACGTTATTTCCCCCATGACCCTTTTTCAAGGTCTTCAATCTTTGATTCATATTTGTACACCAAAGCCTTCAGTACTGTAGCTTTGCAATGGCCTCTTAGAGTCCTCAGTGTCCTCCATTCTGTTTTATTTCAATCATTGTACCACCAATCGCGGAGGTAGAATTGGACACAACACTCACACTTGCTCACTACGTTTGTTGAACTTGACACCGAAAGCTTGTACCACTGCTTCAGTACGTTGACTGATCATAATTGGGCTCATCCTTTACCACCTCTACCATCTTCGAATTGACAGGCCTCATCTTGTTCTTATCCTGTTTTGTTGGTTGAGCTCCCATAAAACACACGAAGGGGCTTTTTTGATATGATGTCTAAGTCCGATTTTGGCCGTTTTGCACATAATGTCCAAAATTCGAACAGGAAAGGAGGTCATTTTCGAAAAAGAAAAACATCTTATCTTTTTTTTTTAATAGTTGGTTCATTTTCAGGAAAAGAAAAAACCCCGAATAAGTACAAAATGTAGAAAATCAAGCTATTGGGATGTAGGAGGAGACAGCATTTTTAGCAAACTTGTCCCTCAGACATCCCAGGAGAGCAAAGGGGTACCCTAGGGGGCCCTTATGTTCACACATCTCACCTTTGCTCCCTTATCTTGTCCCCTGAACCCTCCAAAACCCACCCAAAGCCTACTGCCCCCCACAGTACACAACTACAATAGCCTTATGGGTGAAGGTAGCACCTATATGTGGGTACAGGAGGGTTTGGGTCAGGGTTACCATATTTTGTCCTCTGAAAAAGAGGAGACATGTCGTGCCCCCTGCCTCACCCACACCACACCCCTTTCACGTTCTCACCCCGCCCTTTCTTGCTCTCACCCCGCCCCCTGTCACATATTCCCCTCTCCCGGGTCACATATTCCCCTCCCTCCCATCACCTCCCCTCCCACAGGTCACATATTCCCCTCCCCTCCCCCTGTCACCTCCTTTCCCCTTACTTACTATCTACTGCCCTGGTGGTCTAGTGACCTCTTCGGGGCAGGAAAGATCCCCCTCTTTCCTGCCCAGAGCGCTGCCCTTGCCCTGCATCCTGTTGCTGTGATGGTCTCCGGATTCAAAATGGCCACCGAGAGTTGAAGTCTCGCGAGGCTGCTTCAACTCTCGGCGGCCATTTTGAATCTCGAGACCGTCACAGCAACAGGATGCAGGGTAAGGGCAACGCTCCGGGCAGGAAAGAGGGGGCTCTTTCCTGGCCCGAAGAGGTCACTAGACCACCAGGGCAGTAGATAGTAAGTAAGGGGAGGGGAGGCTAGGATAGGTCTGCCGCCTGCCCACCCATTTGTCCAGAAATCTGGACAAACGGGCGAACTGGCAAAACCCGCCCAGACGCCCGAACATGTCCTCAAAAAGAGGACATGTACGGGTAAATCCGGACGTATGGTAACCCTAGTTTAGGTGACTTTGGGAGGGGTCACAGTTTCCACCACAACTGTGAGAGGTAGAGGGAGACAGGGACCCGAGTCCCTCACTCCATGATGCACTGCACTGACCACTACACTACTCCAGGGACCTGCATGTTGCCCTAGTAGACCTGACTTTAACATCTGAGGCTGTCATAGAGGCTGGTAAGGCATATTTTTATTCACATTTTGGGGGGGAGGGGGGTCAGTGACCACTGGGGAGTGTTGGGGGGGGGTCATCCCTGATTCCCTCTAGTGGTCATCTGGTCATTTAGTGCACCTTTTGTGCCTTATTTGTTATAAAATAAAATTTCACTGCTGCTTTTGGCTCCTAGCCCTCAGTTGCCCTCCCCTTGTCCCTTCCTTCCTTCTCACCCAGTACTTCCCTCATCCGTAACTGTCTTGTCTGTCTGTGTTATTTAGATTGTAAGCTCTTTTGAGCAGGGACTGTCTCTTTGTGTTAGGTGTTCAGCGCTGCGTGCGTCTGGTAGCGTTGTTCAAATGCTAATAATAATAATAATACAATCAGGTCTAGCTCATTTTGGCTGAAAAACATCTTAATCTTAGCAACGCCCAAATCCCGCCCTTAACACCCCCCAACATGCCCCCCTGAGATCTGGATGCACTGCAGACGAGCAGCATAGAAAAATGTCTGAAAAATAGGTCTCAAAAATACCGATTTGAAAATGTCCAAATATTGTTTGACACCACTTTTTCTCTTTTGAAAATGAGCCCCACAGTGTTTTTTATTTTATTTATTTATTTGTTACATTTGTATCCCGCATTTTCCCACCTTTTGCAGGCTCAATGTGGCTTACATATAACCATTTTATGGCGTTAGCCGATTACAGTCTGAGCAAATACATGGTATGAATGAATACAAAGTGATATTGTAGTACAATGAGGTACATGTAACATGTATGGTGGTGCGGTTGGGGGGAAGTTAGAGAGGGAAAGGGGGAAGAAGAGTCAGAAAATGTCCGTTACGGTCTTTGGTTACATTGTGTCGCATGTGACCAGGTATTTTTATGTTTGGGTCGGTGGGATATGCTCTTCTGAACAGGTCTGTCTTTAGCGCTTTCTGAAAATTTAGGTGGTCGGGAGTAGTTTTTACTGCTTTTGGCAATGCGTTCCATGGTTGTGCGCTTAGGTAGGAAAAGCTGGATGCATCGGTGGATTTGTATTAGAGTCCTTTGCTGCTTGGGTAATGGAGGTTTAGGTACGATCGTGCAGATTTTGTGGAGTTTCTGGTTGGCGGGTCGATGAGGTCTGTCATGTATCCCGGTGCCTCGCCGTAAATAATTTTATGAACAGTCATGCAGATTTTGAAAGTGATACGTTCTTTGATTGGTAGCCAGTGCAATTTTTCTCTGAGTGGTTTGGTGCTGTCAAAACGTGTTTTTCCAAATATAAGCCTGGCTGCTGTGTTTTGGGCGGTCTGAAGTTTCTTTATCATTTGATCCTTGCGTCCCGCATAGTTTTCTATATACCTGTCCATAAATAGTTTAAAATACTATTCCCAAAGAAGTCAAGCTTCGATGATAAGAACAGCCTCAGCTGGGGCTGGATGAGTCAGTGAGAACTGTTCTTCCGCTCAACACATCACATGAGTCCAGGAGCAGACTAGGCGTGGTGTGGGCCCCCCCGCCCAGGCCACTGTCTAACACCCGTCCTACTACCGCAGCTGACACCCCCGCTGCCCTGGTCCTACCTGAGGGGCCCTAGTGGTCTGGTGGCCTCTGCGGGGTGGGGGGGGACATGTTCTTCCCTGCCAGCAGCGCTGCCCCCTATTCCCCCACCTGCCAGCACCGCTGAGTTTTCAAAATGGCGGCCGAGACTTCCCGTGGTAGTCTCACACTTCTCGACCGTCTTGCGAGACTTCCACAGGGAGTCTCGGCCGCCATTTTTAAAATACGGTGGTGCCGAGTGGGGGAGGGGATTACGGCAGCACAGCGAGCCGGGGCAGGAAAGAACATGTTACCCCTCGCGGAGGCCACTAGATCACCACCGGCACACCTTTCAAGGTAGACCGGGAAGGATTGCAGTGTGCGCCGGGCATCTGGGCAGAGCCTCTGGGTCATCAGGCACTGCCCGGTTGCCCGAATGGTCAGTGTGCATGAGTCTGAGGTTTTACTGTGTAACCATTCGGTCCAAGTGGTAGGAAAGTGGTGGACCCCTATCAGCACCTTGTCAAGAGCTGAGGTTGTGCCTGGGCTGGACACTGACAGTTATACAGCAATGGAAATTTATATTCATAGATAACTTTTCATGCCAACAGGATCCTAACAAGCTTTATGCTGCCAATACTCATAAACATGCATGCAGGCACATCTTTAGTTAATTAAAGTAAAGGTAATTTTGTTCAGCGTCTGTTCTGGGGTTTTTTTTGTAGTTAATTAAAGTAGTCTAATTCCGTGTGTAGGGATAGTGTCTGGTGGGGAAATGCTCTTTGAAAGAATTGTTTACCAAAGGATATTTTTCTGCGTGGTGGTCCTAGAGAGCTCTGCGGTTTGTTTGGCACCCTGCCTCCCCGTCTATCATTCACCTCAGGCACACGCTGTGATTTATACGATGTTATAGAGGAAACGGGATTACTATTCAACCGTGGTGATCAGTGCTTGATTTAAAAGCTAGCTGTCGTGGTGATTTTATACCTGATACCCTCCAATACTTATTTGGATATTGGCAATATTCATACCCATAACCGTCCTTTTACAAAGGTGCACTAGCGTTTTTGGCGCATGCTAAAAATAAGTATCCGCTAAACACTAGAGACGCCCATATATCCCTATGGGCTTCTCTAGCATTTAGTGTGAGCTCAAAACGCTACTGAACCTTTATAAAAAAAAAAGACCCCCTGAATAAACTTCGGATTTCCTTTTTGCATTCTAACTTTCTCCAGGCAGTGACGTGGTTAACAGACCGACTGTTGCAGGTACATGGAAACTCCACCCAGTTTCTGTTCCCAGATTCACCCCACACTATTCAGATAGTGCCAAAGGGGTCTGTTCAGATTTGTAGCAACATTATCCAGATATTTTTATTTTATTTATTTATTGGGATTTATTAACCGCCTTTATGAAGAGACTAGCCGTTGAGCCCGTAAAAACGGGCTACTTTTGGAATGGGGGAGTTTCCGAGCCCCCCCCCCCCCCCCCCGGAGTCACTGCCGCCGCCCCTCCACCCGGGCCGAGCAGCACTGTAAACTTACATCAGCACGCAGCAGCAGGCACATCAGCAAAGCTGCCGTCGGGGCGGGCTTCCTTCTCTGCCTGTGTCCCGCCCTCGTGTGACGTAACGTCGGCGAGGGCGGGACAAAGGCAGAGAAGGAAGCCCGATGGCAGCTTTGCTGATGTGCCTGCTGCTGCTTGGTGATATAAGTTCACAGTGCTCGGGCCAGATGGAGGGGCGGCGACGACTCCGGGGGAGGGGGGGAGGGGGAGCGGTTCCGACGTCTGCAGCATGCCAGTAGAGACTTCCCTCTCTGTCCCGCCCCCATCATCACGTATTGAAGCGGGGACGGGGCAGAGAGGGAAGTCTCTACTGCGCATTTGCGAGTGAGTATGGTCACTCGACGTTTATATGTTTGATTCACCCAAGGCGGTTGTACAGCAGGTACAGTTTAACATCAAACTTACAATTTTGTTAACAGCAGTAAAAATGACCAAATATAATAAACGAGGTAAACTTGAAAACAGCAAATTAAGACCTAATAATAGGACTACCATGAAACAGGATAAAAATTATACACCTTTAACAGCACTGAAATTCAAATAACAGAAACATAATACAATGAGGGGCATAATCGAACGTCGCCGGCCAAATAGTTCGCCGGCGATCTATTGTGGCAGTGGCGCTACAGCTGGCCGGAACCGTATTATCGAAAAAGATAGCCGGCCATCTTTTCTTTCGATAATACGGTTTAGCCCGGCCAAATGCCAGAGTTCGCCGGGTTGGAGATGGCCGGTTATGTTTTTCAGCGATAATGGGAAAAAAATGCCGGCCATCGCAAACCCGGCAAAATCCAAGGCATTTGGTCGTGGGAGGAGCCAGCATTTGTAGCGCACTGGCCCCCCTCACATGCCAGGACACCAACCGGGCACCCTAGGGGGCACTTCTAAAAATTTTTTAAAAATACAAAAAAAAACCTCCCTTCTCTTGGGTGCTGAGCCCCCCCAAATCCCCCCCAAACCCACTCCCCACAACTCTACACCATTACCATAGCCCTTATGGGTGAAGGGGGGCACCTACATGTGGGTACAGTGGGTTTTTGGGGGGGTTTGGAGGGCTCAACACTTAGCACCACAAGTGTAAGAGGTAGGGGGGGATGGGCCTGGGTCTGCCTGCCTGAAGTGCACTGCACCCATTAATAACTGCTCCAGGGACTTGCATACTGCTGTCAGGAAGCTGGGTATGACATTTGAGGCTGGCAAAAAAGGTTTTTATTTTTATTTTTATTTTTTTAGTGTGGGAGGGGGTTGGTAACCACTGGGGGACTACGGGGAGGTCATCCCCCATTCCCTCCTTCCCTCCAGTGGTCATCTGGTCAGTTGGGGCACCTTTTTGAGGCTTGGTCGTGAAAATAAAAGGGCCAAGTAAACCCGGCGAAATACTGATTAACGCCGCTTTTGTTTTTCCATTATCCGGAAAGCCAGCCATCTGGTAGCCACGCCCATGCCCGCCCATGTCCCACCTTCGCTAAGGCGCCGACACGCCCCCTTGAACTTTCGCCGGCGAGGCGACGGGAAAGCGGCGATGCTGTCAAAAACGCCGCTTTTGATTATACCGATTTCGCCGCTTTTGAGAGATCGCTGGCCATCTCCCGATTTATGTCGCGAAATGGCCGGCGATCACTTTCGAAAATAAGCCTGAATGTCAGCTTAATACTAATGAAACACCTAATCAGCACGCATTAAAACATTCAAATAACATAGCTGTGATATTAATGATTTTTCTACAATACAGCTTACCATGTAGCTGAGGGGCCAAGTGCAGATATATAGATGGGGACAAGATGTATGGGATAAACAGATGGGTGGCTAAACTCAAGGCAATTTCTTTTTACGGTTAAGCAAGAGATAAGGAACTGGTCTAAGTTACAGTCTGTGTAGCAAGCTAGTCCAGGTGCAGAATGAGTGTAGAGTCAGTCACTCTATGTAATAAAGGCTTGGGAGAAGAGCCAAGCTTTCACCTGCTTCCTGAAGTAGAGGTAGGCTCGAGTTATACGTAGCCCCGCTGGAAGTAAATTTCAGAGTGTGGGGGCTACTCCCGAGAAGGCTCGCTGGCAGGTATCACATCGCACAATTTCTTTTGATGAGGGGACAGATAGTGATGATCCTTGAGAGGATCTTAGAGGTTTCAGAGGTGTATAAAGGGCTAACTTATTCTTTAAGTACTCTGGCCCATTTTGTCTTTTGACCTAAAGATAATGCTACTGAAAATCCAGATATGGACCCGGTGAGCTGGACTTATCCATGCAGGAGCTGGTCCTATCTGGAGGAATAGCCTAGTGGTTAGTGCAGCGGACTTTGATCTTGGAAAACTGGGTTCGATTCCCACTGCAGCTCCTTGTGACTCCAGGCAAGTCACTTAACCCTCCATTGCCCCTGGTACAAAATAAGTACCTGAATATATGTAAACCGCTGTGAATGTAGTTGCAAAAACCTCAGAAAGGGGGTATATCAAGTCCTATTTCCCTTTTCCTTTTGAGATTCTAAATGGAATGTTGCTACTACTACTGGAGATTCTAGATGGAATGTTGCTACTATTGAGATTCTACATGGAATGTTGCTATTCCACTAGCAACATTCCATGTAGAAGCCTGCCCTTGCAGATCAGCAATGCGGCCGCACAGGCTTCTGTTTCTGTGAGTCTGACGTCCTGCACATACGTGCAGGACGTCAGACTCACAGAAACAGAAGCCTGTGCGGCCGCAGGCTTCTACATGGCATGTTGCTAGTGGAGGAGTAGCCTAGTGGTTAGTGCAGTGGACTCTGATCCTGGGGAACTGAATTCAATTCCCACTGCAGCTCCTTGTGACTCTGGGCAAGTCACATAACCCTCCATTGCCCCGGTACAAAATAAGTACCTGAATATATGTAAACCGCTTTGAATGTAGTTGCAAAAACCTCAGAAAGGTGGTATATCAAGTCCCATTTCCTTTCCCTATTTGAGATTCTACATGGAATGTTGAAACTATTTGTAGATTCTACATGGAATGTTGCTACTATTGAGATTCTACATGGAATGTTGCTAGTGGAGGAGTAGCCTAGTGGTTAGTGCAGCGGAGGCTGATTCTGGGGAACTGGGTTCAATTCCCACTGCAGCTCCTTGTGACCCTGGGCAAGTCACTTAACCCTCCATTGTCCCGGGTACAAAATAAGTACCTGAATATATGTAAACCGCTTTGAATGTAGTTGCAAAATACCACAGAAAGGTGATATATCAAGTCCCATTTCCCTATCTGAATAAATGCTGTTGAATATTGGCCCATTTAAATTTTGTTTTTCACAACAAGTCAGTTGGGTATTTTTATTACGAGTGACCTTCTCCATTGTTACATTGTAGTCATTTTTGTAGGTCCTTGTTAAACTAACATAAATACACCAAGCAAATGTAAAGGTCTTATTAATAAATTATGCATCCCTTCTCTCTTTGCAACTCTTAATAATTAACACCTCATTAATGTGTAGACAGCAGTCGAGCAGCAAGAGGGAAGCTATCCAGTGTCTTCCACCAGATGTTACATGTATCATTATCTACCAGTTGGTGAGAGGTTTTGAATATGCAGTCAGTTCAAAGGACTCCTGGCTCTCAGAGAATGAATTCAGGCCCAGATGCATCAACCATACGTTAAAAAAAATCAAAAACGTAAAAGTCCTTACCGAAGTTGAAAAAAACGAAGAATGCACTAAAACAAAAGTCCCACAGGAATGGAAAATAAAAATGGCAGATGACATTTAATGTGAACAAGTGCAAAGTGATGCATGTGAGAAGGAGGAACCCGAATTATAGCTACGTCATGCAAGGTTCCACGTTAGGAGTCACGGACCAAGAAAGGGATCTAGGTGTCGTCATTGATGATACGTTGAAACCTTCTGCTCGGTGTGCTGCTGCGGTTAAGAAAGCAAATAGAATGTTAGGTATTATTAGGAAAGGAATGGAAAACAAAAATGAGGACGTTCTAATGCCTTTGTATTGCTCCATGGTGCGACCGCACCTCAAATATTGTGTTCAATTCTGGTGGTAGCATCTCAAAAAAGATATAGTGGAATTAGAAAAGGTGCAGAGAAGGGCGACGAAAATGATAAAGGGGATGGGACAACTTCCCTATGAGGAAAGGCTAAAGCGGCTAGGGCTCTTCAGCTTGGAGAAAAGGCGGCTGAGGGGAGATACGATAGAGGTCTATAAAATAATGAGTGGAGTGGAACAGGTACTACTACTACTATTTAGCATTTCTATAGCGCTACAAGGCGTACGCAGCGCTGCACAAACATAGAAGAAAGACAGTCCCTGCTCAAAGAGCTTACAATCTAATAGACAAAAAATAAAGTAAGCAAATCAAATCAATTAAGGTAGATGTGAAGTGTCTGTTTACGCTTTCAAAAAATACTAGGACTAGGGGGCATGTGATGAAGCTACAATGTAGTAAATTTAAAATGAATCAGAGAACATTTTTCTTCACTCAACGTGTAATTAAACGCTGGAATTCGTTGCCAGAGAATGTGGTAAAGGTGGTTATTTATTTATTTATTTTATTTGTTACATTTGTATCCCACATTTTCCCACCTTTTTGCAGGCTCAGTGTGGCTTACATGGTATCGTAATGACGTTCGCCAATTCTGGTATGAACAAATACAGTAATGTTGTGGTAGAATAAGGTTCATGTGTACAGACACATTAGGTTAGCTTAACAGAGTTTTAAAAAGGTTTGGACGGCTTCCATAGAAAAAGTCCATAGACCATTATTAAATGGACTTCGGGGAAAATCCACTATTTCTGGGATGAGTAGTATAGAATGTTTTGTACTTTTTTAGGATCTTGCCAGGTATTTGTGACCTGGATTGGCCACAGTTGGAAACAGGGTGCTGGGCTTGATGGACCTTTGGTCTGTCCCAGTATGGCAATACTTATGTACTTATCACTCTACAGATATAGCAGCAAAACTCAGCCACTAGACATATAGTTAAGTGGTTTGTTAAGACTGCTTCTTCGCAGGCTTAAATTAAACCATTTAGCTATGCGGACAGCAGCTGAATATCACCAATATAGGGGCAGGTCTTCAATTGGTTGCCTCCGTTTGCTAAATGATACATGGTGGGAGACTCTATTCTATAATGGCATATGGGTGCCCAGATTCTAGTATACACTGTCTGGTCAATATTCAGCCCACGGCAGTCAGTGTTTTTTAAATGCTGACCGCCATGGGAATAACTAGCTCTGGATATTCAGTGCTGAGTCATGTCCGAGTAACTACATTGAATATCCAGGGCTACTTCAATGGTGTTAGCTACTGGGGCTTATGTGCGTCCCAGCTGAATATCAGTTGAGACTTGTATTTTTTTTTTTTTAATGCTGTCAGCCCTCCCCCTGTCCTGCTGCCCCCTCCCATCCCATGAATACTCAAAACAACCTCCTCCCCCAACCCCGCGAATCTGGCTCCCACCCCCCAAAGGAAAAAGATGATTGTCCCAACCCTTCTCCCTCCCCATAAGTCACTCTGAGTCTACTTGGAGAAGTCCCTGGTGGTCTGGGGGAAATCGAGCAGGTGCAATTCCCATTTGCTCCAACCCTACACCAGGTTGCATTCCAAAATGGCTGCCACAGCCTCAAGCGGCAGGCCTCAGAATATTTCAAGTAGCATGGGTACTTGAAGTACCATGAGGATGCCACTAGGGGTCACAGCAGCTACTTTGGAATGCAGGCCAGCACCAGGCTGGAGCAAATAGGCATTGCACTTGCTCAATTTCAACCAAGACCATTAGGAACTTCCCCAGGTAGGCCCAGGGGGACCTATAGGGGTGAGGGCTAGGGAAGTCTATGTCCTTTGGAGGGGAGTACTACAAGGTGAGGGCCATTAACTGGCTAGGGCCATGCTTTGCCTAATCTCCGCCCCTAGTCCTCGGTGACACTGTCCAGTTAAATACCGTTGAATATCGGGCGGTACGTTTCCAAATAAACTGACCCCTTTTAATTTTCTCTATAAGAAATAAATGGCTGGATGTAAAATAATAAAACTTGCCTTATAAGTAGGCCTATAAAATGATCCTGCAACCAGTATGTAGCATGAAAATATTCCTTGCAAACTTCACACAAGAAAAGTACTTTGAAACATCACACGGAGAAATGGAAATGATAAATGTGAACACTAAGGGGGAGGGGGTAGTTATCAATGTGGGCTAACAAAATGGAGGGATGCCACACATGAGGTCTGAAATTTCTATTTTGCGTGCCCTATTCCTGACAAATTCAGTTTGGGGCGGTGTTGCCATTCTTTCTACAGAATGCTTCTCTGTAATTTAAAAGTGATCTGCTAGCCTGACTCTGCTCCCAAACCTTTAATACATGCAGTGACTGACTGTCCCCTCCCTCTGCACCTGGACTCGCTTACTGCATGTCCTGTAAGTTAGACCAGTCCCTCGTATCTTATTCAACTGTACATATAGGGGGCCCTTTTACGAAGTCGTGTAGGCACCTGTCTGCGTCCAAAACACGTCAATTTGGAAGTACCGCCGGCTACCACGTGGCCCGGGCGGAAATTTCATTTTTTATGTGCGTCCGATACGCACGCCGGAAAATATTTTTTATTTTCCAACGCGCAGCGCTAACCGGGCAGTAATCAGTAATTGACCGTTAGCGCCCGGTTAACATGTGAGACCCCACCACTAAGTCAATGGGTGGCGGTAAGGTCTCAGACCTAAAATGAACGCACGCCAATTTTTATTTTGCCGCACGTCCATTTTCGGCCCCAAAAAAGGCCCTTTTCACAGGCTCGCTGAAATATAGATCTGCGCGTATCCAATACACATGCCTACCCTAGTGCAGGCCATTTTTCAGCACACCTTAGTAAAAGGACCCCATATAATTTGCCATCAGTTTAGCCACCCATCCATTTATCTCAATTGACTTTTAACTACCCATTTTGTCCCCGTCTATATATCTGCACTTGGCCCCTTGGCTACATCATTGTGTTGTAGGAACAGCCTTAGTATCTTTCAGAAGAGACTTGTGAGGTCTTCATAGCATCGCTGCCTTCCCAGTTGCTAACAAAATATATTTTTTCTTTGTTCCCACATGTAGGAAGATGTATACGTCTACCTGCTGGATGGAGAAGCCAGGTTGACCTGCAGTGACCCTCCCCATGAGCTGCCCCATGAGGGCAAAGTCAGGTAAGATCTCTAGCCTAATAAAGCAAAATGGGCAGGTGATTGGTATCCTGCAAACCGAGGGCGGATAGAGAGACAGGTTGAATGCGCCTACGGAAAAGTGCACCAAAACTTCAAAAATCAAGGCAACGGAGGAGGGAGAAGAAGAAAGCCAAGAAAAAAAAAAGTCCTAAATGGAAAATAGAGATGAATAATCAGACATGAATTTACTCTAAGGTGAAACTAGGGGTGTCTTTTACTAAGGCACGCTCACGTTTTTAGCGTGGGCTAAAATTGTGGGTGCGCGAAACGTTAGAGACGCCAATGCATTCCTATGGGCGTCTCTAACGTTTAGTGTACCCCCAATTTTAGCACGTGCTAAAAACTTGAGCGCGCCTTAGTAAAAGATGCCCTAGGTTAGCTAGACAAACGAGAGACTGAAATGAGACCGAGGAGTAAAAACTAACTTGGAATACATGATTTATTCTTCTAGGGCTCAGTTGGAAAATATTGTAAAACAGTACGCAACTGAAAGATGCAAACCTATTCCTCAACTGTCACTTATATACATACATTTGTTCATTTATTAAGTCAATCTTATAAACCAATGGTTCTCAGGGCACACTCATCTAGACAAGTTTTCAAATATCCACAGTGAATATTGTGATGAGGCCGGCGAATCCAGGCAGGCTAGGATAAAATGCGGGTCCAAACTACATGTCCCAGAAGGTATTGGGAGAGGGGAGCAGGAAGGTGTGTTCAAAAACCTGCCAGGGGCTTCACATAGGAGGAGTGGAGGGAAAGACTGGAGGGAGCAGCTGCTATGGTGATCCATGTTGTTCTTTCGAAGCTTCCAGCACGTGTTGCAAGGCTTGCTATGCCCCCTCTTGCTGCTTCTGGAATTGAGCAGCCATCCAGTGAAGCATCTCTTTCTGTTCCATCCTGCCAGTCTGGGATAGCCTGAGAAAAACCAAAAAAAAAAAAAAAACCATCAAGTGCGATACCACTTTTTTTTTCCCTGCCTAAGTACTAACTCCCCTACCCCCACCCCCCACCACTCCCCTTTTACATGGCCCAGCCTGGGTTCCCTTGCATGACTCGTGCTCCCCCTTAGCTTCACACTTCAAACCAGCATTGATTCCCCTTCAGGTACCTCTTATCTGGGGTAACCGCTGGTCTGTACTTTGCTAAGGGTGGTCTTGTCAGCTTCACTCCAGCTGTTCCGTGGCTGCTCCACTCGGTCCCATCTGGGGTGCCACTGTAATGACTCCTTTAGCAATCCCTCTGGGATGGTGGCAAGCTCTCTGGTGTCTCCCCTTCTGTTCTGCTATAACCAGGGTTTTCAGCAATCCAGCTCCTCCCTCCGGCAGTCCACAACAAAGTTTTTCAGGGCAACACAGTTTTTAGTTCCAGTCTGTTTATTCACCCACTCTCTTCCCAAATTCAGTTCAAACATGTAATGTCTCATTCAATCCCCAAAAGAGAGAAAAAAAACATAGCACCCAAACTCTTCGTTTCAACCCCCAATACACCCCACCCCCCCAAAGTTCAAACCTCCTGGTTTTCAGTTTCAAAGTCTTTTGCTCTACGTGGTTGCAGGATGGCAGCAAACTCCCCCCTACACAGCTACTTGACTCCTGTGACCACCCACTGCCTTCAACTCTTGCAACCTTGCACCAGAGTGTAATTACAGTCCATATCCATTTGCTCCTCCAAACCTGGCAATCCTGAGCTATCCCCCTCACCAGCCTCTACACACTCCATTAACTCTGGTTCCCTCACCGCTTGTCGGTTAGCTCTCTCCCTCTCCTCCCAGGTGGCAGGTATCTTGTACTGATTTCTATTCTGACCCAGGGAAATTGAGTTTTTTTCATCACTGCTCCCCCTCCTGGCCATGGATTGCCATAGCAGCTGCTCCCTCCAGTCTTTCCCTCCACTCCTTCTATGTGAAGTCCCTGGCAGGTTTTTGAACATACCTTCCTGCTCTCCTCTCCCAATACCTTCTGGGACATGTAGTTTGGACCCGCATTTTATCCCACCCTGCCTGGATTCGCCAGCCTCATCACAATATTCATGAGATAGATTTGCATGTACCGCTGGTCTGTACTTTGCTAAGGGTGGTCTTGTCAGCTTCACTCCAGCTGTTCCGTGGCTGCTCCACTCGGTCCCATCTGGGGTGCCACTGTAATGACTCCTTTAGCAATCCCTCTGGGATGGTGGCAAGCTCTCTGGTGTCTCCCCTTCTGTTCTGCTATAACCAGGGTTTTCAGCAATCCGGCTCCTCCCTCCGGAAGTCCACAACAAAGTTGTCTTCTAGATTGTAAGCTCTTTGAGCAGGGACTGTCCCTCTATGTAAATTGTACAGCGCTGCGTAACCCTAGTAGCGCTTTAGAAATGTTAAGTAGTAGTAGTAGTATGTACTGCCTCTTTGATATGTCAGTCTATCTCATGAATATTCTTTGTGGACATCCTAAAACCCTGACTGGCTGGCAATGCCCTGAGGACTGGATTGAGAACCATTGTTATAAACCACCTTTCCCCAAAAAGGGTAGAAGGCAGTAAATAGTATTGTACCAAGTCAATTTAATAATGATCTATGGACTTTTCCTTTAGGAAGCCATCCAGACCTTTTTTAAACTCCGCTAAGCTAACTGTCTTTACCACATTTTCTGGCAACAAATTCCAGAGTTTAATTACACAATGAGTGAAGAAAAATTTTCTCCAATTCGTATTGAATTTACTGCTTTGTAGCATCATCGCATGCCCCCTAGTCCTAGTATTTTTGGAAAGAAAAAACAAACTATTCACGTCTACCCGTTCCACTCCACTCATTATTTTATAGATCTCTATCATATCTCCCCTCAGCCATCTTTTCTCCAAGCTGAAGAGCCCTAGATGCTTCAGCCATTCCTCATAGGGAAGTTGCCCCATCCCCTTTACCATTTTCGTCGTCCTTTTCTGTACCTTTTCTAATTCCACTATAACTTTTTTGAGGTGCGCTCGCACCATGGACCGATACTAAGGCTCCAACTAATTCAGAATGCTGCAGCATGACTGATAGAAAGCTGCAAGAGGCAGGACCACATCACACCCTTCCTGCAAAATCTACACCGGCTACCAGTACTTTACAGGACTAAATTTAAAACTCTTATGTTTGGTTTTCAAGGTCCAAAGACGAAATGGGCCAAAGTACTTAAAGAATAAGTTAGCCCTCTACACACCTTTGAGACCTCTAAGGTCCTGTCAAGGAGCATCACTATCTATACCCCTCATCCAAAGAAATTGTATGATGTGATACTCACCAGTGAGCATTCTCAGGAGAAGCCGCCACGCTCTAGAACTCACTCCTAGAGGGGCTACGCCAAACTGAAGACTGTCTGTATTTGAGGAAGCAGGTGAAAGCCTGGCTCTTCTCCCAAGCCTTTAATACAGAAGGCGACTGACTATCCAGGACTTGCTCGCTGCACACCCTGTAACTTGGACCAATTCCTCATATCTTGTTCAACTCTACATATAATTTGCCTTCGGTTTAGCCACCCGCCTATTTATCCCAATGACCTTGTGCTACCCATTTTGTCCCGTCTACTTATCTCAACTTGTCCCCTTGGCTACCTATCCAGATGTTTCATTGTTTAATGAACAGCATTAGCTTGGAATGTTGCCATTATTCGGGTTTCTGGCTTGGCCACTGTTGGAAGCAGGATACTGGGCTAGATGGACCATTGGTCTGACCCAATATGTCTTTTCTTATATTCTTATCATATCTATATTATTTTAATATTCTAATGTGTGCCTGTTAAGGTATTTTGTTTGTATTGTGCTGACATTATGAGTATCATATCTATATTATATTAATGTCCTTTACATGCTGGCTTTTCGTATTCTGCTAACATTGTTTTACAGTATTGTTAAATGTTTGTATTTGTAATACTGTATCATTAGTCCTATTGCTAGGATTCATTTTGGAATCTCCAAGTTTACCTTGTTGATTAAATTTATGCTTGTATTTGGTCTTTTTACTATTGTTATTCTGCTTACACAATTGTCAGTTTTATGTCCAGCTTGGGTGAACCTCTTCATAAAGATCAGGGCCGCTGAGGGGAGGGGCAAAATTCCGCAGTCCTGGCCTCCAAGGGAGGCCCGGGCTCAAGCCCAGTGCCCGCAAGCTTCTTCTTGTTGCCTGCTTCCGGGTCTGTCCTTCCCTGCTCCTGCATGACGCCCAGGACCCGGATGGTTGCATTAGCGCGATATCGTGTTAACGCAGTCATCCAGGTCCTGACTTCTGGCACAGACAGGAGCAGGAGAGAACAGACTGTGGGAGCAGGAACCCAGGAAGCAGCTTGCCAGTGCTAGGCCTGGGTCTGGCCCCCCTTGGAGGCAAAGACAGAAAGGTAAGGGGGCGGGCGGGAGTGGTGGTGCGAATGGGGGACGGCTTGACCAGGACCCGGCTACGTCTCTCGCCGGCCCTCATAAAGACGGTTAATAAATCTCAAACAATTAATAAATAAGCATTACATCATTTTCCTTGACTTAAAAATAACCCCACCCTCACAGTTTGCTTTTCTTCCCTAGTGGTACCTAAGTTCAGTGACAGGGAAGTCCTAGGAATTCAAGTTCTCAATTTTCAAGCAGTTTCATCAGATGTCTTGCAAAATACCCATCCTCACGGAACAATACTTTCATGGGAGATTTTCTGCACAAACTCCCAGATTCTATATCTTGCGCTGAGATTTCTGTGCGGAATCGAAGCGTATTCCATAACAATGCACATAACTTAGTTAACAAGCCACACTAATTCACTCGACAACCCACTCAGTCAAGATAGCTCACCTAATATAGCTACCTTAATCAATCCTTTCCTTCCTCTTTCTACCCTTATTTAACCTCTGCACAATATTAAATGTATGTCACCCAGCAATGACAATGCTAACAAAACTATGTAAGCCACATTGAGCCTGCAAATAGGTGGGATAATGTGGGATACAAATGCAATAAATAAATAATCAGTGCTGATAATTGGATGTTAGCAAGCCTCCAAATCATGAACTCATGGGTGGATGCATTTCAATTAAAACTTAACGCAGAAATAACACAATGTCTTATCCTCTCGTCACAACATAACACGAGTAAATCCACCACTATAATCACACCAAACTATACCCTTCCCGTCTCAGACAGCCTGAAAATTCTTGGAGTTACAATTGACCAAAATCTCACACTTGAAAGCCATGTGAAGAATACAACAAAGAAAATGTTCCAATCAATGTGGAAACTCAAAAGAGTAAAACCTTTCTTCCCAAAGGAAATATTTCGCAACCTAGTCGCCTAGACTACTGCAATGCATACAGTCCCCTCTTTGAACACACAGTTCTGGACACCCAGTCCCCCCTCTTCAAACACACAGTTCTGGACACACAGTCCTTTCTTCTTTGGACACACAGTCCTTTCACTGAACACACAGTTCCTATAAGTACTGAGGACACACAGTCAAACACTAATGCTTTAGGGACTTCTTACCCCAGGATTTTCAGCCTGCTGATCTCCTTGGACACACAGTCCACCACCAGTCCATAGGGTTAGCCAATATCTTCCAGGGGCTCTCTCCTCTTCTGCTGCTAGCTCACTTCTCTTCCTTTCACAACTCAGGTGGGGTATAAAGTGGTTAATTAGCTACACAGGACCCAGCCCATAACCTCCCACACCTGTGGACATCCCAGGGCTCTCCCCGGTCCTAGCACCCTCCACTTCTTCTGCTACTAGCGCACTCTAGTGGCCTACACCATAGAGGACACCCTCTTACTTATCACAATATATATATATATATATATATATATATATATATATATATATATATATATATATATATATATATATATATATATATTCTCCACCAGTTGCCGATTAAAGCAACAAGATTAACAATTGCAGTATTCTGTACTGCAAGATTTAAAAGTATGTACTCAGAGCATGGCACTAAATTTTAAAAGTGACCATGTGCTATCAGTATAACTTTAAAAGATACCATATACTCAGGACACAAATAGACTATATTTTTAGCTTCAAAAGGGTTTATTTAATATAAATAATATTGCAAACGAGAGATAGCTTTTAAAAGGATCTTAGAACAGAGAATTTGTGCATAAAATAGAACAAAGTAACAGGCTTAAATCTTAAGGTTATAGTTTAACTTACAGGAGAGTCTTTGTTACAGAGCATGCTGTGGTCCAGCTGATTGATGAGCACATGGTCAGGAGCAAGGCCAGCAGAGATAGATCTGGATTGCAGCTGAAGAGAAGAATCTATGTCTTGGGGAAACAGCTTTTGCTTTTATACTCTTAGTTTGCAGGGAAGAATGAGTGCATGTTCTGTGTACATTTTCTTCCTGGTTTGCACACGACCCTGAGTAGTTGCAAAGCATTGTGGTATCTTGGTCTCATGTCTTATGACATCACAAGACTTCCTGTCTGGATTTTGCTGACAAATGGTTTATTGAAGTGCAAGGCTTCCTGCTTGATTCTCTGTGATAGATACTCCTCTGATAAGATTTGTCTGTGGAGGCCAGCAGGTGTCCTTTGTCTTTAGTAGCTGGATTTTACACCTTTCCCGCCTGCCTGTCTCCTTGCCCGCTTGATCTTTGTTGTGTTGATCAGCCAGGCTTTTTGATCAGAGGAAGAGAGTAAATTTAAAACTTTGAAACAGTCTCTTACTTGAGAATAGTCTTTTGTTAAAGGGGGAGGAAGGGGGAGCACTGAGTCCTTTGTGGCAAGTGGTTTATGGCTTCTTGATGAGCCTTCAGGTATCCACCTAGTCATGCTTTTATTATGAGTCCTTGTTAGGTGGGAGGAGAAGGAAGCTATATCCCAGTACCTTTTGTCTCTGTTAAGTGTTCCCAAAAGTTTCCCAGAAAAAGGGAGGGGGGAAGATGGGCTTGAAATGAGAGCCAGTTTCTGCTGCAGTTTCAAATATATTTTTAAAGCTGTATTTTTGTATTGCTATATATATTTGTATCTGATTCAGCACAATCAACTGACATACTGCTCAATAATTCTGACACCATGTTACACATCCAGCTTTTCCTACATGAGCACGCAGCTATGGAATGCACTACCACTTGACGTGAAAAAAATGCGCGACCTAACCAACTTTCAGAAATCACTGAAGACTTGCCTCTTCAACAAGGCATACCGCAACGATCCATCATATGAACTTTAACGCAATACCACTTTATCTCTTATTTCGAATGTGATCTCTTTATACTTGATTACTTAATCTACCACGTCACTCATGATCTTTATGTAATACCACTTGTATCTCTCACTCTGGAATGGCGATCGCCATGACGGAACAATGTAAGCCACATTGAGCCTGCAAATAGGTGGGAAAATGTGGGATACAAATGCAACAAATAAATAATCAGCACTAATTGGCATTAATTAGAATTTACACGCACTACACGCTAAGTGTATTCTGCAAAGCAGCGCATGTAAATTCTAATGCATGCTGCCGAAAAGGGGGCATGGCTATGGGCGGGTTGTGGGCGTTCCGAAAAACTCACGCCTACAGTCAGGAGCCATCATGGCTACTAGACATATTCTGGAAAACCCCTAGGCGTATTCTATAAACCATGCCCAGTTTAGGCGTGGTTCATAGGATATGCCTAGGTGGAAAGTTTTTCACTGACGATTTTTCAGGTGCCCAGATGTGGAAATTGGCAATATCTGCCAGTCTGGTAGAATTTCTCCATATAAGAAAACAAACAAAAACAAGTGGGAAAAGGTATGTGACATCCTAGCAGAGTAGAAGGGCAGCCTAGTGGTTAGTGCAGTGGACTTCCCATAAAGGGACCCAGGCAGAAATCCCACTAACACCCTTATTTTGTATTGTGAGATCTCCAGTAACACCTAAAAACCTACTGTATCCCACTACAAAAGCCCTCAGCTCTGCAGGTGTCTCCTATCTATTGGTACAAATGGTATTTTGTGGGTTTTGGAAGGCTCACAATTTCCACCACAAATGTACTAGTTAGAGAGGGATATGAACCTGGGTCCATTTCTCTACAGTCCACCGCACTGACCATTAGCCTACAAGCTAATGGTCAGTGCTCCTGGGACCAGCTTGCTGCTCTAATAGGAATGGCCACAATATCTAAAGCTGTCACAGAGCCTGGTATGTCCTGGCACAGTCATATCTTTGGGCAGTTGGAGTGGGGGGGGGGGGGTCATGCTTTGATCTCTCCAGTGGTCAGCTGGGAGCATCTTTTTGGGACTTACATGTCATAGGAAGGGGAATGAGACTTGATATACTGCCTTTCTGTGGTTTTTGCAACTATATTCAAAGTGGTTTACATAGTCTATTGAGGTACTTATTTGTACCTGGGGCAATGAAGAGTTGGGTGACTTGCCCAGAGTCACAAGGAGCTGGAGTGGGAATTGAACCCAGCTCCACAGGATCAAAGTGTGCTGCACTAACCACTAGGCTACTCCTCCACTCCTCCAGAAACAGGTCCAGATAAAAACGTCCCAATTGTTGCCCTAGACATATTTATCTTGTTCCATTACCCCTGGAAAATGTTCAAATTCTGGGCCTGTCCAAATCCCACCCAAAACAAGTCCCCTTACGATTTAGATGGACTTTGGAGAAAACCGTCTCAAATCTGAGTTTCAAAAATTGTGGCTTCGATGTTTCCCCATGAAAAATGTCCATCTGCTGCTTTCATGCCGCTTTTGAGATGTATTTCTTTTTTGAAAATAAGCGCCATAGTAACATATAGTAACATGGTAACATAGTAGATGACGGCAGAAAAAGACCTGCACGGTCCATCCAGTCTGCCCAACAAGATAAACTCATATGTGCTACTTTATGTGTATACCTTTCCTTGATTTGTATCTACCATTTTCAGGGCACAGACCATAAAAGTCTGCCCAGCACTAGCCCCGCCTCCCATCCACCAGCTTCGCCTCCCCCCACCGGCTCGATGATGGCAGAGAAAAGACCTTTATGATCCATCCAGTCTGCTTAACAAGGCGGTCAGAGTTGTATCTGCACCCCTCTACGCCCTGTAAAGTATGCAGGTCTTTTTTATTTTTTTGCTCTTTTTCTATGGGGATTTTTTGGGTTTATCCGACGCCTTTTTGAATTCCCTTCCTCCTTTCCTGTTTGCATTCAGGTCTTGTATACTATTCTACATCATGACTTTGTCATACCACTCCCTGGCACGTTTCTGGCACATCCATTCTTTGGCGGGGAATGCTGCTCATAAGAACCATAGACAATTACTCTGAGAACTTAGTAAATGGGGGAGGGGGGAGGAAGACATTTGGAGGCCTCCCTCCGTCTACTAGAGTTGTTTTCTGCAATGCTCTGATAGCTCTAGCTTTTCAACAAGTGACTTTTTTTTTTTTTTTACAAAATAAGAGATACTTACTGTGTGCAAACACTTTAAAACATGACAGTCCACAGGCTCTGATTCACTGCTATTGAGACGCCTCGCTAAGCTGTGATTTATAATATGTATGGCAATGAATCCAGGGCATAAGGACACACCCCCAGGGTTGAGATCTACAGTCTGTGTGTCACTGAATCCACAGTTCTGGAGCACCTCACTGAGCTGTGATTTATAGCCTGTGTGTCACTGAATCCGTAGCTCTAGGACACCCTGCTGGGTTATGATTTACCATCCCTAGCTCTCCGAATGTCCCATCACAGCTGTTTATTAGCAACCTTCACTTAGGTACATATATCACAGCTGAAAGGTATATATTACTCCCTTTGTGCCTGTCCATTCTGAAAATGAGTCGGTGATTGAAGGAGCTGAAGGCACATTAATAGACACAGGGAGAATATATTAACCTCTCGGTACTGGTTACAGTTTCCAGGGACACTTTCCTGAGGTCTGTGAGCTCTTTACCTTCCTGCCCCTTTCTCCTGGTAGGAATCAGTAATTTGAGCTAGGAATTCTCCTAGATGAGCAATGGTAAACCATATCTCTGTACATTAGGTTACTACTACTACTTAGCATTTCTATAGCGCTGCCAGGGTTACACAGCGCTGTACAAGTTTAAACATGGGGAAGGATAGTCCCTGCTCAAGAGAGCTTACAATCTAAAGGTAAAAACTATGCAGTCAGTGTAGGTATCAGGAATGGGAAGGTGGTTAGGCGCCAAAAGCAAGGGAGAAGAGGTGGGCCTTGAGTAAGGACTTGAAAATGGGCAGGGAGGGCGCATGGCGTATGGGCTCAGGAAGTCTGTTCTAGGCATAAGGTGATGCGAGGCAGAAGGGGCGGAGTCTGGAGTTAGCGGTGGTGGAGAAGGGTACAGAAAGGAGTGATTTGTCCTGAGAGCGGAGGTTACGGGTGGGAACATACGGGGAGAGGAGGGTAGAGAGGTAATGGGGGACTGCAGATTGAGTGCACTTGAAGGTCAATAGGAGAAGCTTGAACTGTATACGGAAGCGGATCGGGAGCCAGTGAAGCGACTTGAGGAGAGGAGTGATATGAGAGTATCGGTTCACGCGGTAGATAAGACGTGCGGCGGAGTTTTGGACAGATTGAAGGGGGGATAGATGGCTAAGCGGGAGGCCAGCGAGGAGAAGGTTGCAATAGTCAAGACGAGAGGTAACGAGCGATTGGACGAGGGTTCGGGTGGTCTGTTCAGAGAGGAATGGGCGAATTTTGCTAATATTATAGAGGAAGAAGCGACAGGTCTTAACTGTCTGCTGGATATGGGCAGAGAAGGAGAGGGAGGAGTCAAAAATGACTCCGAGATTGCGGGCTGAAGAGACGGGGAGGATGGGGGCGTTGTCAACAGAGACAGAAAGTGGGGGAAGAGGAGAAGAGGGTTTGGGTGGAAAGACAAGGAGCTCAGTCTTTGCCATGTTCAGTTTCAGATGTCGGTTGGACATCCAGGCAGCGATGTCTGAAAGGCAGGCCGAAACTTTGGCCTGGGTTTCGACTGTGATGTCAGGAATGGAGAGGTAAAGCTGGGTGTCATCAGCATAGAGATGGTACTGGAAACCATGTGATGAGATCAACGAGCCCAGGGAAGAGGTTGAGGAACTTGTACCCATACACATTACACCTAGGTATTCTATTTCGTATTTTGTTTCCATAGACCTTTTATACAGTTTTGAAAATGGATCATAGTTTCTCTCGTTGACGATCAGGATCGAGTCAGGCACGCAAGTGGTGATGACATCTGATGGCACTGGGATGGAACATGCTCAGCCCTTCTCACGCACAACAGCCTCCTCATCTGCTTAGTTTTGTTTCTTCCAATTGGCCAAACGGACGTACGACAAAGTTTTCCCATTTTTATTCATTTTATTTAACGTTTCACTTTACCATCAATGTATTCCAACATTACCAGCCTTTGAGTACGACGACTACGTTTTTCATTGTAGGAATGTCTGCTCCATTTGGGAACCTTCCATTCTAAAGACTTACACATGTCCTGTCTCAACTATAGAATTATCAGTCACAGCCTCAAAGAAATAACAATATAGAACATAAGAACACAAGAGTAGTCATACTGAGTCAAACCAATTGTCCATCTAGCCCAGTATTCTGTTTTCCAAACAGTGGCCAAGCCAGGTCACAAGTACCTGGAAGAAACCCAGTTAGAAGCAACATTCCACGTAGAACCCCAAAGAATAGCAAGATTCTAGAATCCTAAAGGGTAACAAGATTCCATGCAGAATCTCAAAGAGTAGCAACATTCTATTCTACCAATCCCAGGACAAGTAATATTCCTCTGCATTATGAACATAAGAGTAACCATACTGGGTCAGACCAATGGTCCATCTAGCCAGGTATCCTGTTTTCCAAACAGTGGCCAAGCCAGGTCACAAGTACCTGGCAGAAACCCAAATTCTGGCAACATTCCATGTAGAACCCCAAAGAATAGCAAGGTTCTGGAATCCTAAAGAGTAAAAGGATTCTATGCAGAATCTCAAAGAGTAACAACATTTCATATAGAACCCCAAAGAATAGCAAGATTCTGGAATCCTAAAGAGTAACAAGATTCCATGCAGAATCTCGAAGAGTAGCAACATTCCATTCTACCAATCCCAGGACAAGTAATAGTCCTCTGCGTTATGAACATAAGAGTAGCCATACTGGATCAGACCAATAGTCCATCTAGCCAGGTATCCTGTTTTCCAAACAGTGGCCAAGCCAGGTCACAAGTACCTGGCAGAAACCCAAATTCTGGCAACATTCCATGTAGAACCCCAAAGAATAGCAAGGTTCTGGAATCCTAAAGAGTAAAAGGATTCTATGCAGAATCTCAAAGAGTAACAACATTTCATATAGAACCCCAAAGAATAGCAAGATTCTGGAATCCTAAAGAGTAACAAGATTCCATGCAGAATCTCGAAGAGTAGCAACATTCCATTCTACCAATCCCAGGACAAGTAATAGTCCTCTGCGTTATGAACATAAGAGTAGCCATACTGGATCAGACCAATAGTCCATCTAGCCAGGTATCCTGTTTTCCAAACAGTGGCCAAGCCAGGTCACAAGTACCTGGCAGAAACCCAAATTCTGGCAACATTCCATGTAGAACCCCAAAGAATAGCAAGATTCCGGAATCCTAAAGAGTGACAAGATTCCATGCAGAATCTCAGAGTAGCAACATTCCACACTACAAATCCCAGGGAAAGCAGTTGCTTCCCAAGTCTGTCTCAATAGCAGACGATAGACTTTTCCTCCAGGAAATTGTCCAAACCTTTTTTAAACACTGCGAACAATATGTTGAAATCCTCAGCTCAGCGTACAACAATGATTACCAAAGCAAATAGAATGTTAGGAATTACTTGGAAGGGAATGTTATAATGCCTCTATATTGATGCATGGTATAACCAAACCTAGAGTACTGTGTGCAGTTCTGGTTGCCCCTTTTCTAGAAAGACTTAGCAGCAGTGCTGGACCTACCATTGAGCGATTGCTTTTTTTTCAAACACAGGCCTGCTTTTCAGGCCTTACTGACTTCTGCAAGCAAAACCTGGAATTAGTGTTTGTGTGCGCCCCCTCATCTCTCCACATCCTCAACAGGGCTCTCTTGTATAGCAAGGTCAAGAGAACGGAATAGAAGCGCTCCCCAATGAAGAAAGGCTAAACAGGTTAGAGCTTTTTTGCTTGAAGACAAGCAATAAAACAACAAGTCTATCAAATCTTCAGTGGGTGGAATTGGCAAATAGGATTTGACTATTTACTCTTTCAAACAGTAGTAGAACTAGAGGACAAGCTGTGAAACTAAAAGGTATCACTTTTAAAACAAAGCTGAGAACGTATTTTTCACTGAATATACAACGTTATGTAATTTGTTGCACGATGTGGACAAGCAGTTAATATAGCTGAGTTTAACAAGTGGGAAAAAGCATGCGGACCGTGGCCCATGGAATTCTTTCCAACTCTTCTGCATGTATGTGTGTACGAGTACATAAGTACATAAGTAATGCCACACTGGGAAAAGACCAAAGGTCCATCGAGCCCAGCATCCTGTCCACGACAGCGGCCAATCCAGGCCAAGGGCACCTGGCGAGCTTCCCAGACGTACAAACATTCTATACATGTTATTCCTGGAATTGTGGATTTTTCCCAAGTCCATTTAGTAGTGGTTTATGGACTTGTCCTTTAGGAAACCGTCTAACCCCTTTTTAAACTCTGCTAAGCTAACCGCCTTCACCACGTTCTCCGGCAACAAATTCCAGAGCTTAATTATGTGCACAGTGTATGTGCGTGTACATTGGTGCAGTTGCAGGAGGATAGTTTCTATGGTTGGGGGCAGTTTGTGGGGCGGTGGAGCAATTGTGAGGGTAGTTTCTCAGAACGGGGCAATTTTGAAGGTGATGGAGCAGTTGCGGAAGGGGAGGGGTAGATTTTTAGGTGTATGGCAGTTTGCAGGTTGTGGGGCAGTTGGGGATAGTTTGAGGGTGGGGCAGTCAGCAGATTGATGCAGAGGTTGTGGGGGCTTAGTTTTTGGGGCGGGGCAGATTGTAGGAGGTGGGGCGGTTGGGGTAGAATGTTGGTGGGGAAGATTGTGGAGTGGTAGGGCAGTTTCAAGGGGTAGTTCGCAGGGGTGGGACAATTTAGCTAGCTGGGGCTTTGTTTTGGGGGTGGGGGGCAGTGGGCAGGTGAGGAAGTCACCTAGGGAAGTATTTTTAGAGATATGCAGGTTGTAGGGTGGTGCGATACTTTTTTTTTGGGGGGGGGGGGAGTGCAGTTTGGGGTGGTGCATCAGTTGCAGGAGGTGATTTGAGTGGATGGGTTAGTTTGCAGAGTGGTGGAGTAGAAGTGGGGGTAGTTTTGGGGTGGAAACAGTTTGCAGATAGTGGTGACATTCAGATGTTATCCAGATCACTTTATCTATTCAAGTGGATCACATAAAGAGCAGTCGTAACTTATCTGTTCACTTTAGTCCCAGTATATTCAGCTGCCCAACTTAAATGACTAGTTTGTCTGAAAATTCACATAAAGATATTCAGGACATTTTTAAGTGGTCACCCCACTAAATGTTGACACTTTTTTTTCCCACCAAGTCATCCAGTCCTAGAGGCAACAGGTTCTGTGTCTTTTTTGGCTGATCCTGTACCCATCCAGACCTGGAGTTAACATGCTCAGTACTCTTCCCTAGAGCTACCCTGTCCTGGAGTTGGATCTACTCTACTCTTCCGTCTAAGCTGAGTGGGAGTCCTCCACCTACAATCCTGTCAGTAGGGGGAGCTAGAATATGGTAGATTTAAAACAAACAGGAGAAAGGTTTTCTTTACTCAGCGTGTAGTTGGACTCTGGAACTCGTTGCCGGAGAACGTAGTGACAGCAGCTGGCCTTACGGAGTTTAAGTGGGGTTTGGACAGATTCCTGAGGGAAAAGTCCATTGAACATTATTAAAAAAAAAAAAAAAGGGAAACAATTATTATTTTTATTTTTTGGGTTTGCCGAGTTCTTGAAGCCTGGATTGGCCACTGTCGGAGACAGGATGCTGTGCTTGATGGACCCTTGGTCTTTTCCCAGTATGGCGGTACTTATGTGCTTATATGCTATTTCACTATCACATTTTCAGTAGTGAGGGACGGGAAAGTTCTGCAGGACTCCAGGGAACCTGCCTGTCCCTAGTGATAGAAAACATAATATTGAAGCATCAGCTCCGTACTGGTAGCAATGAAGTTGGAAGACACCTGCTCAGCTTAGAAGAATCGATGTTTGTATCCGTGTGCCCATCCCCTGAACTCTCTAGCCCTAGAGATGCCACCCTTGAGTGCTCCTGTCCCAGACGTTAAAGAACTTGTATCCCTGTGCCAGTTCATGGAAGCATCCATTTTACTAATGAGCATATATCAAATTGAGCAGATTTTCCCTGTCTTCTTTGACAGGCTCCTCCCCCTTAGTTGCTTAATTTTCACAACCTCCGCTGCAAAGCTGACACTTGCTTCTTATTAAATGAAGATGGATCATTAATCTTCACATGCAGTGGAAATATGACATCACTTCTAATGACCCTCATTAATCTTGCACCTCTGCCTCTAGCGATTTCATTTCACTCTGAGCAGCTGATGGTCTGCCGTTCACAAAGAACCGTGCTGCCCCTATGAGCTCTGGATCCATGTCAGGGGTGTGCTGGTAAATTTTTAACAACAGGCTCTTTCTCCGGATGTAGCCAGCTCTGCAGTTGGAAGGGCTAGGTGTGGCCGGGGTGGGGTGGGGGGGGGGAGCAACACTTGCCTCTCTCTCCTCCCTCCCTTCGTGCAGGCACGCTAGGCATACCTTTGCTGGCAGCCAATATATGGACTGCCACCACTCCCAATGTCTTGCTCTGAGCAGCATGCTGGAACTTCTCTCACATGCTCAAGAAGTCCCAGCCTGCTGCCCAGAGCTGGAAACAAGGAGCGGGGAGCAGCAGTAGTCTATTTACTTGGCTGGCAGGGCTCAGCATCCCCACCAGCAAAGTAAAAGAGAATTCAGCAGGGGGCCCAAGCCCACATTTTGGGAGCCAGTTGTTAAAGTAGCCATGGAGGGCCCTACTTTACCAACCGGCTCCCAAAATTCTTAAAAACTTAACAACCGGCTCTTGTGAGCCTGTGAGAGCCTGCTCCAGCACACCACTGATCCATGCCCTTGACAACCAAATACATGGCAGGAATGAGAGCTGGGTCCTCGATGGGGTATGAGAGTTTCATGTACCCTGTGCAGAGAGGAGGGTTTAAGCTGCCATTGCTGGTGAAAAAAATTAATCTAACGGTCCAGCACTGGCTCCCTTTGCTTATAACTGTGGAAAGAGAAGACGCTGTCGATAATATTCTGATTCCCTCAATACTGCACAATAAGAGAGGTATCTTCAGACATCATGGTCTTACTAAAGATATCAAGATCCATTTTTAAAACATATTTATTTATTTATTGCACTTGTATCCCACATTTTCCCCACCTCTTTGCAGGCTCAATGTGGCTTACAATTCATCATGAATGGTGGAAATATATTAGGAAATAGACATTTAGTATTAGAGAAGGATCTTGGGCAACATGATAATGATAAAACATGATAGTAGTGTAACAAGCAGATGTAGTAAGACAGTTCTGAATATATGTGGAGGAGTTGTGTATGTTCACATTGGTTGATCTTTGTGCTATGGCTTTTTAAAAAAATGGGTCTTCAGCGGTTTGCGGAAGTTCGTTAGTTCGTAAATCGTTTTTAAGTTTCGCGGCAATGCATTCCATAACTGTGTGCTCAAGTAGGTAAAGTTTGGCGCGCGCATTAGTTTGTATTTCAGACCTTTGCAGTTGGGGAAGTGCAGGTTAAGGAATGTTCTGTACCTAAATCAAGTGCTTAGGTAGGTTTTCAGCTGAAATGAGCAGGAACTGCTTTGGGTGACTCAAGAGTGCCAGGGAGGTGGTTTATAAATGCTTTAAATAAGTAAGTGGAAATTTATGAATTTAAGGAAGTCATTTTACACAGCATATGCACATGTAAATTGCAGGTTTGCACATGTAAAATGCCCTAATGTAGACAGATAAAGACCATCTGGCCCATCCATTCCATCTACTCTCCCTATCACTCCCTTAGAGACCCGATGGACTTTTTCCAAGATCTCTTGAATTCGGATATTGTTTTCATCTCTTCAAGCTCCACCAGGGGTTGAGCCTGGGGAATTGGGTTCAATTCCCACTGCAGCTCCTTCTGACCCTGGGCAAGTTACTTAACCCTCCACTGCCCCAGGTATAAAACTCAGATTGTGACCCTACTAGGGACAGAAAAAGTACCTGCCTATAATATATGTAAACCACTTTGGTTGTACCCACAGAACAATGGTATATTTGGAACTCTTTGCCGGAGGAGGTGGTAACAGCGGTTAGCGTATCTGGGTTTTAAAAAGGTTTGGACAAATTCCTGGAGGAAAAGTCCACAGTCTGCTATTGAGACAGACATGGGAAGCAACTGTTATTGCCCTGGGGTTTGGAGTATGGAATGGTGTTACTCTGACATTCTGCATGGAATCTTGTCACTCCTTAGGAATCCGGAATCTTGCTATTCTTTGGGGTTCTACATGGAATGTTGTTACTCTGAGATTCTGCATGGAATCTTGTCACTGTTTAGGATTCCAGAATCTTGCTATTCTTTGGGGTTCTACATGGAATCTTGCCATGATTTGGGTTTCTGCCAGGTACTTGTGACTTGGCTTGGCCACTGTTTGGAAAACAGGATACTGGGCTAGATGGACCATTGGTCTGATCCAGTATGGCCACTCTTATGTTCATGACCTTTTACTTTGGAAGAAAGATGAAAGAGAAGAGATATGATTGAGACATTTAAATATCTCTGCAGCATAAATGCACAGGAAGTAGGTATTTTTCAACCGAAAGAAAGCTCTGGAACAAGAGGGCATAAGATAAAATTGAAGAGGGATAGAATCAAAAGTAATCTAAGGAAATACAACTTTACGATAAAGGTGGCAGATGCACGGCTCGACCTCCTAATGGAGGTGGTGGAGTCAAGAGCTGTGTCTGAGTTCAAGAAATCATGGGACTGGCATGTGGGATCTCTTAGGGGGAGGAAATGTTAGAAGATGATATGGATGGGCAGATTGGACGGGCCATACGGCCTTTATCTGCCATCATTTTCTATGTTTCTTTGTTAATTCACATGTTAAGTGCGTAACACTTTTTCGTAAAAGGGTAAAAAGTGAGAGAGGGAGAGGGAGAAGGAAGGAGCAGTCCAGTGCCAGGTTACTTACTTCCCCTATTTTGTTTCCATCAGCATCGGAGAAAAACTAATTCTATCGGATTTACATTTGAATTATTAATCGATGTCTGAGCTCTCGCTGCTTTTAATTAATATGCATGCAGGTAATCTAATCTGCGCGGCAGGGGAGGAATTAATAGGCCCTTTACATGTCTGTGTTTTGTGTGTGTGTGCATGCCACTGTGTAATTGGCTTCAAATAAAACCTGCAAAGTAACCAGATGATTCAAATCATCGGGCAACTGTACCAGTTTCCACTGTCTGTTCACACTTAGCTTTTATACCATTAGGTCTCAGCTCTGCAAAATGCTGGAGCTACATATTCAGCTGAACACCTGGAAATATTGAAGGGTCCTTTTGCGAAAAACGGCTTGCAGTAGTGTAGGCGCGGGTTTGGGCTGAAAATGGACATGTGGCAAAATGAAAATTGCCACGCGTCTATTTTGGGTCTGAGACCTTGCCGCCAGCCATTGAGCTAGTGGAAAAGACTCATGCGGTAACCGGGCGGTAATGACCTACGTGCATTAAATGCCACTTGGCGCTCGTCCGTTACGCGTGCCGGAAAATAAAAATATTTTTCAGATGCGCATATTGGACGTGCGCCAAAAATGAAATTACCACTAGAACCACGCGGTAGTCGGGCGGTAACTCCATTTTGGCGCGCGTTGGGCACGCATAGACACTTACGCGGCTTAGTAAAAGGCCCCCTGAGTTTATATAGGGATAAATAGCACAGGAAAAACCTCCAATGTAAAATTTCGTACAAAATCTTCATAAAACTTTTTTTTTATTTATTGTATTGTGCTCATATCATGCAGCGTCACCAGCCCAAATATTCAGGTTAATGTAGCCAATTTCATCACTGTACAAAAACATATATAACTGTGAGCAATGCTATTTCAAAATATAGAACAGGAAAAGTCCTCTACGATGACGAATCACAGAAGGCAAAAGTAGAGACTAATAGACGATTCACCACTGGAGACGTGAGTCCAACAGTCTTTATTATTTATCTCTGATATAATAAAGACTGTTGGACTCACGTCTCCAGTGGTGAATCGTCTATTAGTCTCTACTTTTGCCTTCAGCAATGCTAGTTCACCAATATATTTTAGAGTACTTATCTTGTGTGGTGGAGGTGGTGAAAAAAGAAACAGTTCCCAGAAAAATTTGTTTCTTTTTGCTTATTTGTCTTTTTCTCTCTCTCTCTCTGTGTAGTCAAGGAAAATAACTAGTCCCCAACGTGGACCATGTTTTGCTTCGGCTGCTTCAGGGAGACCAACAACAGTCTACAGTCCTTACCATAGGCGCCTCCCCAGCCCAATCGTGGACTTCCGTTTTGTGACCCCCAGCCCACCCGCCCTCCCACCCTCCGCGCGCGTGTGTTATCTTTTTTACTTCCGTGGCAGCGACATGACATCGCTTCCATGGAGAGTACGGAGGTAAGCTCCGCCCGTGGCAGTGACGTGACGTCGCTTCCATGGAGAGTACGGAGGTAAGCTCCGTCCGTGGCAGTGACGTGATGTTGCTTCCACGGAGATGGAGGTAAGCTCCGCCCCCTTTAGCCTCCCCAAAACAGTTGGCTACCGACCATCTATGGTCCTTACGACCTATTTATTTAGATTCTCAGAAGAGTGTGTTCATGTGGAGCTAGTTAAACTAAAAGTAGACAAAGCGATGGGGCCTGATAGGATACATCCGAGGGTACTCGAGGAACTCCGACATGTTCTGGTGGCTTCACTGTCTGACCTCTTCAATGCCTCATTAGAGTCTGGAGTGGTCCGGGAGGACTGGAGAAGGGCGGATGTGGTCCCTCTGCGCAAGAGTGGAAGTAAGGAGGAGGTTGGGAATTACAGACCCGTCAGTCTGACCTCGGTGGGGAGTAAACTAACGGAAATGCTTCTAAAGCGGAGGATCATGAGGTTTCTCGTATCGAATGGCCTGCAGGACCCGAGGCAGCATGGCTTCACTAGAGGCAGGTCATGTCAGACGAATCTGATTGATTTCTTTTGACTGGGCGACCAAACAGTCAGATGTCGGAGGGGCGCTAGATGTGGTGTACTTGGATTTTACCAAAGCATTTGACACGGTTCCACACAGGTGACTCATAAATAAACTGAGTTCCCTAGGTATGGGACCTAGAATAACTGACTAGGTTAAAAATTGGTTGAACGGATGCACGTAGATTACGTCCGTAGCTCTCTCCTTTCCTAGGTTTAAGATGGGACTCATCGTGGCCTTTGATCTTCAATGACCAATGGTCTTTGTCGAAGCGGGGTTCTCACTCTAGCTAACCATTTTTTCTTCTTATTTTCTGTCAACCTGTTATTGAACTGCTCTGGTGCATCTGTGCACAGAAGTATATCAAGAACTGAAATAAACATAAGTTGATTTGTATGGACAGACAGACAGACGGACAGACTCTCCATAATAAGTACTGCTGAATGGAGTGAAACATGTCTAAAAACAACTCTGATGTGGCTGGTGCGTCTCCCTAAGACCCACCAGCAGGGTTGCCAAATAAAAACAAAAATTCCCACACAAAACGGCCCAAAACCCGCCCAAAAACCGCACACACCCCACCCCCGCTGTCATCAACCCCGCCCCTTCTGTCATCACCCCCACCCCGCCGTCATCAACCCCGCCCCTTCCGTCATCACCCCCGCTCCCGCCGTCATCAGCCCCACCCCTTCCGTCATCACCCCGCCCCCGCCGTCATCAACCCCGCCCACACCGTCATCGCCACGCCCAATATGTCAGCAACCCCCGCCCAACATGTCACAAACCCCGCCTCTGTCGCCATTAGCCCCATCCCCGCCGGCTGAAAAACCGCCCCAAAACCCGCACAGAAAAAACAAAACGAGCCCAAAAAACCGCAACCTGCCGCGGGCAAAAGTTTCCCGGGGCGGGTTGCGGAAAACCGCCCAATTGGGCGGGAAAACCGCCCATCTGGCAACCGTGCCCACCAGCTGAAAACTCTCAGCATCTATTCTCCTCCCCCCACCCCCCACCCCCTTGCAGGCATTCTGGAGTTTCTTAACTCCACTCCCCATACTTTTTAATCCTTTCAGTGCTTTGCTGGCAGTAAGTAATGACTCATACCCACGTGCTAACCCCTAGCCCTTCCCTATGATGCAACTTCCTGCTTTCACAATAGGTTACCAGGTCAAAGGGAAGGCTTAGGGCTGGCCTGAGCAGCAAGTATGAGTCACTGCTTGCTGCTGGCAAAGAACTGAAGGGATTAAAAGGTATGGGGGCTGGGGGTAGAGTTGAGAAACACCCAATCACCAGGGGAGAGGGGGTTCTCGTGCCCGCCCATGTTGGACTCAGGCCCACCCAAAATCGGGTGTCTGGCTATGCTCCTGTTGAAGAGTTCCCTTCCTGAAGACCTGAGACCTTTACTTTCTGGGGCTACAGCTCACGCCAAAATCTGAGACTGCAGCTGCTAATTTCAGGGTTCCTGGGATGGGACCAGCAATTTTTGAGAGGTCTTTGCTCTAAGGCAGTAGTTTCCAAACTTGTCCTGGGGAACACCCAGTATGTCATGGGTTTTGTTTTCAGAATATACCCCATGAATATTCATGAGATAACTCTGCATTCACCACTTCCATTGCAAATTTCTCTCATGCATTTTTACTGTGGACAGCTTTGGGAACCGCTGGTCTAAGAATCAACCACATTTCTAGCTCCACCAGAGACGTTTTACCAAGAGTCCAAAAAGCAAACTGACAGAAAGGATAAAAACTTCTGAAATCGAAGCCACATTTCCAGCAATTATCTACTACTGATGTCGGAAAGAGTAATTTTCTCAACACGATTTTCTTCAAACCTTTGGACACTGTCCCTGGGTTCTGGGTTTCCCAAACCTGCTTCCCTAAGGAATCTTTCCAAAAGGCTGTATGTCTCTTCCTTCAAAGTCAAAATATTGATTATGTCCAAGTGAGACCAGGCCACTCCTCAGGCTCCTGTTCCTCTAGTTTCAGGACCTTCACTCTCCTGAACTCCTGTGAGTTTCCTCTAACTTCTGTTTTAAAATGGTCCAATGCAGTGGCGTACCGAGGGCGGGACGGTGGGTGAGCTTTGCCCCGGGTGCATGCTGCTGGATGGGTGCAGGGAGCAGCCACGCGGCTGTTGGCTCCACCGGTTCCCTCTCCCTCTCCCTCTGCTGTTATTTACTGTTCTGGGGCAGAGGGAGCAGGGAACCGGTGGAGCCGACAGCCGTGTGGCTGCTCCCTGTACCCGTGCAGCAGGTAAGAATGCACCCGGGGGGGGGGGGGGCTTGGAGGTGATACGCCATGGGGGGGATACTGATGCACCGGGGGGGGGCGTGACGCCACTGCACCCGGGAGAGTGCGCAGCGGCGATCCGTCCCAGGTGGCAGCCAACCAAGGAACACCACTGGTCATAAGAGTGCCTTGTTCCTTCTTCTCTTACCTTTGACACAGTGGTGAGTAGCTTAGTTGGCCAAGAGACACACCCTGTCCTCTGACTCCCATTTTTATATCTCCATGGGAGCTAACTTTTCAAAATTATTGGGGGTGCTAAACCCAGTGGAAATAACCCCTCCCTGGACATATACAAGGAATTTTCTCAATATTGGGGGTGCTCAAGTCCCCTCAGAGCTGACTCCTATGTCTCCATATTTGAGTGAAATAGATGCCCCTCCTCTATCATTATATCATCAAGCACTGGAACCAGTTTTGTGGGTGCCAATGCAGAGATACCAAGTTATCCAGTTCCAGGCTGGAGAGTTTCGGACAGTCCTGGTTTTGAACTTACATTCCCAAAGTAGTGTGGGATTTGTAGTGCCTGATCCTGCCCACTGGAATTAATGCTGCAAATCCCATAATGCACCAGGATAGGGCGGTCAGAAATCCAAGACTAGCCTAAAATCTCCAGCCTGGAAGTGTCTCTGCCACTGAGTGTTGAGCAGTCCCAGTATTGAGCAAGTTCTTTCATAATTTGCATTGTGGTTGGCACCTCCAATCATTTTGAGATGTTGGCACCTCTGGCATGAACTATGAACTCTCCGAAACCTGGAAAGTCAGATTAAATAATTGCAGAATACTCTTCACAGCACCCAAAGGTGCTGAGATACTGAGCATGCTTCTGATTCATTAACATCTTCATTGAAGGGCTATAGCCTGAGAACTTTCTCCAGTCTTCTTGGAGGGTCACCCTCTGCCCCAGGAGCTGACTGCAATTCCACTGAACACTTGGGTCTTATCTATTTTTGGAGCTTTCATATATCATCCAAATAGTATTTACCAAAAAAACCTAAATAGTTGGAATAAGATTTAAATTTGAGGAATTTAGATCTTCTATGGAATAAACAAACTCAAGTGCTGTGGCTGCCATTTTCCAAACAATGAAGAAATTCATATTTACCAACACTCTTAAACATAGAAACATAGAAACATGACGGCAGATAAAGGCCATATGACCCATCCAGTCTGCCCATCCTCTGTAACCCCTAACTCTTCCTTTTCCTAAGCGATCCCACATGCTTATCCCATGCCTTTTTACATTCTGGAACAGTCCTCGATTCCACCACCTCCACCGGGAGGCCATTCCACCCCTCCACCACCCTTTCTGTGAAATAATACTTCCTTAGGTTACTCCTAAGCCTATTCCCATTATGACATCACAATATGAGCTCTGGTTACCAGAGACTGAAACTCTTCACACTAAGGGGGGAAAGTAAGCCAAGAATGGGACAATTGAGCCATTGTGACATCACTGATGAGGTTGGCTCTTAGGCACTGGTGGAATAGAAACATAGAAACATGATGGCAGATAAAGGCCATATGACCCATCTAGTCTGCCCGTCCTTTGTAACCCCCAATTCTTCCTGTTCCTAAGCGATCCCACATGCTTATCCCATGCCTTTTTACATTCTGGAACAGTCCTCGATTCCACCACCTCCACCGGGAGGCCATTCCACCCCTCCACCACCCTTTCTGTGAAATAATACTTCCTTAGATTACTCCTAAGCCTGTTCCCTCTTAACTTCATCGTATGCCCCCTTGTTCCAGAGCACTTGAAATAGGCTCACTTCCTGTACATAAATGCGTTTGAGATATTTAAACGTTTCTATCATGTCTCCTCTCTCCCTCCTCTCTCTTCCAGCGTATACATGTTGAGGTTCATAAGCCTGTCCCTATAATTTTTGCATTCAAGACCGCTTACTAATCTCGTAGCCGCCCTCTGGACCGACTCCATCCTGTTTATATCTTTCCGTAGGTGCGGTCTCCAGAACTGCACGCAGTACTCCAAATGAGGCCTCACCAGAGACGTGTACAACGGCACTATATCCTCCTTTTTCCTGCTGACCATGCCTCTCTTTATGCACCCAAGCATCCTTCTGGCTTTGACTGTTGCTTTTTCTACCTGTTTGGAAGCTTTAAGGTCATCTGATACAATCACCCCCAGGTCCCGCTCTTCCTTCGTACACTGAAGCACTTCACCCCCTATACTGTACTGTTCCCTCGGATTCTTGCGACCCAAGTGCATGACCCTGCATTTTTTGGGAATTAAACCTTAGTTGCCAAATATCGGTCCATTCCTCCAGCTTTGCTAAGTCCTTCCTCATGTCATTCCCGCCCTTCTGGGCTAATGACAAGCAGTCTCTGCAATGTCGTCTTTTGCTCTGACTACATTCTAAGTCGAATGCTAATTTTAAACAATGTACTTTTATTATTGACCTTCCTTATCACACAATGAAATGGCAATTGACAGGTCAGTTGCACAATTAATGAACTTCATACCGCGGCTTATTTTTATTTTAAGCTGTGCTAAGGTTTTGCACTTGGGGGGCAATTCATTGAGTGGTATTGCAGCTTTAGTGCACATTGAGGGAATTGGCGTGCATGAAATGGTAAAAGCCAATTCTATATCTATGGGATTTGGCATTTAGCACTCGCTAATTCCCTTGGTGCGTGTTGAGGCCATGGTGCTACTTGATAAGTTACCCCCTTGATGTTTGCTTAACTGCTTGGAGCTAAGACATATTAGAGACCAAACGTCTACATTTACTGTTGCGGATTTCGATGCACATTGAAGAAGGCAGCTATGACGTTAACACGAAGAAATGGTCACTGACGTGCCTTACTTAAATTTGCATTATCCAGACTGCAATGGTCTTAGATACAAATCAACTTATGCATCCAGCTTTTCCTACGTAAGTACACAACTGTGGAACACTCTGCCCAAAACCTTGAGCTCTATTCATAACCATCTCAACTTCAGGAAATTACTGAAAACCAACCTGTTTAAGAAGGCCTATCCCCATGACCCAAGTTAACTTTCTACTTCCTGCGACACAGAAAAACTATGGACCGTATTGGACTTCTATCACCACCCCTCCCCCTCTTTATTTCTTTGTTGCTCTATACTTAAGTTTCTTTCAAGTTGATTACTATATTGTGTATTTGTATTTTATCGAACCGGAGCCTGCCTCTCCGGTATTGTGTAAGCCACATTGAGCCTGCAACTAAGTGGGAAAATGTGGGATATAAATGTGTTATATAAATAAATGATGGCCCTGAAGTCAGACATACCTCTAGTGGTTCTCTTCTTGATCCAGCATGGGGTGCTAAATTATAGGTGATGTGGCACTTAGGATTTTTCCAGCCCTCTTATGTATTGCATTTATTCAAAAATATTATGTTTTAAGAAAAAAATGTTAATTACTTGCATATATGACCAAACTTCTGACAAAATAAACCACAGTAAAGGTATCAGGGGACTTTTAAATCCAAATCCGGTTAGCGTGGGGCCGTATTCCCGACACGTGCTTCGCTACAGCTTTCTCAAGGCAATCCCCTTTTAGTCTCCAAAACGAGTGCTTGATTCGTCACCCCTTACACCAAAAGGGGCTTGCCTTGAGAAAGCTGTAGTGAAACACGTATCGTTGTACAGCCCCACGCTAACCGGATTTGGATGTAAAAGTCCCCTAATACCATTATCTAAGATAAGTACAGACATATAAGTATCAACATTTTGAAATACTGTTTAAAAGTTTAACAAATTTAGGACCCTGATTACTAAGGTGTGTTATCGTTTTTAGAGCGCCTACACTTAGCGCGTGTGCTAACCATGTAGGCACCTATAGGGATATTGTAGGCACGTACATGGTTAACGCGTGTTAAAAATGTTAACGCACCTATAAAGTAGCTTAGTAAACAGGACCCTTAGAGGGGCATAATCGAACGGCACCGGCCATCTATTTTGCCGGCGCTGCAAAGAGCAGTCCCAAACCGTATTATCGAAAAAGATGGCCGTCCATCTTTCGTTTCGATAATACAGTTGGGGCCAGCCAAATGTCAGAGATGGCCGGGTTTGAGATGGCCAGCATCGGTTTGCGCCGATCTCAAACCCGGCGAAATCCAAGGCACTTGGTCGTGGGAGGGGCCAGCATTTGTAGTGCACTGGTCCCCCTGACATGCCAGGACACCAACCGGGCACCCTAGGGGGCACTGCAGTGGACTTCAAAAATAGCTCCCAGGTGCATAGCTCCCTTACCTTGGGAGCTGAGCCCCCCAAATTCCCCCCAAAACCCACTCCCCACAACTGTACACCACTACCATAGCCCTTACGGGTGAAGGGGGCACCTAGATGTGGGTACAGTGGGTTTTGGGGGGTTTTGGAGGCTTAACATTTACCACCACAAGTGTAAAAGGTAGGGGGGATGGGACTGGGTCCACCTGCCTGAAGTGCACTGCGCCCACAAAAAACTGCTCCATGGACCTGCATACTGCTGTCAGGGTATGACATTTCAGGCTGGCAAAAAAATATTTTTTTTTTTTTTTGGGTGGGAGGGGGTTGGTGACCACTGGGGGAGTAAGGGGAGGTCATCCCCGATTCCCTCCGGTGGTCATTTGGTCAGTTGGGGCACCTTTTTGAAGCTTGGTCCTGAAAAAAAAAGGGACCAAGTGAAGCCGGCGAAATGCTTGTCAAGGCCGGCTTTCTTTTTTTCCATTATCGGGCGAAGCCAGCCATCTTGTACCATGCCCCCGTCCCACCTTCGCTACCCTACTGACACGCCCCCTTAAAGTTTGGCTGGCTCCGTGATGGAAAGCAGTTGGCACCGGCCAAAATCGGCTTTCGATTATACCGATTTGGCCGGGTTCAGGAGATCACCGGCCATCTCCCGATTTGTGTCGGAAGATGGCCGGCGATCTCCTTCGAAAATAAGCAGGTTAGTTACCTGGGCTCTAAATGGTGGAATGCAATTCCCAAGCACACAAGAACCATTATAAACTACTAGTAACGAAGGCCCGTTTCAAATCGCAATGAAACGGGCGCCAGCAAGGCTCCCCTCCGTCCCTTTGTGTCTCCGTGTGTCGCCGATGTGTATGTTGCCAGTGCACCCCCTTCCACTCCCACCGATGTCGTCGCTGCCGGCGCTCCCCCCTCTCCGAAGGCCCTCCCACCCCACTGACCTGCCGAAGTAACGTGTGCTCCGCCCTCGACGTCATCGCGTTTTGACGCGAGGGCGGAGCACAGCTACAGAGCAGTACAACGTTGGAGCTGAGAATGTGCTCCGCCCTCAACGTCATAACGTTTGACGCGAGGGCGGGGCCCACAGACTGTGATTTTGTGTGGCTTCAGAGCTTCGAACTTACGAACCTGGCTTCAGTGACGTCAGTGCAAATAGAACGTTGAGGGTGAGTTTTATACATATAGATTTTCAGTTCAGAAAGGAATTAAAAACCTACCTTTTCAAGAAATATTTTGGGAAATTATACGTGTTACTGATGTTCTACACTGCTTTGTAATTGTAAAACATTACAGTCATTTCTCCTAACTGTAAGCCACATTGAACGAAAAACATTTTTTTTGATAATTTCGGGATATAAAAATGAATGAACTCACTCAGTATCAACCCCATTTCCACTGTATTGTCTTTGAGCACTAGAGAGCCCACAGGTAAATACTCAGGTGGGTATGTTTAACAGGTTAAATCTTATCGAATGAATCTCATAGTGACTCTTTCAAAAACCAATATTTAGGCAGGACCTAGACAAACAGAGACAGATGCAGACAGTATTCAAGTTCACAGCAGAAGCAAACATCAAAATAAACTTAACCGTGGTATGCCTCTCATTAAAATGTTCATAGATGTATCTGGTGTTTTAATTAGCACCGTGGATAATATGTTTCTTTGCTTTTGCATGCCTGAAAGCAAACAACGTTTCCTAAGAGTGTTTGCAGATGGTTCGTAAAGGTCTGTTCCGTGTAAATGGGTTTGATAAGATCTTGGCCAACCTGGAGCTTGTTGACTTCAAAAAGGCTCCCTGTAGGATTGGACACGTAGCTTACCAGTTTGAAAACAGGAGAGTTAGGAGTCACATTTTACTGGTAGACACAGTCCAGATAATCCGCCACAAGCGGAGAACTCGAACGCCCCACGAGATAATACAGGCATGAGAGAAAGTGGGATGTTTAACCACGGAAAACCAAAGACTGGAGCAATGGATTCTTGAGTCTTTTTTCACCAATAAACAACTGTTTTAAGAATCCATTGCTCCAGTCTTTGGTTTTTCGTGGTCAAACATCCCACTGGTAGACACAGTATCATTTTACCCAGCATTGCTTGAGGTACAAACTTAGGAGTCCTCTTACTAAGCTGCAATAAAAAGTGGCCCTCGGTAGTGTAGGTGCATGTTTTGGGCGACGCCCAGGCCAGTTTTTACTGCGCAGGGCCGTTGAGGGGGGGGGGGCAGGGGGGACAAGGCCTAGGCCTCCAAGTGGGGCCCGGTGCTGCAGTCCCCTCCACCCGCCCCCCTCCGTCCACCACCAGGCTGGGCCCCCCCTGAATTCAAATCATAGCGCCTCACCTCGACCTCGCTCCATGTGAAAGAAGCGCAGCAGCGGCAGTCTACAGATCGCCTCCCTTCGGGCCTTCCCTCCTTGTGTCCTGCCCTCGTCTGACGTAACTTGTGTGAGGGCGGGACACAGGGAGGGAAGGCCCGAAGGGAGGCGATCTGCAGACTGCCGCTGCTGCGCTTCTTTCACATGGAGCGAGGTCGAGGTGAGGCGCTATGATTTGAATTCAGGGGGGCCCGGCCCGGTGGTGGATGGAGGGGGGCGACGACGATGGCGACCTCAGGGAGGCGGCAGGGGGGGCCCGGGGGTGGCCTTGCCCCGGACCCGGCCCAGTCTCTCGGCGACCCTGTTACTGCGTCTGTAAAAAAGGGCTTTTTTAAAATGGAACAGGAAAAGGGCATGCCATAAAACTGAAACCAGCGTGTGCCTAAAACTGGCCTCAGCCCTTAACACCACCTACTGATCTAATGGTAAGGGCTCATGTTTAGTGATCAGTTGGTGTGTGCCACCTGCTGATTATTGCCAGAAGGGCTGTACGTGGGAGGGAGGGCATTATGGGTGTTTGGCAAATCTGAAATTACAGCAGTGGGATTTGAACCGGCTACCTCTGGATTTCAAGACCAATGCTCTAACCACTAGGCCACACCTGCACTCCACAGTAGGTCTCTGGCAAGGTTAGGTTTTCTTGTAGACCTTCTTGGGTAGACGACAGAATGAGCAGATCTGTCAAATACAGCAGGTTCATTGATGCAAATAGTAAAGAGACTTATTATTATTCGTTTCATTTGTATCCCACATTTTCCCACCTTTTGCAGGCTCAATGTGGCTTACATATAACCGTTAACGGTGTTAGCCGATTACGGTTTGAACAAATACATGGTATGAATGAATACAAAGTGATATTGTGGTATAATGAGCAGTGGCGTACCAAGTGGGGGCGGTCCGCCACGGGTGCACGCCGCTGGGGGGTACCGCGGTGCGCGCCTGCTCTGAGATCGCTGATTTTGCGCGTTCGCTGCAGCTCCCTCTGCTCTGGAACAGGTTACTTCCTGTTCCGGGTCAGAGGGAGCTGCAGCGAACGCTGAAGTCAGGGAACTCTGAGCAGGCGCGCGCTGCGGCACCCCCCCCCCCCAGCGACGTGCACCCAGGGGCGGTCCGCGCTGCATTGTGGGGGGTGCTGCACCCGGGGGGGGGGGTCCGCGCTACATTGGGGGGTGCTGCACCTGGGGGGGCGGGGCACCACCCCGGGTGTCCGCCCCCCTAGGAACGCCACTGATAATGAGGTACATGTATGGTAGGAACAGTTGGGGGGAACTTAGAGATGGAAATGGGGAAGAAGAGTCAGGTAATGTCTGTTACGGTCTTTAGTTACATTGTGTCGCATGTGACCAGGTATTTTTATGTTTGGGTCGGTGGGATATGCTCTTCTGAACAGGTCTGTCTTTAGCGCGTTCCGAAAATTTAGGTGGTCGGGTGTAGTTTTTACTGCTTTTGGTAATGAGTTCCCTAGTTGTGCGCTTAGGTAGGAAAAGCTGGTTGCATAGGTGGATTTGTATTTGAGTCCTTTGCTGCTTGGGTAGTGGAGGTTTAGGTATGATCGTGCAGATTTTGTGGTGTTTGTGGTTGGCAGGTCGATGAGGTCTGTCATGTATCCCGGTGCCTCGCCGTAAATAATTTTGTGAACAGTCGTGCAGATTTTGAAAGTGATGCGTTCTTTGATTGGTAGCCAGTGCAATTTTTCTCTGAGTGGTTTGGCGCTGTCAAAACGTGTTTCTCGTGAGCCTCATTCCAGTCTGAAGCTGTCCGCATGGTGTTTATTTTTATCTTGCAGCTAATGGATGAACACATGGATTTAATTATACGACAGATTCTTTTTTTCTGGCTCCAGTAGGCAGCAGATTAATGCTGAGTCCAGAGTGCCAGACTGAATCTGTTTTCTAAAGCCAACAGAAGATTTAGATATTCTCGCCAGACCTCCAGCCCCCATTGCTCGGGGCAGGGGTAGTCAGGGCCTGGTGGTCCCATGGACTCCCAGCCCCTGTTTGACAGGTTTGGGCTTTTGACAGCCCAGACCTGTCAAGCAAGTGCGGGAGGATTGTGCTGAGCGAATGCTCAGGCACAATTCGCCCGCACTTCTACCCCATGATCAGAGATAATTGTGCTGCTTAAATTTGCTTGCATTATCTCTGATCATAGGTCTAATAGCAGCCCGCGCGGGGCTTTTGATCATCTGCCTGTGAGAGGGTGTGTTGAGCATGTTGTTCAGTGCCTGGAAGGTCAAGAGTCACATTGTTGAGTGATTTTGAAGGGACAATGGTTAGTGAATCTGGGTTTAAAAAAGATTTGGACAAATTCCTGGAAGAAAAGTCCATAGTCTGCTATTGAGACAGACATGGGAAGCAACTGTTTGCCCTGGGATTTGGAGTATGGAATGTTTCTACTCTTTGAGATTCTACATGGAATCTTGTCACATTTAGGATTCCAGAATCTTGCTATTCTTTGGGGTTCTACATGGAATGTTGCCATGATTTGGGTTTCTGCCTGGTACTTTTGACCTGGCTTGGAAAACAGGATACAGGGATAGATGGACCATTGGTCTGACCCAGTATGGCTTCTCTTATGTTCTTATATTTTCATACTGTGATGTTATCATATGACTTTGGAGGGGCTCTGTGAGGGGGTGGGTTCCTCGGCAGGGCCGCCGAGAGACTGGGCCGGGCCCGGGGCAAGGCTGCCCCCAGGGCCCCACCCCGAGGTCACCGCCGCTGCTCCCCCCCCCCCCCACCATGCCTGGCACTCTGCATTGAACTCACAGCACCTCACCTCCGAAGGCGCAGCAAGCAGCGGTAGATCGCCTGCCTTCGGCCCTCCTTCCCTCCCTGTGTCCCGCCCTCGCGGAAGTTACATCAGACGAGGGCGGGACACATGGAGGGACGGAGGGCCAAAGGCAGGCGATCTGCCGCTGCTTGCTGCGCCTTCAGAGGTGAGGTGCTGTGAGTTCAATGCAGGGGGCCCGGTGGCAGACGGTCAGACGATGGAGCCGCGGGCGGGCAGGTGAGACTGCGGCGCCGGGCCTCCCCTGGAGGTCTGCGCCCGGGGAATTTTGTCCCCCCTGTGCCCCCCTCTCGGCTGCCCTGGTCTTGGGTGCTGGTATTTTTGCGATCTATTAATGTACAGGACCATTTTTGGCTGTGGCCTGATTAAAAGACCGGAACAACAATCAAGATATTGGTGTCTTTGATGTGTAGGTCTGTAATGGAATAATCAATGACCCTTTGTCCCTGTATTGAGCTGAATGTAAATCTACCCATGGGGTCACGCTTTACTGTGCAATTTATGATCATAGACTTTTACATAGATGAAGGAACCTCTTCTCATTTGTGTTAATTACACTGTCATAGCTGTTCATGTCTGAGATGCAAAACAGCATCAGAGAGAGACGAGTCCACTGTGCCCTCTAAGCTGAGCGGGATTCCTCCAACTGCATTGCTGCTGGGGGGGGGGGGGGGGGGTGGTGCTTCAATATTGTGTTTTCAGTTGCTAGGGACAGATAGGTTCCCTGAAGTGCTGTAGAGACTGCCCATCCCTCTCTATTGAAAATGTGATAGTGAAACAGCACCACCTGCTGGCAGGACTGTAGGTGGAGGACTCCCACTATTCATTCATTGGATAAGTTACTATTCATTCATTGGATAGCAGAGCCGGTAGTGGGAGGCGGGGCTGGAGGTTGGGAGGCAGGGATAGTGCGGGGCAGACTTATACGGTCTGTGCCAGAGCTGGTGGTGGGCGGCGGGGATAGTGCTGGGCAGACTTATACGGTCTGTGCCAGAGCTGGTGGTGGGAGGCGGGGCTGGTGGTTGGGAGGCGGGGATAGTGCTGGGCAGACTTATACGGTCTGTGCCAGAGCCGGTGGTTGGGAGGCAGGGCTGGTGGTTGGGAGGCGGGGATAGTGCTGGGCAGACTTATACGGTCTGTGCCAGAGCCGGTGGTTGGGAGGCGGGGCTGGTGGTTGGGAGGCGGGGATAGTGCTGGGCAGACTTATACGGTCTGTGCCAGAGCCGGTGGTGGGAAGTGGGACTGGTGGTTGGGAGGCGGGGATAGTGCTGGGCAGACTTATACGGTCTGTGCCAGAGCTGGTGGTGGGCGGCGGGGATAGTGCTGGGCAGACTTATACGGTCTGTGCCAGAGCTGGTGGTGGGAGGCGGGGCTGGTGGTTGGGAGGCGGGGAGAGTGCTGGGCAGACTTATACGGTCTGTGCCAGAGCCGGTGGTTGGGAGGCAGGGCTGGTGGTTGGGAGGCGGGGATAGTGCTGGGCAGACTTATACGGTCTGTGCCAGAGCCGGTGGTTGGGAGGCGGGGCTGGTGGTTGGGAGGCGGGGATAGTGCTGGGCAGACTTATACGGTCTGTGCCAGAGCCGGTGGTGGGAGGCGGGGATAGTGCTGGGCAGACTTATACGGTCTGTGCCAGAGCCGGTGGTTGGGAAGTGGGGCTAGTGCTGGGCAGACTTATATGGTCTGTGCCCTGAAGAGCACAGGTACAAATCAAAGTAGGGTATACACAAAAGAAGCACACATGAGTTGTCTTGTTGGGCAGACTGGATGGACCGTGCAGGTCTTTTTCTGCCGTCATCTACTATGTTACTATGTTACTCAGCTTAGAGAGAGCAGTGGAGGAGAGCCCTGAAACTTTACCTCAGGAAGACTAATACATTCTCCTATCCCTCTGCTTTGCTGTTATGGACCATGAGGCCCCTTGTACTAAAGGACAATAAAATCCGGGGTTAACACATTTTAACACAGACTTTCTTTCATGCTAAGCGTAGATTGAATTTGGACTTTTTGCAAAACATGTACCCTTAGATTTTATTTATAATGCCCAAAGTCCACGCCCGATTTCCATTTCTGCGCATAACTTAAGTTAAATGGCTCTTAGTTGGCACTAAGGATCAATCAATTACTACTACTACTATTATTTAGCATTTCTATAGCGCTACAAGCACGAATTGGTCATGCGTTAATTTAGGCGCATCCATTGGCACCAACGAAAACACGGTGCAAATGCCCCCACCTAAATTTATGTGCAGAGTTCCCGCATTCTATAATTGCACTTGTAACTGGAATCTACACCCAGGCTCCACCCCAAAACGCCCATGACCCTCCCATTTCTACACCCCCTTTTCCGGCACACATGTAAAATGTAGGCGTGGATCATATGCACCTAACTTTATGCATGTACATATTAATTGATTTCAATTAGTGCCAATAATTGCTTGATAAAAAGGCATAATTGGCTAATTATTAAATTAAATTTGCACACACAAGTTTTTGCAATTCTAGAGAATTAGGGGGGTTAGCGTGCATCGTCCCTGCGCCTAACTCTGAACAACCTTTACTGAATTCCCCCCTTAGCACTTCCTAAAATGTGCTTGCGTGTTAACTCTGCGTTATCCGGTTAGCATGCACTAATCATAATGCAGTAGCCGGATAACGCAGAAGTTCTCCCTGTCTGACCATGACACACCTGCTTCCAAACATAGATTTGAAATATCAATATGCAGGTTAGCGCACACGATTGAGAAAATGCCAATATAAAAACCACTTTAACATGTTTCTGAATGTACCAAGGGGCCATTTTACTAAGCTGCGGGAGTGCTAATGCGCAGGCAGCGTGTGGCAAATTGGCACTGCCGCTGGGGTAGTGCATGCGCCCAGCAGTAATTCCAAGTTTGGCGTACGCTGAATCCCACGGTAGAAAATATTTTTTCTATTTTCTATCGCAGGGGGCATTCAGCAGCACGGCCATGTTGGTACTCACTGCATGGTTACCGCATGAGCCTATACCGCCGTAAACAGATGCAGGCTGCTTTTAATTTTTGCGCACGCCCATTTCCCAGCCCATTAAAAAATGGCCTTTTTCGCAGCCGTGTTAAAAAGTGACAAAATGCACACCCGAAAGATGCACCCACATTACCGCAGGCCACATTTTACCGCAGCTTTATAAAAGGACCCCTAACTGTGCTTTAGGGGGCTTAACCGCATAGATTCACTGACTTAGGCAATATATCCTCATTGTTTTCATAACTCCACTTTTGTAGATTTTTGTGCCCCTGGGGAGGGCCAAATATTTTTCCTGTGTGTGGAAATACTTTTAAAACAAGTAAGAGGAAATATTTTCCCACTCAACGAACAGTTAAGTTCTGGAACTCTTTGCTGGAGGATGTGATAACAGTGGTTAGCGTATCTGGGTTTAAAAAAGGTTTGGACAGATTCCTGGAGGAAAAGTCCATAGTCTGCTAGTGAGGCAGACATGGGAAGCAACTGCTCGCCCTGGGATTTGTAGTATGGAGTGTTGCCACGATTTGGGATTTTGCCAGGTACTCGTGACCTGGCTTGCCCCCTGTTCGGAAAACAGGATACTGGGCTAGATAGACCATTGACCTGACCCAGTATGGCTACTCTTATGTTCTTAAGCCTGTTCAGAGGCACAGATTATACAATCACACTATAGGGTTCCTGTATACCTGTTCTGTGTGGTTGGGAAGAGGATTGCAGAGGAAAATATTATTTTTGTAGGCATGTACAACAAAACAATGTGTACCAGCCCCTGGGGTCACCTTCAGCCCCAAGTAACAGGAAACTGTGAAAATGTAAAGGGATTTCAAATCAACCATACGTAAACTATTGGATAATGACCTCACGAGCACCAGTGATCGACAAGAAAGATACAAATGCTAAGCATTGCAAGTTCTACTGCAGAATTCACTTTAAAAAAAAAATATCGCTGGAATGTTATATGCAGTGAACATGCAAATTACTGCTGTATAATTAGGAGCTCATGCAAAATGTCACCCTTCTTGCCAGTGCCTGAGAGGTGATTAGCTCAGGCACTGATAAGAAAGGTAACATTAAAAAAAAAAAAAAAAAAAAACTAACGGGTGGTTTGTATCAGTCCTATCTCCCTCTTCCCCCTCCTCAACCCGAACCGTCTTCCCACCTCCCCCACCCCGCACTTAATCCCTGAAGATTTTCATACCAACCAGCCACTATTTATTTTTATTTATTGCATTTGTATCCCACATTTTCCCACCTATTTGCAGGCTCAAAGTGGCTTACAGAGTTTTGTTAGTACAGTTAGTCCTGGATGTCAGGTACAATGATTGTTGTGCGGAGATTAATTAAGAAAAGAAGTAAAGAGCAGAAGGAAGGTATTTATAAGGTATAGTCGATGGTTTTTATACACTGCTTGGTAGACTTGGGGGAGGAGAGGGGGAGGGACACACCTTCAGGGAGGTAACACCAACGTGAAGGGTTAGTCTATACAGTACTTGGGTCCAGGTCGGGGTCAGTATAACTGGGGTGCTGTTACTCTCCCTCCTTTATCAACACTCAATAACTCAGTCCAGGTCAGAACTGGAGCCCAAAAGGTTTACTGGAAATAGTCTTCAAGCAAAAAGAACAAACTTCGGAAAAATAATAAAAGGCAGAAGGCCCTTAAATGAAGAGTGACCCCCAGCATTATTATCACCAGCAACCACTAGGGATTACAGGGCAATGTTTTGTTCCCAGAGCTGGAAAGGGCAGGCAGGGTAGAGGGAGGCTGCTCCTAACCTTGCCCTAGACCGCCAGGATTCCTTCTGGATAGGCCCGGGAGATGGGTGGAGGGTCTGGGGCTTCCAGGGGAGAGGAGGTGTGGGACTGTCCCTTGGAAGGGGCTTGAAACTAGAGGGTAATACAAGAGAGATGGAAGGTGGTCTGTTCCAAGGGAGGCCTGATGCTGGGGGGAGGGGTTCTGATCATAGAGGGTCTATGGGCCGCCAGTAGTTTTATTCCAGACGTGAGCCCTTGAGCCCAGGCCAAGGCCCAGTATAGGATTTAGGCCAAGGCCTAGGATGGACTGAACAGGCCCTAGGCATTACCCCAGCCACCAAACCCCACACACTCACAACAGCCACCAGCCACCACCAGAAAGGGAAGATAGAGCATTCAGGCGGGCCTCACGGCCAATCAGGAACCCACTCCCGCAGAGACCAAGCAAGCGGGCCTCACAGCCGACCGGGAACCGAGTCACACTCTGGGATGGGAGAAAGAATAACAAGGGTTCCACACGGAACTGGGGCACAAGCAGCGCACACAGCGCAGAGTAGAGTCACAAAGGGAAGAGTGAGAAGCAGACGCCTCTAAAGGAAAACAAGGCTGTGCCACAGGTGAACAAGAAGACAGGAAGCCCCAGAAGGAACCACTCTAGGCTTATACTACACAGCCCTCAAGGAAAAAGGAAACCAATTATAGGAATACACTCTGGCTGAACCATTCAGCACACAAGGGAGCTAGGCTGCACCTACAGCATACATCAATACAGGGAATCCCCACAAGGGAATGTGCTGGGCTGACTAAACAGCATACAACAGGGAAAGGGAGAACTACCTTGGCATTTGGGCGTGGGAGGAGCCAGCATTTGTAGTGCACTGGCCCTCCTCACATGCCAGGACACCAACTGGGCACCCTAGGGGGCACTTTAAAAAAATAGCTTCCAGGTGCATAGCACCCTTACCTTGGGTGTTGAGCCCCCCAAATCCCTCCCAAAACCCACTCCACACAACTCTACACCATTACCATAGCACTAAGGGGTGAAGGGGGGCACCTACATGTGGGTACAGTGGGTTTTGGAGGGCTCAACATTAACCACCACAAGTGGAACAGGTAGGGGGGGATGGGCCTGGGTCCACTTGCCTGAAGTGCACTGGACCCACTAAAAACTGCTCCAGGGACCTGGATACTGCTGTCAAGGAGCCGGGTATGACATTTCAGGCTGGCCAAAAACATTTTAGGTTTTTTTGGGGGGGTGGGAGTTGGTCAGTTAGGGCACTTTTTTCAGACTTGGACCTAAAAATAAATGGACCAAGTCCGGCCGGCGAAATGCTCGTTCGAGCCGGCCATTTGTTTTTCATTATAAGGTGAAGCCAGCCATCCCGTACCCACGCCCCATCCCGCCTTCACTACCCTACCAACACGCCCCCTTGAAGGTTGGCCAGCACCGTGACGAAAAAGCAGTTGGGGCCGGCCAAAATCGGCTTTCGATAATACCGATTTGGCCGGGATCAGGAGATCGCCGGCGATCTCCCGATTTGCGTCGTAAGATCACCGGCGATCCCTTTCGAAAATGAGCCTGATGGTGACCTCTTTGCGCAGGCTTGTGCGCTGATGGCTCTGTAGAACTTATGAACATTGCTATCTTTGCCACTGACTGGGGAATTCTGTATAGGTTGCCCTGAGTTAGGCACTCAATTTCGCATGCAGATTGAAAATCTGCGTGCAAAGTAATTGGCTTAATTGGTGATAACGATCAATGATGGCAGTTAACAAGCACTTAATTGGCCATCATGAGGAGTTACGTGTGGATCTACCCTACGCCCTCTATTCTATAACATGCACGCCCAATTTTCATAGCGCACAACTCCAAAGGGAGTGTGCTCGTGGGAGGGGCACGGGCAGGTTATGGATGTTCCCAGGATTTAGACACGGAGTTATAGAATACTGTCATTTCCACGCATAACCACCATTAGTTGGGCGTGAGCGTTTACACCAGCCTTTGCCAGGCATAAGTGCTTATGCCCAAAGTTAAGCTAGTATTCTATAACGCCCGATCTGTACGAAACAGCCTTAGAATACTGGCTTAGCGTGGATCATCCTGGCGCCTAACTTTGGTCGACCTATAGAGAACTCCCGCAGACTCTGTTGTGCTGGTTGGGAAAGGGGGTAGGAGTGCTGGTTCTAATGATCGCTTCAAAGAGTTGCCCTGTTCTTTTTCCTGCAGAGACGCCGTTCTGCGCCAGAAGAGGACAGAATGCAGCGGCTTGCCTCAGGTGGAACTGCCGGATCCGCAGATGAGCAGCCTGGTTGCACCGTTACCTCCCAATAAGCAAGGTAGGAGAAAACACTGGCTGGATGCCATTGGCTTCGGAGACCAGAGCTCTAAACACAGGTTCAAATAATATCAGCGCTCTGTATCGCATCTTACGTCCTAAGTCACTGATCCTCTCCGCCTTCCTGCACTGACATCAGAAGGCAAGTGCCTGCCCTCCCAGTACCGTCAGATTTGTTCACCACATTCATATGTATTGTGAAATAGCAGGATCTGCTCTACGGCAAATGACACTCGAGCAAAAATATTGAAGGTATGCATTGGGGGGGGGGGGGGCGGGGGAGTTGTATGCAAGCTTTCTCTGCAAGTGAGAAGCAGGGAGAGGTTACCAACTCTCCCAGAATTCACCCCCCCGCCTCTTACTCTCCCCATCCCCTGTAGTCCAGTATCCCCATCCCAAACAATCTCTCCTTTGTCTCTTAACTGCCTCCTTACCCTGTTCCCCTGACTCCTGCCTTTCCCACCGCCTTCCCTGTTTCTTCCCCCACCACTGTTGCTACTGCATTTGTCTGTTCCCAGTGTTCCGCTGGCTCCTTCCCCAGGAAAATATCTGCTTAGAAGCAGAAATCAGATATAGAACTTACTAGTTTGCAAGTTTTCAACATGCTCTTAGAGCCAGCATGGGCTCCCGTTGCTCCTCCTTATCTCCTACTAGGGCCAGGACTTAGTCTGCACAGTTTTAAATGTGGAATGTGCAGCTACTTAAGGAACCCTGCTTGGCATCATAGGAAGCAGTGTTAGTGCTGACCCACCATTGCAGTGTCCCAGGCAACCATCCTGTTTGCCTACCCCAAAGTACAGAGGGACTCTCAGAGGGGGAGAGGAAAAGATACTGGAATTTTCAGGAGAAGGAGGCAGAGACGGAGTTGAGGTGGAGGAGGGGTGGAATAGGAGGGAAGGAAGAGATATACTGGCCCCCAGGGAGGGGGAGGAAGGAAAAGAGATGGAGAGATGCTTGAGCTAGAGAGGGATGGACAGTATGGGAGGAAGGGAAAAGTAAGGAGAGAAGCTGGACATAGGAAGGAATAGAGACAAAGAGGGGCAATGCTGGACAGAGGTGGATGGAGGTGGGTGGACCCAAAGAGGAGGTGCTGAATAGAGTAAGAATAAGGACACAGAGAAGGAAGATGCTCAACATGGCAGAAGGATAGGGGCAGGGACACAGAGGGAAGAGGAATGATGGACTTGGAAACAAAAGAAAAGCCAAATCAACAAGGAGACACTGGCAAGAGAGTTTAGAAAAGTCAGAGCAAAGCAGAAACCTGAGACTGGGACCAACACGATTAGAAGAATAAAATGACCAGAAAACAAAGGCAAAACAAACAAAAAAAGAATTTTGTTTTCCAAGATGCCCGTGGTACCGTGAGCAAGGGTGGGCCGCAGAGTCCGGTAAGACAAGCCACACACACTCCATAAGTTATGGTGAAAACAAATAGTGTTTTAGTAAAGGTGTCCAGGAAGGTCACAGGAAGGGAGAAAACAATATCCAAAGCTAATTTTGTAAGCATAACTGCATCTTTGGATGGCCTGCTCCTGCAGGGTCACAACACACATGAATGTCCTTTCCTCAGCAGCAACTCCTACTAGGCTCTGGCCTGGTCCCTGGATCCAGAGTTACCAGCACAGTCTCTAGCAGGCACACAAGGCTCCAGGTCAAGACACAAACGCTTCAAGGTTCTAAGTTGAACTCAGCCTATCTGAACGTAGTGGTTGCAGGTTCTCAGCTCGGGGTGGTGGCATTTGCAGTGGGTGCTGCTGCTTCCCTCTGGGCCTCTTTAACCTAGCTGTGGTGTGGTCTTTTATACTTCTTGAACCATGCCCTCCTGGCTCCACCCCTCCTATGCCACTTCCCTCTTGGGCGGGACTAGGGTTTTAAGGTAGCCATGAGTGTTACATAAGTAATGTCACACTGGGAAAAGACCAAGGGTCCATCGAGCCCAGCATCCTGTCCACAACAGCGGCCAATCCAGGCCAAGGGCACCTGGCGAACTTCCCAAACGTACAAACATTCTATACATGTTATTCCCGGAATTGTGGATTTTTCCCCAGTCCATTTAGTAGCGGTTTATGGGCTTGTCCTTTAGGAAACCGTCCAACCCCTTTTTAAACTCTGCCAAGCTAACCGCCTTCACCATGTTCTCCAGCAACGAATTCCAGAGTTTAATTATACGTTGGGTGAAGAAAACTTTTCTCCGATTTGTTTTAAATTTACTACACTGTAGTTTCATCGCATGCCCCCTAGTCCTAGTATTTTTGGAAAGCGTGAACAGACGCTTCACATCCACCTGTTCCACTCCACTCATTATTTTATATACCTCTATCATGTCTCCCCTCAGCCGTCTCTTCTCCAAGCTGTTCTTAAGGGGAAATGGCAGCGTCCTATAGACTCCCTCATAATGCTGTTTTAGAAAACAATTTTTATGCCTGTCCCTACTGTATCAATATTTCTCAATTTTTTAAGGAACTCATTCAATTTTAATGTGAATAATTAGACCATCAGAGGCGCAAAACTCAAGCATACAGCATACGCCGCTTATTGGTTGCCTATAATTGTCATCGGTCCATATATTCAACTTTTTTGAAAAAAACAAACCATTTTTTTTGTAAAACTTCACTCCCAAATTGTGTATCACATATGCAATCTTCCAATATTTGTTATGTTTAAGTATATAAAATAGCACTTGGCTTAATCAGTTGAAAAGACAGACCCGCTGCTTTCATGGCCAGTGTTTCGATATTTCTTCAAGGATGTGGTCCACCGCAATAAATACATATAATCTTCATAATTCTTACATAGAAAACACCAATAGCAACAATCCACCAATCCCCAGAGTTCCATACTTGTCTGATAAACATCTTATCTAAACCAAACTCATGTAAAGATGACGATGGCCCCCGTACTGTTCATTTGGCGCCGAGGTGGTCTGAGGGAAGAGCATGGGTGGAGCCAGGACTTAACCAGTGAGCAGTAACCGGTTAAGTAAGTGGCAATAGTTAGGACAGCAAAAAGTCTGACCAAAACTTTAGCTGCGGAGGTGATCCGGCACCGGTCTGAATATTGGGCAGTGCCCAGTTTATTTATTTATCACATTTATACCCCACATTATCCCAACATGTTTGCAGGCTCAATGTGGCTTACAATAGGCCAAAAAGGCTATCGCCAGTCCAGTAGTTATACAAATACAATAGATTGTGGTAGTCAGAGTGGATAGAAAGAACAGGGAATATAAAGGGAAAACGGTAACGGTAAGAGAGTCCAAAATGGTCCATTTATATTGGGTTTTAGGTTGAAGCCTGGGATTAGGCCTTCCGGAATAGGCTGGTCTTGAGTAATTTCCTAAAGTTGAGATGGTTTTGAGTGGTTTTGACAGCTTTAGGCACTGCAGTCCATAATTGGGTGCTGATAAAGGAAAAGGAGGAAGCATAGGTGGATTTATATTTGAGGCCGTTACAGGTAGGATAATGGAGATTTAAGAATGAACGGGATGTGCTTGACGTATTCCTGGCTGGAAGATTGATTAGGGTATTCACGTATCCTGGGGCTTCTCCATAAAGAATTTTGTGGACTAGGGTGCAGAGTTTGAAGTTAATTCGTTCCTTTATTGGGAGCCAGTGCAATTTCTCTCGAAGGGGCTTGGAACTAGGCAGCACCTGAGGGGTTATGGCTATCCCCCGTCCTGACCCTCCAACCCTCCACCCCTGTAGTCCCCTCCCCCTGCCCCTGGACCCACCTTTACAACTCCCTAGTGGTCTAGAGGGAATATGGGCAGGAGTAATTCCCACTTGGTCTTGCCTGGTGCAACTTCCTCATCAAAATGGCCGCCGCTACCTCTGTCAGCAGGCTTCGCAGTATTTCTGAAGTAACTGGAGTGGAGCTTTGCAGGCAGAACTTTGGTGCCTGTTAAGGAGAGGTATCTGGAGCTAGACTTTCCCTGCCCAATGTCAATGGCAGTTGTTACGGAATAAGGAAGGGTCAAACAGGCAAATATGCCTCAACAGAGGAAATTTCTTTCCGTTCGTCTGAAGCGATGCAATGATGATGCAGGGACTTCCCAATGCCACATTAACAACAGGATTAGAAGTCTGTGCTGTATTTCCGTGTTGTGTGTATTAGTGTGACCCCTCTGTGACTTGTGTTATTAGCTGATGCCTGTATGCAGAGGTGGTGAATGTCCTCACACTGAGCCCTCCAGATTTTCTTCATCTGATGCCTGTGGCCCGTGTGTCTGTCTGGTTGCGTTGACATGTGGTACCATTTCTGCACTTTATTGCCAACATTTCAAGAGCAGTTCCCAGCGTGTACTGTCAAGACACCCCTTGTGCACCAAATACTACTAAGCATTGCATGATGATAACTAGGAAAGAACATGCACCCAGAATCTGGAGAAAATAGATCCAAGTAATTCATTCCTTTCAACATCTGGAGACTGAAATCACAATATCTTTAAACCTGGTGATAGAGAGAAGAGCACAAAAAACATAGAATAGCAACAGCCACACCCTAGTCCCCCCCCCCCCCCCCCCCCATTTCCTAGTTAATATCTGCTTTTCCTTTTTTTTTCAGTGTTAATAATTCCGCTGGTGGACCAGGAAGCCAAGGGTGTAGTGGCTGTTATTCTGGTAAGTCTGGGAGTCTCAATTTCTGCACAGACAGGGTCCACCCACTTTTATTAATATTTGGCTCATATTTTAGAATTGCTGTTCACGAATTGCATGTGTAAAGTGTAAAACGTGACTTACTTACATAAGTACATAAATATTGCCATACTGGGAAAGACCAAAGGTCCATCAAGCCCAGCATCCTGTTTCCCAACAGTGGCCAATCTAGGTCACAAATACCCGGCAAGATCCCCAAAATGTACAAAACATTTTATACTGCTTATCCCAGAAATAGTGGATTTTCCCCAAGTCCATTTAATAACGGTCTATGGACTTTTCCTTTAGGAAAACGTCCAAACCTTTTTTAAACTCCACTAAGCTAACCACCTTTACCATATTCTCTGGCAACAAATTCCAGAGTTTAATTACATGTTGAGTGAAGAAAAGTTTTCTCCGATTCGTTTTAAATTTACTACATTGTAGCTTCATCGCACGCCCCCTAGTCCTAGTATTTTTGGAAAGCATGAACAGACTCTTCACATCTACCCGTTCAACTCCACTCATTATTTTATAGACCTCTATCATATCTCCCCTCAGCCGCCTTTTCTCCAAGCTGAAGAGCCCTAGCCGCTTTAGCCTTTCCTCACAGGGAAGTCTTCCCATCCCCTTTATCATTTTTGTCGACCTTCTCTGCACATCTATTTATCCACATTTCTATTCCGCACAATCCTTCGTTCCTGGTGTATTACAAAAATCACATGCATAATAATAAAAACACATAAAAAACATATCACCAAAAACACACACACCAAATCTTTAAACCAAAAGCCATCCATCCCATTAACCTTTAAAACCTTGCGTAGCAGAGGACACACCGCTGCCCTTTTTAATATTGTGGGTAGTTGCCCTTTGTAAAGAGAGGCGTTCAGGATTTTTATGGTCCCTTCTGTCAGGCCCCTGTTTGCATGCGGTACTACATATATTTGATCAGTAGGAGTTGAGGAAACAGGTGGTTGGGGAAAGGGAAATAGGACTTGATATACCACCTTTCTGAGGTTTTTGCACCTACATTCAAAGCGGTTTACATATATTCAGGTACTTATTTTGTACCAGGGGCAATGGAGGGTTAAGTGACTTGCCCAGAGTCACAAGGAGCTGCAGTGGGAATTGAACCCAGTTCCCCAGGATCAAAGTCCGCTGCACTGACCAGTAGGCTACTCCTCCACTAGCAGCATTCCATGTAGAAGCCTGCCCTTAATCGGATATTGCCCTCAAAACATCCAGTTAGCGTCCATCCTGAAACTGGATATTTTGAGTCAGCATGTGGCCAATTAACTGCTGATATTCACCACATAGCCAGCAATGGCAACTACATAGATAGGACCATATAAAAGTCAGCCCTATCTTTATGCGGTTCTTCATAGCTGGTTAAGTGATGAATATCGTAGTTCACTGGCTATGTTTTAGCCACTCCTGTATGTCTACAAATTCAAGAGCTCAGACATGGCCTGGCTTTGAATTTTCAGGTATAAAACTGGTGGCGTTCAGCTAATGGCCGCTGGCTGAATATTGAGCTCATTGTTTTTGACTGCTGTTAAGGCTTTAGAGTACTTTGTCAGGTGTTTCCTACCATTTAACCTGTCCTCATCCAGTTGAGCTTTATGTCAACCCCTTCCCGGTTTTCTTCCTTGTCACTCAGGGGTCCAGAGTTCTGTGGGGCATAAAGGTGCAGTTTTCTCTAGGGCCTTAGCTACGTGTGTTTTCCAACTATAGACTAAAGCAGTGTTTCTCATCTTCTTCAAGCCAAATTTCAACCAAGTACCCCTCAGATCCGATCAGCAGAAATTTTGAAATGGACGTGTCTAACACCAGTTCTGGCAGATGTAGATTCCAAAAACTGGCATGTTCTAATCACAAAATAGAAAATAAAATTACTTTTTCTACATTTCTTGCCTGATCATTTTATTTGCATAGTCATGTTGGTGCCAGTACCTGGTTTGTATGTTCCTCTGTCTTCTCTTAACTTTCTTGCCGGGGTCTCCTGTCCATTAGACAGTTCTTCTCTCCATGTCTATCGTTCATCTCCTCTCTGTGAGTGTCTATCCCCCCAAACCATGCAGCATCTCCCCTGTTTCTGTGTCTCTCTTCCCCTAGCCATGCAGCATCTCCTCTCTGTGTGCGTTTCTCCACCCCCCCCCTACCCCCAATGTCATTAAATTTCAAGTGTATTCAGAAATGTTCCATCCCACCCATCAGAGCTCTGTCTTACATGCTACTTATAGGGTAACAAAATAGGAGAGAGAGTTTAACGCAAGCAGAAAAAAGAAAGTCCGGGAAAGAAGAGCAGAACTACAATGTTGGTAGGAAAGTGGGGATGGGGGAGCACATAGGGGCAAGTAATGCAGTCCAGGCTCACCTCCGGCATGCTGTACTACAAGAAATTCATTTTAGGCATCCACAAAAGATCTCCTGTCCCTGCCTGTCTGTTTCTCTCTCTCTCTCTCTCTCTCTGTCTCCCACCCACCCCCCAGTCATGCATCATATCTTCTCTGTCTCTCTGTGTGCATCTCTTCTCTTACCCCAGCTATGCAAGATCTCCTGCCCGTGTCTCTCTTCCCCTTTTTTGTGTGTCTCCCCTCCCACCACCACCATGCATTTCCTCTCTGTCTCCCCCCCAACACTCCTACAATGCACAATCTCCTGTGTCTCCGACCACACTCACAATGCAACATGTTCTCTCTGCTCCCCCCCCCATGATTGCGCATCTCCTCTCTGTCTCTCTACCTCCCCCCACCAATCAACATTACCCCGTCTCTGTCCCCTTCCCCCCGCCAACCAACATCACCCCTCTGTCTGTTTCTCCCCTTACTATACAGCATCTCCACTCTCCCCTTCCTTGCCTTGGCCATCCAGGATCTGTCTTTCTCTCCCCCCATCATCCAGCATTGCCTCACTCTCTTTCTCCCCTCCCAGTTGTCTTCTTTCTTTTTTTTCTTTCATCCCATCCCCCACCACCCAGCATCGCCCTGTTTCTCTCTCTCACTCTTCACCCCCCCTCCCATCATTCACCACCATTGCCCATCACTCCCTCTTCCTCCACTACCAATATCCAGCCTCACCCCATCTCTCTTTATTTCTTCCCCCTTCACCCCGTTACTCCCTCCCTCACTGGAACCCATTGTCAGAGGGCCTGGTAACAGTGGTTAGCATATCTGGGTTTAAAAAAAGGTTTGGACAAGTTCCTAGAGGAAAAGTCCATAGTCTGCTATTGAGATAGACATGGGGAAAGCCACTGCTTGCCCCGGGATTGGTAGCTTGAATGTTGCTAGTAATTGGGTTTCTGTCAAGTACTTGTGACCTGGACTGGCCACTGTTGGAAGCAGGATACTGGGCTAGATGGACCATTGGTCTGACCCAGTACGGCTGTTCTCATATTCTTATGTTCTTATCACTGGAGATTTCTTGGTATCTGATCTATGGTCTGGGGGTACTGGGGATAACTTGAATGTGGCAAGAAACAAAACAAGCTGTCAGCCAGGATTCTGAGCATTTTTTAGAATTTCCCGTATCGTATCTCTTCTGAGCCCCAGCCACGTCCAGCGATTCTGGTCACCGCATCTCAAAAAAGATATAGTGGAATTAGAAAAGGTGCAGAGAAGGGCGACGAAAGGATAAAGGGGATGGGAAGACTTCCCTATCAGGAAAGGCTGAAGCAGCTAGGGCTCTTCAGCTTGGAGAAAAGGCGGCTGAGGGGAGATATGATAGAGGTCTATAAAATAATGAGTGGAGTTGAACGGGTAGATGTGAAGCGTCTGTTTACACTTTCCAAAAATACTAGGACTAGGGGACATGCGATGAAGCCACAATGTAGTAAATTTAAAATGAATCGGAGAAACGTTTTCTTCACTCAACGTGTAATTAAATTCTGGAATTTGTTGCCAGAGAATGTGGTAAAGGCAGTTAGCTTAGCGGAGTTTTAAAAAAGGTTTTAAAAAAGTCCATAGACCGTTATTAAATGGACTTGGGGAAAATCCACTATTTCTGGGGTAAGCAGTATAAAATGTTTTGTACTTTTTTGGGATCTTGCCGGGTATTTGTGATCTGGATTGGCCACTGTTGGAAACAGGATGCTGGGCTCGATGGACCTTTGGTCTTTCCCAGTATGGCAATACTTACAGTATGTACAATAGGCTCAGGCCTGGCTGGTCAGTGATGGCCAACAGGTGGGTGCAGCATCTGATGGAAATTTCTCCCAGCTGAGTGAATAGACTCGGAAGCTACAAAAGTTCTGCGTGCCCTCGCTAGGATATGGTCTTGATAAGTTCATAGTGTCCTGCTAAAGCGCCCATCCAGTTTGAGGAGGTGACATTTGACAGCAGAAGCAATGAGCCCTTCAAAGAATACAGTGATCCTTCAAAATCCCAGCTCTATCAGCCTCTTCAAAAAAAAAAGTGCAGTTAGAGGAAAGCTCAAAGAGATGAAAGTAAAGGTTAATTAATAATAAGACCCCCCTCTGTTCAGTAAGCACCCTGCAGACCAGCTGAGCTGGGAAAAGCAATGCCATCACTTCAGAACAAGACTCTGGTTAATCAGATGACAGGAACCAGAGAGAAATTCCTAAGTGGATTAGTAGCAAGGCATCGCAGGCAAGATATACAGCTTTTCTGGCTTTTAGAGAGCTTATTAAAAGGGAATTAAGATGATTAACAGCCAGTGATCATCCGGAAAGAATTGTGGAGGCAGAGTGTCCTGTTGGGGACTAGCAGCCTGATCACAGCAAAAATAGCAAGGTCAACATATCGTACATAGATGTACACACAGATACACTCAAGCGGACACACATATGGACACACACGTGCACACACGACCACACCCTCGCCTCACCCCATGCTTGGAACAAACTCCCTGAGCCCATACGCCAGGCCCCCTCCCTGCCCATCTTCAAGTCCTTGCTCAAAGCCCACCTCTTCAATGACGCCTTCGGCACCTAACCACTACACCTCTACTCAGGAAATCTAGACTGCCCCAACTTGACATTTCGTCCTTTAGATTGTAAGCTCCTTTGAGCAGGGACTGTCCTTCTTTGTTAATTTGTACAGCGCTGCGTAACCCTAGTAGCGCTCTAGAAATGTTAAGTAGTAGTAGTAGATACACACATGCACATATACACAGAATCCAGAACAAACATTCTGACAAGTAGGAGGAACGGCTGAAAAGCCGCTGGTACCAAAGAGAAAAGAAGCAACAGAATTTGCGAAAGAACAGAAAAAAAATTCTTCAAGGAATTGGGGGTGGGGGGGTGGGGTCTTTTTACTAAGGTGCATACAATGCGTGTCAAATTAGAACTACCACCCAGCTACCATATGCCCCGGGCAGCAGTGGCGTAGCTACGTGGGGCCACGGGGGCCTAGGCCCCTGTAGATTTGGCCCTGGACCCCGTGCCGACGACCCTCTCGACCTCCCCCCTCCCGCTGCCAACCCGCCGTCAACCCACCGTCGCCGTCTTTGCTGGCGGGGGTCCCCAACCCCTGCCAGCCGAGGTCCTCTACTTCCCACCAGTGGCGTAGCCACAGGTGGGCCTGGGTGGGCCAGGGCCCACCCATTTAGGGCTCAGGCCCACCCAACAGTAGCACATGTTTAGCGGTAGCTGGTGAAGATCCCAATCAGCTGAAGACTTTCCCCTGATAGTAACAAAATTCTACTCTCCACAATACTGGCACCTCCGCATGCATGCTCATGTTTCAGTGCATTCCTGCTGCAGACTGCCAAGGTGGAAAGAAGCATTTTCCTGCCAGCTGAGATATTTTTTTGGTGGTGGGGGGGGGGGGGAGAGAACATTTGGTGCCCACCCACTTCTTACCTAGGCCCACCCAAAATCTGTTGTCTGGCTACACCCCTGCTTCCCGCGCAAGGCTTCTTTCTGTTTCTGACCTTGCAGGACGTCAAAAAAAGAACAAAGCCTTGCTCGGGAAAAAGAGAACCTCAGCTGGCGGGGATTGGGGTCCCCCGCCAGCAAAGGTAGGCAACGGCAGTGGCGGGGGAGGGTTGGCGGTGGCAGGGGGGGGTCAAAGTTAATGGTGGTGGTGTTGGCGGGGGGGGCGGCAATGGCGGGGTGTTCGGCGGCGCCAGGGGGGGCTAAAATGTGCCCCCTCACCTCGGGCTCTGGACCCCCCTCCCGCCGAAGTCTGGCTATGCCCCTGCCAGTAATTCCATTTTTGACGTGCGACCAAAACACGTGGTAGAAACGCTTACCCGGTGGTAACCGGCAGTGTATGCGCGCTGACAATCACCATCTGGTTAGTGTCTGAGCCCTTACCGCTAAGTCAGTGGGTGGCGGTAAGATCTCATGCCAAAAATAGACGCGCGCAGGTTTTAATTTTGTTGCATGTCCATTTTTGTCTACAAGGAAAAAAAAATACCATTTTTGCAGGCATACTGAAAATGGACCTGCTCACGTCCAAGACACGCGCCTACACCAGTGCAGGCCATTTTTCAGCACGCCGTAGTAAGAGGAGCCCCTGGATCAGCAAGGGAGAAACGACAAGTGGCAGTTGCATAAGTACGGCAAGAAAGAAAGTATTACTCCAGGAACCCTTCGCAGATCAACATCGGACACATGAATGCTTAAGGAGAGGTGCATGGAAACCCAGGAAAGCCTATTATTTGAATTATTCTGAAATATACCCAAGGTTCAGTACATGCTACACGAATAATTAAGCAACATTGGGGAATAATTCAAATGCAAGACCCACATATCCCAGTTCCTTTCTTGTCTTCCATTTGAGTTAAGCTTGAAGTGTTATTTTGCAAAATTTCCCTAATATTTTTCTCTCCAGTTTAAGCTATTCTAAGTTGATGACCTTCGAAAACTGGATGCATTTGGTTTTCCAAGGTCGTCAACTTAGAATAGCTTAAACTCGAGGGAAAAATATTAGAGGAAAGTTTGCAAAATAACACTTCGAGCTTAACCCAAATGGAAGACAAGAAAGGAAATGGGATATGTGGGTCTTGCATTTTTTGTTCTAAAATGTAGGTAACAGAGATTTTCGTTAATCCAATTGATAATAGAAAGTACATACTTCAGAGATCTACAGCTTGTAACCTTCCTTACATACCAATTATTATCAGCTCCACCCCACACTGAGATTCCACAAATCAGGGCACTCTCAAGTGTGAGATGGACTCGTGACTTTTTTTCGTGCTGGGCTCCTCCCACCCAGGGCTCCAGTATAGCAAAGTGTTACATTATCTCTAGAAATATAGAAGGGTAGTGGAGAAGAGAGAGGAGACTTGGAAAGGAAGAGATGAGATAGGAAAGAGGACAAGCAGATTGAGAACCAGAATCAGCTGAGAGAAAGAGCAGGCATGATTGCAAAGGCAGAGAAAGAACGGGAAAAACTGAAATTATAATGTAATAAGACAGTAAAACATAATTGCCTTCTGCTAATACTTGTTAGCAGCATTTGAAATGTGAAAGATTAATTCTTTCCTTTAAATATTTATTACCGTTTTAAAGATACGGAAATCAGATTGCACTTCTACGAACAGATAACAAACGTTGATTTGCTCTAACTGATAAATCTTTCTGACAGTGTTGAGAGGCTAAACTCATATTCTGGAACAATTTTCTGTTCTCGAACTTAACCCCTTTCTCCATCGATTTTTAAACGTTTATGCATAAGTGCATGCAAATTTATGCAAATATGCTGCAGACTCTGAAAAACCATGCCACAGAATTTTCTAATTCTGGCTGCTGGACCTTCCCCCGAAGCCGCATTCTCTCAGTTTGGGCTACTTAAACACAGTGTCCTTTAGTATCTCGCTAAGGATGTAAAAAGACTGGAAGCGGTGCAAAGAAAAGCTACAAAAACGGTATGGGATTTGCGTTGCAAACCGTAAGAGGAGAGACTTGCCAACCTGAACATGTATACCTTGGAGGAAAGGAGAAACAGGGGTGACATGATACAGACGTTCAAATATTTGAAAGGTATTAATCTGCAAACAAATCTTTTCCAGAGAGGGTAAGGCAGTAGAACTAGAGGGTACTGTCACGTCTGTGGTCGTGACTCCTCTCAGACTCACCCTATTTCTGGTGGTCAGCTTCTGAGCTGGCTTCTGTCTGTTTTTTCTGAGTTAGTTCTGTCTCTGTGTGCTGGCTGCATTGGATTGTCTGTGTGCTGTTTCCTGTTCCAGACTTCAGCCCAGTCCAGTCCGGATCTTCCGGCCTGCCAGACTTGCTTGGCTTGTTTGAGCCAGCACAGCACCCGTAGCTGCCTGGTGATTGCTGCAGCTGAGTCTCAGCTGCTGCTGGGCTTATTAGCCATTTGGAAACTCTCTGCTTTGCCTTTGCATCGCCTAAGGCCCTGGTATGTTGGGGTGCTGGTGCACTTCTGCCTAGTCCAGTTATAGTCTGTAATTCTTGCCTGATTCTAGTTTAGTCTTTGTGTAGCTTTGTGTTCTGATTTGTTTGTTTCCCAGTCTTGTTTCTTGTTTGTATGTCTTTGTCTAGTTCTTGGTTGCCTGTGTTTCTTGTTCAGTGGCTGCCTGGCAGCTTTTAGTCCTGTCCCTTATCTATCAGTGTTTGTTCCCTGTTTCAGTGGCTGCTTGCAGCTTTCAGTTCAGTCCCTTGTCTGTCTGAGATTCCTAGTCTAATATTCTGCCTAGCCTCCCTGTGTGTATCCTGCTGGGGTCCAGTTCCGGCCCTGTCCGGCAAGTCCTACCGGCCACCTGCACCCAGGCGCTCAACTCCTGGGGAAGGGTGGCTAAGTGCAGGTGAAGTCTAGCTGTTCCTGTCTGAGTTCTGTCTTGTTCCTGGTGTGGGGTGGTTTTGCCTGCCTGCCTCCTCGGCAGTGGCCCAAGGGCTCACGAACCTAGTTCCTGTTTTTGAAAACGTGACAGATATGAACTGAGGTTGAAGGGGGGCAGACTCAGGAGTAATGTCAGGAAGTATTTTTTCACGGAAAGGGTGGTAGTTACGTGGCATGCCCTCCTGCGGGAGGTGGTAGATATGAAAACGGTAATGGAATTCAAACACGCGTGGGATAAACACAAAGGAATCCTGTTTAGAAGGAATGGATCCACAGAATCTTAGCGGAGATTGGGTGGCAACACCGGCAATTGGAGATTAAAACCAGTGCTGGGTGGACTTTTACAGTCTGCGCCCTGATCATGGCTGAATAGATATGGATGGGCTTGAGTATAAATTTTACAGGGCTTCGATGTTAGCTTCAGAACGTTTAGTACAAGAAGAGTGCTGGGTAGACGTCTACGGTCTGTGCCCTGAGAAAGGCAAGGACAAATCAAACTTGGGTATAAAGTATCACATACCATGTAAAATGAGTTTATCTTGTTGGTCAGACTGGATGGACCGTTCAGGTCTTTATGTGCTGTCATTTACTATGTTATATGTTGCTATGTTTTTCTCTGTCTTTCCTACTTCTTGTTTCAGTTTGCATTTCTGGAATGTACTTAATAGGAAGAATGTTACTTTCACGAGTTTGCTGTCTCCCAGGGCTTTTCGGTGTTGCAAAAAAAACAGAAGGCGATCACATTATAATAAAATAATTACAGTTGACCCTCAGCATGGGTCAGGCCCTCCAAAACAGGTGCTTACTTTTCACTAACAACCCATCTGCTCTGAACAAAGAGACCATTAACTCCTGATAATGCTAGATTTCTTGGCTCCTTATTAAAGCTGTATTAGAGTAGGTGTTTGTTGTTATTAGGTCTCAGAGCTAATTCATCTCATTTAAGATAATGAAATGAAATGTAAATCCTGTAGAGTCTTGGATGCGGTCTTGGCCCTTCATCGCTGATTATGCCTACACTGAAAAGAGTAAATTAATCGGGCATAATGTGTCGTTCAAGCTTAGGGCTCTCCTGATTCCTGCCAGCAGCATGTTGATAGAAGAGCACATTTCTCAGTGATCAGCGGGTGGAAAAATGGCCATACAAGACTAATCTTTCAGCTTATGTCTCATCTGTTTTGTTAGCTTCCTTGCTTTTAACATCTGTTTTTGTAGCGGGAGGAGATCCGGGAAATTATAGGCCAGTGAACCTGACGTCGGTGCCGGGCAAAATGGTAGAGACTGTTATAAAGAACAAAATTACAGAGCATATTCAAAAGCATGGATTAATGAGACAAAGCCAACATGGATTTAGAGAAGGGAAATCTTGCCTCACCAATCTATTACATTTCTTTGAAGGAGTGAACAAACGTGGATAAAGGTGAGCCGGTCGATATTGTGTATCTGGATTTTCAAAAGACATTTGACAAATTTTTCTTCACTCAGCGTGTAATTAAACTCTGGAATTCGTTGCCAGAGAATGTGGTAAAGGCGGTTAGCTTAGCGGGGTTTATAAAAGGTTTGGGCAGCTTCCTAAAGGAAAGGTCCATAGATCATTATTAAAATGGACTTGGGGAAAATCCACTGCTTATTTCTGGAATAAGCAGCATAAAAGGTATTTATGACCTGGATTGGCCACTGTTGGAAACAGGATGCTGGGCTTGATGGACCTTTGGTCTGTCCCAGTATGGCACTATTTATGTACTTATATGTACTTATGGCTGTTGCTTGGTCTAGGAAAGTGGTTCTCAATCTTTCTTTTGTTGTGACACACCTGACAGACAATATTCACATGTATGACACACTAAACACTACAGTTTTTAGCTGAACATAGGAAAAACCCGATATATCAGTGTGTCCCAAGTCTGGTCCTGGAGTAACCTCTTGCCAGTCAGGTTTTCAGGATATCCACAATGAATATGCATGAACTTGATTTGCATACACTGCCTCCATTATATGCAACTCTCATGACATCTATAATACTTGGATCACAGAGTAAAGTTCAGTATCAGAAACAAACACAAGCCCCTGTGTCTGAACCAAACAATGCCAAAAACAAATTCTACAACTTTTGAAAAATATGTTTAAAATGTGGGCATCACCTTCCATGGAATAAACATTACATTACATGGTAACATAGTAGATGACAGCAGAAAAAGACCTGCATGGTCCATCCAGTCTGCCCAACAAGATAAACTCATATGTGCTACTTTTTGTGTATACCTTACCTTGATTTGTACCTGCCCTTTTCAGGGCACAGACCATATAAGTCTGCCCAGCACTATCCCCGCCTCCTAACCACCAGCCCCTCCTCCCACCACCGGCTCTGGCACAGACCGTATAAGTCTGCCCAGCACTATCCCCGCCTCCCGCCACCGGCTCTGCCACCCAATCTCGGCTAAGCTCCTTAGGATCCATTCCTTCTGAACAGGATTCCTTTATGTTTGTCCCATGTGTGTTTGAATTCTGTTACCGTTTTCATTTCCACCACCTCCCGCGGGAGGGCATTCCAAGCATCCACTACTCTCTCTGTGAAAAAATACTTCCTGATATTTTTCTTGAGTCTGCCCCCCTTCAATCTCATTTCATGTCCTCTCCTTCTACCTCCTTCGCATCTCCGGAAAGGAGATGTATCATATCACCCCTGTTTCTCCTTTCTTCCAGAGTGTGCATGTTCAGGTCATCAAGTCTCTCCTCATACGTCTTGTAACGCAAATCCCTTACCATTCTCGTAGCTTTTCTTTGCACCGCTTCAATTCTTTTTACATCCTTCGCAAGGTACGGCCTCCAAAACTGAACACAATACTCTAGGTGGGCCCTCACCAATTTCTAGACCTCCTGACCCATAAGTTCTAGGCAGCTTACAATAGATTTACAACAGTGTACTGAGACAAATCTCGAGAATTACGATTATACCATCTCGTTGAATAGAAACAATGTTAACTGACCAATCTGTTAACGAGAGTAGTATTCAAATGTTCGAAAATGATCATAGCTATTCAAGTCTTCTAATTTTAAAGCAAGGGAATTCCAAATATTTGGAGCCTGAGACATCATCAGTTGGTTAAATATACCAAATCTTTTTATCCCTTTGGGAGAAGGAACTGCAAAGGTGAGACATAATATGATCTTTGAACTCCACACGTACCACTAAATAACTCAGTCTCCAGTTAAAATTTTGAACAATATACATGCAAATTTAAATAAAATCCTAGACTCCATCGGTAACCAGTGCAACTGTAAATAAAACTGAGTAATACGATCATGTTTACACAAAAAGAAAATTAATCTAACAGCCGTATTGTGTACAGATTGTAATCTTTGCAGTTGACATCTAGAAGCACCCAACAACAGAAGGTGACAATAATCTAGTTTAGATAATACTAGGGATTGCCCCGTCACCCAGTCTAGTTGCAGGAATTATCCCATGTTTCTCATAGCCCCTAATATGAGGCAGACAAAATTACTGGGAAAGTTCCCGCCATCGTCCACCGTAGCCTAAAGGAACTGGAAACCCTTCCCTCTTCTGCTAGAGGAGCCCCATGGGGTGCATCACGACCCAGTTCCTCCTTGTCTTGTAAGGTATTATAGGAATGGAGGGGGTTATATGACATCCTCCTTTTCTTTCAGTTGCTGTCCATGATGTTGTGGAGAAGTTTCATTCACGTCAAGATCTGAGTAAATGTGTCCTTTTCCTTTTAGATGTGTTGCAGCCAGCTGAGAGACTCTGATGAACACAACCTCGGTGCCCTGGAGAAGCATGTAAGTGGGAAGAACCCTGGGCAAGTGGATTAAACATTAAGGGTGAAGCAAAACAGTGAGATGGGCCACAGAAGGAGCGACGAAGCAAAGCCAACTTTAGGAGGAAGCAGATTTTATTGAACGTTCCGACACGGTCCACATTTCGGCAAGCGCCTGTGTTCCATTTCTACACCAGGTGTGTGGATTTCTTTAACATTTGTTACTGGATGACATTATATCGGAAGCGTCGTGCTACTGTGACGTGCAGATTGACCTCTGCCTCAGGCGTTTGCCAAAACACGGGCTGTGGTGGGTTCTTCAATACAATCTGCTTCTTCCTATGGTTGGCTGGACTTCGTTGTTCCATCTGCAGCCCACCTCACTGTTTTGCCTCACGTTTGGCTCGTGTTGCTGTTTTCCCTCTGGTTTGCTCTGATAAACATTAAGCGGGTCAATTCAATAAAGGGCACTCAAACTTAGAGGGGCATAATTGAACAGAGGCACCCATCTCTAAGGGTGCCCATCTCTAAGGACGGCCTGGAAAGGGGCAGGGCAACCCGTATTATCGAAACAAGATGGGCGTCCATCTTTTGTTTCGATAATATGGTCGGGGACGCCCAAACCATGAAATTTAGGTTGACCTTAGAGATGGGCGATCTCGGTTTTCGCCGATAATGGAAACCAAGGACGCCTATCTCAAAAACGACCAAATCCAAGCCATTTGGTCATGGGAGGAGCCAGCATTCGTAGTGCACTGGTCCCCCTCACATGCCAGGACACCAACTTACGTCAGACAAGGGCGGGCCCAAGAGGAAAGGAGAGACGCGAAGACTGGAGGCATCAGCTGTTCTTTCTGCCCGTGCAGCGCCTTCACACAGAGGTGAGCGGTGCTGTGCGGGCCCGGTAAGGAGGAGGGGGGACCGGTGGAGGGGGGAGCAGCGGCAACAACCTCAGGGGTGGTGGCAGGGGCGGGGCACGGGGCGGAGGATGGCGGGAGGCGGAGGCGGAGCTGTGGGGAGAAAGAGTTGAGAGAAAGGAAGGGAGGGGGGCCCAGGGCTGCTAAAGTTTTGAATTTTGTTTTGTTTTTTTAATTTAATTCAAAGGGGGGGGGAAGCGGGGAGTAGCGGCGACGTCATGCGAGGCGGGGGGGGCAAGGCCGTCCATAAAGGACGCTCTTGACAAGCGCCTTTGCCCCCTCCCAATCCTTTTTTTTTCACTTTTAGATTGATGCAGGGGGAGCGGGGAGAAGCAGCGACCTCGGGTGTCAATAAAGGACACCCCTAGCGCGCGTTTTTGCCCCCATCACTTTTTTTGGGGGGGGGGGGTTACATTGAAGATTTTAGTCGGACAGCCCTAACGACAGGTACAGACCTGTCGTTAGCTTTCCAGCAGTTTTCCAGCGTTAGGGCAGGCGGAAAACTTTAGTGCATCTCGTTTCAATAGGGTTTCTACACAATTTGCTCATCTGCATTCCGTTTTCGTTTTCTGCTACCGTCGTTGGAAAATGGCCTTTAATGCATGCCACGGTTCAAAAATTCTTCGTTAAAGGGTCGTTAAAGTTTAGTGCATCTGGGCCTCAGTATGGCTACCCTTATGTTTTTATGTCACAGGGGGTGCTTCCCAGCTAGGGCCTCTCTCTCTTTCGTCTACATCCCAGGCTTTAGCATTATTCTCTAGCATAGGGCTCTCTTTGATAAACATGCACCATTGACCCTACTCCAGACTCGGAGGTGTCCTGTTGCACAACAGCTGGGAATCCCTCTCTCGTGGCCATTGGCAGTGCCCTGTCTTAGCTCCTATCAGCTCACTCTAAGACTGGAAGGTTACATGGCAGTGGTGCCCCTCGACCAACCTCCCCTACACATATTCCATGGAGAGTGGCACAGTTACTAGTCAGTCAGCAGTGGCTCTTTGGAAAATGTGCTACCCCCAGAGCTCTGCTACTGCTTTGATGCACTGACTGGATTCTTCTGATCAAATCTTTTGTTCCATGTGCCACGATGGGCATGGGACAGAATAGCAAGGCTCATTCATATTCAAATAATAATCTTTCTCTTTTGTGACCACTTTGAACCCAAGTGAGATAAAACTTGTGCTTTCAGGGAAGTGTGTGTAACGAGGTGATCTCATCATATACATACTCCCTTCGCCCTCTCTCCTGCTCTCCTCATCTTCCTCCTGATTAAACCTGTCAGTTCACTCGGCTTCCAGAAATGAATGATTACATTTATCTCATGGAATGCTAATGCGACCTTCAGTTTCCTCTGAATTCTTAAATTTCCTTCTTTTGTTCTCATTGCCCCCTTTGCTCCTGGATTTGTTCACTGTACGTTTCTCTCATTCTTTATTTTGCAGCAGTGCAAATGTCACGGCTGTGGCCATGGTGGCCATTCGCTCAGAGAATCAGCAACATGCAGCACAACAGAGCAGGACGGCTGGTAGACATTGTATTAAAATAGTTCCTCTAAGAAATTTCTTCCTTTTTATTCTCCTCTTTCTTTTTTTTTTATTTTTTATTTATAACCATTTAATTTTTACAAGCGATAAAACAACTTGCTAGAAATACAGAGAAAGTAATATATAGGAATTATTTCAGTCAAGTAATTCTATTCTCTTCCTTAGACCACTAAATAGGGAGAGTGAAACAAGATAAGGAGATCAATTAAACAGTAAACAGAAAAAGAAAACGTGGTATTAACCTGATTATCCCCAGATATTACTCATCTAATTCATTATTCCACATTGATCATCTGGTTGGCTTCTTCAAGGCCAATACGGTGTATAGTCAAATCATTTCATTGAAAACATACTTATTGTCCAATATTAGTTAGAAATAATACGTCTGATTACATTCTTTCTCTTTTAAAAACCAGAAGTTATTTAACAATACATATACTTAAGTCTCTAATTCAAATCCCACTGATTAAAGCAATCCCAGTTTTCACAGGTTTCACTCCTTTTAAAGTAATAATTTGAGCAATTATTTCTGAGGAAAACTTTAGGAGTCATACCCGGAATTCTGGGAAAAACAATAATCTCGATATTAATCATCTATAATAATATTCATTTTATTATTCAAAATTTCTGGTCTATTATCATAACCACTTCTTGCTCGTGTAGAATCATTTGTTATATCAATTTTTAACTCTCAAAGGGTTCAGTTGAATTGTCCATGTAACTCTCTAATAAAATTATATCTGAAACAAAATTATTTACTGCCACCGTTCGGTCCCGAAGCGCCTTCCAGATGGTATTCAATGTAACCTCCACGGGAGCCAAAAACTCCAAGCTGATTTCTCTTAGGTGTTTAGGAGTGGTTCTGCCGATTCGGGTTCTGCTGTAAATGTCCTCCGTTTCAGCATATGCCTCTAACTCACTCCTCCACTCCTTTGGGCATGGTGGTTGAATAATTCGGGAGCGATAGAGTTGTTTTTTCCAGGTCCAAGAGCGTTGACGCTCCTTCGCTGGTGCTAATCAAAGGACTCGCCAACCCTTTCATCTGTGGGCAGTTCGTCGCGCAGCTGTCCCGCACTTGCTGCTCAGGGGATAAAACGCTAGCCATCGGCGGCTGACCGCCGGTTGTCCCCTTCCTCTCAGTTAAGGTAACTGCAAATGCAGAGAGGAAATTTACGTAAAGAAGACGAAACTTCAAAGGGCAGCTGGGCCGCTGGGCATACGAACTTCAGGTCACCACCTTACCACTCTCCCAGTTTGGGACACTCTTTGGTTTCTCCTCAGAGGCCTGTCTGATATGGGTAACCCTTCAGCATAGCCCTCTAAGTAATTGAAACACACAAGCCCCTCCACCTCTACAAGGTGGTGTCCCTTCGGAGGGGCATTCTCCTCTTTCTAATGTTACTATCACTTTACATAAGTACATAAGTATTGCCATACTGGGACAGACCAAAGGTCCATCAAGCCCAGCATCCTGTTTCCAACAATGGCCAATCCAGGTCACAAATACCTGGCAAGATCCCCAAAAAGTTTGATACATTTTATGCTGCTTATCCCAGAAATAAGCAGTGGAGTTTCCCCAAGTCCATTTTAATAATGGTCTACGGACTTTTCCTTTAGGAAGCCGTCCAAACCTTTTTAAAACCCCATTAAGCTAACCAACTTTACCACATTCTCTGGCAACGAATTCCAGAGTTTAATTACACGTTGAGTGAAGAAATATTTTCTCTGATTTGTTTTAAATTTACTACTTTGTAGCTTCATCGCATTCCCCCTAGTCCTAGTATTTTTGGAAAGCGCAAACAGACGCTTCACGTCTACCCATTCAACTCCACTCATTATTTTATAGACCTCTATCATATCTCCCCTCAGCCGCCTTTTCTCCAAGCTGAAGAGCCCTAGCCGCTTTAGCTTTTCCTCATAGGGCAGTCGTCCCATCCCCTTTATCATTTTTGTCGCCCTTCCTTTTCATTCTCCTCTTTTTAGTATTACTTTCACTTAAAAATCCCTTCTTTTTCATTCTCCTTTTCAATTTTTTATTTATTTATTTATTTTCAGCACTTGATATCCCGCAAGTGATCCCTGAGGCGACTTTGGGGCTCATTTTTGAAAGAGAAAAACGTCCAAAACGTGTCATAAAGCACTGTTCGGACGGAGTTCTTCTCAAACCGTCCAAATCAATATTTTTGAAACCTATTTTGCAGATGTCTGTCTGTGCGTTTCATCTACAACACGTCCAAATCAGAAGGGTGCGTGAATGCGGGATTAGGGCGGGCTTAGGGTGTCCTAACACGTGGACGTTTTACAGACATAATGGAACAAAATGAAAATGTCTAGAGAGAAAACTTCAATGTTTTATTTATTTATTTATTTATTTGTAACACTTATACCCCGCGCTTTCCCACTCATTAGCAGGTTCAATGCGGCTTGCATCGTAAATCAGATGTACAGTAACATAGAATGGAATACAGTTGTAATACAGTGAGTAAAGAGATGGTCATTCCGATGAAGGTAGGTAAGAAGTCTAGAGTAGACCTGTTTTTATAACAAATAAGGCACAAAAAGGTGCCCTAAATGACCAGATGACCACTGGAGGGAATCAGAAATGAACCCATCCTCCCTTATTCCTCCAGTGGTCACTGACCCCCTCCCACACCCAAAAATATGAATAAAAATAGTACTCGTCAGCTTCTATGACAGCCTCAGATGTTATAGCCAGGTCCGTGCAAGTCCGCGGAGTAGGTGTAGGTGCACTGTAGACACTCTCTTGTGGTGGAAAGTGTGAGCCCTTCAAAACTCACCAGAAACCCACTGTAACCACATATAGGTGGCCCCTTCACCCATAAGGGCTATGGTAGTGGTGTACAGTTGGGGGTATTTATTTATTTTATTTGTAGCATTTGTATCCCACATTTCCCCACCGATTTGCAGGCTCAATGTGGCTTACATTTGCCGTAATGGCGGTTGCCATTTCCGGGTAACAGAATTACAAATGGTATTGCGTTAAGGTGCATACATACATGGTAAAGAAGAATACATTATGGTATTGCATAGAGGTTTCTGAGTGATAGATTGGATTGTAACATACATTAGGTCATCGACTATAGGGAGACCATATTCGACATAAGGATTAAAGTGGTAGTGCTTGATCATTATTAACAAAGAGGTTACTCATTCAAGTGATAAAGAGTTCGGTTTTTCTAGTTCATGTGCAGTCTTATTCTTTAGTATTGAGGATGGATGTTATTGGTATGCCTTCTTGAACAGATCAGTTTTCAGTAGCCTTCGGAAGATAGTTAGGTCTTGCGTTGTTTTTATGGCCTTCGGTAGTGCGTTCCATAATTGCGTGCAAATGTAGGAGAAACTGGTTGCATATGTGGATTTATATTTTAACCCTTTACAGTTGGGGTAGTGGAGATTGAGGAATGAGCGTGCAGATCTTCTTGCATTCCTAGTAGGCAAGTCTATAAGGTCTGACATATAGGCCGGGGCTACCCCGTGAACGATTTTGTGGACCAGGGTGCAAACTTTAAACGCAATTCGTTCTTTTAATGGGAGCCAGTGCAGTTTTTCTCTTAGGGGTTTGGCGCTTTCGTATTTCGCTTTCCCAAATATGAGTCTGGCTGCTGTGTTTTGGGCGGTTTGAAGCTTAATGATTTGTTCTTTGCATCCGGCATAAATGGCATTGCAGTAATCTAGATGGCTTAGTACCGTTGATTGTACTAGGCTGCGGAATACTTCCCTTGGGAAGAAAGGTTTGATCCTTTTAAGTTTCCACACTGTGTAGAACATTTTCTTTGCGGTAGGGGGTTTTGGAGGGCTCAACAAAGATAAGGGAGCAACGGTGAGATGTGTACCTGGGAGCAATTGTATGAAGTCCACAGCAGTGTCCCCTAGGGTGCCCCACTGCTCTCCTGGGACGTCTGAGGGACCAGTCTGCTAAAACTGTTGGCCCCTTCTATATCCCAATGGCTTGATTCTCTACATTTTTCACTTATACATTTTTTTTTCAAAAATTGCCTGAAAAAGTAAACACACAGAGCTCAAAACCTTGTTACAAATGGTAGTGTTGAAAAAAAAAAAGGAAGACATTTTGTAGTTTCGAAAATGGCCATATTTCCTATTCAGATTTTGGATGTTTAGCGCAAAACGTCCAAAGTCCGACTTAGATGTCATCAAAAATTTCCCTCCATGCAGCATGTCCTCTTACTGGCTGCCTCTCCAAACTCTCATACTTCCCAGACATCCATCCTTGGGAACCTTCCTGTTTCCTGGAACACCATACCTGAGGACCCTCTGCTCCCTCCCTTCCTTCCTTCCCTGGGTTCAGTTGGAGTATTTGGAGCCTATCCTGCTTATAATCGAAATAGAAAAACGCCTATATTGTGACCCAAATCGGGAGATAGACGTTTATCTCACAAAACCGAATAAAGCGGTATAATCGAAAGCCGAATTTGGACGTTTTCAACTGCACTCCGTCGCGGATGTGGACAAAGTTGATGGGGGCGTGTCGAAGGCGTGGTGAAGGCGGAACTGGGGCGTGGTTATCGGCCGATCAGAGATGGGCGCCATTCGCCGATAATGGAAAAAAAATATGTGTTTTTAGCGAGAATTTAGGGCACTTTTCCTGGACCCTGTTTTTACACGAATAAGGCCCCAAAAAGTGCCCTAAATGACCAGATGACCACTGGAGGGAATCGGGGATGACCTCCCCTGACTCCCCCAGTGGTCACAAACCCCCTCCCACCACAAAATATGCCGTTTCACAACTTTTTATTTTCACCCTCAAATGTCATACCCACCTCCCTGGCAGCAGTATGCAGGTCACTGGAGCAGTTATTAGGGGGTGCAGTGGACTTCAGGCAGGTTGACCCAGGCCCATCCCCCCCCCACCTGTTACACTTGTGCTGGTAAATGGGAGCCCTCCACACCGCCCCCCAAACCCACTGTACCCACATGTAGGTGCCCCCCTTCACCCCTTAGGGCAATAGTAATGGTGAAGACTTTTGGGCAGTGGGTTTTGAGGGGGATTTGGGGGGCTCAACACACAAGGGAAGGGTGCTATGCACCTGGGAGCTCTTTTACCTTTTTTTTTGTTTTTGTAAAAGTGCCCCCTAGGGTGCCCGGTTGGTGTCCTGGCATGTGAGGGGGACCAGTGCACTATGAATCCTGGCCCCTCCCACGAACAAATGCCTTGGATTTATTCATTTTTGAGCTGGGCACTTTCATTTTCCATTATCGCTGAAAAACAAAAACGCCCAGCTCACAAATTGTCGAATAAAACATGGACGTCTATTTTTTTTGAAAATACGGTTCGGTCCGCCCCTTCACGGACCCGTTCTCGGAGATAAACGCCCATGGAGATAGACGTTTTCGTTCAATTATGCCCCTCTATATGGACCATATAGACTCCCCTCCCCTTACCAAAGCTCTTCATATGATTCTTTCAAAATAAAGTCTTGTGCCTCGTTATCTCAAATTAAGGTCAGGAACTTAACAAGTAGCTAATATTATGACAGAGCCTCAATAGCAATAATAAATTCTTTGCAAGATTTAATTTGGTGAGGGGGACAAAATGTAATGTACTATAATTAAGATATTGAGATTTGCTCTAGGGAGGTTTGTGATAATGTACAACCACTGCTTATCCCACTTACGGTTTCCTGGGGCTCATTAATCAAAACATTAATGAATTGCTCTCCAAAGTATTCATACATTTAATAACAGAAATCATGGCTGGTTGATTAATGAATTGTGATGGATCTATAATTTACTAGGGCTTATATCCTTTTTTCCTTCAAGATAAAGCAACAGTCGCAAAGCTGATCATTTCTCAGATTGCTTCCCTGAATTAGTTTGCGTTGACTAAAGCCATAAGTGATGTCATCATTTTATATCAATATGGAGGAGTGGCCGAGTGGTTAGAGTGGTGGACTTTGGTCCTGAGGAACTGAGTTCAATTCCCACTTCAGGCACAGGCAGCTCCTTGTGACTCTGGGCAAGTCACTTAACCCTCCATTGCCCCATGTAAGCCGCATTGAGCCTGCCATGAGTGGGAAAGCGCAGGGTACAAATGTAACAAAAATTAAATAGATACTATTGGAGATTCTACATGGAATGTTGCTACTATTGGAGATTCTACATGGAATGTTGCTACTATTTGAGGTTCCTGTTGCTACTATTAGAGATACTACATGGAATGTTGCTACTCTTTGAGATTCTACATGGAATGTTGCTATTCCACTAGCAACATTCCATGTAGAAGGCTGCACAGGCTTCTGTTTCTGTGAGTCTGACGGCCTGCACGTACGTGCAGGACGTCAGACTCACAGAAGCAGAAGCCTGCGCGGCCACATTGGTGATTTGCAAGGGCCGACTTCTACATGGAATGTTGCTAGTGGAATAGCAACATTCCATGTAGAATCTCAAATAGTAGCAACAGTGGAGGAGTGGCCTAGAGGTTAGAGTGGTGGACTTTGGTCCTGAGGAACTGAGTTTGATTCCCACTTCAGGCACAGGCAGCTCCTTGTGACTCTGGGCAAGTCACTTAACCCTCCATTGCCTACCACATTGAGCCTGCTATGAGTGGGAAAGTGTGGGGTACAAATGTAACAAAAAAAAAATATTTTCAGGAGATTTTACAACCATATGAGGGGTTAAGTACGCAAATTTATGTTTAGATTCAAAGGTGTACATGTTAACTTGTAAGTAGGACTGGACTTCTTTTGTCCCGTGTGCAAAGCAAGGATCTTGTGTCTAGAATTTAATGGGACCTTCCCAGTGTATCTACATATCAAGAGGCTGGAGTGTGAGATCCATATTAGAGAGCTGCATGGGAATGGGAATCGCACAGAACGCATGAGATTCCCGATGGAAGAAGTTGCTGCAGGATTCCCGCGGGAGTGGTCAAAATCTCTGACAATGCCTGAATGAGGCTTGGTGCACTGAGTGAGGTGACTGGAGACCTGGAATGCCCAGAGAGGCAGTCAGAACACCAGGATGAGGCTTGGAACAGTCATTGGTTGAATAGTAAATACTGCCCAAAGAAACAGAGGAGGCTGTAGGGATTGGAAGGAAACAGAGGGCTGTGAGTGAGTAATAGCATGGAGATGGGGATGAAGGGGAACAATTGTGTGGGTGGGTGGAGATGGAATGGACTTTAGTGGGTGTAGGTGGAGATGGGTTAGAATGCAGTGGGGATGGGTGAAATGTCTTGCCCTATGCAATTCTCTAAGCCGTACATGCATCTACTCCATTGGTTGCCTGGGACTTAGGGGCAGCTCTTGCATTCCTTGGGGTGGACTTCTCATCTTTCCTACTTTAGGAATACAGAGTGTTAGCAGCCATAATGATCCTGGAGAAAGCTGGGGCCTTTACTAGCTATATTATCTTCTTTGGAACCACAAAAATAAGAATTATCCAAAGACGATGTTGCATGAAGTTTTCAAAATCACTTGAATTCCTTCTTCAGATGTCCTGTGAAGAAGAGCCTTATGTGGTCTCAGAAACTCTGTTGCTTCTAAGACCCCTTGTTATGACCCCTATGACCAGAGCTGGCCCAAGTGTATTTGACACCCTAGGTGAATTTTCAACTGTGTATCCACCCCCCATCAAGGGGATGCTCAAGGCCCTTCCCCCATATCCAGCATCTTCTCTTCCATTCCCTATCCTTCTATAGTCCAGTATTTCCCTCCTTCACCTTCATCTCCTCCTCCTATTGTGTCCAGCACCTCTCTCCTTCCCTATTTCCCCTCCTACACCCCTTTGCAAGGTGTTCAGCAGCTTCTCTCCCTTCTACCTTCTGAGCTTCCTGTTTTCGAGGGAGTGGGACCCAGAAGGGTTGAGCGTGCGCAGATGCTGAAGGCCCCATGCCAGTTATAATGAATCTTCTATAGAAGTTTCCCTGCCAGGTTGGTGCTGCCCCCTCTCCCCATATTGTGCCACCCTAGGTTGGCACCTAGTCTACTTAGTGGATGGGCTAGCCATGCCTATGGCTAGAAAGAGAGAGTGACTAGGAATTAAAGAGGTTAAGTTCTTCCATTTTTGCGAGCCCCCTCCCCCAGCCTCCCAAAATGGTGGTTGAGCTATCATTGCAACACAAGTTGGAACATTTTAATTGATATGTAGTAGATTGAGATCTTTTAGCAATACTGCCCAGTAGCCCCATATACTCTACTATGTTACTGTGGCAGTCTATTGGGGTGCTCTGTGTGTGTTGGCATCATTCATACGACACTTTTGTAACCCTGATTGGTCTCAGGATTTCATTTATTTATTTATTTACTAGTAAAAAAGGCCCGTTTCTGACACAAATGAAACGGGCGCTAGCAAGGTTTTCCTCGGAGTGTGTATGTTTGAGAGAGTATATGTGAGAGTGACTGTGTGTGAGAGAGAGAGAGTGAATGTGCGAGTGTGTGTGTGAGAGAGAGAGAGAGTCTGGGTGCGAGTGTGTCTGTGAGAGAGTGTGTGTGTGAGAATGAGAGTGTGTGCAAGTGTGTATGTGAGACACAGTGTGAGAGAGAGTGTGTTTCACACAGATACAGTGTGTGTGAGAGAGAGAGAGAGAGAGTGTGTGTGAGACACAGACTCTCTGTGAGACTGAGTGTATGAGACCAAGAGAGTGTGTGAGTGACTGTGTGACACATAGAGAGTGAATGTGATACAGTGTGAGACATAGAGTGTGTGAGAGACAGTGTGTGATAGAGAGAGAAAGACATTTACTGTGAGAGAGAGAGAGAGTGTGTGTGTGTGACAGAGATACCTCCCTCCCTCTCTCTGGTGTCATTCCCCCCCCCCCCCCTCTCTCTCTGGTGTCTGAGCGTTACTGTGCAGGACGCTGAGCTCTGGCTGTGCTTCAAGGAACTGACCAATCCTATTTAATAGAATGCACCGCCAACATTCTGAAGCCGAGAAACCTCGTGTGGTTGGTCACTTCTGCTTGTGACGAACCCGGAAGTACGTGATGTCAATTCAGGAGATGGATACAGAGAGCAGGAATGCCTCAGCCATGCAGCCGGCTTCAGAATGTTGGAGGTGCGTTTTATTATATAGGATTGTGGATCTGTGAAATGGCCTCCCAGCGGAGGTCGTGGAGACAAGGACTGTGTCAGAATTTAAGAAAGTGTGGGACAGGCATGTGGGATCGCTTAGGGAAAGGAGGAGTTAGGGGTTACCGAGGATGGACAGACTGGATGGGCCATTTGGCCCTTATCTGCCGTCATGTTTCTATGCCTTTTCCTTATAGATATCCTGAAAAGCAGAACACATATTGGGTTATAGGGGAGGTCAATTCATTTGAGCTTCATGATAGCCTTTGTAGGGACATCATTTCCCTTAAACTTGAGCCACTGCCCTATTCATTGGATTCCCCTTTTACAGTCTTGAGAGTTGGAACTCCATGAGGTCAGTGGGTAACATCTGATCTAATGCCCTGTGTGTGCATATTGACGTTTTACAGATTCTAGTGGCATGCAGACGAGTCCAACTGCTCCAGAAGCGGCAGCCATGGCCTGAGGTCAGGCTCTCCACCAGCTCTTCCCAGAATTCCCTGCCTAAACCTGAGAAGACATCAAATGGAAGCTACGATGAGCTGGACCGCAAGATACTTCAACTGTGTGGTACAAAGATTTCTCTTCTTTCTGTGGCTGGCTGTTATTCAGAAGTGTGAATCACAAGACCCAACTTTTCAAAAATGATTAGGAGTGGAGAACAAACAGGAGCAATGCTCACTTGCTCATCTCTGTCACAGTTGCCACGACCTCTAGCAGCAGTCTTGCGGTACTTTGGTATTACTGTGAGGCCTGCTGCAAGAGATCATGGCGGCCATTTTGAAGGAGCGGCCATGACAGTCAGGAGCGAGTGGGCATTATTCCTGCCTGTTCGCTGCTAGACCACCAGTAATCAAGGCATGTGGGCCTGGGGGGATCCTGGCTGGAGGTCTGTTGATGTTCTGGGAGGATAGGAGGAAGGGAGGGATGAAGGGAAGGGGATCAGAATCATGGAGGGGTGTTTTTCAGGACCTGGCCAGATACCCTTATGTGAGTCCAAGCTGATATTAAGCTGGAACGCACATTAGACCTGGTGTCTAGCACATGCCAGATTGGCTCTGGATATTAAGTGCTGGTGCATTGAATAACCAGGGCTAATTTAGCACTAGCAGCCTGGTTCCACCCCAGTTAAAGTGGAACCCATCTTTTCAAAATATGTTCCCCTTCCTCAGTGGCATACCAAGGGCGGGGCTGTGGGGGCGGTCTGCCGCTGGAGGGGTGCAGAGAGCAGCCGCGTGCCTGTCGGCTCCACTGGTTCCATGCTCCCTTTGCCCCGGAACAGGTTGCTTCCTGTTCCGGGGCAGAGGGAGCAGGGAGCCAGCGGAGCCGAGAGCCGTGCAGCTGCTCCCAGCAGCCAAGAATGCACCCGGGGGGGGGGGGGGGGGGGCTTGCGCGGGGGGGGGGGGTGTCGTGCTGCACCCAAGGGAGGGGTGCGCATCGGCGATCCGTCCCGGGTGGCAGCCAACCTAGGATCGTCACTGCTGTTCCTCCAGACACCCCCCACCCGCCAACCACCTATTTTTCTCAGGAGAGGTGAACAAATCATACCTCCATTCAAAACTCTGTCTACACGTACTCTGAGGTCTGTATGTGTCACCAATGAGTAACTGCCGGGGGGGCTCCCCCTGGCTCCAGGGTTTGTGAACACCAGCTTGGCTGCATCCCCCATAGCCACCCACTTTTGTTCTGAAGGGAAACTGGTCTAGTATTGAAATGATTTCCCTTTTGAAAGAAATCTTGCAGCCCGTGTGCACCAAATGGCATTTTAAAAGGGCATAGAACAGCCACACTCCGTCTCAATTAAACCTGACACTTTCCAGGTGTCTGTAACTGATATTGTTTAATGGATTGCGGTTATAATGGGATAAGAACAGAGAGAAGCCAAGGACAGGAACTTCCAGGTCTATATTATAGCTCCAGCAGTAACAGCAGCAAGACGTCATGAGAAGCAGAGAAGAAACAGACTCAGCATTCCCAGGACATACCGAGACTCTGATGCTCCGTGTGTCCGTTCTGCTGCATTCCCTCTGAAATCTAGACCCAGCCACATCTGGGAAGGCAGCTTTCTTAGGGAGGCGAGGGGATTTTAGGACTTAAATCTCTTCAGTACCATAGCAATAATGCCCAGGTTACTCAGGCAGAATAACAGAATATCGTGATTTCTTGCATCTAGCAGCACAAATAAGTACAGTTTAAGTTGGTAACCCAGTCGTTAATTGTTAGTTGCGTTACTGCAACATGCGATATGCAAGTTGTTCATGCATGGTTTTGAAGAGATTACAGACAATACAGAACACAGCAGTGAGACTAAGGAGGCTAGGGCTTTTCAGCTTGGAGAAGAGACGGCTGAGGGGAGACATGATAGAGGCATATAAAATAATGAGTGGAGTGGAATGGGCGGATGTGAAGCGTCTGTTCACGCTTTCCAAAAATACTAGGACTAGGGGGCATGCGATGAAACTACAGAGTAGTAAATTTAAAACAAATCGGAGAAACGTTTTCTTCACCCAACGCGTAATTAAACTCTGGAATTCGTTGCCGGAGAACGTGGTGAAGGCGGTTAGCTTAGCAGAGTTTTAAAAGGGGCTAGACGGTTTCCTGAAGGACAAGTCCATAAACCACTACTAAATGGACTTGGGAAAAATCCACAACTCCAGGAATAACATGTATAGAATGTTTGTACGTTTGGGAAGCTCGCCAGGTGCCCTTGGCCTGGATTGGCCGCTGTCGTGGACAGGATGCTGGGCTCGATGGACCCTTGGTCTTTTCCCAGTGTGGCATTACTTATGTACTTATGTCCTCTACTTGGCTCACTTTTATTACATAGAGCAGTGATTTAACCTATTGTGATGTCATAGTGGCTCATTCCACCAATAAGAGCCAACCTCATTAGTGATGTCACAATGGCTTGATTGTATAGAATGTTTGTACGTTTGGGAAGCTTGCCAGGTGCCCTTGGCCTGGATTGGCCGCTGTCGGGGACAGGATGCTGGGCTCGATGGACCCTTGGTCTTTTCCCAGTGTGGCATTACTTATGTACTTATGTACTGATTTATCACGCTAGGAAATTTGACAGGGAAACCCCTTTTATAGCTAAGGCACACTGGTTACCTATGTTTAATCTGATTGACCTTCCCACCAGAAACATGTCTGAAACTTCACGCACTTACCTCAATCTACATTACCCCAATTGCAAAGGACAGAGATATAAAATCTATTATGGATCCAATTTTTCCTTCTTAGGTAGTCAACTCTGGAATGCCCTCCCAAGACCTATCAGATCAATCAGTGACTGTCTACCCTTCCGGAAATCACTAAAAACCCATCTGTTCAAGCAAGCCTATCCTAATGACCCAAACTAATTCTATGAATCCTACTGCCCATCACCTATCCAGGAGACAACGACAATGACCTTGACTATCTTTCCAACCAAAATTCCATTTGCTTATCCTGTGCCCATCCCCCTCCTGCATCTTCTACCCTTGCTTTCATCTCTCCTACTCCTTCACCCCTGTCCTTCTCTACCTACCTATCACTTTTGTTATTCTGCTATACTTAACTTTTATTTTCTTTATCAAAATCCTGTAATCCCTATTACTAAGTAAGCCGCATTGAACCTGCTTTGAGTGGGAAAGCGCGGGGTACAAATGTAGTAATAATAATAATATACAAGCATGAAAAACGTTTAAGGTTTGCAATATGATATTTAAGATTTTATATGGTCAAGCAGGACAATATATGGTGTCGTTAATTTTTCTACAAAAAAAACCTGAAAAACAGCCAAACACAATCCAAAGGGTTGTGTAGAATGATCATGGAAAAATGAAATGAAAAGAATGGGAAATACCCTCAGAAACCAGGGCTCCCGCTGAGGTCTGATCAACAAGACACTTTTATCTACAAAAGATTTTGTGTCCGTGACCTAGTTTCTATCATGGGGTAAATTTTCCTTGAACTTTTCAATCACAACAACTGCCCATATTAGAGCACAGATTTCAAGAATAACTGAGTAACAAGAAAATTTTTTCAAGCTACAGCAAAGCATATATAAACTTAGCTTGACGAATGCTGGCTTGACAACCCCACATCTCAACTGCTGATTTTCAACTGGGCCCGATACGTTTCACCCACTACAGGCAGGGCCGTGCCTAGGGTCTCCGGCGCCCCCCTGCAGTTGGCCCACCCCCACCGAAAACGATCGCTACACTACCCGCCCTCTTCTCCCCAGATCCTTTTTCTTTTTTTTTTTTGTTTAAATTTACCTCTGTCCGGCGGCAGCGTAGCGTTAGTGAGAAGGAGGCGGCGCTCCCCCGCCCCGACGTGTCAGCCTTCCCTTCGCTCAGTGTCATTTCTGATGTCAGAAGAAGGCGGAACTGAGCGAAGGTAAAACTGACACGTCGGGGCGGGGGAGCGCCGCCTCCTTCTCACTAACGCTACACTGCCGCCGGACAGAGGTAAATTTAAACCAAAAAAAAAAGGAAAAGGATCTGGGGAGAAGAGGGCGAGGTAAGCATGGTGCGGCGGGGCGCCCCCCCCCCCCACAGGATGGCGCCCTCCTGCCATGCTTACCTCGCTTACCGTGTTGGCACGGCCCTGACTACAGGGCTTCATCAGGAACCATTCAGTTGTATCATAACATCAGGGGTGTCGGTTTCGAACTAACTGAACTTCTCTTGGAACCGACCAGTCTTGATAATAATAATTGTCCCTTGGTAAAAAGCGTGCAATTACAATGTGATTTTCCTGCATCTTAGTAACTAGATACCCAGATACCTACACCTGAAACAGGACCAGAGCAACTACCTTACTGCATGTTTAATTCTTTTTCATTTATTGACCAGCTGCCTTTATGAAATAGTTCGCCCAAAGCATTATACAGCAGTTATACCTTGACGTAAACACCTTACTTTGTTGCAGCCGCTTAACAGTAGCCAAATGACCAAATCTCTATCCTGAGGTAAACAGGCAAATTAAATCATAATAATAATGGCAATATGAAACAGTGTCAGTAACAAACCCATTTGGAAATTCATTTGACAGAAATATGATACGATGTCAGCAGAATAGAAACGATACATCTTCGTAGGCAGCAGCGGTATAGCTAGGAAAGGGCCATGGGTGGAAAAATTAAGATGGGTCTCTGTAATACTATCTCTCCCAAGGTAATGGAGACCCCCCCCCCCTTCAGATTTCCAACAAGCAAACCCTGCAAAAAAACACATTCCAGACCTTTATAGAAAAGCTGTCATAATTCCAGGACTCAGATAGCAACACCCCTACCTCTGTAATACCAATATAGAGTGGAGGAGTGGCCTAGTGGTTAGGGTGGTGGACTTTGGTCCTGGGGAACGGGGGAACTGAGTTTGATTCCTGGCACAGGCAGCTCCTTGTGACTCTGGGCAAGTCACTTAACCCTCCATTGCCCCATGTAAGCCGCATTGAGCCTGCCAAGAGTGGGAAAGCGCAGGGTACAAATGTAACAAAAATAAAATAGATACTATTGGAGATTCTACATGGAATGTTGCTACTATTGGAGATTCTACATGGAATGTTGCTATTCCACTAGCAACATTCCATGTAGAAGGCTGTGCAGGCTTCTGTTTCTGTGAGTCTGACGTCCTGCATGTATGTGCAGGACGTCAGACTCACAGAAGCAGAAGCCTGCGCGGCCACATTGGTGATCTGCAAGGGCCGACTTCTACATGGAATGTTGCTAGTGGAATAGCATCTCAAATAGTAGCAACAGTGGGGATTCTACATGGAATGTTGCTACTATTGGAGATTCTACATGGAATGTTGCTATTCCACTAGCAACATTCCATTTAGAAGCCTGCGTGGCCACATTGGTGATCTGCAAGGGCCGACTTCTACATGGAATGTTGCTAGTGGAATAGCAACATTCCATGTAGAATCTCAAATAGTAGCAACAGTGGAGGAGTGGCCTAGTGGTTAGGGTGGTGGACTTTGGTCCTGAGGAACTGAGTTCGATTCCCACTTCAGGCACAGGCAGCTCCTTGTGACTCTGGGCAAGTCACTTAACCCTCCATTGCCCCATGTAAGCCGCATTGAGCCTGCCATGAGTGGGAAAGCGTGGGGTACAAATGTAACAAAAATAAATACTTCCTGCTGGAGAAACAGAACAAGCCAAGACTGCTACAGATCCCTATAGAGAAGCTCAATTCAAGCAAAATACCTCACTTCTATCACTCCTGCAAAATACTGACAAGAGAATAAGCAAACACGAGCTTGAAGTTTGAATGCAGTGCAACATTGAAGGAACAGAAAAGTATTTCCTTCTGTACTGTGTAAAAATATATATAAAGTTACCATGGTTGCACATTTCAAGATGTCATATTCCAGTTACTTAGCTGAAAATAAAGTGTGCCTCTATTTATTGTCTGGGGATTTGGGTTTTCAGGATTTTGCCACCAAAGACGTTATGATGCCTATCTGTAAGAATTTGGTGCCATGCTTGTCCTCTGCGAAACCAAGTTATTTAGATGTCCCCATGAGTATCAGGATACTAGTACGTGCATATCCATTCACCTTTTCTAATTCAGCTTTTACAAATACTGAGAAGGTGGGGGAAGAGAGGTTGGTGGTTGGGAGGCGAGGATAGTGGAGGGCAGACTTATACGGTCTGTGCCAGAGCCGGTGATGATGGGAGGCGGGACTGGTGGCTGGGAGGCGGGAAATACTGCTGGGCAGACTTGTACGGTCTGTGCCCTGAAAAAGGCAGGTACAAATCAAGGTAAGGTATACACATATGAGTTTATCTTGTTGGGCAGACTGGATGGACCGTGCAGGTCTTTTTCTGCCGTCATCTACTATGTTACTATGTAATCTGTTCGGTTTCAGCCTCTCCTTTTTTTCTTGCACCATCTTCATCTAAGTTCTTTTTCACGGTCTTGTTTTTTTCATTATTTCTTTTTCTCCTATCTTTTTTTTTCATTTCTCTCACTCTCTTTCTCTCTCTCTGACATGGATCATTCCTCTTCATCATTTGTTCTCTATTTCTCTGTTCTGTACATATCCACTCAGCAGATAGATTTTATCCTGCATTCTTTGTCTTCACTTTCCTTCTTTTCGCATTTTATCTACCTGTCCAGCACTCATTTATCTTCCACCAGATCGCAATCCCTCACCAACCCCAGTTCGTTACCTGCAAATCAACCCCTCCTGGCATCCAGCCCCCCCGTTTCTTCTTCCTCTTATCTACTACCCAAGTTCCTCATTCCTTTCTCTCATTCTCTTCATAGATCTGACCCTTTCATCTATTCCTTTCCAGTGTCTCTCAGCCCTTTTCCAATTCCTCCAGATTCTTCAACCCTTCTCCCTTCTCCTCCCCTCCAGTCTTCTCACCTCTCTGTCTCCTTCTAAAATGTCCCTTTTTTACCTCCCCTCTTCCTCTATTCAGACCCCTTCTCTTTTCCCTCCCTTTTCCTCCTTTGTGACCTTTCTCTCCAGTCCACTCCACTCTGTCTTCTTCCCCCCCCCCCCCCCACACACACATACACAGCTGCACTCGGATCCCCTTCTTACCATCTGCCTTCTCCCATCACCCATCCCCAGTGCTGTATCAGCCTTTAGCCTCCTCCTCCTCCTCCTCCTAGCTCCAGCATCAAACCCATCTTCAAGTAATACATTCAGAATAAAATATACATTTTTGTAACCTTTGTTGTCTGAGCATTTTATTTTTCCATTCACTTTGGTCCCAGTATCCCTTCTGTTTTGCTTAACCCTTTCGTGTCCAACGTTCCCTTCAATCTGTTCCCATATGGCTTATTACAGGAACATTGGACACTAAAGGGTTTTTTTTTTAATGCTCTTTACAGGGTCTCCTGTCCATTTGACATTTCTTCTCTCTCCATGTTCTACCATCCATTGTCCCTCTGTATTCCTGTCCAGCATCTCCCTTCTGTGTCCCTGTTCCTATTCTCCCCCTTATATCCAGCAACTCCCCACTGTGACTCTATTTGCTGTGTCCAGCATCTGCCCTCAGTGCTCAGCATCTCTCCTCTCTGTTGCTTTCCCTCCCATATCCATCACTACTCCTTTGTGTCCCTCTCCCCCTCCCCCTTGTTCAGCTTTGCCTCTATTTCCCAATCCTCCCATAGTCAGCATCACCCTTCTGTATCCCTACCCCCCCCCCCCACCACCACAGTGCTCACCTGTCCCTCCCCATGTCTAGCTTCTCCACTCTCTCATCTTTTCCTCCTATAGTCCTTACTTCAGTGCCAGCATGTCTCCTCTCCTGTCCCCATCTCAGTTCAGTATATCTGCCTCCCTCCCTCCATTGCCCTAGCAACTCTCCCTATCTCTTTCCCCTCCAGTCTGGTCTCTCTTTTTCTCTCCCCCTTCCTCCCCCCTCCCATGGGTCCAGCATCTCTCCCCCTTCCCCACAGTCTTCCAAACTTGCTGAGGGTTACCGGCAGTGGCAGTAATGAAGACAGGCTCCCTTTAGCTCACCCTGGAGTCTTCCATATGCGATATCCTGCCCATAGGAAGTTGCATCAAAGAGGCAGGGTACAGCAGAGAGAAGGTCCTGGACAGCTAGAGGCATCCTGTCTTCATCACTGCCTCTGCCAGTGACCCACAGCAAGACTGAAGGACCACAGAGTAGGGGGGCAGAGAGGGAGAAATACTGAACCTGTTGAAGGGAGGAAAGCAAGGGAGAGAGTAGCCAGTGTTGCTCTTGCAAGAAGGGTGTGATCTAGTCATGCCACTTGCAACGCCCTTTCACTCATGCAGCATTCCAGGGCTTAGCCTATGGTGCAGGAACAGGAGGGGAGGAGTGGAGGCTAGAACAAACCCAAGAGCCACTCTGCTCTCAAATCCAACGTTTCTTCTCCTACGGTATCCCCCACCACAGGTGTTCGCCTTTTACTCGGATCAAAAAGGAATAATGTGGAGTGGACACAATTGCAGGCCTATGGGCTGTCTCTGGTCCTGGGACTCAGGATTCAGCTGCTGGCATGGGTTAGGGGTGGGAGGAGGAAATGGGGAAGAGAAAACAAGGTGAAGGCAGAAAGGGGACAAAATGAGAAAGGGGAGAGGTGAGAAGGGGCTAAAAGCTTAAGGGGGTTGAGGCTTTTGTGAAAGGAAGCAAATGTTAAGGATTTGCACAGGGGGTTGAGAGCTGGGAAGAGGTAAGAGAGAGCGAATGTCATATCCTCCCCTACTCCCCGTCCCCTGAAGTTGCCAAATGAATAGCAGTTAGAGACAGGACCGCCCAGACTACAGGTCCAGCTTTGTAATGATAACCATTATTTCATTGGGCTGATCTCTGCGCTGCATGGCCAGAGGATTTTTTTGCTCCCCCCGTGACCTCTTTGCCTAATATTACTCTGCAGGTGAACTCTACGACCTGGATGCTGTGTCCCTACAGATCAAAGTGATTCACTATGTAAGTACACCGGTACATACAGCACTCAGCTACCATGTTTAGTCGTGTAGAGGATGGTTGTGTAACAGGGCGCCTGACAAGAACCTACTCTGTAAAAGAAAATAGACTAATGGTTAGCACCTGGAGAACTGGGTTCAGTTTCCACTGTAGTTCCTTGTGACCTTGGGCAAGTTACTTAACCTTCCTTTGCCCAAGGTAAAAAAAAACTTAGGGACCCTTTTACTAAGCCGGGTAAGTGCCTGCGCACGCCCCAACGGGTACCGATTCCATGTTACTGCCTGGCTACCGTGTGGCCATTGCGGTAATTTCATTGGCACGCGTCCGCTACGCGCGTCTGAAAAATATACTTTATTTTCTGGCGCACGTCGGTTACGCGTGTCAAGCGGCATTTGACGCGCCTAGGTCATTTCCGCCCAGTTACCGCGTGAGGCTTTACCGCTAGGTCAATGGCTGGCGGTAAGGTGTCAGACCCAAAATGGATGCGTGGCGATTTTCATTTTGCCACACGTCCATTTCCGGCAAAAAATGTTTTAAAAGGCATTTTTTTTACAGGTGCGCTAAAAAATGATTCTGCGCACGCCCAAAACCCGCATCTACACCACCGCAGGCCATTTTTCCAGTGCACCTTAGTAAAAGACCCCTTAGATTGTGAGCCTACTAGGGACAGAGAAAATTAACTGCTTTGTTTGTACCACAGAAAGACGGTCTATCAAATCCATGACCCTTTACCCTCTATAGAGCACTAGTGTAACTGGCACATGTGTGTGTCTGTGTTAAGCACAATCACTTACAACAGCCATATCTACTATAATAAAACTCACCCTCAACGTTCTGAAGACAACATTCTGAAGTCACTCAGTCACTCCCTGAAGGGTTCATGGATTCATGGTGGTGAAGCCACAACACTGACCATGTCTCTCTGCCCCGCCCTCGCATGACGGACCAATCAGAAAAAACACCCTCAACATTCTGAAACACAAAGGACCATCACAACACCGTTCCCAGGCAACACTAGGCAATGTAAGACGGACCAATCAGAGGAAACTACGTGACAATAAGGGAGGAGCATTCCCCAGCAGAATGGCTCATTATCTGTGCAGCACGGAGAGCACAGAACCACCGCTGGAACGAGAGAAGAATATTCCTGCTGTGGGTATGTGCAAAAATAGACCGGGGCGGGGGGGGGGGGGGGGGGGAGAAATTTTTAAATGCCTAATGCCAGTACTGAAGAGTGCCAGAGGGCCTATAGCACAGACTACATTTGGAATCACTTGACATGGAGTCAGAGGAGCCGGAAAACAACGTGCCCGTCACCAACAGGGACGTGGGCGCACAGGACAAGCTGCGGCCCAGCTGGAAGGATTACCCGCGACCCAGCCAGCAGCAAACAGCGACCAAGGACAGCACAGCACATCCCCCAACCCCCAAGCAATAAACAAAACAAAAGAAAAAAAGACACACATCAACAACCTGCACACACACCGCACCCTCACACACTCACATACACACACACACACAATATAACTCTGTGACACATACACACACACACACACACACACACACAAAAAGCCACATGCTAGCGCCCGTTTCATTGGTTTCGGAAACGGGCCTTTTTTACTAGTCCTATATAATAATTCTCACCTCCAACGTTCTAATCTTGCTGCCTGGGTTCGTGGCTGAGTTGGTCTGCTAGGCTCCGAAGCCAGGCTGATGTCACCTTTCACAGAACCCGGGGGAAAAAAACCCTCACAGCTGATCCACCGCCCCCCCCCCCAACTGCCTCGCACATATTTCACACACCCCAGTGTCTCCCTCCCTCCGAGGGTCCCCCTCCCTCCCAGTTTCCCGAGTTTCAAGGTCTCTCTGCCAGTTCCAGGGTCGTCGTCCCTCGCTTCCTCCCATCCAGAGCCAGCCCCTTCCTTCCGAATTTTAGAAGTCTCACCCAGTCGGGGTTACGGCAGACGGCGGCAGCAGCAGCAGCGGTAAACGGCGTGCAGGCTCGGCCCGTCTCTGTCTTTCAGCTCTGGTCCCGCCCTGATTTCCTGTTGAAGTCTCGCGAGGTCACTTCAACTCTTGGCGGCCATTTTGAATCGGCGCCGAGATCACCAACAGGAAGGATGCATGCAGGGCAGCGCTCCGGGCAGGAAAGAGGGGGCTCTTTCCTGCCCCGAAGGCGGAAGAGGTCACTAGACCACCAGGGCAGTAGTAAGTAAGGGGAAGGGAGGCTAGCAATCTGCCCGTTTGTCCGGATTTGTCCTATAGGACAGCCCGCCCACCAGCCTGCCCGTTTGTCCAGAAATCCGGACAAACGGGCAGATTGGCAAAACCCGCCCGGTTGCCCAGACATGTCCTCAAATAGAGGACATGTCCGGGTAAAGCCGGACATATGGTAACCCTAACTGGGAGGTAATGGTCGATACGCATTCAAACGCCGATTACCGCCTGTGCGCCAAAAAATAAAAATATTTTCTGGCGCGCGTCAAAAATGAAATTACCGCTGAGGCCATGTGGTAGCCGGGCGTTAGCTCAGAATTGAGCATAAGCGCCTTAGTAAAAGGGCCCCTGAGAATTCTCTGCTGACACACCAGTTGTATCAACAGCATGTGTGGAAGTTAATCCTGTCTCTGCTGGCAGAGTGAGTCCAGCAGGTTCCTGTGAGTTTCAGTGGCATGGTATAAAGGAATCCACTCTATCTTGCCCTTAGCTGCCTGCAGGCTGTGTTTGAGTCCCATCCCATAGCAGACAGCACCGGCTCTGTTTCTGGTTTTACTCCAACCAGGGACAGAAAAGTCCAGAAGTTGGTAAGATGACTATTGCATTCTTTGCCAGCTCAAGAGGATCTGGGGGAGCTGATTTATAGTCTGGGCCCTCATGCTGTCTTCCCCGGTGTTATCACTCCAAACTTTGCATTCCATTCTCCGGATCTCATGCTCCTCTCTTAAACCTACACCCGCTTCTTGTGAAGATCGAGTGTTCAGTGGTCTATCAATGACATTGGCAGAAGCTGGCAACCGAGACTTTTCCAGGATTTATTTCCAAGGCTCATAACCTAATATCGCTTAGCAGTAACTGTGCCCAGTACAGTAAACAGCAGTCTGGGGACTCGGAGAAAAATGTGTTGGCGAGTTGGACGTTTTCCGCTAGGAAAATGAGAGATAATATTTGTCAAAGGGGGTTTCAGAGGCCCTGAGCCAGCAGCACAACTCAGATTCAGCAGAGGGCCATCTGCTACAAATGTTCTCCCTGGGAATGGCGTCCGAATGGCATCTGCTCATTATCAGAGCTGGGAAGGCACAGCTGGAAGCCTGAATAAGAGGGGGTGTTGGCATTAGTCACTAGCCCATGTATCTTACCTGGATTTATCCCATTTGCTCATGAGAGGACACCTGCTAGAATTAAGGCCTGTTAGGAGGTGAGAAGCTAAGGGGCCCTTTTACTAAGCCGCGTAAGCGTCTACGGGTGCCTAATGCGCAACAAAATTGAATTACCGCATGACTACTGCGTGGCTCTTGAGGTCATTTCATTTTTGGTGCGCGTTCGATATACACAGTGGCGTAGCCAGACTTTGGCGGGAGGGGGGTCCAGAGCCTGAGGTGAGGGGGCACATTTTAGCCCCCCCCCCCCCCCGCCACCACTGCCGCCGCCACCACCAACAACTTTGACCCCCCCCTGCCGCCAACCCTCTCGACCCCCCCCTCCCGCCGCCAACCCTCCCCCGCCGTCGCCTACCTTTGATGGCAGGAGACCCCAACCCCCGCCAGCCGAGGTCCTCTTCTTCCAGCGTAAGGCTTCGTTCTGTTTCTGAGTCTGATGTCCAGGACGTCAGACTCACAGAAACTGCATTGCATAGTTCTGGAATATATCAAGAAAAATCCTTCTTCCAGGTGTCAGAGTACCTCACCTCTGAAAGGACAGAAACATCTGTGTCATTTCATATAAGGGGGAGGGAAGGGAAATGGGACTTGATATACCGCCTTTCTGAGGTTTTTGCAACTACATTCAAAGCGGTTTACATATATTCAGGTACTTATTTTGTACCACAGGCAATGGAGGGTTAAGTGACTTGCCCAGAGTCACAAGGAGCTGCAGTGGGAATTGAACTCAGTTCCCCAGGATCAAAGTTTACTGCACTAACCACTAGGCTACTCTTCTACTCCAAGGTGCAAGATAGCTCCCGGTCTACCATATCCTCTCATTAGTAGTGGCAAAGTGGGTTGGGCAGGGGAGCGCCAGTGGGTGAGTCACAAAGGTGTAACAATAGCATGGTCCACTCTTGCGTAAACCCTGGTATAAATGTCAGGCTTTCCGCCTTTAGTTTGAGTTTTTCTGAGCGCTGGCATTTCAGTCTATGTGCCAGATGTTGAACTTCATTTTTTTGTCTGTCTTGCAGCTGGAACAGGAGACCCAGTCACCCTGCTGCTGCCTCCTGCTGGTCTCAGAGGACAGCCACCAGCTTTTCTGTCAGGTGAGCGCATGGCCGGCTGGCACTGGGAAGTCAGAACGTAGCTGTCGTTGCTGCTGGCTGCTGTCAAATGCCTTGCAGTTACCCTTTATCTTTCCAGGCACAGTTAAAAGCATTTCCAGTTGAGTTCTGAAGACATTTGAAATCAGAAATAAAAACAGCAGTAAATCCATTTCTGCTTCATTGCACAGCACCCTCGAAACGAGAAGGAAACATTTTGCATACCTGTGTAAGGGAAAGCGACTAGACTAGAGGATTAAAATTCAAACAGAATGTCTTTCAAACAGTTCAATTAAAATAAGGTTCATATTTAGAACAAGCCCAGGAAATCTCTAACGGATTGGGGTTTTGGATGTAATTATTATTTTTTTTAATTTTAATATTTATTAATTTTATATTTATATATGCAAAACATAAATGCATTGGTAATCCAGCAAAACTATAAAGAAATATATAAATAAAATATTTTACATATTGTAAATATGTTATTGAAATATTCTATTAATTTTGTCCACAATATCAGGTTGGAATCAAGATACTAAGATTGAAAAGAGAGGTAATTAGAAAAGAAAAAAAAATACAGAGCTGGAGAGGACAACAGAAGCCGATAGCCGACGTAACAGCACTTCCTATGGGAGTGTTTCCAAGGGTCTTCTCTCTTTTTCTTTCCTTACAATAAATTCCAACAACTTCTTTGGGGTATAAAACACATAATTAACAGAATCAAAAGATATACAACATTTGCAAGGAAATTTTAACACAAAAAAGCCACCTAGACTCAAAATTCTGGATTTATATAAAATAAATTCCTTCCTCCTTCTTTGTGTGTTCCTTGCAATGTCAGGAAAAACCTGGATCTTAGCCCCTAGAAAAGGATCATTCAAGTGACGAAAGTAAGATCGAAATATTTATTTTTATCTGGTTCTAGAGCAAAAGTAACTATCAACGTTGTTCTTTGGGATGTAATTATTCACCTTTTCCAAATCCAGGCTCGAGGGGATTCAGATACAGGAGGTATTTTTTTAAGAGTTAATAAAATGAAATAAAATAAAAGGGAGGACAATAAGATGATAGATTTTTATTGGCCTAACTTAATCCAGAACCTTCTTCCTCGAGTCAGGACAGAATAGACACAAGACGATCTAGTCAATATGCAGCCGCCAGCAGTCAGCATTTTTTTTAAAACTGTTGACTGCTGCTAAATTAGAACCAAAATGACAATGCTGGTCCATGTCTGGGGCACCAGCACGAATACCTGGCCATGACCAGGCATGTGCTGGCTGCCGGCACCCGAGGTGTAGCTACGTGGGGCCACAGGGGCCTGGGCCCCCGTAGATTTGGTCCTGGACCCCCCTGCCGACGACCCTCTTGACCCCCCCTCCCGCCGCCAACCCTCCCCTGCCGTCGCCGTGAGCTACCTTTGCTGGCGGGGGACCTCATCCCCCGCCAGCCGAGGTCCTCTTGCTTCCCGCTTCGTTTTGTTTCTGACGTCCTGCACGTTGTACGTGCAGGACGTCAGACTCACAGAAACAGAACGAAGCCTTGCAGATCAAGGCTTCGTTCTGTTTCAGTGAGTCTGACGTCCTACACGTCAGAAACAGAACGAAGCCTTGCGCGGGAAGCAAGAGGACCTCGGCTGGCAGGGATTGGGGTCCCTCGCCAGCAAAGTTAGGAGACGACGACGGCGGCGGGGGAGGGTTGTCGGCGGGAGGGGGGTTGACAGGGTCGTCAGCGGGGGGCGGGGGAGCAAAGTTGGTGGTGGCTGCGGCGAGGGTCGGCAATGGCGGGGGGGGGGGTCGGTGGTGCCGGGGGGGGGGCTAAAATGTGCCCCCTCACCTGAGCTCTGGACTCCCCTCCCGCCGAAGTCTGGCTACGCCCCTGGCTGGCACATATGTGGATCCAGACCAATATTCAGGCAGGACTCACATAAAGGGGGCTGTTTAGTCCTTCTATACCCCCCACGCCCTGCCCGGGGTCCAATCCTCCCCCATAGTCCTTCATTCCAATTCCCCACCTCCTACACCTGCAGCAGACATGCTGGAGACAAATGAAAGTGCTGGTAAGGGCATGGGAGGGAGATGACCAGAGATTTAGCCGGACCTCTGATCATTCAGAAGACAGGGCCACTGGGCAGACTGGGGTCAGGGCAAATATTCTTGTCTCTCCACAAGTATGATAACAAATGATACAGGATGCCAGGGGGTTAGTAACATTCTCTTCTCGTTTCTTTCCTCCAGGTTGTCGGAAGCAAAGTCCTAGAGGAAGAGATTAGTTTTCCGGTAAGTTGATGAACGTCCACGTAACAAAAGTGAGGACGTTATAATGCCTTTGTATCAGTCCATGTTGCCACCGCACCTCGAATATTGTGTTCGATTCTGGTCAACGCATCTCCAAAAAGATATAGTGGAATTAGAAAAGGTACAGAGAAGGGCGACGAAAACGATAAAGGGGATGGGACGACTTCCCTATGAGGAAAGGCTGAAGCGGCTAGGGCTCTTCAGCTTGAAGAAAAGACGGCTCAGGGGAGATATGATAGAAATCTGTAAAATAATGAGTGGAGTGGAACGGGTAGATGTGAATCTTTTACGCTTTCCAAAAATACTAGGACTAGGGGGCATGCGATAAAGCTACAAAGTAGTAAATTTAAAATGAATCGGAGAAAATGTTTCTTCACTTAACATGTAATTAAACTCTGGAATTCGTTGCCAGAGAATGTGGTAGAGGCAGTTAGCTTAGCGGCGTTTAAAAAACGCCTGAACGGCTTCCTAAAGGAAAAGTCCATAGACCATTATTAAATTGACTTGGGGTAAGAATGCACCCGGGGGCTTGGGTGATACGCTAGGGGGGGGTGTTGATGCGCCAGGGAGGGGTGTCGTGCTGCTCCCAGGGGGACGGACGCTGCTGCACCCGGTGGGGAGGGGGGTGCACAGCGGCGATCTGCCCCGGGTGGCAGCTGACCAAGGATCGCCACTGGGGAAACCAGGTTCAGTTCCCACTGCAGCAACTTGTGACTCTAGACAAGTTGCTTAGCTCTCCATGGCCCCAGGTACAAAATAAATACCTGTATATCAAACATATAAACGGCAAGTGACCGACTCACCTGCAAATGCGCAGTAGAGACTTCCCTCTCTGTCCCGCCCTCGTGTCAAGACGTGATGACGTCAGAGGGCAGAACAGAGAGGGAAATGGAGTCGGAGTCACTGTCGGACGCTGCCGCCTGGAAATGAACATTGCGCGCACCAACCTCCACCCCCCCCCCCCCCCATCCCCGCCGCTGCTCCCACCCTCCTCCACATCGGGCCCCCTGCACTGACCTGACAGCGCCTCTCACCTCCGTGTGGTAGCGCTGCAGGCAGCAGCAGAGCGATCTGCTGCTGCCTGCAGCGCTTTCACACGGAGGTGAAAGGCGCTGTCAGGTCAGTGCAGGGGGCCCGGCACGGAGGGGGGAGGGAGCAGCGGCAAGGAGGGTAGCTGGAAATCTCGCCCGTTTTTACGGGCTTAACGGCTAGTAATACGTAAACTGCTTTGGTTGTAACCACAGAAAGGTGCTGTATCAAATCCCCATCCCTTCCCCTAAGTTTTACAGCCAACATTTCAAGGGGGGGGGGGGGCACTTTTCTGTTTCTCCACACAGCTTCCAGACCTACAGGTATATTATACCAGTAAGCCTAGAACTTCATTTCCAAAGACTATCTCCCTGCTGAATTTCCCTGAGATAGTTTTTTGTCTATTGGGGACTCCAAGGAGCCATAACAAACCTGGACTTTCCTAGGGAGATGCTCTACATAGAAAGAAAACCAAAGCACAGAAAGCCATTGATCAGGGCCAGAAGTGACTGTGCTGATAGTTTTTAAACATTTTCTCATTTGTTCTTCACATTTTCTGCTTCTTTACCAACTCTCCTTGTCTCATTTTTTCTACAGCTGACGTTCGGACATTTGGGGCAGGTCGTGGACAAGAAAAAATCCATCACGTTGCGGGACATCAGTACCGTGAGTATCTCCAGGGTAGGACAGGCTCACATCTACAGGGCACAGAGAAGAGGTTGGTTTTGAGCAGGACTACTGTAGGGCAGTGGCATAGCTACGGGTGGGCTTGGGTGGGCACAGGCCCACCCATTCTTGCCTCAGGCCCACCCAGTCTAGTGGCCCCCAAAGCACCTCATCAGCAGTGCCTCAGTCCTCTCTCTTTCTCTCTTGCCCTCATGGCAGCTGCATGTCTCTCTCTGAACCCCCCACCCCCGCCCTCCATCTACCGTTGAGCCATTGCCAGCAGAGATTCCTGTAAGAAACACGTGCCAGCCTTGCAAGCTTCCCTCTACCGTGTCCCGCCCTCAATGATGTCACTTCCTGTTTATTCACTGGCAGGGACACGGTAGAGGAAAGCTGCATGCTGCTTACTGAAATCGCTGCCGGCGACAGCTTGGAGATAGACCAGGGAGGGAGAGAGGAGCGGATGACGGGTGAGGGGGAGAGAAAGAGGATCAGATGCTGGGCGTGGAGGGGAGAGAAAGATGACAATAGCAGGGGCAGAGGGAAAGTTTTAAAAAAACTGTATGTATGGATGGAGGTGGGGGTGGGAAGGGCCCACCCGGGTTAAGTCGGAGGCCACCCCAAATGACAGGTCTGGCTACGCTTTTGCCGTAGGGTCAATTCCTACAGAAGTATACATAGAAGCATGGTCACCAGGGAACCTCAAGCCATGATAGAGTGACACCACGCAGCAGGTTAGGCTGAGCAAAATTAATATTTATTAAAGGTGTTGGGAAAGGCAGTCCTAATCATTTCACAGGAGAAGGAGAAATCAAATGCAAAACCAGTCTTTGAACAGATGAATGTCCTCCGTGGCCTGCTCCTACAGGACCACTGCACGCACTACAGTCTCTTGGTAAGGCAATGATTTTCTCTTAACTCTGGCCTGGTCCCCAGAGTTATCAGTACAGTCTTAGTCCTTTACTAGCCAGCCTGCCTCAGGCTGGATCCAACATGGAAAGCTACAAGATACAAGTTTAACTTGGCCTCCCTGTCTGTTGCGATTCCTTTCCACGGGTACCTGATGGGGCATATGCAGTAGGTCTACCCTCTGGGGCCACTTAACCCCACTCTGGCCCTGCCTTTTATAGTGCCTGGTTTTGGCTCCACCCTTCCTATCTCACTTCCTCCCTGGGCGGGGCTAAAGGTGTTAAAGTGGCTGACAGTACCTGAGGGATCCTTCTTAAGGGTGAAGGGTAGGGTTACCATATGTCCAGATTTATCCAGACATGTCCTCTTTTTGAGGGCATGTCCGGGCGGGTTTTGCCAATCTGCCTGTTTGTCCGGATTTCTGGACAAACGGGCAGATTGCTAGCCTCCCCTCCCTTTATTTACTACTGCCCTGGTGGTCTAGTGACCTCTTCCGCCTTCGGGGCAGGAAAGAGCCCCCTCTTTCCTGCCCGGAGCGCTGCCCTGCATGCATCCTTCCTGTTGGTGATCTCGGCGCCGATTCAAAATGGCTACTGAGAGTTGAAGTGACCTCGCGAGACTGCAACTCTCGGTGGCCATTTTGAATCGGTGCCGAGATCAAGAACAGGAAGGATGCATGCAGGTCAGCGCTCCGGGCAGGAAAGAGGGGGCTCTTTCCTGCCCCGAACAGGTCACTAGATCACCAGGGCAATAGTAAGGTAAGGGAGGGGGGTGACGGGGTATGTGACAGGGGGGAGCAGAAAATGTGACAGGGGACGGAGCGAGGGTGTGACAGGGCAGAGCAAGGGTGTGAAAGGAGGTAGGTGGGTGTGAAAGGGGCGGGGTGGGGTGTGTGGTGGGGGCAGGGCATGTGTCCTCCTTTTTGGGGGACAAAATATGGTAACCCTAGTAAGGGGCAGTGTTTTATATATCGCCTCACAAGGCCCAGCAATTTGAAAAATAGTAGAACAAAGGCCCAAAAAGCTAACCTCAAAAAACTTGGTCCCATTAATACATGTTTATCAGCAGATCTTAATGAATTGAGCAGGTTTATACATTTTAAGAGAAGATGATAATATTGATGGACTGCATTATTTAATCAATGTGAAAACTTTCAACTCAGTCCTCAATATTTGAAGCCAATGTAAAGTTTCAAGTGTAGAGGTAACATGCTCACTTCCAGATTTCCCTGTTAGTAGCCATGCTACTGAATTTTGTGCTGCTTGAACTGTCCAATGGGCACAAGCTGGCAAACCAAATAACAAAACATCGCAGTAACTGAAATGAGGAAATACAATTGCTTGCAAGACTGTACGAAAGGCAGCGAGTCCCATAATCTGTGAAGTAAATCTGCTGTGGATTTACACCTGGATGCCTCAGGCTGCCTGACGTGACTCTAGTATGCATCCTAGTGGTAGGCTGGGAGAAAGAAAGGCTAATTTTGCACAGTCTGTGCCAGCTGCTTCCTGCTTCCCAGTCCTTGAGGGATAATAGTTACACCAACAAAAGGCAGAGTGACAGATTTAGGAACAGCTAATGCAACAAGATGAAAAAGTTTTCTCTGATAAGAGAATTATTTACAGCAGAAGTGTCCTTGTCTAGCTTGAGATTAGTACATGCTTTTAGCAGATCAGAAAAATAAGTGTGCACATAATTCTTTGCGTTTCCTCCTCCCTAATGTAGGCAAGACGTATCATACAAGCACAGCTGTACTGTGTTACTACTATGACCTGTGTCGGAATTACTCTCCAGCTGCCTGGAATCTGTGGTTTCTATTTATTGTAATGCGAGGGGGAGTTCCACCTCATCCCTTCCCTTCTATAGTGAGAATCAGGGAAAGAAGTGCTTCATTTGGAACTGTTATTCTATACTCTATAGATGTGAATTATTTTATATGATTTAAAAAAAAACAGATCTGGGTCCTCTTTTGTATTATGTGTAAAGTGTTATTTCAGTCTGCCTCTACCTGAACAGTTCAGGGCAGATTACATAAGAACATAAGAATAGCCATACTGGGTCAGACCAATGGTCCATCCATTGGTCTGACCCAGTGTGGCTGTTCTTATGTTCATAATGCAGAGGACTATTACTTGTCCCTGGGATTGTAGCATGGAATGTTGCTACTCTTCGGGATTCTGCATGGAATCTTGTTACTCTTTAGGATTCTAGATTCTTGCTATTCTTTGGGGTTCTACATGGAATGTCGTTACTAATTGGGTTCTACCAGGTACTTGTGACCTGGCTTGGCCACTGCTGGAAACAAGATACTGGACTAGATGGACCATTGGTCTGACCCAGTATGGCTATTCTTATGTTCTTATGTAATCTGCCCTGGAAACTTTCACACCAATTCCATAGCCTCCGAGAGGGGGGGGGGGCAGGGGGACAAAATTCCCAAGGGGGGCCCGGCGCCGCAGTCCCACTTGCCCTCCGTCGTCAACTGTCTGCCCCCTACATTGAAATCGCAGTCTCACCTCCATGAAAGCAGCGCTGCAGGCAGCAGAACGCCTCTCTTCAGGCCTCCTTCCCTCCCTGTGTACCGCCCTCCTCTGACGTAACTTCCGCGAGGGCGGGACACAAGGAGGAAAGGAGGGCCAAAGGGAGGTGTACTGCTGCCTGCAGCGCTGCTTTCACGGAGGTGAGACTGCGATTTCAATGCAGGGGGCCTGGCCCGGAGTTGGATGGAGGGAGGGAGCGGCGGCGACCTCGGGGGGGGGGGGGGGGGTGGAGAGGGGAGCGGCAGCGACCTCAGGGGGCAGGGCGGCGAGGGCAGCAGGGGCAGGGCCCTGGGGGCAGCCTTGCCCCGGGCCCAGCCCAGTCTCTCGACGGCCCTGGCCAATCTAGGTCACAAGTACCTGGCAGAAACCCAGTTAGTAGCAATATTCCATGCTGCCAATCCCAGTGCAAGCAGTGACTTCCCCCATGAGCCATCTCAATAACAGATTATGGACTTTTCCTCCAGGAACTTGTCCAAACCTTTTTTAAATCCAGATACGTTAACCGTCATCCGGCAGCGAGTTCTCAGAGCTTAACTATTCTTTGAGTGAAAAATATTTCCTCCTATTTCTTTTAAAAGGATGTTCATGTAATTTCATGGAGTGTCCCCTGGTCTTTGTACTTTTTGACAAAGTGAAAAATCGATTCACTTCTACCCGTTCTACACCACTCAAGATTTTATAGAACTCAATCATATCCACCCCCCCCCCCCCCCAGCCTAAACTGAAGAGCCCTAGAGGCCCTTTTACTAAGCCACATAGGCGCATTCTGTCACGATCTCATGCTTTAAACAAACAGTCATGAACTCTGGAACAACGTGAGCCCTTATCCTACTGTCATAGAGCGGCAGCAGGAGGCAACCCCCCCCCCCCCCCCCCCCCAAGCAGGACTGGACAGGATACAGGATGCACTTGGCTTGGCTGGAATCAGATTCAGGAACGGACTTGACTTGGCTTGGCTAGAACCAAATGCTGGAACAGTCTTGGCTTGGCTGGAACTGGATTCAGGATACTCAAGCAGGATTCAGGATTTTCAAACAAGCTTGGCAGGAACAGAAGCTGAAAGCAAACAAGGCAGAGACAAGCAGGAAGGGGACTGGAGCTGAAGACAAACAGGGCAGACACAAGCAAGATACAAAGCTGACCCACACAGACAAACAACAGCACTAAGGCTGAAGCTAAGGTAGAGGGGACTAGAACAAGCAAAGCAGACTAGGCAGGACACAAAGCTGACCTACAGACAAACAACAGAACTAAGGCTGAAGCTAAGGTACAGGGGACTAGAACAAGCAAGGCAGACTAGGCAGGACACAAAGCTGACCTACACAGACAAACAACAGAACTAAGGCTGAAGCTAAGGTAGAGGGGTCTAGAACAAGCAAGGCAGACTAGGCAGGACACAAAGCTGACCTACACAGACAAACAACAGAACTAAGGCTGAAGCTAAGATAGAGGGGACTAGAACAAGCAAGGCAGAGTAGGCAGGACACAAAGCTGACCCACACAGACAAACAACAGAACTATGGCTGAAGACTGAACCTAGCACACAGACCGAGAAGAACAGAAGCAGAAGTGCACACAGGCACCCTAAACAAGGAATCAAGACAGAAGTGCCCACAGGCACACAGGCTATGAATAAAGCAACAAGAAATCAAGGCAAAAGTGCCCACAGGCACACAGACTAGAACAAGGCAGAAGTGCTGCACTGCACACGGACTAACCTGAAGACCTTTGGCACTGCAAAGGCCCTGAATGAAAATGCACTACTTCCTTATAAACAGGACAGAGGCAAGAAATACACTGAACCCAAAGTGAGGCTTGAAACACACAGGAAAGAAACAACCACAGTAGCTAGCTCAGCAGCTGACCATCGGAAATAAGGTGAGTCAGAGAGGGATCATGACCACAGTCGTGATACGTATGCGCCCCCAACACACACCAATTTGGAACTACTGCTCGGCTACCCGTGGCCCAGGCGGTAATTTCATTTCTTTATGCGCATTCACTATGCACACTGGAAAAGTTCCGGTGCACGGCAGTAACCAGGCGGTAATTGGAAGTGTACACGTGCTGACGATTACCGCCCAGTTAACGCTTGAGACTTTACAGATAAGTCAATGGGTGGCAGTAAGGTCTCAGTACTTTTTTGCAGGTGCGCTGAAAAATGGACCCGCGTGCATCCAATACACGTCTACACCAGCGCAGGCCATTTTTCAGCGCACCTTTGTAAAAGGACCCCCCTAAACTCTTTAGCCTTTCCTCATATGGGAGCAGTTCCATCCCCTTCATCATTTTGGTCGCTTTTCTTTGAACCTTTGTGAATTCCACTACAATTTAAGAAGAAAGCAGATCAGAAAATCTAGGAATTACAGCACTACAACACAATAAAAAAGAAAAACTAAAAATAATCATTACCAAATAACGGTATCAAATTAGGAGATATAAGGCCAGATCTTTGTAACAGAAAAGTTTTCAGAATATTCCTAAATTTTACGTAATCCTGGCACGACCTTAGAGATAACAGCAAAGTATTCCAGCATGTACCGTAGCAAATTGATATCGTAAAGAAGAGGTAAACTGTTTAACTGATTTTAAGAGAATAAACTGATTTCAAGTAACGTAACGAGAAGCAGCATTTCGAAGGAGCATTAGATTCAACATATAACTGGGAGAGTCTCCGTAGAGAATTTTGAAAACCGTGATGTTCAGCTTGAACGGTATACGAGCAAGTATTGGCAAGCAATGAAGCTGCAGATAATAACTTTTAACTGACTCAGATTTTGATAAAGTAAAAATCAATCTAACAGCCGTATTTTGCATTACCTGTAGGCGTTTAACCAATGACTTAGAGCAACAAATCAGGACGAGATTACAGTAATCAAAGCGAGATAGTACAAGAGACTGGACCGATATTCGAAAGGTGTCTCCAGTGAAATATTTCTTTACTGCCCTAAGCTGCCTAAGGACGTTCTTCATAATTTGGGAGACATGCTGTTGCACGGATAAAGATTTATACAATTCTACTCCTAGCATTTTAGAATGCAAATCTAGGGAAAAAGAATTCACGCCTGTCATAACATTCTGCCTGTATCTCACAGCAGTCCTTGCGCCTATTCAAAGAAACGTTGTTTTTTTTCTTTATTAAGCTTCAGGCGGTGAATTGAGATCCAGGACTCAATTAGTTCTATACACTTTTGTATACGGGATAGGGTATCAGCCCAAGAAAGCAGACAAAGCAAGGACACAGTGATATCATGTGAAGCATTTGTTTACACTTTCTAACAATAATAGAACCAGGGGGGACACAAGATGAAATTAGGTTTAAAACAAATCGGAAAAAGTTTTTCTTTACTCAGCGCGTAGTTAGACTCTGGAACTCATTGCCGGAGAAGGTAGCGACGGCAGCTGGCCTTGCTGAGTTTAAAGGGGGTCTGGACAGATTCCTAAAGGAACATTGATCGTTCTTAAATTTGGGGGTTTTGCCAGGTTCTTGGGGCCTAGATTGGCCGCTGTTGGAGACAGAGTGCTGGGCTTGATGGACCTTTGGTCTTTTCCCAGCATGGCAGCGCTTATGTACTTATGAATAAAGTGAGAAAATTCAGACTGATCCAACACTCTGTCCAGGGATTGCATGAGTACATTCAAATTGAGTTCCAGAGCTTAACTATTCTTTGAGTGAAAAAAAAATTCCTCCTATTTGTTTTAAAAGTATTTCCATGCAGTTTCATCGAGTGTCCCCTGGTCTTTGTGCTTTTCGAATGCGTGAAAGAAAGATTCACCTCCAATCGCTCCACACCATTCAGGATTTTGTAGACCTCAATCGTATCCCCCTTCGGCTGTCTCTTTCCCAAGCTGGAGATCCCTAACCTCTTTAGCCTTTCCTTATATATGGGAGCAGTTCCATCCCCTCTATCATTCTGGCCACTCTTCTTTGAACCTTTTCTGATTCCACTATATCTTTTTTGAGATACGGCGACCAGAATTGAACGCAATACTCTAGGGAGTCCTTTTACTAAGGTGCACTGAAAAATGGCCTGCGGTAGTGTAGGAACGTGCTTTGGCCACACGCAGAATCATTTTTCAGCACCCCTGTATTAAAATGCCTTTTTGGGGGGGGGGGGGGGGGTTGAAAATGGACATGCAGGAAAATGAAAATTGGCACATGTCCATTTGAGGTCTGAGACCTTACTGCCAGCCATTGACTTAGTGGTAAGGTCTCCTATGTTAACCAGGCGGTAATGGTCAACATGCATTCAAATGTCAATTACCACCCGTGTGTCGTGTCACCTACCTCAACGCAAGCAGCGTCCTCGGGCTGCGCAGGGTCCCGTTGACACACACACTTGACTGGCACAGCCCTGAGCTATGCGTGTATAGTTTTTCTCTGGCTGCAGGCTCCTTGATTGCTTTGCTTCCACCCACCTGGGTCTACTCTTCCTCTGCCTGGCTTCCCTTGCTTCTCTCCTATTGGTCTTCCGGTTCCTCCTTCTCCCTGCTGATGTCAGATGCCAGCACTTTATCAGCTGAGCTCTCCCTAGACTCCTTGCTTCGGCTTCTACTTTGGTAGGTGTTACTTGCTCAGTAGTGTGCTTCTCCTCTACTTTGTTCTTCGTTGCTGACTCTGCCTGTACCTGGATTACTCTCGTATCTGCTGCCTGCCTACTGACCTTGCCTGTACCTGGATTACTCTCGTGTCTGCTGCCTGCCTACTGACTCTGCCTGTATCCGGATTACTCTCATGTCTGCTGCCTGCCTACTGACCTTGCCTGTACCTGGATTACTCTCGTGTCTGCTGCCTGCCTACTGACCTTGCCTGTACCTGGATTACTCTTGTGTCTGCTGCCTGCCTACTGACTGTTCCTGTACCTGGATTACTCTTGTGTCTCTGCCTGCTTACTGACTCTGCCTGTACCTGGATCACTCTTTTGCCAGCTGCCTGTCTGGCCATCACGTCATCACCCCGCTTTCTGCTCCATCTCGTAAGCCCTGCAGGCCGCTTGCACCTAGGGGCTGAACCTCTGGGGAACGGCAGTCAGCGCAGGTGAAACCCAGGGTTGTCCGGCAGCCAAGCAGAACCTGGTCCGAGTACCGGGCTCGGCAGCACTCTACTTGGTACAAGAAGTCACAGGTCTGACACCACGTGCCAGGAAATTAAAATATTTTTTGACGCCCGTAGTGGACGTGCATCAAAAATGAATTTACCACCTAGGCCACATGTTAGCTGGGCGGTAACTCAGAACTGATGTGCGTTGGGCGTGAGTAAGCACATGCAGCTTAGTAAAAGGGCTCCTAGGCGAGGTCGCACCATGGAGCAATACAGAGGTGTTATAATATTTTTGGTCTTATTTTGCATCCCTCTCTTAATAATTCCTAGCATCCTGCTTGCTTTTTTTTGGCCACCGCCGCAAACTGGACAGAAGAATTCAGCGTATTGTCTACAGTGACACCTAGGTCTTTTTCTTGTGCTGACTCCTAAAGTGAACCCTAGCATCAGACAACTATGATTCAGATTATTCTTCCCAATGTGCATCACTTTGCTATTCTTTGGGATTCCAGAATCTTACTGTTTTCTGGGATTCTGCCAAGTACTTGTGACCTGGCTTGGCCACTGTTGGAAACGGGATACTGGGCTAGATGGACCTTCGGTCTCCCCCAGTATGGTTATTCTTATGTTCCCAGAAGTTTTCTGCCACTTCCTAAATTAATGAATTCTGTCCTGTTACCGAAAAAGGAATCACCAGCTTGTTTGCAATCAAGAGGAACGATACAGGGTCCTATTTTTTTGGTTGCTGCCGGCATCTTGTTGATGCATTAACAGCCTCTCTACAACTGATTAACATAAGCCAGATGTGACATGCTTCAATTTCAGGAAGATTTGTGGACATTGTTCCAGACAGGAGATTCATAAATAAGCCGGGAAGCCAGAAGCGGAAAGAAGGAAGGCTCTAAAGATGCATGAGAAACTAGTTGAGTGATAGGCAACAAAGAACGGCAGTAAATGATGTTCACATCAAAAAAAGCCACCTCTATAAATTACAAATCATTATGTTGTCCTTTCTTTACTGGATTTTTATGAGCTGGACAGGGCTGTTGCAGTAATTCTTCCTGTGTCTTGTCAAGTGTCCCTGGAGTAGTAACCTAATGATTAGGCAGTGGCCTGAGAACCAAGGGAAGCGGGTTCAATTTCCTGACTGCAGCTTCTTGTGATTCTGGGCAAACCAGTGGCATAGCTACGTGGGACCATGGGGGCCTGGGCCCCTCCCCCAAATTTCCTCTGGGCCCCTGGTTTTGCTGGCAGGGGAGCATGCAGGACATGAGGGGAAGAGAAAACAGGGCAGGCAACGCGGCAGTGACGGAGGCCGGCGCTGGACAAGACTTCAGCTGGTGGGGGTTGGGGACCCCCGCCAGCCAAGGAATTTTGCTGCGGCAGTGGATGGGAGCGGCAGGGTGGCGGGGCGGCAGACCAAAATGTGCCCCCTCACCTCAGGCTCTGGCCCCCTCCCACTGTGAGGTCTGGCTACGCTCCTGGGGCAAACTGCTAGATGATCATTTCTGTTTCTGTTTTTGGTTACGATCACTTAACCCTCCATTGCCCCAGGTACAAAATAAGTACTTGTATATACTCTGTAAATAGGGTTACCATATTTTGTCCCCCAAAAAGGAGGACACATGCCCTCCCCCCTTCACGCCCGCCCCCTTTCACGACCCGCCCTTTCATGCCCCACCATGCACCCTTTCACGCCCTCGTTCCACCCCCTTCACATTTTCCCCTTCCCCCTGTCACACACCCCGTCACTCCCCCTCCCCGTCACCCCCTCCCCTTACCTTACTACTGCCCTGGTGGTCTAGTGACCTCTTCGGGGCAGGAAAGAGCCCCCTCTTTCCTGCCCAAAGTGCTGCCCTGCATGCATGCATCCTTCCTGTTCGTGATCTCGGCGCCGATTCAAAATGGCCGGCGAGAGTTGAAGTCTCGCGAGGTCACTGCAACTCTCGGTGGCCATTTTGAATCAGTGCCGAGATCACGAACAGGAAGGATGCATGCATGCAGGGCAGCACTTTGGGCAGGAAAGAGGGGGCTCTTTCCTGCCCTGAAGGCGGAAAAGGTCACTAGACCACCAGGGCAGTAGTAAGTAGGGGGAGGGGAGGCTAGCAATCTGCCCGTTTGTCCGGATTTCTGGACAAACGGGCAGGCTGGCAAAACCCGCCCAGTTGCTCGGACATGTCCTCAAAAAGAGGACATGTCCAGGTAAATCTGGATATATGGTAACCCTATCTGTAAACTGCTTTGATTGTAACCACAGAAATCCCATCTCCCTTTCCTTTCCCTTACTAATTGCATGAGCTCCCTACAAAAACTTTGTGAATGAGGTCAGAGAGAAGGAACGGGTTATAACTCTGACACTCCTCGGTGGGAGGGTCTTCTCTAAGGAGTGTTTCGATAGGATTCATGAGTCCGCTTTTGGTTTCTTTTGTCCTTCTCTTTTGTCTTAGGAAAGTAGCTAGGGCTCAGGAGAGAGAGGAGTTTACCACAACTTTTGGGAACTGGGAGTTTTCTCAGGGTCTCAGGGAATCTTGAGGTGGAAGAACCAAGAAGAAGGTCAAGGTTAAATGAGGAGTGAATTCCATACTCCTTTGTATCACAGGCTGAGAGCCACTTAAGCCAGGCTTCAAATTCTGTTTCTCCCATTGACCCTGAAGGACTCTAGGAGATGTTTGAGGTTGTGTGAGAGACTCTGGCCATTTAGCCAGGGCTTCATAGCAATCAGGCAGGCCTGGTTGACACCTTATTAAGAAGGTTGGAATCAATTTGCGATGTCACTGCACCCAGACCATGCAACCGTTATGTTACATGTTGTACCTGGGGAAAACCTACATGGTTTCTTGGCTCTGCTTCTCCTCTTGCTACTGTGGATTGCTGGGCATTTCTTGCTAATGCCACATTGCTGCCCGTGGAGACCAGGGATGCATTTCTGGTATTTGGGCACGAGCTCTGCAAATTATTCTGTCTAATACAGCCGTGGAGCTCAGTATCCAGAGATAGTAATAACCTTTTGTACATGAAGTATTCTCACCTGGTAGCCTCCCAGCTCAATGCTTCAGACGCTTTCTCTTTGGAAAATATCCTTTCTCTTGACTGGTTAAAGTGATTGGTTATGAAAAGTGATGTATCAACATATTCCATTCCCAGTTTTTATATCCTGCAAATTTCCAACAGGAATCATAGCGGGTCACGATAAGAATTCAATTGCAAACTTGTGGACAGAAAGGCTGTTAATGATATTTCCTTTTATTTTTGCCTCTTGTATAAATGCCGATTGCATACAGTATTCACGTATTGTGATGATATATTGAAATATATGAATAAAGAAATAAAAAAAAAAGAATTCAATTGCAGCTTAAAATTTCATAGTTCAAAGTGTTTATCAAATATGAAGGTTTTCAAGACTCATCTAAACTGAAAATAATCTTCTATACATCGGAGTTGAATTGGAATTGAGTTCCACAACTTAACTGAAAAGTAACTAAAAGAGACATCATATAAACATTTATAACAAATCTTATAACAAATCCCCGCCTCCCACTACCGGCAGAGCCGGTAGTGGGAGGCAGGGATAGTGCTGGCCAGACTTATATGGTCTGTGCCAGAGCCGGTGGTTGGAGGCAGGACTGGTGGTTGGGAGGCGGGGAATAGTGCTAGGAAGACTTATACGGTCTGTGCCAGAACCGGTGGTGGGAGGTGGGGCTGGTGGTTGGGAGGCGGGGATAGTGCTGGGCAGACTTATATGGTCTGTGCCAGAGCCGGTGGTGGGAGGCGGGACTGGTGGTTGGGAGGCAGGGATAGTGCTGGGCAGACTTATATGGTCTGTGCCAGAGCCGGTGGTGGGAGGCGGGACTGGTGGTTGGGAGGCAGGGATAGTGCTGGGCAGACTTATACGGTCTGTGCCAGAGCCGGTGGTGGGAGGCGGGACTGGTGGTTGGGAGGCGGGGATAGTGCTGGGCAGACTTATACGGTCTGTGCCAGAGCTGGTGGTGGTAGGCGGGACTGGTGGTTGGGAGGCGGGGATAGTGCTGGGCAGACTTATACAGTCTGTGCCAGAGCTGGTGGTGGGAGGCGGGACTGCTGGTTGGGAGGCGGGGATAGTGCTGGGCAGACTTATACAGTCTGTGCCAGAGCTGGTGGTGGGAGGCGGGACTGCTGGTTGGGAGGCAGGGATAGTGCTGGGCAGACTTATATGGTCTGTGCCAGAGCCGGTGGTGGGAGGCGGGACTGGTGGTTGGGAGGCGGGGAATAGTGCTGGGCAGACTTATACGGTCTGTGCCAGAACCGGTGGTGGGAGGTGGGGCTGGTGGTTGGGAGGCGGGGATAGTGCTGGGCAGACTTATATGGTCTGTGCCAGAGCCGGTGGTGGGAGGCGGGACTGGTGGTTGGGAGGCAGGGATAGTGCTGGGCAGACTTATATGGTCTGTGCCAGAGCCGGTGGTGGGAGGCGGGACTGGTGGTTGGGAGGCAGGGATAGTGCTGGGCAGACTTATACGGTCTGTGCCAGAGCCGGTGGTGGGAGGCGGGGACTGGTGGTTGGGAGGCGGGGATAGTGCTGGGCAGACTTATACGGTCTGTGCCAGAGCTGGTGGTGGTAGGCGGGACTGGTGGTTGGGAGGCGGGGATAGTGCTGGGCAGACTTATACAGTCTGTGCCAGAGCTGGTGGTGGGAGGCGGGACTGCTGGTTGGGAGGCGGGGATAGTGCTGGGCAGACTTATACAGTCTGTGCCAGAGGTGGTGGTGGGAGGCGGGACTGCTGGTTGGGAGGCAGGGATAGTGCTGGGCAGACTTATATGGTCTGTGCCAGAGCCGGTGGTGGGAGGCGGGACTGGTGGTTGGGAGGCGGGGAATAGTGCTGGGCAGACTTATACGGTCTGTGCCAGAACCGGTGGTGGGAGGTGGGGCTGGTGGTTGGGAGGCGGGGATAGTGCTGGGCAGACTTATATGGTCTGTGCCAGAGCCGGTGGTGGGAGGCGGGACTGGTGGTTGGGAGGCAGGGATAGTGCTGGGCAGACTTATATGGTCTGTGCCAGAGCCGGTGGTGGGAGGCGGGACTGGTGGTTGGGAGGCAGGGATAGTGCTGGGCAGACTTATACGGTCTGTGCCAGAGCCGGTGGTGGGAGGCGGGACTGGTGGTTGGGAGGCGGGGATAGTGCTGGGCAGACTTATACGGTCTGTGCCAGAGCTGGTGGTGGTAGGCGGGACTGGTGGTTGGGAGGCGGGGATAGTGCTGGGCAGACTTATACGGTCTGTGCCAGAGCTGGTGGTGGGAGGCGGGACTGCTGGTTGGGAGGCGGGGATAGTGCTGGGCAGACTTATACAGTCTGTGCCAGAGCTGGTGGTGGGAGGCGGGACTGCTGGTTGGGAGGCAGGGATAGTGCTGGGCAGACTTATACGGTCTGTGCCCTGAAAAGGACAGGTACAAATCAAGGTAAGGTATACACAAAAAGTGGCACATGTGAGTTTATCTTGTTGGGCAGACTGGATGGACTGTGCAGGTCTTTTTCTGCCGTCATCTACTATCTTACTATGTTACTATGTTCTTATAATTATTGTTCACTTCATCATCTGTCTTGCTTGAGTTACATTAGCCTAACAGCAAGAACAGGTGCTATTCTCACTAAGTGTTCATAGAATTTTTCTTCTTTTTTTTCTTTTTTTTGCTCACGCCATATTCAAATATTGTCGCAAGGTGAGCCACATTCAGTTACACGAGCTAATTCCCTGTTCCCAGAGGGGTAACAATTTAAGGGGCCCTTTTACTAAACTGCGGCAAAAAGTGGCCTGCAGCAGTGCGAACACGTCTTTTGTGCGCACTTTCGGGCTACTTTTTCGGCATCCTGGAAAAAGGGCCTTTTTTTTAAGGGGACGGAAAATGGACATGCAGCAAAATAAAAACCCAGTGTGCGTCCGTTTTCAGCCTGAGACCTTACCGCCAACCGTTGACTTAGCGGTAAGGTCTCGCGTGCTACCCGAGCAGTAGGCAAGACTTCTACGGTCTGTGTCCTGAAAATGGCAGATACAAATCAAGGTAAGGTATACACAAGAAGTAGCACATATGAGTTTATCTTGTTGGACAGACTGGATGGACCATGCAGGTCTTTTTCTGCCATCATCTACTATGTTACTATGTTATGTATGTGAGCCCTTACCGATAGATCAATTTTTTGTCTATTAGATTGTAAGCTCTTTGAGCAGGGACTGTCTTTCTTCTATGTTTGTGCAGCGCTGCGTATGCCTTGTAGCGCTATAGAAATGCTAAATAGTAGTAGTAGTAGTAGTAGGATGGCATTAAGGGCTTATGCCGTAAATAGGCAGGCGTTGGTTTCAATTTTACCTCAAGCTCTTTCCCCGGCCCATTGAAAAAAAAGCCCTTTTTTTCCAGACGTGGTAAAAACTGGCCCAGCGCGCGCCTGAGAGTTTTTATGTTGGATAGTGGCAGTGCTCTGAGGCAGGCTTCAGGGACTGTGTTGGTTAAGGCTGTGCAGTATTTCATTTAAGACTAAGCTCAGAGGCAGGGTTTGTCTCTTGAAAGCACTCCGGTAGTAATGGGTCTCTAATGAGCTGAGCTGGACAGTTAATGGAAGGACTGATCACCAGAATGATAACCCCCCCCCCCCCCCCCCCCCCCATGCTGAGAATTCACTTGAAAGGAGGAACATGCCCTGTAGCGTGTGCGATGAAAAGCAGAGATTAGGAAATTGCTACCCATACCATAGGCTTTGGATCTGGAATGGCAGCCATGGTAACCACAGAGCGTGAGATGCTGCCAGAAAACTGACTGCTTCTTTTGCTGCAAGAAACAACCCTTGCAAATTATTCCCTGTTTCATTTTGGATGTGAAACCCTGGGAAAAAAAAGAGGCAATTGTTCTAACCAAAAATTGCAGCAGATAAGTACATAAGTGTAGCCATAATGGGGCAGACCGAAGGTCCATCAAACCCAGTATCCTGCTTCCAGCAGTGGCCAATCCAGGTTACAAGTACCTGGCAGAATCCCAAAGAGTGGCAGGAGTGAATACCAGTCACTCCTGCTGGTATCCAGCAGCTCCTTAAGTTCAATATGGCTCCCACAACCCCTCATGGCAGCTTTCAGTAGTACACAGATACCGTGAGCTGGTAGCCACATTGAAGGAACTGCCACTAGGGGCAGGAGTGAGTGGCATTTGCTCCTGCCCCCATCGCCCCCCTCTAGACCACCAATGGCAGGAGGTAGGCCCCTGGGGGGAGGGGGGGCTTATGGAGCCCTTGGGAATTGGGAGAGCGTTCTGGTGGGGTGGTAATGGGATGGGATGGAGGAGAGGGAATGATGACAGGAAGGAGAAGGGTTTCCTCAGGGGGAAGAATGCTGGGTACTTGCATAACTACTGTCTTATACAGGCCCTGGCGGAATATCAGCAGGGACCTGCATAAGCTCTGACGGCCAGGGCAGTGTACATTAGCCTCAGTAGCAGGGCTTCTTTTGAGGGGGAACTTGGGGGTACTGAGTACCGGCACCTTTTCCGTTGTCTGCTAAAATTGACCCAAGGACCCCAAGTTGTTTTTTGTTTTTTTTTAATAATTTATTTATAATTTTTTCATTTTACAAGGATCACTTGCAAAACAGTAAAACAGAGATGATTGTACATTAAAACAATATTAGAAGAAAACAATTTCAACAAGTTAAATGGATTTTATACAATCTTTCTCTTTCTTAGACCACAAAATAAATAGGGAGAGTGAAACAAGACAAGGAGATCAATTTAAGCAACAGCAAACAAAGAAAACGTGGTATTAACCCGATTATCCCCAGTTATTATTTATCTAAATCGTTATTCCACATTGATCATCTGGTTGGTTTCTTCAAGACCATAACTGTGCATAGCCCATCAATTTCATTGGAAAGATACTTATTGTCCAATATTAGTGAAAGTAATACACCTGATTTCATTTTTTTCCCTTTTAAAACCAGAAATTGTTTAACAATACAAACCCTTGAATCTCCAATCCAATTCCCGCTGATTAAAGTAATCCCAGTTTCACAGGCTCCACTCCTTTTGAATTAATATATTAAGAGGAATCATTTCAGAAGGGAAAAAAAACATTAGGAGTCATACCCGGAACTCTGGGAAAACAACAATCTCGATATTAATCATCTGTAACAATATTCATTTTGTTCAAATTTTTCTGGTCTTTTATCATTTTCAAATCTTAAACCGTTTCCTACTTCAGTAGAACTTCATTTGCTGTATATTCTCAAAGGATTCGATTAGATTATCCTTGTGGCTCATTAACAAGACTATATCTGAAGCAAAGTCATTCTCTACCACCGTCAGGTCCTGGAGCACCCTCCAGATGACATTCAATGCAACCTCCACGGGAGCCAAAAACTCCAAGCTGATAACTCTTAAGGGTTTAGGAGTAGCACCTCCGACACGGGTTCAGCTGTAAACGACTTCCGTTTCAGCATACACTCCTGACTCACTCCTCCACTCCTTTGGGCATGGTGGTTAAATGATTTTGAGCGATGAAGTTGTTTCCAGGTCCAAGAGCATCGACGCTCCTTCGTCGGCGCTAATCAAAGGACTCATCAACCCAGTCATCTATGGGCAGCTCGTCACACAGCGGTCCCACACTTGCTGCACAGGGGACAAAACACTGGTCATCGGCGGCTGACCCCCCATTGTCCCCTTCCTCTGTTAAGGCAACTGCAATGCAGAGGGGAAATTTCAAGTGAACAAAAACTGAACTTCAGAGGACACCTGGGCCGTTGAGTGTACGAGCTTCAGGTCACCATCTTTCCCCTCTCCCTAATTTGGGACACTCTTTGTCTGGTTTCTCCTCAGAGGCCTGTCTGATATGGGTAACCCTTCAGCATAACCCTCTGAGTCATTGAAACACGGAAGCCCCTCCACCACTTACAAGGTGGTGTCCCTTCGGAAGGGTGACCCCAAGTTTTAATGGAAGAGCTCAGGCTCTACACACCAATTCTGCCTTGTCATAGATTCTGTGACTGGTTGCAGGGGGCCTGGCTATTGTGGGGTGGGTCCCTCAGTGATCACCCCACCCCTGAAGGGTGGCCTGGCATTTGAGCACTTGAGCATTTGAGTAACTGCTACATTCTTTTTTAAGGGGACGGAAAATGGACGTGCAGCAAAATAAAAACCCAGTGTGCGTCCGTTTTCGGCCTGAGACCTTACCGCCAACCGTTGACTTAGCACGGGCTTTCTATATGCCGAAACACGGTGCCATGTTGAGTCTCGATATTTTATGTTTTACGGAATAAATGTGACTTGTTGAACCTGTGTCCTTAGCTTTGAACCTACTGCGGGGTGCAGACAGAATTATCAGTTCACTTTGGTAGGATTAGCCAGTTCCAGGGGCGTAGGCAGACCTGACATTTTGGGTGGGCCCAGAGTTAACCTGGGTGGGGCCTTCTCACCCCCACCCCTAACCCTGTACATACATACAATATAGTTTGTTTGTTTTTTTTAAATGACCCGTCTGCCTATTTCTCTCTGAACCCCATACCCCTGTCCTACCTCAGAGCCGTTGTCCGTACCAATTCCTATAGGCAAACTGCACCGGCCCTGCAGGCTTATACCAAGAAGTGACATCATTGAGGGTAGGACATGATAGAGAGAAGCCTGCAGGGCAGGTGCAGGATGCCACCTGCAGTCTCTGAGGTAGACTGGGAGGGGGGTAGAGAGACAGGCAGATGCCAGGCCACACGTGGAGAAGAGGGCGAGAGAGTAGTGAGGCGCTGCCACTGAAGACTTTTGGGGGCCTCATGGGCTGCTGACTGGGTGGGTCTGAGGCAAGAATGGGTGGACCTGTGCCCACCCAGGCCCACCCTTAGCTACGCCACTGGCCAGTTCATTCTAAAACTGATTAGCACTTACGGTTTGCTGATCTTAATGATGAGACTCAGGTAGACTGAGCTCGTACATTGACTTCTTGATCGGGATCTTGTTATGCTGTAACAAGATCCTCAGGGCTCCAGCAGAAATGATAGCTGCTATAATCCTCCAGCCTTAAGATGTTCCTGAACCTCAGAGTTTGAGACCAGGTCACCTTGCTGGCATTTATAATGATAGCCCAGTCTCTCTCCTCTCTCTCTCCCTCCCTCCTTCCCTCTCCTATCTGCCGATAAAATGGTTGCTGAGGGGCTTCTCACTCTCTAGCATCCGATACAGGTCAGAAACTTCTCATTTCTGGTTCTTATGACTTATATTTCACTTATTAACTCTGGTAATATACTAGTCTGGGTGACGTGGAGGGGCATTTTCGAATGGGACATCTAAGTTGTGATTGGACGTCCCTGCAAAACGTAGAAATCCAGGGTCGGGGAAACCCGTATTTTGAAACAAGATGGAAGTCCATCTTTCATTTCAAAAATACCTTCAGAGACGTCCAAATCTTTAAATTTGGACGTCCCTAGATTTGGTCGTCCCTAGACATGGACATTTCTGACTTTCGGCAATTTTCGAAACCAAAGACGTCCATGTCAAAAACAGCCAAATGCAAGCCATTTGGGCGTGGGAGGAGTCAGTATTTCTAGTGCACTGGTCCCCCTGACATGCCAGGACACCAACCGGGCACCCTAGGGGGCACTGCAGTGGACTTCATAAATTGCTCCCAGAAACATAGCTCCCTTACCTTGTGTGCTGAGCCCCCCAACCCCCCCCCCCCCAAAACCTACTACCCACAACTGTACACCACTACCATAGCCCTTACAGGTGAAGGGGGCCCCTATATATGGGTATAGTGGGTTTGTGGTGGGTTTTGGAGAGCTCACTGTTCCCTCCACAAATGTAACAGGTAGGGGGGGTACAAGCCTGGGTCCACCTGTCTGAAGTGCACTGCACCCACTAAAACTGCTCCAAGGACCTGCATTCGCTGTCATGGACCTGAGTATGATATCTGAGGCTGGCACGACATATTTTGAAAGATGTTTTTTGAGGGTGGGAGGGGGTTAGTGACCACGGCAGAGTAACGGGAGGTCATCCCCGATTCTTTCCGGTGGTCATCTTGTCATTTCGGGCACCTTTTTGTGCCTTACTCGTAAGAAAAACAGGTCCAGGTGAAAACGTCCAAGTGTTCGTCAGGGACGTCCTTGTTTTTTTCGATTATGGGTCAAGGCCGTCCAAGTGTTAGGCACGCCCAAGTCCTGCCTTTGCTACGCCTCTGGCACGCCTCCTTGAACTTTGGCCATCCTTGCGACGGAGTGCAGTTGGAGACGTCCTAAATCGGGTTTCGATTATACCGATTTGGACGTCCCTGGGAGAAGGACGTCCATCTTCCGATTTATGTCGCAAGATGGACGTCCTTCTCTTTTGAAAATGAGCCCAATAGCATTCAGGCTCCACTCTCTGAGACCTATATTGATAAAATTTGGCTTGGTGGTTCTCCATAGCTGGTAGTTTGAAAGGAAATTGTAAAAGTAAAGTTTGATATAAAAATTGGGAAGAGGCTATTTTTGCATTATAGACATATCTATGCTTAAATATGCCAGTTGTTCTGAGGATCCCTAAACATTTATAAGTAGTAGAAGATGAATAATCTAATGAATAAAATTGCCACTTAACAAATGAGTATACCAGTGACATTCTCTGCTTAGAAACAGAGAATAACAGCAAGGAAAGACTGTGAGGTCATTTAATTCCTGGTGCATAGCCACAAAAAGACATCAGTTAATCTTTGGCTTTCCTTCACGTCTTTGCTTCCAAGGATCCTCTGTGCTTATCCCACCCTTTCTTGAACTCAGTATTCCTATAGCTTGTTTTCTGGTCCTGTTGACCACAGGCCAATCAACAAGTAAACCAACAAGGCTAGCCAAAGACCAGCTAGTTGGCAACCCCTTTCCTGCTCCCCTTTTCAAAGTAAAGGGAGTAGGGATGGGGCATTTAGGATGAGCAAAATCAGGGCCAGTATTAGACACATTGAGGCCCAGAGCAGAAACCAACCTATGCCAGGTGCCCTGAAGCTCTGACTCAGTGAGCTCACTTACCTTCACCATGGAGGACCCTTTCATAGTAACATAGTAAATGATGGCAGAGAAAGAGCAACATGACCCATCAAGCCTGCCCAGAAAGGTTGTTGGGGGTTGTACCTGCCACACAAAGTAGGTTACTTTCTCTTTGATTTCATAGAAGTGGAAACGTAATTACATGCTTGGCTTAAGTCTTCTTGACCCACCGTGAATATCGCACTCCTTCTTGAATTCCAGTGCCATTTTTGCTTCCACTACCTCTTTCGGGAGCTGTAGAAGTCCTGGACATTTGTCCTCTTCAAGCCCTCCTTGCTAATCCTGCACCTGAAATTGTTACTCATAGGATGCTGGAAAGTTCTCTGGTTTGGGTTGCCTAATTCTGTCCCTTTGTCTCTAACAGGAGGAGCACAAGCAGTTGGACAGTATGCTGGGCTTTCATGTGACCTCCATGCTCTGCGTTCCCGTCATCAGCAGGGCCACATTGCAGGTGGTGGCCCTGGCCTGTGCCTTCAACAAGCAAGGAGGACAGTAAGTGTGACCCTTCTTCATTGCTTGGCCTTGTGACCACTCATCTAGAAACTCAAAGTTCAGTTAAGTGTCTTCATATATTTGCAGGATAGACAGATCCAGTGTTATCTCCAAACCCACCATATATAAAGGACTTGTAGTATCTTCATTTCAACTGATTTTTCTTATGTAACTCCTCACCTAGGTTCATCTGTAGATAAGAGGTTATCGTTGCCGGAGAACGTGGTGAAGGTGGTTAGGTTAGCAGAGTTTAAAAAGGGGTTAGACGGTTTCCTAAAGAACAAGTCCATAAACCACTACTAAATGGACTTGGGAAAAATCCACAATTCCAGGAATAACACGTATAGAATGTCTGTACGTTTGGGAAGCTCACCAGGTGCCCTTGGCCTGGATTGCCCGCTGTCGTGGACAGGATGCTGGGCTCGATGGACACTTGGTCTTTTCCCAGTGTGGCATTACTTATGTTACTGCTAGATGCCAGACTGAATAGGGCCAATGTAATAAGCTGCACTGTTCTTTGGAGTTGAGACCACTATGTCCTACCTCTGGCCAGTGGCGTAGCTAGGTGGGGCCACGGGGGCCTGGGGCCCCCCAAATTTGCTCTGGGCCCCTGGTTTGCGGCATCGCTGCCGCCACATTGCCTGCCCCGCTCTCTCTTCCCCTCACGTTGGGCACGCTCCTTTTAGTGAAATTGAGTTTCACTAAAAAGAGCGCACCGGATGTGAGGGGAAGAGAGAGCAGGGCAGGCAATGCAGCGGCACTGGAGACCAGTGCTGGACGAAGTCTTCAGCAACCCCCACCAGCCAAGGTTGGAGTTGAGACCACTGCCAGTGCCTCACAAACTGAGTTCGATTCCCGGCACAGGCAGCTCCTTGTGACTCTGGGCAAGTCACTTAACCCTCCATTGCCTGCCGCATTGAGCCTGCCATGAGTGGGAAAACGTGCGGGGTACAAATGTAACAAAAAAAAAAAAAAAGGTATTTGCCTACACTACCGCAAGCCGTTTTTCAGCGCACCTTTGTAAAAGGACCCTTCTGAGCGCTGTTTATAGAATAACGCTCAGCACAACATTTTATCGGCACTGATTTTTCGCCACCGTATATAGAATTTTGGCCTAAATGTACTCCTGATCATGCTTAGAACAGCAGGGAGACTACAGACCCATCATGCAATACGGCAATACTCGACTAATCTGCCCTGTGAAAAGGGAGAGCCAAGGAGGCAACAAGCCTCACTCTTTGCCCAAGGTTAAATACACTCGTTATGCTTATTTCTAATGAAAAGAGACTTTCCTTTGTTATAGCTGGCGAGTCCCAATTTTACAAAAGCCTTATCTTCCTAAAGGCTTTGCTGTATTTATCCTGTTAGCTAATCGTTGAAGTACTGGCTTTGGATTTATAAAGCTAATAAAAAGTTACTTTGTATATGTCACAAAGAAAGGATAAATGTTTGGTGCAGCGTATATAATTTCCTGAGCTATTATGGCGGCTGGAGTCTCAGGATATGCTACTCTGGTCCCTGTATTCAGTATGACTATATTTTCATTTCTTTGAAATATTAATAACAATGATAATAATAATAATATTGTGTATATATACAGGGCTGGCTCAGGAGACTGTAGCATCCTCAGCCAACTTTTGCTTCAGCATCTCCCCTAACCCTCACCTGTGATCCAGTATCTCTTCTTCCACTCCCCCCCCCCCCCCCGCTTATAATTCAGTATCTCCCCCTATCTCTCAAGCCTCCCCCTTCCACCAGTGATAGAGGGTACCAAAATCCCAGACTTGACATATCTCTCTCTCTCTCTTCCATCCCACTCCACCCGGAGTCCAGCATCCCCTCCCCCCTCCCCCCCCAATCTACCTTAAAACTCCTAGAGGGCAGTGGCAGCGATTCACACATGCTGTCTGCACCCTGTTCCTCTGCCGTGTGCTGCCCCACCAGAAACAGGAAATTGCCTCAGAGGGGGTGGGATGCAACAGAGAGAAGGCTCTAGGCTGGGTGCAAGACAGCCTATGTGAATCACTGCCGGTGCCCTCTAGGAGTCTGAGGGCAGAAGGAGGTGGGCCTTCAGAGATGGGGGACACCAGACCACGAGTGGGAGGGGTAGGAAAGAGAGAGACGGAGAGATGCCAGACTGGAGTTTGGTGCCTTTTATCACAGGTGCCCTTAGCCAGTGCCTCACAAAGATACATACACAGATAATGACGGCAAAGTATAATATTTAAAACTTCATATAATATTCCTCTAATCCAGTCTTGAAAGGGAAAGGAAATGGGACTTGACATACCACATTTTGGTGGTTTTTGCAATTACATTCAAAGCGGTTTACATACATTCAGGTACTTATTTTGTACCAGGGGCAATGGATGGTTAAGTGACTTCCCCAGAGTCACAAGGAGCTGCAGTGGGAATTAAACCCACTTCCCCAGGATCAAAGGCCACTGTACTAACCACTGGGCTACTCCTCCACTACCAAAAGTCCCTTTAGAATCTCAAATAGTAGTAACGTTCTAAGTAGAATCTCAAATAGGGAAAGGGAAATGGGACTTGCATCACGTTCAAAGTATGTACCCTAGTACATAAAATCATCCATGGCGATGCCCCAACCTACATGTCAGACCTGATAGACCTACCATCCAGGAACGCCAAAAAATCTTCCCGCACATTCCTTAATCTTCATTTCCCCAACTGTAAAGGTCTAAAATACAAATTAATGCACGCATCAACTTTTTCCTATATGAGCACGCAATTTTGGAACGCATTACCACGTAACCTAAAAGCGACCTATGAACTGACCAGCTTCCGTAAACTACTAAAGACCCATCTCTTCAACAAGATATACCACAAAGACCAAAACATGTGAAACTCCCACATATATCTAGAAATCTTAATAATGCCTTCTGTTTTAGCATTATCATCTATTCCTTTACCATTCAACCCCAAATCTTTCTCTAATACTAAATATTTACCCTCTTCTCATTTCCACTATCCATGATGTATTGTAAGCCACATTGAGCCTGCAAAGAGGTGGGAAAATGTGGGATACAAATGCAATAAATAAATAAATAAATTTCTATTTTAAATTGCAAGGAGCTGCAGCTGGAATTGAACCCCCGTTCCCCAAGATTAAAGTCTGCTGCAATAACCATTAGGCTAAAACTGTCACAATTATAGACTAAAATATGCAAAGTGTCTTAGTGTCATGCATTGTAACTGAACACAGCAGCTGAGCTGAGACAGCAACACTTTGAGAGGAATGAAGAGACCACTGTGGCACACAAGCCATTAAAATGGTTGCCAAATATAGTGGCCAGACATGAAAAGCTGTCGCAAATTATGTTGGCAGTAGCAGTGAGATTGGTAGTCAATGAATGGAGGAGTGGAGGAGTGACCTAGTGGTTAGAGCACCGGTCCTGTAATCCAGAGCAGGGGCGTAGCCAGACTTTGACGGGAGGGGGGTCCAGAGCTCGAGGTGAAGGGGCACATTTAGCCCCCCCCCCCCCCCCGACACCGACCCTCCCCCCGCCGCCACCTTTCACCCCCTCCCCCCGCCGCCACAACCCTCTTGACCTCCCTTCCTGCCGCCAAACCTCTCCCACCGCGTACCTTTGCTGGCGGGGGAACCCAACCCCCGCCAGCCAAAGTCCTCTTCTCGGCCGCGCGGCATTGCTGACCCCCGCCGCCGCAACCCTCTCGACCCCCCCTTCCCGCCGCCAACCCTCTCCCACCGCGTACCTTTGCCGGCCAACCTCCGCTAGCTAAAGCGTTTGTCCCGCACTGGTCTCACATTGCCTGGCACCCTGTCCTGTTTTCAGTCGCTGTGCGCGCTCGTTTTAATGAAACCGAGTATGCGCAAGCATGCTCGGTTTCATTAAAACGAGTGTGCACAGCGACTGAAAACAGGACGGGGTGCCAGGCAATGTGAAACCAGTGCGGGACAAACGCTTTAGCTAGCGGAGGTTGGCGACCCCTGCCAGCCAAACTGGGGGCCCCAGAGCCGAATTGGGGGGCCCAGGCCCCCGTGGCCCCCGTAGCTATGCCACTGCTTGAGGATCTTCTCTTTCTCCTTCAAACATCTGGGTGGCTGTCGCCGTGTTCTCCCTGGAGTGGAAATCAGACCCCTTTTCCTGATTGATACTCTGTAGTCTTGCCCCAAATGAACCCCTGGTCATCTTGAGCCATTGGCCTAGCTCTAGATTTCTGGCTCCTGTTGCTGTTTACGCAGAGAAGAGTTAAACGGTGCAGGAAACCAATACTATTGTCAGACATGTGGCTCTGCTCATGAAATATATTTTCCGTCCTTTCCTCAGCTACACCGAAGAGGATGAACACAAGATCCAGCACTGTTTCTGCTATACATCCACAGTCCTGACCAGCACCCTCGCCTTTCAGAAAGAAGAAAAACTGAAGTGCGAATGTCAGGTAAGGGTGGCCTCTCTTTCCATCTCTCCTTCATCCGTTGCATCCTTCTCTCCCTGTTTGTCATCTCATTGCGCCTCCACCCCCTTCCTGATCAATGTCCTACATCCTTCCTTCCCCAATCTCATCCTTCTGCGCTTCTGTCCGTCTTCTTTCATCTTTTCTCATCCCTTTTCTTTTCATTCCCCACACACCTGTCCACGCTTCAGCTTTCCTGGAACTGGTTATGATAGGAGATTAGTAAGGACCTAAGAACTGACTTCAGTTCCGGGCAAAATAATGGAAACAATTATAAAGAATAAAATTCTTGAACACATAGACAAGCGTGATTTAATGGGACAAGGTCAGCATGCGTTCAGCCGAGGGAAGTCTTGCCTCACAAATTTACTTCATTTCTTTGAAGGCGTGAACAAACATGCGGGTAAAGGTGAGCCGGTTGATGTAGTGTATCTAGATTTTCAGAAAGGTTTTGTCAAAGTCCCTCATGAGAGACTAATGAGAAAATGTAAAAGCCACGGGATAGTAGGCAATGTTCTAGTGTGGATTAGGAACTGGTTAATGGATAGAAAACAGAGGGTAGGGTTAAATGGCCATTTTTCTCAGGGGAGGAGGGTGAATAGTGGAGTGCCACAAGGATCTATACTGGGACCGGTGCTATTTAACATATTTATAAATGATCTGGAAATCAGAACAACGAGTGAGGTGATTAAATTTGCAGATGACATGTAACTATTCAAAGTTGTTAAAACACATACGTAGGGTTACCATATTTTGTCCCCCAAAAAGGAGGACACATGCCCCGCCCCCCCACACATCCTGCCCCACCCCCTTTCACACCCCACCCTGCCCCCTTTCACGCCCTCACTCTGCCCCATGTCACATTTTCCCCTCCCCCCTGTCCAGTGGCGTTCCTAGGCTGGCTGACACCCGGGGCGGATCGCCGATGCGCCCCCCCCCCCGGGTGCAGTGCGGCCCCCCCAGTGAAATTACACACCCCCCCCCCCCCCCAGGTGCAGCACGACCCACCCCAGGTGCATTTTTATCTGCTGGGGGTGGGGGGTGCCGCGCGCCTGTCAGCTCTGAGTCCGCTCGTTCCCTGCTGCTCCCTCTGCCCCGGAACAGGAAGTAACCTGTTCCGCGCAGAGGGAGCAGCAGGGAGGGAACGAGCGAACTCAGCCAACAGGCGCGCGGCACCCCCCCCCCAGCAGCGTGCACCCGGGGTGGACCACCCCCACCGCCCCCCCTTGGTATGCCACTGCCCCAGTCACACACCCATCACTCCCCCTCCCCGTCACTCCCACTCCCCTTACCTTACTACTGCCCTGGTGGTCTAGTGACCTCTTCGGGGCAGGAAAGAGCCCCCTCTTTACTGCCCGGAGCGCTGCCCTGCATGCATCCTTCCTGTTGGTGATCTCGGCGCCGATTCAAAATGGTCGCCGAGAGTTGAAGTCTCACGAGATCACTTCAACTCTCGGCGGCCATTTTGAATCGGCACCGAGATCACCAACAGGAAGGATGCATGCAGGGCAGCGCTCCGGGCAGTAAAGAGGGGGCTCTTTCCTGCCCAAAAGGCGGAAGAGGTCACTAGACCACCAGGGCAGTAGTAACTAAGGGGAGGGGAGGCTAGCAATCTGCCCGTTTGTCCAGAAATCCGGACAAACAGGCAGATTGGCAAAACCCGCCCGGTTGCCCGGACATGTCCTCAAAAAGAGGACATGTCCGGGTAAATCCGGACATATGGTAAGCCTACACATGCGGACTGTGAAAAATTGGAAGACTGGGCATCCAAATGGCAGATGAAATTTATTGTGGACAAATGAAGTGAAGCACATTGGAAAGAATAATCCAAATCATAGTTACCTGATACCAGGGTCCACCTTAGGAGTCAGCACCCGAGAAAAAGATCTAGGTGCCATGGTAGACAGTGAACTGAAATCTTCTGCAAAGTGTGCAGCAGCGGCCAAACAGGATGCTAGAAATTATTAGGAGAGGGATGGAAAATAAGACAAAGAATAATATAATGTCTCTGTTTCACTCCATGGTGAGACCTCACCTTAAGTGCAATTCTGGTCACCGTATCTCAAAAAAGACATAGCAGAAGTAGAAAAGGTTCAAAGAAGGGCAACCAAAACGATAAAGGGGATGGAACTCCTCTCGTATGAGATTAGAGCTCTTCAGCTTGGAAAAGAGGTGTCTGATGGGGGAATATGATAGACGTCTACAAAATCCTGAGTGGTGTAGAACAGGAAAAGGTGAATTGATTTTTTTACTCTTACAAAAAGTACAAAGACTAGGGGACAATGAAGTTACATGGAAACAGTTTTAAAATGAATAGGAGGAAATATTTTTTCACTGAACAAATAGTTAAGCTCTGCAACTCATTGCCAGAGGTTAGCATATCTGGGTTTTAAAAAGGTTTGGACAAGTTCCTGGAGGAAAAATCCATAGTCTGCTATTGAGATAGACATTTATTTATTTATTTAGCACATTTTTCCCACATTCTTCATGAGTCATTTCCAAGGATTCCTCCGAGACTCTTTTACTTGGTATATAATATATCCGGTTTATCGGAGGAATAGTTTCCGGGGTAAATTTCAAAATTTGAAGCAAATATTTCTTGAACGCTTCCAAAGGGGTAACACCCAGGGATTTTGGAAAGTTCAAAAAACGAAGATTTAATCTGTGGTTGTAATTCTCAATCTGCTCAACTTTTCGATGCAATATCATTTTGTCTTTTATCGTTGTAGCTGAAAAATCTTGTAACTTCTTAACATCTTCTTTGATTGTAATCACTTGAGTATTAAATTGTGACTTAATGTCTTCTAAGCAATTAGATAGAATATCAACAGTACTCACTAAAGCTGAAACTTCAGCCGTAGGATTGGCCACTGTAGTATCCAATTGTTGGAGAGCTTCCCATATGCTCTCCAGTGTTACCGTCTCTGGCTTTTTTGTTGGCGCTACGCGATCAGTTGAGACACAAACAGGTCTCAAACCTCCATCGGGACTCGCCTTCTCGATACCTCAATCCAGAGGCCTACCCTCAACGCATTCCGATCCGTTGAGTCAAGCGACCTTCGGGGAGAGGCGGTGGGTTGAGAGCCGGGAGAGAGAGAGTGACATCCAGCCCCAAGTCTCCAGGGTCTCCTCCTCCTAGAGCAACAGCAGGGCTCCTCCCGGTGTTTTGGGCGGGGGTTCTCGTGGCGAACCTTTCGATTGATTGCTGCTGTGGAGAGGAAGTTCTGGCCATCGAGGAACCAGCCTTAACCATCCCTTTGCGTTTTGTATGAGGCATTCCCCTTCTTCTTAAAATATTTTCTAAAATTAAAAATTTGAATGCACTCCACAGAACTATAGCTTCATGAAGGTACCTATTGCCATTATATGAGAGAAATTGTCGTGTTACATAGGATTTAAATATTCAACATCTCCTGGAAACTCTTTGTTGCCAAAGAGCATGTTTATGATTTGGCTTGAAGCAGCAGCAGTGCCACATTAGCCCCTGGGAGAGAAGAGCTTTCTGTGCATGAGTAGATCCATGTCCCGTACATGGACTGCAGACATGCAGTAAGGAGGGTGCAGGAGCAGCTTCTTTTGGAAAGCCTCCATGCTGCCAATGTTGATGCAAGATAGCAAAGGATTGAACAAGGAAATAGAAAGAAAGGCATCATTTAACAGTGAGAGATGCCAATATACCCCCAGATTCTATATATGGCACCCAGATTTGGCACGGAGATGCCTGTGCAACTTAATTGGCTCACGAGCTGTTAATGGGCAATAGTTGGATGCTAATAACCAATTATTGATGTTAATAAGTACATAAGTAATGCCATACTGGGAGAAGACCAAGGGTCAATCGAGCCCAGCATCCTGTCCCTAACAGCGGCCAATCCAGGTCAAGGGCACCTGGCAAACTACCCAAACGTACAAACATTTTATACATGTTATTCCCGAAATTGTGGATTTTTCCCAAGTCCATTTAGTAGCGGTCTATGGACTTGTCCTTTAGGAAACCGTCCAACCCCTTTTTAAACTCTGCCACGCTAACCGCCTTCACCACGTTCTCTGGCAATGAATTCCAGAGTTTAATTATGCGTTGGGTGAAGAAACATTTTCTCCGATTTGTTTTAAATTTACTACACTGTAGTTTCATCGCATGCCCCCTAGTCCTAGTATTTTTGGAAAGCGTGAACAGACGCTTCACATCCACCTGTTCCACTCCACTCATTATTTTATATACCTCTATCATGTCTCCCTTCAGCCGTCTCTTCATAGGGAAGTCGTCCCATCCCCGCTATCATTTTTGTCGCCCTTCGCTGCATCTTTCTTGAGATGCGGCGACCAGAATTGAACACAATACTCAAGGTGCGGTCGCACTATGGAGCAATACAACGGCATTATAACATCCTCACACCTGTTCTCCATACCTTTCCTAATAATCCCCAACATTCTATTCGCTTTCCTAGCCGCAGCAGCACACTGAGCAGAAGGTTTCAGTGTGTTATCAACAACGACACCCAGATCCCTTTCTTGGTCCGTAACTCCTAACGTGGAACCTTGCATGACGTAGCTATAATTCGGGTTCTTTTTTTCCCCACATGCATCGCCTTGCACTTGTTCACATTAAACGTCATCTGCCATTTAGCTGCCCAGTGTCCCAGTCTCGTAAGATCCTTCTGTAATTTTTCACAATCCTGTCGTGAGTTAATGACTTTGAATAACTTTGTGTCATCAGCAAATTTAATTACCTCGCTAGTTACTCCCATCTCTAAATCATTTATAAATATATTAAAAAGCAGCGGTCCTAGCACAGACCCCTGAGGAACCCACTAACTACCCTTCTCCATTGTGAATACTGCCCATTTAACCCCACTCTCTGTTTCCTATCCTTCAACCAGTTTTTAATCCACAATAGGACATTTCCTCCTATCCCATGACCCTCCAATTTCCTCTGTAGCCTTTCATGATTGTCACCAATTAAAAACTGCATGTGCATTTGGCTGCGTGCTTGTGACAAAACAGTGGGTTTTAAGCCTGTAATCTGTAATAATTAATTCTTGAAGAGTATTTCTCTAGTTTGGCCAGCAGGACGTGCATGTTTATGTTTAAAGCTGTTGTAGAGGTTCCTTCTTTAGTTAGCACACAGATAAGAGGTAACCTGCAGTGATGTGGCCAGCTACTTTAAAAATTTGCTGTTTTGGGCTCTGTTTGGCCGAGGAGCTCAAATTCCATCTGGAAATATTGGATTTTTCTCCAGTCTCAGATTGGGAGGGAAAAGAGAAAGATCTCTTCACTGAGACCCTGTGAACAGTTATATTTGATAACCTGTGAGCAGCTATATTTCCTGTACTCTCCAGGCAGTATTCAGGTAGTGAACACATGTTTAGATAGTTTTCTAATTGATTCATATTCTGTTACTTGTTACTGCTTGCTGATTGCACCTTTCTGTTCATTGTTCTAATTTTTTCATGACAATAAACATTTTTTAGTTTATTGCCTCTGCTTGTCTGGACTAAGAATCCTGGTGGTTACTGTGGGACCAGTGGTACTATGGCCCCAGTAACCTAGAAATCACTGGGGATAATTTGAGAGCGGGAGACTCGCCCAGAGGCGGTTGGGACCCAGTCGGTGGGAGGAGGGTGCTAATGTAGAGCACAAGTGGCAGGTGCAGGCAGACCTAAGCTGTGCTGGGGATAGACCCTCTAATTGGCTGCGCATAGAGGGTAATGTTATAAAGTATGTGCAGACAACTGTGTGCCGATTTATGCATCAGCTTCATTAGACTAACAGCATAATTGAGTGGAGGAGTAGCCTAGTGGTTAGGGCAGCAGTCTGAGAAGCTGGGAAACTGCAGCTCCTTGTGCCTCTGGGCAAGTCACTTAACCTTCCATTGTCCCAGGTACAAAACAAGTATCTGCATATAATATGTACACCACTTTGATTGAAACCACAGAAAAGCAGTATATCAAGTCCCAATCCCTTCCTTGTCCCTACCACGTACCTGCTAAAGCTCCACCTAAGCCCTATTCTGTACACGCATGTATATCTTCCATCGATTGAACTAATTATGTGGTACTAGATACAGCTACAGCCCAAGAACGAATTAAATAAACCTAAACATCAGCAAAACAGTTCTTAAAGATACTATTTTTGTGGACCATCAGACGGTGAATAAAAAACAACCAATATTTACCATCTGATGATCCACAAAAACAGTATCTTGGAGAACTGTTTTGCTGACATTTTTGAATATCTCGCATAGCACATGTTTTACTTATGCATGTAACGTATCGAATACTATCTATAAACAGGCGCCTAGAGGACGCACCACTTCTGCACGCTAAAGATTCCACTAATCCACAGTTTGGCGTCTATGTTCACTAGGTTGCATCTAATGCCATAGTTGCCTACCTGCAAGAGGAATGTACACATGGGCGGCTATGGGCATAGCTCCCAGTTATTCATGTAGATTATAGATTATTCTAAATTCTACGTGTCATTGGCATGCACCTACCATGGTCATAAAGAGGGAGCGCCAAAGCTGATATATGCTCGAGTTCTGTAATGGAATCTTGGCACCAAGACGCTGTTTATAGAATTGGCGCCAATAGCACGGCATTGGGGCGGCTAAGGCGCAATTTATACAATTGGAGCTCTATTATAAGTGTTGGGAATAAAGCAGTAGACGGGGATGGGGTGGGATAAGATGGGGGGGTAAGGGAGTGGGGAGGAAAATGTTAAAACTGTTGATGGTGAGCCCAATATATGGCGCACATTAGGTTGAAATGTGTTTAATTTGATGTAAACTGAGCTTGTCGGTTGTATTAGTGGTTGTATCATCAATAAAAATTGTTGAAATATACAATTGTCCCAAATGAGTTAGAGTATCACTGGAACTTAGGTGCACACATTTACGAAAGCTATGCCTAACTTACAGACATTTATTTTGCCTGTTACGCTAATATTCTTTAAAGCAGTGGTCTTCACTCCTTTTTAAATTGGGGAGAGCTGCCAAATATCTTTCCATGCGACCAGCGACACTGCTCACCAGCAGGTCTTCCACTCAGCCATCTCTCTCCTCTTCAATCTGTTCAAAACTCTGCCGCACGAATAATATTTCGCCAAAGTCGTTATGCCCATATCAGCCCTCTCCTGAAATCACTTCACTGGCTCCCTATCCATTTCCGTATACAATTCAAACTCCTCTTGTTGACCTATAAGTGCATTCACTCTGCTGCCCCTCACTACCTCTCCACCCTCATCTCTCCCTACACTCCTTCCCAAGAACTCCGTTCACTAGGCAAATCTCTCCTAATTGCACCCTTCTCCTCCATCGCTAACTCCAGACTCCGCTCCTTCTATCTCGCTGCACCTTATGCCTGGAATAGGCTTCCTGAGCCATTATGTCTAGCTCCATCCCTGGCTGCCTTCAAATCCGGGCTAAAGGCCTACCTGTTTGATGCTGCTTTCGACTCCTGACTTGTAACTTTTATCTTATCCTTATATGTCCTTCTGTCTGTCCTTCCCTTATCCTTTTTGGTCCTGTCTTTTTGTCCTGATTTAGATTGTAAGCTCTTTTGAGCAGGGACTGTCTTCTTCGTGTTCAATTGTAAAGCGCTGCGTACGACTGGTAGCGCTATAGAAGTTATTTATAGTAGTAGTTATAGTAATGTATCGATGACATCCATCATGACCAGCCACTTTCGAACTTCTCATTTTTCTTCACCCAACGCGTAATTAAGCTCTAGAATTCGTTGCTGGAGAACGTGGTGAAGGCGGTTAGCTTGGCAGAGTTTAAAAGGGGTTAGACGGTTTCCTAAAGGACAAGTCCATAAACCACTACTAAATGGACTTGGAAAAAATCCACAATTCCGGGAATAACATGTATAGAATGTTTGTACGTTTGGGAAGCTCGCCAGGTGCCCTTGGCCTGGATTGGCCGCTGTTGTGGACAGGATGCTGGGCTCGATGAACCCTTCATCTTTTCCCAGTGTGGCATTACTTATGTACTTATGTAGTATACTCAAGCAGATGGGTATTTCCAAATGCCTTGTCCTTCAAGCAAGCAGCTCCTCCCCTTGTCCCCCATCCACTTCCCCAATCTTGGATAGAGAGGCAGAAAGAAGCAATTAAAAATCCAGAATGGCAATGGAGGCCACCCCAGAGGTCTCCAAAGGCCACCATTGGCCCCTGGGCCTTGCATTGAAAAACACTGCCATAATGTTCCTTTATAGAACAGGCTCCTATCAGGCACTCAGTTATTAAAGCACCCCCAGTGTACCTATGAAGTCAGCCCCCGATGCCGTCACAATGATTTCTGCAGTATACTGACTAGCCATTAAAGCCGTCAGAATGGCTTTTTAAAGCTGATGTCTACAGGAACGTTGGCTTCCCTCTCCTCCAGGGGTGTGCTGGTAAATTTTTAACAACAGGCTCTTTCTCCGGACGTAGCCAGCTCTGCAGTTAGAAGGGCCAGGGGTGGCCGGGTGGGGGGGGGGGGGGGAGCAACACTTGCCTCTCTCTCCTCCCTCCCTTCGTGCGGGCACGCTAGGCATACCTTTGCTGGCAACCAATAAATGGACTGCCACCACTCCCAACGTCTTGCTCTGAGCAGCATGCTGTAGCTTCTCACACATGCTGGAGAAGTCCCAGCCTGCTGCTCAGAGCTGGAAACAAAGAGCTGGGAGCAGCAGCAGTCTATTTACGTGGCTGGCAGGGCTCAGCATCCCCACCAGTAAAGTAAAAGAGAATTCAGCAGGGGGCCCAAGCCCACATTTTGAGAGCCAGTTGTTAAAGTAGCTATGGAGAGCTCTACTTTAACAACCGGCTCCCAAAATTCTTAAAAACTTAACAACCGGCTCTTGCGAGCCTGTGAGAGCCTGCTCCAGCACACCACTGCTCTCCTCCCTTTGGGAAGGAGGGATCGGCATGATGACATCTCTCTAATGGTTCCGCCCTTTCACTGAGGTGAGTGGCATGCAGTTTAAACCAGAGTACAGAACATCACTATGAGAAGACTCAGAACTCTTGAACCCAAATCTTCTTTAATGCAGTAATCGAGCAAGGAAAAATAACTTGCAGTTCAGATGTGCTGCAAAAGAGTTTTGGCTTGCAAACTGGGAGTCGGTTTTCCACTAGCGCTCTCTCCGTGCAAGAGAGAAGCTAAGAGTAATTCGACACACGCTGAGTGATGACGCTGTTTATACTTTTACACCGGTAAAATCTTGATAGCATCACACAGCAAAACACAGCAAAGGCAGTTTCAGTTCACAACATGCTGCAGACTAACTCTTACTGACCCAATGGGGAGAGAAAGGTGGGGGGAGGCAAGTATCACAGCCTATATAGAGAACAATGCAAGCCAATTGAAAGATTTCCAAAAGACAAGGGGAGCTGGACATGTGCTCTGAAAGAGCCTATTACAGGGAACTACAGGATTGCAGGGATTTGTAGTTCAAGGGCATGACCCAATTCCCTGTCTCCATGCAAATAGGGGTAGAACACTAATGCATTAGGAGTGTGTCTCATGCAACTGGAGAGTGCCACACATCAGAGCCTCAGAGTCGCTGATCGTTGCCCTCAAGAGGAAAAGCTAAACAGGAGAAAATCCAGATGCCTCCCCTAGCAGGAATAAATCTTAGCACACTGCAGTATGTCTCCTGCCTCTCCTGGCTCATTATCTCACTGGGCTCCTTAGAACCAGTCAGCCAGGGCTAGCCTAATCATTATGCAAGACTAGGCAGTCACTTAGAGCAGCAGCAGCTGCAAGGAAAGGAAAACAATAGATCTTAACAGCCACGGAAACTGAAAGAGCCATCAATGTGTACTTTTATCTGCAGGAAGGGAGAGGAGGTCATTTTTAAATAGTTCATTTAACTGACTTTTGGATATTGCACTCATTATTTCTGTGTGTGTGATACCCACAACAGAGTTTAATATTTAAAAACATGATGCATGCCTTGTGGGGGGGCAGATTAGGGGCCTGAAACAGAGACTTGCACGGGAATTGAGTTCGCGGGAATCCCGCGGAACCCGCAGGATTCCCATGGGAACGGAAGCAGCTCTGCGGGGATCCCTTGGGGACGGAAGCAGTTCCTGTGGGGTTCTCGTGGAAGTGTATGCTGCACTTGCGCCAGCCTCTCACCTACTGAGTACCAAGTTGCTGTCTCCTCCTCCTTGCTTTAACAGCACAGACGTGGAAAGCCTCCATTAAGGAGGTGGTAGAGATACAAATGGTGACGAAATTCGAAAAGGCATGGGATGAACACAGAGGATCTCTATTTAGAAAATGGAAGTTATAAAAAACCTAAACTTAAATGGCTGCATGTGTGTGGATGTGTCGCGTGACACTTACATGGTGACTCTGGCTGTGATGAACTAGGGCCAATACTGGGAGACTTGTACGGTCTGTGTCTCATATATGGCAATCTGGTTTTGGATGGGCTGGAAAGAGTTTAGACAGCAACTTTAGTGGCTGGAACATGAGGACAGTGCTGGACAGACTTTTACGGTCTGTGTCCCGCAAATGAGAAGATGAATAGGCTGGAGTGGGCTTCGAGGGCAACTCCAACAGTGGGAACATAAGGATAGGTCCAGGTGGACTTCTATGGTCTATGTCCCAGAAACGCCACAGAAAGACCATAATCACGTGTATAATATCACATTCATTGTTGATTTAATCATCACCTGATAATGATTGTGACTATTGGCAGTGGCGTAGGAAGGGGGGGCGGTGGGGTGGTCCGCCCCGGGTGCACGCGCTGGGGGGGTGTCGGCTCGCTGGTTCCCTGCTCTTTCTGCCCCGGAACTGGTTACTTCCTGTTCCGGGGCAGAGAAAGCAGGGAAGCAGCAGAGCCGATGCAGCTCCCAGTGACGTGCACTGGGGGCGGATCGGCCGCCTGCCCCCCGCTGAAAGGTAGGGTGCGTTTCGGGGGGGCGCTCCGGAGGGGGGGCGCCGTGCCCTGCACCCGGGGGGGGGTGCGCAGCGGCGACCTGCCCCGGGTGTCAGGCACCCTCGCTACGGCACTGACTATTGGGCAGACTGGATGGACCGATCCGGTTTTTATCTGCTGTCATTTACTATGTTACTATTAATCCTCTGTGCTCCTGGGCTGATGCGCAGACCTCAGCTCTGACATAGGCACGAGCATCAGATGTCACCTGACCTACTGGTGCGTGCATGTGGTGTGATCTCTTAGCACACAGTGCCAGTGAATCAGAGAAGTCTTATATGTGCGCACCAGAGTGTTCCAACTCCGTTCCTTCCTTGCCTGCAGTGCTGCGGCTCAAACCCCGAGACTGAGAGAGCCAACAGGAATTTTTTTTAATGCACCATTAAATTCTTGTGGGCGAGAACAGGTTAAATTCTTGTGGGGACGGGTAAGATTCCCCGTGGGGCCGAACGGGGACGGGCTGCATTTCTGTCCCCATGCAACTCTCTAGCCTGAAAGTTAACTGAGGGAGGATGAAGACTTTTTCTTAGGACAATCAAAACCCTTGCACCGGCCCTGCAGTCAGCCCTAAAGGGAGAGAATTAAACAGCCTTTTGCTCAGAGGCCCTTTTCAAAGGCACTGAACCAGAGGAGGGAGAGGTGAGCAGGAGACAGTGGCGTACCGAGGGTGGGGCGATGGGGGCAGCCTGCCCCGAGTGCACACTGCAGGGGGGTGCAGGGAGCAGCTGTGCAACTGTCGGCTCTGCCAGTTCCCCCTCTGATGTTACTTCCTGTTCCAGGGCAGGGAACCAGCGAAGCCGATAGCCGCGTGACTGCTCCCGGCACCCCCAGGAGGTAAGAGCGATTCTGTACCCGGCGGGGAGGTGCACAGCAGCGATCTGCCCTGGGTGGCAGCCTACCAAGGAACACCAAGGCCGTCGAGAGACTGGGCTGGGCCTGGGACAAGGCCGCCCCCGGGCCCCCTCCACCCGAGGTCACCGGGACCCCCCTCCACCCGCCACCTGGCTGGGCCCTCTCTCCACCCCCGGGCCCTGTGCACTAACCTTGCGCCTCCCTCACCTTCGCAGCAAGCAGCGGCAGACCTCTCCTTCTTTCTGTGCCCTGCCCTCGCGGACGTTACGTCAGGCGAGGGCAGGACACAGAAGGAAGGAGTGGCCTGCTGCTGCTTGCTGCGAAGGTGAGGGAGGCACTTTAAAATCAGTTCCGGGAGTGAGGGCGGGCCGGACTGCGGTGCCGGGCCCCCCCCCCCCCCCGGAGGCTTTTGTCCCCCCTGACCCCCCCTCTCGGCGGCCATGAGGAACACCACTGGCAGAAGAAAGGGAAAAGGGGAAATTTGCATTCACATAAAGCGGGATGCATACATGATAATTTATCCGTCTTCTCCTTATCTCTGCGTATTGATGTGACTCCCTTTCCATCTGGGTATATGCAAGGCCATCAAAAGGGGTAGGCAAGGCTAGCATCCATCTGGGGCACCAGTGCGCCTCATGAGAGCACACAGAGTGTGAAAAGTTTGTGCCATCAAACCCTTCAGACATATGGTTACGGAATCATCGGCATGGCAACGGGCCTGTACATGGTGAGGGGAAAAAAGGAACCCCCTAGAGTTTTTTTGCCATTTTCTCAGCAACCGCTTTGAATTTCAATGAAATAGTTCACGTGCTTATTTAGTCATCATACTTATGTATTACTAACAACATTTAATTATCTTAAGCTATATTGATATTACTGACATCTTAGTATTACTACCTAGCGATTTTTGCACGTTAAAAAATTGTTCAAGCTAAAACACAGTAAAATAACGTCATTCGAGCGATACAATTAACAATGTGTCAGAATTTTGCAGTCACTGTGAATGCTCAAAAGTGTCCACCCCCAGCTTTAACACAGGCCTTCAGTGGCTTTGAGAAGTTCTTAACAATAACTTAGATTGTGAGGCCATTTAAAGACAGTACAAAGTACCTGTAACAGAAATTGTAAACCACGTAGTTGCCTCAGGGATCACTTGCAGTATGCCAAGTGCTGAAAAAAAATAAACAACAGCCTTGTCAATCAGTCCCTGTGGCCCAGACCATCTTACTCTTGGGGGAATTCTATGCTTCCTCAGTACTGCAGTACTGTGCAGAATTCACCACCTCTGCAGACTGCGCAGAATTCTGCCTTTCCCGCTTAGAACTCTGTGCAGCAGTGGCATAGCCAAGGGTGAGCCCGGGTCGGCCCAGGCCCGCCCGCCCGCTTTAGGCTCAGACCCACCCAGTAGCAGCACACCTATGATGTGGCTGGCAGGGATCCCCAAGCCCCAACAGCCGAAAACTCCCAACAACTGTCCCCCCTGTATTCCTTGTAAATAGAAGATTGTCGCCTGCAGTGACAGATACATACTGTTCGCATCTAGGGTTACCATACTTTGTCCCCCAAAAAGGAGGGCACATGCCCCGCCCCTTTCAAATCCACCCCACCCCTTTCACGTCAACCCCACCCCTTTCACGTCCACCCCGCCCCCTTTCATGCCCTTGCTCCGCCCCTGTCACATTTTCCCCTCCCCCCTGTCACACACCCTGTCACTCCCCCTCCCCCTCACCCCCTCCCCTTACCTTACTACTGCCCTGGTGGTCTGGCCCTCCCTCTGAGTTCCAGGCCCACCCTCCCTTCAAGTTCCAGGCCCCCCCTCTCCCTCCCTCCCTCCCTCCCTTCAAGTTCCAGGGTCCCTCCCCTCCGAATTTTAAAGGTCATCGATCTAGTTATTCTTACCTCAGGTTACGGCGACGGTTAAGGGCAAGGCTGGCTGGCCGCTGGCACACGTCACGCACAGACCAGACGCTGAAGCCTCGTCATCGATTTGGGGTTATGGCGGCGGCTGCAGGCGGAGAAGGTGGCAGGCTGCAGTAGCAGTAAAAATCGCTGCGCCTGCGTGCAGCGTGCAGCAGGATCATCACATCAGCTGATCGCAAGCAGGCGCTGGCTGGCACAAGCACAGATGCTGCCTGTAGCCTGCCTGCGTCGGCCCACGCCGCGTGCGTGCATACTCATAGGTCAGAGAAGTCAGGAGGACAGGTCATGTGATGACCCAAAGAGAGAAACCCAGACAAATCCAGGAAATGCAGAAACCCGCCCGGACTCCCGACGGCGCCCTCAAAAAGAGGACATGTCCGGGGAAATCCGGACATATGGTAACCCTATTCGCACCGGCCCCACAGTCTTCCCTCTGATGTATTCCTGCCTATGTGGAAATAGGAAGTTGCATCACAGGGAAGGCTGTGGGGCCAACACGAGCAGTGTGTAAGCTCTTTTGAGCAGGGACTGTCTTTTCTTCATGTTCAATTGTGAAGCGCTGCGTACGACTGGTAGCGCTATGGAAATGATTTATAGTAGTAGTAGTAGTATTAGTTGTTGCTCGCTGCTAGTGAAAATCTGCTATTTAAAAGGTATGCAGGGGAGGGAGATGTTTGAGAGACCATATGGCATGCAGGTGAGAGAGGGAAGGACCAAATCACTTGTGGGACAGGGTGGAGTTCTTCTGCCCACCTATCTTGGGCCCAGGCCCACCCAAAATTGGGTGTCTGGTTACACCCCTGCTGTGCAGTCTACCTTTGCAGTCAGAGTGGCACAGATACTGGCAGCCGGAAAGTGACTCCCACCCCCAGGGTTGCCAGCTGGGAAAAATGTTCCCAGCCCGAAACAGCCGTAAACCCGCCCAAAAACCGCCTGTAGCCAATCCCCGTCTTCCGCGTCACTGAACCCCGCCCCCACGTCATTAACCCCGCCTCCCATGTCACTAGCCCCGCCCCTACATCATACCTGACGTCAACCCCGCCCCTGAAAGACTTCTATTGGTCCAATTTGGACCAATAGAAGCCCCGGAAAAGCTTCTATTGGACCGAATTGGACCAATAGAAGCCCCGGAAAAAACTGCTAAACTCGCACAGCGGCGACGGGAAAACCGCCCAAAAAACTGCATCCCGCGGCCGGTGAAATTTTCCTGCCGCCGCTGGGGAAAACCCGCCCAATTGGGCGGTAAAACCGCCCACCTGGCAACACTGCCCACCCTCCCTACAGAGTCACTGGTCCAGCGAGTAGGAGGAGCTGCATAGTTGAAGGTCGGGCTGCTTTCTGTTCTGCTGTAGCAGTTCCTTTAAGCTGTGTGGCTGTATGGAGGAGGCGCATGAGGCTCAAAGGAGCAGTCAGCAGTGTTGCCAGGTGGGCGGTTTTCCCGCCCAATTGGGCGGTTTTCCGCGACCCGCCGTGGGAAATTTTTGCCCGCGGCAGGTTGCAGTTTTTTGGGCTTGTTTTGGGGTCTTTCGCGGGTTTTTTTGCGGTTTTTTCGGGCCGCGGGGGCGGGGCTAGTGGCGTTTTGGGCGGGGTTAGTGACATTTTGGGTGGGGTTAGTGATGTTCTGGGCGGGGCCGATGACGGGGAGGCGGGGGCGGTGGCGGAAGAGGCAGGGCCGATAACGGCGGGGCGGGGTTGATGACGGCGGGGGTGGGGGTGTCAGGGGCGGGGTTTGACTTTGGGCGGGTTTTGGGCTGGTTTTGGGCTCGTTTGGATTGGAAAAAAATTTTCCATCTGGCAACCCTGGCAGTCAGGCAGAGGAGCACAAAGCAACCCAATGTGCAGCTCTGCAGCTCCTTCTCCTACTGTGCTGGACCAGCGAGTGTGTAGGGGGGTGGGAGGGTCTGGAAATATGTAGCTGGAGTGTGGGTGCAGGGAGGGGGGCTGAAAAAAAAAAGAATGGTGTATGGATGCAGGGAGAGGAGCCTGGAAAAAAGGTGGATGGAGTGTGGGTGCAGGGAGGGGGCCGGAAAAGGTAGATGAGGGGTGTGTGTGTGTGCATGCATATGCCATGGGAATGGGGTGGAAGTTTGCATGAAAGTGCATGGGAACCTGCGGTGGGGGTAGGAGGGGCTATTTCAAGCCTGGGGGAGATGCCAGTCCTTATAATAGGGGAATTCTGCACAAGAAAATGACAAAAGTGTGCAGAATTTTCAATTTCTTTGTGCAGAATGCCCCCCCCCCCCCCCCCCGGAGTAATCATCTGCAGCGCTTCCTTGAATTCGGTGATTGTTTGCGGCTTTGGGCGGAGCTTGTGATAGGCCTCCAACACTGCTCCCCAGACAAAATCTACATGACTGTGACATCGTTAACAGTAAGCTGGTGCCCTGGGTTTTTTTTTTTTTTCATTTTTCAAATAATGGTAGTTTTACAGCGGAAACAGTTTTGAACGCGTGAAAATCGCTGGTTAGTCACGCTAAAAAAATCCGTAGCTTCGCCATGTTTAAAGATAATCTCATTCCATTGAGCACATTAATGTAGATAGTAACAACAAATAAAACTATAAATTTCACATTGAAATTCCAAGCGGTTGCTTCATCTATGCCCCCTTGTTCCAGGGCTTCCTTTCAGTTGAAAGAGACTTGCCTCCTGTACATTTATGCCGCATAGGTATTTAAATGTCTGTATCACATCTCCCCTCTCCTACATTTCTTCCAAAGAATACATATTGAGATCTTTAAGTCTGCCCCATATGCTTTATGATGAAACATAGAAACATGACGGCAGATAAAGGCCATATGACCCATCCAGTCTGCCCATCCTCTGTAACCCCTAATTCTTCCTGTTCCTAAGCGATCCCACATGCTTATCCCATGCCTTTTTAAATTCTGGAAGAGTCCTCGACTCCACCACCTCCACCGGGAGGCCATTCCACGCCTCCACCACCCTTTCTGTGAAATAATACTTCCTTAGGTTACTCCTAAGCCTATTCCCATTATGACATCACAATATGAGCTCTGGTTACCAGAGACTGAAACTCTTCACACTAAGGGGGGAAAGTAAGCCAAGAATGGGACAATTGAGCCATTGTGACATCACTGATGAGGTTGGCTCTTAGGCATTGGTGGAATAGAAATATAGAAACATGACGGCAGATAAAGGCCATATGACCCATCCAGTCTGCCCATCCTCTGTAACCTTTTCCTAAGCGATCCCACATTCTTATCCCATGCCTTTTTAAATTCTGGAACAGTCTTCGACTCCACCACCTCCACCGAGAGGCCATTCCACGCCTCCACCACCCTTTCTGTGAAATACTACTTCCTTAGGTTACTCCTAAGCCTATTTCCTCTTAACTTTGTCGTATGCCCCCTCATTCCACAGCTCTCCTTCATTTGGAAAAGGCTCTCTTCCTGTACATAAATGCCCTTGAGATATTTAAACGTTTCTATCATGTCTCCTCTCTCCCATTGTATACATGTTGAGGTTCATAAGCCTGTCCCTATAATTTTTGCATTCAACACCGTTTACTAATTTCGTAGCCGCCCTCTGGACCAACTCTATCCTGCTTATATCTTTCCATAGGTGCGGTCTCCAGAACGGCATGCAGTACTCCAAATGAGGCCTCACCAGAGACTTATACAACGGCACTATCACCTCCTTTTTCCTGCTGGGCATGCCTCTCTTTTTGCACCCAAGCATCCTTCTGGCTTTGGCCATCGCTTTTTCTACCAACTCCATCCTGTTTATATCTTGTTGAACGTGTGGTCTCCAGAATCGTACACAGTATTCTAAATGAGGTCTCACCAGAGTCTTATACAGGGGCATCATCACCTCCTTTTTCCTACTGGCCATTCCTCTCCCTATGCACCAAAGCATCCTTCTAACTTTTGCCATCGCATTTTCTACCTGTTCAGCCACCTTAAGGTCATCACATACAATCACACCCAAGTCCTACTCCTCTTTCATGCACAAAAGTTCTTCACCCCCCTAAATTGTACCGTTCCCTCAGGTTTTTGTAGCCGAACTGCATTACCTGCATTTTGTACCACTAATTCTAAGCTTCCAAATTCCAGACCTTTCCTCTAGCTTTGCTAAGTCCTTCCTCATGTTAGTCACATCATCATGGATGTCTACCCTATTGCAGATTTTGGTTTCATCCACAAAGAGGCAAACCTTATGTTACTAGATAGCCCTTCAGCAATTTCACTTTAAAAAATGTTAGAAAAGAACCAGCCCAAGAACCGAACCTTGCGGCACACCATTGGTAACATCTTTAACCTCAAAATGAACTCCATTTACCATTACTCTCTGTTGCCTTCCACTCAACCAGTTCCTAACCTAGTCAGTCACTTTAGAGCCCATACCAAAGCACTCAGCTTATTTACTAGGTATCCATGTGGAACTGTGTCAAAGGCTTTGCTAAAACCTAAATAAACCATATCTAGTGGTGTCCCTCAATCCAACTCACTGGTCACCCAGTCAAACAAGTTACTGCTTTCCAGATGTTGCCTCTTTTTCCAATTTGTGTAGAGGTATTTAACACTACACTTACCTGGGGTCTTGTACTTACCTGGGGGCTTTGATCACCCTGCCCCAATGATTCGAGTTTAAAGCCCTCTTCAGTAGGTTAGCCAGTCTGCTGCTGAAGACACTTCTTCCCTTCTTTGATAGATGGACACCATCTCTGCTCAGCAGCCCTTCAAAAAGCCTCCCATGGTCCAGGAAGCCAAAATGCTCTTGGCGACACCATCTACGCAGCCACATATTATCTCTAGGACGCAAGCTTCTCTGCCTCTACCTTCAACAGGGAGGCTCAGCGGTAACAACACCTGTGCACCTGTCTGCTTCACCCTCTGTCCTAGAGGCGTGAAGTCACTTTGGATACATTTGGGAGCTACCTAGCAGTTTAATTAGTGCCAACAAGGTTGAGCAGCATTGGACATTAGTCATTAGGCTTAATAAGTCTTGGCAAGCTCTCTCTAACGCAGTGGCGTTCTGTGGTTCACTGCCACCTGGGCGGATCGCCGCTGCACCCCCCCCCCCCCCCGCTGCAGGGCAACACAGCACCCCCCCCCCCCGGCGTGACATGGCAACATGGCACCTCCCCCCTCCCCGACCCAGTCCCCACCTGTCTACCAGCTCCATCCACTTGGCACCTGTGCGGCGCGGCGCCTCACGTCTGCGCTGCTGTGAAAGAAGAAAATCACCTTGTCGGCCCTTCCCTCACTGTGTCCCGCCCTCTGATATAACGTCCTATTTCCTCGAGAGTGGGACACAGTGAGAGAAGGGCCGACGAGGTGATTTTCTTCTCTTACAGCAACGCAGACGCGAGGCGCCGCACCACACAGCTGCCGGGTGGATGGAGCTGGTAGGGACTCGCCAGCAGAGCACCGCCCCCACCCGTTGACACCCGGGGCGGACCGCCCCCACTGCCCCGCCCTTGCTACGCCACTGCTGTAACGTCTTGAATTTTGGCACCTGGCACACAACACTTCTCCTGGGACGTCGTGTCTGGTCTGCAGATGGACACATCACTAGATATTCAGTAGGCCCCCCCTCTGGTTTCTATTCCTTTGAAGGCGTAATCTCCAGAATCGTACGTGAGAACTCACCAGAGACTTCTACAGAGGCATTATCATTTCTTTTATTCCTTCTGGCCATTCTCTCCGTACGCATCCAAGCATCGTAATGGCTTTAACTACCATCAGAGCCCAGTCTTCTTTCATGCACTGAAGTATTTCATCCCTTGTGCTGTACCCAAATGCATTATTTATTTATTGGGACTTACTAAACTGCCTTTATGAAGAGATTCCCCCAAGGTGGAGTACAGCAGGTACAGCCTGACATAAAACTTACAATTTGGTTAACAGCATAGTACTTATAAAATGACCAAACATAAAGCACAAACTTGTAGACAGGCAATTTGAATTCTAATAATAGGAATAACAATATAGAGGCAAAAAAAAAAGTAACCACCTACAGTTTTTTGCAGTTTTCTCAGCAAATGCTTGGAATTTCAACAAGAAATTTTACATACTTATTTAGTCATCATACTTATGTATTAGTATTAAACAACATTTAATTATCTTAAGCTATGTTGATGTTACTGTCATTTTAGTGTTATTACCTAGTGATTTTTTGCACATTAAAAATGTTTGAGCTAAGACACAGTAAAATGACATCATTCAAATGATAAACTGAATGATGTGTCAGAATGTTGTGGTCACGTCAACAAATTTTCTTCACAGTGCTGAGCAGGGCCGCCGAGAGCCGGGGCCGGGCTCGGGACAAGACCGCCCCCGGGCCCCCCCCCCCACCCGAGGTCGCGTCACACCCCGCCCCCCCACCCGAAGTCACCGGGCCCCCCCTCCACCCGAGGTCGCGTCGCGCCCCTCCCCACCCGAAATCGCTGGGTCCCCCCTTCCACCCGCTGCCGGGCCCTCCGAACTAACTTGAAGCGCCTTCACGTTCGCATAGCAACAAGCAGCAGCAGCATCAGCAGGGCAGACCTCTCCTTCCTTCCGTGCCCCGCCCTTGCGGACATTACATCAGGCGAGGGCGGGACACAGAAGGAAGGAGTGGCCTGCCCTGCTGCTTGCTGCGATGCGAACGTGAAGGCGCTTCAGGTTAGTTCCGGGAGCTACGGAGGGCGGGCCGGACTGCAGCGGCGCCGGACCCCCCCCCCCCCCCGGAGGCCCGGGCCTGGGGATTTTTGTCCCCCCTGTCCCCCACTCTCGGTGGCCCTGGTGCTGAGCTTCCAGTTGTTGAGATGACAGGCAGTCACCATCGCCTTTGCTCTGAAACCTTGTTCAAGCAGAGTCTGGATTACCCATTTTATCCACTACTGACACCTTGCCCATGATTGCCGTTCCGACCAGAAATGCTTTTAAAAGAAATTATCTGTAAATTCTCATCTTATCGAATAAAAATTATCAGGGCTTTTCTTTGAGGGGGTACTTGGGGGTACTGAGTACCGGCATCTTTTCCATTGTCTGCTAAAATTGACCCATTACCCCCAAGTTTCAATGAAAGAGCTCAGGCTCTACACACCAATTCTGCCTTGTCATAGATTCTAAGACTGGTTGCAGGGGGCCTGGCTATTGTTGGGTGGGTCCCTCAGTGATCACCCTACTCCTGAAGGGTGGCCTAGCATTTGAGTACCGGCACCTTTTTTGCTAGAAAAAACACACTGCAAATTATTTAAATTAAAATTATTGTTTGCAAAAATGTACATCATTATGATGTCATTAACAGTAAGCTAGCACCCCGTAGTACATACGTGTTGCCATACTGGGACAGACCGAAGGTCCATCAAGCCCAGTATTCTGTTTCCAACAGTGGCCAATCCAGGTCACAAGTACCTGGCAAGATCCCAAAACAGTACAGTACATTTTATGCTGCTTATCCGAGAAATAAGCAGTGGATTTTGCCCAAGTCCATTTTAATAATGGCTTATGGACGTTTCTTTTACGATGCTATCCAAACCTTTTTTAAACCCTGCTAAGCTAACTGCGTTTCCACATTCTCTGGCAACAAATTCCAGAGTTTAATTACACGCTGAGTGAGGAAATATTTTCTCCAATTTATTTTAAATTTACCACTTTGTAGCTTCATTGCCTGCCCCCTAGTCCTGGTATTTTTGGAAAGAGTAAACAAGCGATTCACGTCTACCTGTTCCACTCCACTCAATATTTTATAGACCTCTATCATATCTCCCCTCAGCCATCTTTTCTCCAAGCTGAAGAGCCCAAGCCGCTTCAGCCTTTCCTCATAGTGAAGTCGTCCCATCCCCCCTTTTTCTTTTTTTTCAAATAATGGTAGTTTAACAGTGCAAACATTTTTGAATGCATGAATGGTCATGCCGAAAAGTCTGTAACGTCACCGTGTTTAAAGATAATCTCATTCCACTTGACACAGAAACATAGATAATAACGACAAATAAAGCTCTAAAATTTCACATTCAAATGCCAAGTGGTTGATGAGAAGTACAGAAGTACATAAGTATTGCCATACTGGGAAAGACCAAAGGTCCATCGAGCCCAGCATCCTGTTTCCAACAGTGGCCAATCCAGGTCACAAGTACCTGGCAGAAACCTCAAAGAATAACAAGATTCTGGAATCCCAGAGTAGCAACATTCCATGTAGAACCCCAGAGAGTAGCAAGATTCCATTCAGAATCCCAAGTACATAAGTACAGAAGTGTCGCCATACTGGGACAGACCAAAGGTCCATCAAGCCCAGCATCCTGTTTCCAACAGTGGCCAATCCAGGTCACAAATACCTGGCAAATCCCCCAAAAGTACAAAACATTTTATACTGCTTATCCCAGAAATAGTGAATTTTCCCCAAGTCCAATTTAATAATGGTCTATAGACTTTTCCTTTAGGAAGCCGTCCAAACCTTTTTTAAACTCTGCTAAGCTAACTGCCTTGGCAATATTGTAATTAAAGCTGTGTTTGCGTGAGGAGGTAGTTCTTTTGAATCTACTACTGATTTGAAAATAGGCCAAAAGGGGTTTCAACAATAATTGCAATATTTTATAAAAGGCTCCAGAAAACAGCAAAAAACTCTAGGGGGTTATTTATTTTTGCCTCACCCTGTACACATTTAAACCACACAGTGGAACAATCACATACGAGAAATATGATAAATGTTAGCAGGATACAAATGATACATTATAACAGGCAGCATGGTGGAACGTTCATATAATACAGATTTGATACTTAAGATGTCAGCAAAATACAAATGAAACCTCTTAATAGGCAACGTTTCAGATATGATAAACATTATTGTCAGCATAATACAAATGACACACCTTAAAAGACTCACATTAGAGCATTCAAATAACATAGATAAGATGCTCTTAATGTCAGTATGATAGAACGGGAAATACTTTAAATAGGCAGCTGAGATATAGACAGATGACAAGCTGGACAAGGCAAAGTCATGGAGATAAATAGATTGGTAGCTAAACTGAAGGCAAATTATATGTCCAGATGATTAAGGTATGAGGAACTGGTCTTAGTTACAGGGTGTGCAGCAAGCTCGTCCAGCTGTGGAGTGAGTGAAAAGTCAGTTGCCACATGTGTTAAAGGTTTGTGAGAAGAGCCAGGCTTTCACCGGCTTCCTGAAGAAAAGGTAATCTTGAGTTACATGTAGCACCTCTGGGACAGAGTTCCAGAGTGTGAGGGCTTCTCCCGAGAAGGCTCGCTGGCAGGTATCGCATCATACCATTTCTTTCAATGCTCCTTGAGAGGGAAGGGAAATGGGACTTACTACCTTTCTGAGGTTTTTGCAACTACATTCAAAGTGGTTTACATATATTCAGGTACTTATTTTGTACCAGGGGCAATGGAGGGTTAAGTGACTTGCCCAGAGTCACAAGGAGCTGCAGTGGGAATCAAACTCAGTTCCCCAGGATCAAAGTCTACTGCACTAACCACTAGGCTACTCCTCCACTAGCAACATTTCATGTAGAAGCCTGCCCTTGCAGATCAGCAATGCGGCCTGCGAGGCCGCATTGCTGATCTGCAAGGGCAGGCTTCTACATGGAATGTTGCTAGTGGAATGGCAACATTCCATGTAGAATCTCAAATAGTAGCAACAGAATCTCAATAGTAGCAACATTCCATCTAGAATCTCCAATAGTAGCAACATTCCATGTAGAATCTCAAATAGTAGCAACAGAATCTCAATAGTAGCAGCATTCCATCTAGAATCTCCAATAGTAGCAACATTCCATGTAGAATCTACAAATAGTTTCAACATTCCATCTAGAATCTCCAATAGTAGCAATATTCCATGTAGAATCTACAAATAGTTTCAACATTCCATCTAGAATCTCCAATAGTAGCAACATTCCATGTAGAATCTCAAATAGGGAAAGGGAACTGGGACTTGACATACCACCTTTCTGAGGTTTTTGCAACTACATTCAAAGCGGTTTACATATATTCAGGTACTTATTTTGTACCAGGGGCAATGGAGGGTTAAGTGACTTGCCTAGAGTCACAAGGAGCTGCAGTGGGAATTGAACTCAGTTCCCCAGGATCAAAGTCCACTGCACTAACCACTAGGCTACTCCTCCACAGACTTTAAAGATCTCAATGGCATGTAGAGGGCTACCTTATTCTTTAAGAACTCTGGCCCATTTTATTTGAAGACCTTGAAAATCAAACAGAGAAATAAATCTTACATGCCAAGTCCTAGAACATTCTTCACACTTTCTCAGATCCTTCCTCATGTAATCTATACTCTCCAAGATGCCTACCCAGTTGCAGATTTTGGTATCATCCAGAAAAAGGCAAACCTTTCCAAAAGCCCTTCTGCAATATCACTTACTAAAATGTTGAAAAGAACTGGGTCTCAGGGTAATGTTTCCAAATAGGTTTTATTGTGAGCATACCATGACAGGAAGCCTACAACAAGGTATTTTGGAAGCAGTAATGTAGCTGAACCAGCACCAGCCACTGCACCCTTGAAATGCCATGATCCCTGTTTCTCCTCCAATTCACTCTCTCCCGTCAATGAGATCTGCCATTTCTGTGTCAGGTTCTCAAGGCTAAACTGGATTCGTGAGCCCTTGGACCAGAGCCATAGGACGGCAGTGACAAGCAAAAACCCACAACCAGCACTGGGAACACACCAACAAGACAGGGACTACAGATACAGAGAAGCAAAGCAGGAACACACTGGACTAGAACACTCGGACTGGAACACAGGACTGGAACAAGACTTCACCTGCACTTGGCCGCCGTTCCCTAGGGGTTGAGCCCCTAGGTGCAGGCAGCCGGCAGGACTCACTGGACGGAATGGATCAAGACAACCTTGACTAGACAGGGTACAGGATACAGAGTCTCAAACAGGCAGGAAACAAACTCAAGCTGGGCTAGAACAGGGTACAAGGTACAGGGTCTCAAACAGGCAGGACACAAACACAAGCTTGGTTAGAACAGGCCCAGGGTACAAGGTAAAGGGTCTCAAACAGAATGAAGCCTTGCAGATCAGCCAGCGGCCGCGTTGCCAGCTGATCTGCAAGGCTTCGTTCTGTTTCTGTGAGTCTGACGTCAGACTCACAGAAACAGAACGAAGCCTTGTGCCGGAAGAAGAGGACCTTGGCTGGCGGAGGTTGGGGTCCCCTGCCAGCAAAGGTAGGCGATGGCGGCGGGGAAGGGTTGGTGGCAGGGAGGGGGGTCGAGAGGGTCGTTGGCAGGGGGGGCAAAGGTGGTGGTGGTGGTGGCGGTGGCGGAGGAGGGTCGGCAATGACGGGGGGTGGGTCTGTGGCACCAGGGGGGTTAAAATGTACCCCCTCACCTCGGGATCTGGACCCCCCTCCCACAGAAGTCTAGCTATGCCCCTGGTCTGCGTTTTCTCCCATCTTCATCATTTAGCTCCCCAGATGATTCTTTTGCCATGCTAAACCCTTTGGGTTCTCCAAAGAAGCGGTTTCATCAGTCCGGTGCACTTTTCTGTCCGACAGCGGATGATATTTATACCTTTTGTGAAAATAATGTTTTAAAATAAAAACATTGTTTCACACAATCAGCTATACATCATAAGACTCCTGAGGAAGGCGCGTGAAGCGCCGAAACACGGCTGCTGTGTCAAGTCGTCTCTGACTTTCTTGCAATAAAGATTTGATTTTCACCATTACGTCTCCTCCGGTTTTTGAGAAGAGCCTACCCTTCCTACTCCTTGCTTCTGAACCCTTTGGGGGCCACTTGGGTACCAGCAGTTTAGTAGAGCAGTGGGAAGTCGTGTTCCCCCATCGCTGCGCTGAACACCCCAACTCAACAACTCAACAACCATGACACAAGCAACCTAAACCCAAACCTACAGCAACATGAACCTTCACTGGAAACAACCTGGGATCGTCCTCCAGTCTTTTTCATTCTCCCTTTTCCCTTCTCTCTGCCCTGCCTATGGAGCCTGGAGGACAGTGGTTCCCAAATCTGATCCTGGAGACACCCCAGCCATTCAGGTTTTCAGGATACCCACAATGAATATTCATGAGAGAGACTTGCATGCACTGCCTCCACTGCATGCAGATCTTTCTCATGAATATTTATGGGGGATATCCTGAAAATCTGAATGGCCAGGGTGCCTCCAGGATCAGGTTTGGGAACCACTGCTGTAGGATGTCACGAGTAACCGGTATTATGATATGAAATGTCACTATTGTGTGACACATGTGACTCCCTTCTCCCCCTCCCCTCCCCCCCACCTCCCTTTGGAAACTCATTGTTTAATGCAATCTACTTTTCACCTAAATTCTTTTAGCATCAACACTTCCACGCAGCTTCACTGAATTAGATCCATTTCATTTTTATCTTCTGGTAATTGAAGGCTTAATAGTACACCCCTTGCATCACAGTAGTCTGTGCCAGCAGGGGACAGTATGGAGGGGAGAACGTTCAAATGCACAGTCCTTTCAAGCATTTCAGGCCAGTTCTGTCCCCTTTGCTCCTTTGCACAAGAGTGAGTAATTTGTGCTCCACTCCAGCTAGGCTATTTCGGGATCTCATTATTCCTGCATGCATTGACAAATCTCCCAAGCAGCCAGTGTAATTCCAGTCCCTGCGGGGGCACCACCCCTCCACCTCAGGCGAAACAACGTTGGCTTTTCATGCATCTTTTTGTCCTATTGCTAAATTAACAACCCTGAATCAAAATTAATTAATTCCAACCTGGTGAGATATTAACACTCCTCTGGGGTCTTGCTGCCTTAGTGTGCAGTGGTATTGCTAATTATACCAGCTGCCACTCATCCCTCCTCCCACCCCCACCCCTCAAGTCCCAGAGCTTCATGTTTGCTGCTGTTCAGATAGCACGCTCCGATTGGAGTAAGAAAGCTATGTCAGGGAAAAAAAAAAGAAATTATGTGTATATATATTTGTATATTATTAATTTATTTGTTTGTTTGTTACATTTGTATCCCACATTTTCCCACATATTTGCAGGCTGAATGTGGCTTACATAATACCGTAAAGGCATTCACCACGTCCGGTAGGGGATAAGTACAATGCATGTTGTAGTGGGATAGGGAAGCTAAGAATCAGTCAAGTTGGATTTAAGGTAAAAGGGTTTGTTAATGTCTAATACGATCTTTGGTAGTGAAGTGTTGCAGGGTTGCAGGGCATTTAAGTTGGGTCAGTCGGGTATGCCTTTCCGAATAGGTGAGTCTTTAATAATTTCCTGGATTTTGGGTGATCGTAAGTTGTTTTCACCACTTGTGGCAGTGCGTTCCACAGACGTGTGCTTATGTAAGAGAAGTTGGACGCATGGGTTGTCTTGTGTTTTAATCCTTTGCAATTTGGGTAGTGGAGATTCAGGTAAGACCGTGATGAACTGGTACTATTTCTGACTGGGAGGTTGATTAGGTCAATCATGTAACCTGGGACTTCACCGTAGATAATCTTATGGACTAAGGTGCAGATTTTGAAAGAGATACGTTGCAATTTTTCACGGAGTGGTGTGGCACTTTGGAATCGTGTCTTACCAAATATCAATCTGGCTGCTGTGTTTTGGGCCGTCTGGAGTTTCTTTCTGAGTTGTTCTTTACATCCCGTATAGATTCCATTGCAGTAGTCAACGTATATATTAACATAGGAGTTGACTGTCTATTATCCTTATTCCTCCTTACTATTCCCTCCCTCTCCCTGAAATAATGGAAAATGATTCAAAGTGATTGGGATCAGATTGGACCATAGCTTTATTTGTGAACTCACAAGCATGCCCAAGCTAATATATAATCGCTGAGCTATCTAGAGTCCTTTGCTCTCCCCGTACATCTGAATCAAAGCTAGCCTCCAAACCCAGCACTTCTAATTTTCAGCTATGCCAGGCCATCAGCACTGTTCAATTGTGTCCCCTCCCACCCACCCTTTCTCCGAACCCTTCCATCCACCATTCCAGAGGAGTCCAAGAGGTGAGCACTCGCCAGTCTAACTCTCTTCAACCCATGCTGTACCCTCACAGTGTCAATGCCCCCCCCCCCCCCCCCCCCCACCTCCGGGATGAGTTTCCTTCTCATAATTATCAGAAATGTTCTCTTGCAGGGGCTCGGGTTTGCTGCCACAGGCATGAACAGGGTAACAGACTATCACGCTCCCCTTCCCCCTAAAAATAAAGAGCAGCTATCTGGTAGCACCTGCCATATCACCTCCTGCAACTCATTGTTAAAAAGTTCATAAGTACATAAGTATTGCCATACAGGGAAAGACCAAAGGTCCATCGAGCCCAGCATCCTGTTTCCAGCAGTGGCCAATCACAAATACCTGGCAAGATCCCAAAAATGTACAAAACATTTTATACTGCTTATCCCAGAAATAGTGGATTTTCCCCAAGTCCATTTAATAACGGTCTATGGACTTTTCCTTTAGGAAGCCGTCCAAACCTTTTTTTAAACTCCGCTAAGCTAACCGCCTTTACCACATTCTCTGGCAACAAATTCAAGAGTTTAATCACACGTTAAGTGAAGAAATATTTTATCCGATTCATTTTAAATTTACTACATTGTAGCTTCATCGCATGCCCCCTAGTCCTGGTATTTTTGGAAAGCGTGAACAGACGCTTCACATCTACCCGTTCAACTCCACTCATTATTTTATAGACCCCTATCATACTGTATCTCCCCTCAGCCGCCTTTTCTCCAAGCTGAAGAGCCCTAGCCGCTTTAGCCTTTCCTCATAGGGAAGTTGTCCCATCCCCTTTATCATTTTCGTCGCCCTTCTCTGCACCTTTTCTAATTCCACTATATCTTTTTTGAGATGCGGTGACCAAAACCTGTGTCGAAAAATGAATCCCCATCTGCCTGGAACAGGCCTTCCTGACCTCTTTATAGTGATCCATTACTTATCTTAAAGCTGCCTTATCCCACAGTCTATCATTCTATTTGCTTATTATCTTTTTTCACAGCCTTTTTAGTACTTGGGCCTAGGTATGTTGTTCGACAGCCCGATCTGCATACCTAGTACCCAGTGCATTAACTTGGAAAAGGCCTTTCTTGCCTCCTCAATTAGCTTTTTGCCTGTGACTTTTCTGATGTAACTGACCCCTAAATGAACAATTACCACCTGGGGAAGTACTGGTCTGCAAGCTGAGCTGTCATCTACAGAATCAACTGATCCCCCTGCATGCCTCAGAGTTCCATCCATACAACAGTCACTCCAGGTATTTCCAATGACAGTTGGGGTCCCTACTGCCTCATCGTCACTCTTTGATATGCTCAAAAGATGAAAGAATAGCCCACTGCCCAGATCCACATTGCCTGGTTTCTATAAAGGAGGGGAGTGTGGTAGCCGTGTTAGTCCACTCTTAAGGTTATCAATAGAAATCAAAGAAAATAAAACATGGAAAAGAAAATAAGATGATACCTTTTTTATTGGACATAACTTAATACATTTCTTGATTAGCTTTCGAAGGTTGCCCTTCTTCGTCAGATCGGAAATAAGCAAATGTGTTAAAAGATAGTATATATAAGAGAAACATCAAAGCATTACTTTGACAGTCTGACAGAGTGGGAGGGTGGGGGGTATGCAGGGGGACATCAAAGCATTTCATTGATATTCTAACAGAATGGGTGTTGGTAGGTGAGAGGAGGTAGGTGAGAGGATTTCCAATCTGACGAAGAAGGGCAACCTTCGAAAGCTAATCAAGAAATGTATTAAGTTATGTCCAATAAAAAAGGTATCATCTTATTTTCTTTTCCATGTTTTATTTTGTTTGATTTCTATTTATAAAGGAGGGAAAATACAATTGTTATTTTCTTCCTTCTTTCCTGTTCTTTAGACAGATGTATCAGACATATACTCCAGACTTCCATTTCCCAATGCACTACATCATTGGAGTAGGAAGACTAAATTCCTTGCCAGTTTGAAATTAGTGTGTCCCATAAACTGGAATCATGTGAACAGTTATATCTCCTGGTGTACAAGGAAGTGATGGCTTCCAAGCGAATGCCTGTCTTAAGTAGATTTGTACATTAGTTACTGGACATGTTACCATCTTGACATCTTTTCAGAGCTACAGAATCTCCCTTACTCACTGTTAGTACATTTTTCAATGCCTAACTTTGATGTATAATGTCTTCTCTTTGACCTGAATATGCTCCATAAATAATTCCACCTGCATATTGTAATCCCCCATGGGTTCTCTTGTGTGCTGAGGGCCCCCTGGTGGCTCCTGTCCAGCATTACAAGCCCACAGCCAGGGCTCATTTGGGCTCCTCTGTGACTGTTCCTCAATTATCATCCTTTCTGGGAATCCTTCCCTGATGTATCCTTGGGTAACAGGTCACATTTCAGATGCGCCCCCTGACACCTTCCTTGGGAATATAACCCTGGTTTCACAGCTTTACCAGATATGCAAATTAATCAGCAGATGCAAATCTGTTCTGTTAGCATCCCTGATCCACTCTTGTGGGGAACAGCTTCTTTCCACCAACAGTTCCTCTGGCTTTCCTCAACTGAGCCCACTTATTTGGGAGACCTGGGTCTCAGTTTAAAACAGCCTCCTCCCCTGGGGACAGCACTGTCCACTCTCACTGTAACTTTACAGTCCTGTCCTCCACCCCAAGCATCATATCAAGGTAAGTACCTTTTTTTCTCATGCTTTATGGAGGTCCCTTTTCCTTCTCTGCAGGCTCCCTTCACTTCTGGCTTCCTGGAGGTCCCTTGGCCATCTCCCGTTCCAGCACCTGCTTTCTTGCAGGTCTCCTCCTCAGCTCCTCCTGAAGGTCTTCTTCTGTTCTGGTCTCTCTCTCTTCCTCGCCTTGGAGGGTGCTCTTTATAGAGTGGCTAATAATCCTCCCCACCTCTTTAGGCCCCTAGGTTCAGGTCTTGGCTGGAGCTCCCTCTAGTGGCCCCCTTAGGTCATTACCCTGGTGTCCTATTGGAGCTCCCTCTAGTGACCAGATCATGGCATTTCCCAATGTTTTCTATAGGAGAGCGCCCTATGGCGGCCTCCTCAGGGTAGGGCAGTCCTGTGTTTATCACAATATCCAGTGCTCTGGAGTCTGCCATAAACTCATGCACTCACAATGCCCTAAAGAAAGCCATGGAGTATGCTGTTCAAAGAGGCTGTCTTGAAAAAAGCAGGAGCAGGGGTCCAAAGAGCAGACCCCTCCAAAGTGAACCATAATTTCAGGGCTATATTATGCATAATTGGCTGCCTACGGTTTATAGAAAGGCGCCTCAGTCATGCCCATCCCATCAGAACTCTTCTGATTGCAAAGCTGCCCATCAGATTCCCCCACCCATTCACATTTTGAAAGAAGAAGCCTGCTGATTCCATCTACAGTTGTGATCACCTGTTGCTTTTGGAATCAGTGAATTCTAATATATCATCTGAAACCCACTCCTGAATCAACCCTTCTGTCTTAAGTAATACCCAACTTTGCATAATCCTATTGAAAAAGACACCCACATCCCAGGTACTATCAAACACCATAGTGGTTTTTATGTTGTCTTGTTCTTTCCAAAGAGGTGATGAGGGGAGTTGTAATCATTGCCTCTGGAGCCAGGATCTGTAAAGTGGACCTCTTAAAATATGATAAAGCATCAGAAATTGAATTATGTGCTCCTGATACGGATCCTCAGGAGCTTAGTCAAGATCGGGAGGCGGGGATGGTGGTTGGGAGGCGGGGATAGTGCTGGGCAGACTTATACGGTCTGTGCCAGAGCCAGTGGTGGGAAGCGGAACTGGTGGTTGGGAGGCGGGGATGGTGCTGGGCAGACTTATACGGTCTGTGCCAGAGCCGGTGGTGGGAGGCAGGGATAGTGCTGGGCAGACTTATACAGTCTGTGCCAGAGCCAGTGGTGGGAGGTGGGGCTGGTGGTTGGGAGGCAGGGATAGTGCTGGGCACACTTATACGGTCTGTGGCAGAGCCGGTGGTGGGAGGCGGAACTGGTGGTTGGGAGGTGGGGATAGTGCTGGGCACACTTATACGGTCTGTGCCAGAGCCGGTGGCAGGAGGCGGGGCTGGTGGTTGACAGGCGTGGATAGTGCTAGGCAGACTTATACGGTCTGTGCCAGAGCTGGTGGTTGGGAGGCGGGGCTGGTGGTTGGGAGGCGGGGATAGTGCTAGGCAGACTTATACGGTCTGTGCCCTGAAGAGCACAGGTACAAATCAAAGTAGGGTATACACAAAAAGTAGCACATATGAGTTATCTTGTTGGGCAGACTGGATGGACCGTGCAGGTCTTTTTCTGCCGTCATCTACTATGTTACTATGATACGTGTTTTGCTTGCACTGTTGAGCTTCAAACATCTCAATACAAACTCACACAGTGTGTTATGTACTAACACTTTTGACGATTGCTAGTTGATTACTTCCACCAGGCCTAGGTTGTCACAGCAGAAGACAACCTTCCAGTTCATAAGTCTCTACCCCATATCTACAGAGCCAATAACAATGGAAACAGTTTGAGGAATGTAATACTTTTAACTGTACAGTGATACCTCGGTTTTCATTGATAATGCGTCCGAAAACAATCAATGAAAACCGAAACAGACGAAAACTGAGGCAATTATTTCCGTAAGAATCAATGTAAATCCAATTAATTTGTTCTAGACACTCCAAAATACGTACCAAAAACACATTTTATAGAGAATAAATATAGTCCCATTATGGTGCTAAAGGAAAAGGGTTAACTTATTAGCAAGGGAAACACTTAACAGGGAAAATGAGATTTGAGCACATGTGATTTTATCTTGCGTGCGTTGCGTTAGACGCGCAGGGTGATGCTCACACAATGAGAAACAACGCCACAATGAGCAGGAGAATGCGTGGGTCACCCTTTGTTTTCGCAAAATTAGCAGTGAAAACCGAGGCAACCAATGAAATCCGAGACAAATTTTTCACTGAAAAAATCAACGAAAACCGAAACCGACGATAACCGGAGTCAACGAAAACCGAGGTTTCACTGTATCTGATTCTATCCGTTCCTCAGGTTATGTTGGTCCCATTCATTCTCTAACAAACTATGGCACAAATCTTTCCGCACCTGTAACGTCAGTGAATATCTCTAGCTCATCATTGCATATTAGTTCCCTCTGCCACAGCACGACACCTTTCAAGTGGTTCAAGAATGTGCCAAATTTTAAATCCCCTATCATGTATCTAGATGCTCAAATAAGATGAAACTGTTTATAGATTCCCATCGTTGAGGCTGTCAGTCACCTGATGAAGGCTCAACCCAATGGGATTAGTCAACAGGCAAAATTCAAGCTACCAATTAGGGATTTCAACATCACCTTCTTGGCATTTCTGATGCTGCTGACTGCTCCTCATAAGATACTGACTTTATTTTCCTGTGGCCATGATCTCTTTGGCACCGAGTCCAGCTCAATCCCTAAGAAGCAAATGAGCATAGCAGAGCCTTCCTATCTTTCCTTCTGCAGTTGGCACTCACAAAAGCCTCGAACATCAGCTGTACCTAGAAATGGAAAATCATCCAGGTAATGGACCAAATCATCCCATCCTACCAACTGGCAGTTGCCCAGTACAGGAAGATATTGAATATTTCGAAATAAGTGCATGAAATGTAGCATCCCATATGCACGCACGTATCAAATTGGAACCCATCATGGGACTGTAACTCCAGCAAGAGCAAACATGACCTCAGTGTCAGCTCTGACCATCAAAACCACAGACCTCATCCTTTGGATTAATACAGTGGCCCTGTTGAATGGCATGTAACAAACTGAGCAAAGGTCTTTTGGTACCAATTTGTGCACTGATTGTCCTATGAGGAAAGATAGGTTTATGACTAACAATATTTACTAGCCTCATTTCTGGGACCTACAGCCAGAGGAGAGATTGGCGTTTCCATAAACGGGAGTCCTTGAGTGTACCTCCTATTCAACCCAGCTTGATTTCGTAAGTCGGATTTGCATCCACTACCCCTTCCATTTGCTTCATGGAAGTAGACCTATCCAAATATAGGGCAACTTGTCTACCTGTGAAAGGAATCTGGAAAGCTTCTGAGAAACTTGTTTGTAGCCTACTGAGCTTTCTCCAGCTGCAGATACCACAGAACCAAGAACACAAAGTCTCGACTTTAACTGGAGATGATGCCAAGACAAAAGGAGTCCCTTGTGTCCTCCTGCTGGAGATGCTCCTCACTTTGGGATATCTAGAGGATGGGTGATCCGCTTTGCAACCTGAACATATGTCTACATTTACAGTCTGGTAAATTGCATGCAGTTTTGTTGAAACAGCAGCTTAGAGTGTTTCTCGTGCCACTGGCCCTACTGATAGTTTTAGATTTGGACCCACCCCTCTGCTCCCCAACTGGAATGGCTGGTCCATCCTGCATTTGTCCCAAAGGACCTGTATATCCCTAAGCAGATCCATATGTACAGCCCCCCATTACCTCTTCGCTCTCATCTCTCCCTACATTCCTCCCCGTGAACTCCGCTCACTGGACAAATCTCTCTTGTCGTCCCCCTTCTCCTCCACTGCTAACTCCAGGCTTCACTCCTTTTCTCTCGCAGCACCTTATGCCTGGAATAGACTTCCTGGACCTATACGTCTAGCTCCATCTCTACCTGTTTTCAAATCTATGCTGAAAACCCACCTTTTCAGTGCTGTTTTTGGCTCCTAGCCACTACTCAATTGCCCTCCCCTTGTCCCTTCCTTCCTTCTCACCCATTACGTCCCTCACCCGTAACTGTCTTGTCTGTCTGTATTATTTAGATTGTAAGCTCTTTTGAGCAGGGACTGTCTCTTTGTATCAGGCGTTCAGTGCTGCGTGCGTTTGGTAGCGCTATACAAATGTTAATAATAATAATAATAATACTTTGTTTGTCTTTTGTATTAGCCACAAATGTGCATCCACAAATGTACATCCTGTATGCCCTATGTCACGTATATATTTCTCTCCATTTTATCCCAGAAAAATTCATCATAGTTGATCCAAGCCCATCCTTTTTAATTCTTGTGCACTTCGACTACTATGTCTGCATACATTAAAAGAGTCCCTGACCGGCAATTTCTTCCATCTTTAAATGATGAGTCTTCTAAAAGAAGACAAGTAAATGAGAGTTAAATATAAGCTTTTAAGCTTGTTTTACTATTGTTGCAAATTATTTTCTAAACATGTTCACAAAAAATTCTATATTGATTTGCCGATGAGGCAATGGGTGCTATAAACCTCATCGATTGCAGGCAATTTCATTGAGTTGCACCGCTGAGGCAAACAATATATAATACTTCATTGAATACTGATGTACTCTGGTGGTTTACAGTGAGAGGTTGCGTTAAAAGAGAGCCATGCTGTGATTGGGTCATGGTGACACATTGTGTTGGTCAACTGCAGGAAAGCTCACACCCAATTTGTTACATTTTGGTGCACATTCCTATTACTCTTATCTTCCTTCTTTCGCTTTTTCTTCCTACAACCCTTATTTACTTCTCTCTATATAAAACGCACCTTCAAAGTTCTAATGAAGCCTCACTTACCCAACGTTCTAAAGTGAGGTGGCTGAGACCACTTTTGCTCCATGAGTGTCTGCCCCGCCCACGTGACAAACGTGATGACGTCGAGGGCGGAGCACTGACACTCATGGAGCAAAAGCGGTCGGTGCCGCACCACCCACACATCACCCAAGCCCCTCCCCTGCCAACTCCTCCCCCTGCCTAACAAACAACTCTAACTGCCCGCCCCCCCCGCAACGGCGCTTCACAAAGCCCCTACCCCACCCCTCGGCCCATCACCCAACCCCCCCCCCCAGCGCATCACCAAGCCCCTATCCCCCCCCCCCCCCCCCCAAAACCAGCAACCGCCTCGCCACCTGCAAATAATGTCCGGCCCCTGCTGCTGGGAAAGTGGGTGTGCAACGTGCGTGTAAGACCTGCTAGCTCTGCGGCAGCAGGGCGGGGGAAAACAGGAGGAGGTGGCTTCCTCCGGTATCTCTCACTTTCCCCCGGGGCACAACTGACTCACTGAACGCCCCACAACACTGGCAACGACGCACAGCGACAGGCACGCAGCCTCCCAATGACGTCACCGTACGCCCGCTGGCTCCCCCTGCAAGACTCTCACGTGCCGCTGGCTGCGCCGTGCCCTGCTGTTCCCGTTCCGTGCTGCTAGCGATCTCTGCTGTTGCCTATCTCCGCCAGCTGAGCATACGTTAACAGCCCTGCGTTGCACATTTAAACATGTGCTTCTTCACTTTTAAATACTATGCAAATAACTTGCGCACACAAAGATGTGTGCAGACACGGGACCACGCAAGTCGCCATGAAAACTTGCACATCCTTCCAGGTGTCAGTTGGATGTACGCTCAATGTTATCGGGCCGAATTCTACAGAAACTTTGGTTGCGTTGTAGTATAATCCTTATGAACACTGCAATGCTGTTTTGCTATTGCCGAGCGGGGAAGGAGCACAATCAGACAGATGGGAACAGGTGGCGGGGGGGGGGGGCAGGGAGCGGTACCTGGAACTAACACAGGGGGGGAGAAGGGGGAAGGCAGAGGGCAGGGGGGATAGGAGGGAGGACGAGCAGGGGGGGGCAAATGGAAAGGGAACAGTAAGGGTGGGGGAAGGGGGAAGGGGGGGAAACACACTGTCACTCACATACGCATTCGCACACACTCATTCTGAAACACACACATTCACACATACACAAGCACCCAGTCTCAATTTCTCTCTGACACACAATAGCACAGTCACGCTCTCTCTCTCTCACACAGTCACTATCACACAAACATACACACTACGAGGAAAACCTGGCTAGCGCCCGTTTCATTTGTTTGCGAAACGGGCCTTTTTTTACTAGTATCTATATATTTCTTTTTGAATATGTGCTTGCATATGGCCCTTGCACGCCTTTTTATAATTCAGCCGTTGCCACTACAGCTGGGTGTCCCCCTTCCTGCAACTCTCTACCCCTGGACTACTCTGGGGATGATACACTGGAATATGAATAGGATTCTGATGATTCGTCACTCATATCCAGGGATGATAGGCCACTTTTTCTGTCTTTTTTATTGACGTCTCTTCTCTTATTTATGTATCCTTTTCCCTCTATTGTCCCCTCTCTTTGGTGCCCCATGTGGCCTGTGTATTTACTACATGTGAAATCGCTGACTCATCCAGTCTGGCATTCACCTACGGTGGCCTTCTTGCACTGTTTCCTTCCTGATGCTCTTCCATCTGGTTTCAGAATTGCCTCCTGCTGTGGTCTGAACAGGTCCAGCTCCCACCTTCCTCCTCCTGGCCTTGGTGATCTCATTGTCAAGCCTCAGGAGGGAGAGGAGGAGAGGGAGTCCATCCCTCTTGTTGGGATGGCCCCTGTCCATCTCTGTGGTAAGCACCTGTGCCTCAGGTCATATCTAAAGCATGAGAATATCCCATCCCATCCCCTCCTTCTTTCCACCCCTCCCCCAATCTCCAGCAATTGGATGGTTCATGCTCATCTAATCTATACTTTCCCCTGGAGCCCCGCTACCTCATCAATGGGGCAATTTGCCGGCACTACCATACAGGCAGTGAGTCACCCTACCAGGTCTGATGAGTAGATTCAGATGGTCTGTCTGCGTCATACCCAACCCATCTACCTACCTACCTTTAGCTTGTTCATTAGGTATCATGAGGAGAGTTGATCCATAGACTGTCACACTAAAGAGCCAGACATAAATGGTTGACACTCTCTGCAAAGTTGCCACTGCAACCACAGGGGATAGAAGATGAAGTTCACCCAGAACCAGCATTAGGGGGGGGGGGGTTGGGGAGCAAACAGGGCAGCTGCTCTGGGCCCAGAGCTCTAGGGTCCCTCATGATCTGGCATCTGTTCTCCTTCTCCCCACCATGGTCCAACGTCTTTCTTCCTTCTCCTCTGCTTCTCAGTCTACTTTAAAAAATGTTTCCCTTCATATGGGATTGTGTTTCAGGATCACCAGCATGTCAAGGATTCTGATACACTGCCTGCAGCTGCCCAAAGCTTTCCCTCTGCGGTCTGCCCAGGTAGAAACAGGAAATTGCATGGGGGGGGGGGGGGGGAACTGCAGCAGAGGGAAAGCTTCAGGCAGCTGCAAGCATTGTTTCAGAATCACTGTGGTACTGGCCACCTCCTGTGAAGGGAAATGGTTTTTAAAGTAGACCAGGAAGATGAGAGGAAGGGAGAGAGAGACATCTTACAGTGGTGGGGAGAAGGTAAAGAGATACCGGACCCCTGGAGCTGTTGTACGTTAGCTGGGGAGTGAGAGAGAGAGGAAAAGCTGGACCAAAGGTGGGGGGAGGAGACTGGAGGAAGAAATGATGGGCCCAGAAACAGAGGGGAGAGAGAGAGAAAGAGATGATGGACGGTGGGATGGATGGAGGGAAGAGAAAGGCAGAGATGCTGGATGGAAGGGCAGACAGGAAGAAAGAAATAGATGTTGGATCTGAGGATGGCAGGCAGGGAGAGAGAAATGCTGGACAATGGGAGAGAGGGAAAAGAGAGAAGGAGAAATCCTGGATCTAGGGAGAGAGAGAGAGGCTGAATAATAGGTTTGGGAGGAGGGAAGAACAGCTGGAAAGAGAGGGAGCAATGTTGGACCAGGGAGGGGAGAGGAGAGATGTTGTACTATGGGGGTAGATAGGAGGAAAGAGAGATGGGACAGGAAGAGGGTGGAGGGAGACAGGGAGATTTCAGGCTATGAGGAGGGGAGGAGGGGAAGAGATGCTAGGCTATAAGAGTGAAGGGAGGGAAATGGTGGAATTATGTGGGAGAGGCTAAAGGGGGGGTGGCAAAGAGATGTGAGAAGAGTATACTGAGCACAGTTATAAATGGGGCAATGAGGAGCAGATGAGATAGAAAAGGGTAGGAAGCTGGGGAAGGATTGAGATGGGAAATGAAAGAGAGGGCATGAGAGAAGGTGATGGAAAGTTGGTAGGTAGCCGAAAAGTAAAAAGAAGAAGGGTGAGAAAGAGGGTGAAATCTGAGTGAACAGAGACAGAAAAGAAAAATGGGAGGCAAGAGCTGAAAGGTAAAGATCAGTAGATCAGAGACAGTTGCAGTGAGGGAGTGGAACAAGACAAGAGAGAGGAGAAAAGACAAATGGTCAGCAGCCACCGGAAAGAGCAGGAAAGAGAAATTGGGACCAACATAGTGTAAAAATTAAATGTCCAGAAAACAAACGTAGAAAAAAGTGTTCTTTGTTTTATTTTTTTGTTTTCAATGTATTAACTGGAATATGTTAGCTTTGGGATAAGTGCATCACAGATTTCTTTGTATTGCGTTCAGTGGCATAGCCAGATAGCTGATAGGAGTGGAGGCTGAAGCCAAAGTGGGTGGAGACTAAATCCCCCCCCCCCCTCCTTCCCCAAGGCAGCCATTTTCTGGAAGCTGCCGCTAGGAGTACGAGCAAGTGGGCTTCGCTCCTGTCCTCAATGCCCCATCTGGACCACCAAGGATACCAGGCCCTGAGGAGGGCCTACGATGATGCTGGTGGTGGGTTGGGTGGGAGGGGGGTTGATGTTGCAGGATGATGTTTAGGGGGAGGAGGGTCGGAAAGGGCCTGCTGGTTCGGGGAGGCGGAGGATCAGAAGGGGCCTGTAGGTTTGGGGTTAGGGATTGGAGGGCCTGGGGGGGGGGGAGTTTTAAAGTTATACAGGTGGTTTTCCAATATTCATTGCTGGCAAGATGCTTAAATTGCATGAATATTTTTTTGATCTTTTTATATTGTCAGTCATTTAAATTCCTCTTTTTTTTTTAATTTCTGAATTTTTTTTTAGTTCTGGTGAACTCGTTACCCTCATCTTTCATTTTGCTGGATTGCCTCCAGTTATTTCCATTCTTTGGATGGATTCCGGAATCTTACCCTGCCACCAGCATTGTGTTAAGCATTGTGACCATTTCTCGGGCCCCCACGTTCTGCACTTTTCCCAGTGACTCCATTTTCCAGGCTCTGCATCCTTTTCTTCATTGAAGTGCAGTGATTACATTTAATGCAGCCCACTGATTCGAGGTGGGCAGACACAAACATCACTTAAAGCGCTTTTCTTCTGAGCATTTTCATCCCAGCCAGATGAGGCACAGATTAGAATTCTACGTATATTCTGAGTCATCCGGCTCCTCAAACAGAGGCACAGCACGTCATGTCCTCAGGTTTCTATAAAAATCTCTTGTCAATGCTGGAATACTGAGAAAGGTCAACCCAACCCACAGCCAGATTAGCTCTGGAATCATTCACATTGTATTTCTTTCCAGGGACGGCTGTGTAAAACACATTGCACAGCATGTACTGCACCAGGAACCTTTCTGGTTAAATGATTGCTGCGTTTCAATGTGGAAAACGCCACACTGCCACCCCCTACTGCCGCCACAGCTTCCGTCCCCCTATCACCACAGTTGCTGCCCCCCCCCCCCTACTGCTACAGCTGCCACCCTCTTCCCCAACGCACCACAGTCTTCCAAGCCTCAGTTGGCCCTTCCCGGTCCTATCTTGAAGGGCTTTGATGGTGTTGTGGCTTCTTCGGGGCAGGAAAGAACTCCACTCTTTCCTGTCCACTGCCAGTATTCTACCCAGCACCGCTTTGTTTTCAAAATGGCAGCTGAGACTTCCCACAGTAGTCGTACGGGTCTCGACAATCTGGCGTGACTGCTGCAGGGAGCCTCGGCAGTCATTTTTAAAACACAGTGGCGCCAAGAAGAATAGCGGCAGCGGGCAGGACCACTAGTGCCTTTCAAGGTAGGACCACGGTAGTGGGCAACCGGGCAGAGCCTCTGGGCCCCCTAGAGCTTCTGGGCCCTCGGGTACTGCCCGGTTGCCCGAATGGTCAGTCCGTCCCTGCTAATTCATGGTCACTTTTGCCATTTGTCTTGCGTGCAATGCTGATAGATCCAGGGACTGGACCAAATGTGGTGGACTATATTTTCAGGTTGATCATCTTTTGCTTTCTTTAAACGAAGACTGGAAAGCTACACAACTCCTACATTTCATCTCTTTCTCTGCTGTTTATTGGAAATTCTGCCACTGTGCTGAATAGTTTTGTGACCAGGGGAATTTTTCAGAACATTCATGAACCTGTTCACAAAGTAAGGACACATCAGAGCCATCCAGCTACTAGCAGTGAGGCTAATGGTTGGATGACTCTTACATATCGGAACTCCTCCCAGCTCTAGAGCATTAATATACTAGCCATTAAGCCCGTTAAAACGGGCGAGATTTCCAGCTACCCTCCTCGCCGCCGCTCTCCGTGCCGGGCCCCCTGCACTGACCTGACAGCGCCTGTCACCTCCGTGTGAAAGCGCTGCAGGCAGCAGCAGATCGCTCTGCTGCTGCCTGCAGCGCTTCCACACAGAGGTGAGAGGCGCTGTTAGGTCAGTACAGGGGGCCCGATACGGAGGGGGGGGGCGGGAGCGGCGGCGGGGATGGGGGGAGGGTGTAGGTTGGTGCGCGCGATGTTCGTTTCCAAGCTCCAGCGGCAGCGTCCGACAGTCCGACTCCGTTTCCCTCTCTGTTCCACTGACGTCATCACGTCTTGACGCGAGGGCGGGACAGAGAGGGAAGTCTCTACTGCGCATTTGCAGGTGAGTCGGTCACTTGCCATTTATATGTTTGATGGCGAAGCTTCAAGGACACCTGCTCCCCCTTCTCAATTGTATTCCAGCTCTATAATGGGATATCACAAACTCATCCCAGCTTTTAGAAAAATGTGCAAGTGCAAACAAAAAATTAAGTTGTACCAAAAACATTTCAACGACCTTTTCAATGCTTCTGTAGAGTCAAGAGTGGTCCCAGAGGACTGGAGAAGGGTAGATGTGGTCCCTCTCCACAAAAGTGGAAGTAAGGAAGAGGTTGGGAACTAAAGGGGCCTGTAAGTCTGACTTCTCTGGTAAGTAAATTCATGGAAACGCTTTTAAACCAGAGAATAGTAAAATTTTTGGAATCCAATAAAGTAATGGACTAGAAGCATCATGGTTTCACTAGAAGCAGGTCTTGTCAGACAAATCTTCATTTCTCTTTGACTGGATGACCGTAGAGTTGGATCGAGAGAGAGTGTTAGATGTGGTGCATTTAGACTTTAGCAAAGCCTTTGACTCAGGTCAGCATAGACAAATAATAAATAAACTCGGTATGGGGAGATCACGTGGTGCGATGAGCTGAGCGGTCGTGTTTCGCCTCGGCTCGAGAGCTCCCGCCTCATCTACTAACAACCAGCGCCGCAATTGATTGAAAAACTGAGCGGGTGGTCTTAAAATCGTGCATGGACAGATTTGTTACTAAATCCCCAGCTGGAATGGCACTACGTGCGGGGAAAAAAGATAAAGAAAAGACCAAAACGCTTACCCCCGATTCCAAGATGGCGGCGGCCCCCGAACAGGTAGATCAAATTTTTACAAGCTCCCAATTAGAACAAATCACGTTGGCAGTGGCGAAAGCCTGGCAGCCGAAGTGGGATGCGATGGACCAAAAGTTGGACGCAATCCATACAAAACTAGAAGGCCTAGAGACCCGCACGGAAGATCTTGAAACTCGTGTCTCGGCCCTCGAGGATGACTCTCACGGCTATAACACAGACCTCCGAGATGTTAAACAACAACTTCAAGAACACATGGAAAAGCTCGAGGACCTTGAGAATCGCTCACGAAGGAACAATCTTCGGATTGTAGGTCTCTCTGAGAGCATCCCAGATAAAAACCTGTCGGAATGGCTAGCCACGTGGTTGGCGAAAGAGCTGGCCTTGTCAGATTCTATGGGCCCACTAATCATAGAACGGGCACACCGTGTGGGACGCCCCAGAGAAAATCAAACAAGACCACGGGTGATAATAATGCGCCTGTTGAACTGTCGTCAAAAAATAGAAATCTTAAATGGATTCAAGATACGCAGAGGGGAACTGAAACACGATGGACGACCAGTGCTAATGTTCCAGGATTATTCAGCGGGTGTCCAGGAACAACGACGGAAATATCACCCTATATGCACATTGCTGGCTCAAAAACAAGTGCGTTTTATTCTCCAATATCCTGCATCTCTAAAAGTATTAAATCAAGGACGATGGGAAACTTTCCAGTCCCCTGAAAAAGCGAGATCCAGCTTAACAGCACAAGGCATAATAAAGAAAGAGTGAGAAAATATCAGTAACATCGGGGGAACGAGGAATAGAACATTATAGTGGCAGTAAGTACAATTTCCACAATAAAAGGGGTGGGAAGCTCTCAGTAACCCAGGTGATCTCTTGCTAAATTCCAGGTTAGTGCCTGGGAAGATGGCTGAAGGGATGGTAATATGGGGGGGGAGGAAGGGAGGGAGGGAAGGTTTCGGGGGGGGAATAGAAATGTCATTTGTAAACATCACGGGAACAGCTACGTGTCATAAGAAAAGATGCAGTGCAAATTTTGAATGGGCAGAGTCAACCCTTAAAGCAATCATGAGGATTCACGCCCAATCTTGGAGTTGGGGAGATACATTTTGTAGAGGTGGATTAGGGGGAACATTTAGAAGAAATTCCACCATGAACAAGGAAGTTAGGAATTATGACTACTAGGATAATAACATGGAATGTGGGAGGCATTAGCACCCCGATCAAGAGGGCCAAGATTCTCACAGCATTAAAAAGACATAAAGCAGATATAGCATGCTTGCAAGAGACACGCCTAACGGATAAAGAACATTCTAAACTGCAAAAATTGTGGGTTGGTGAGGTATTTGCGGCCTCACCACAGAGTAGGAAAGGAGGAGTTGCGGTCCTGTTTAGAAAGGGCCTACCATATAGAACAACTATATTGGACAAAGGGGCCCAAGGAGAGTACATTTTATTAAATGTGTGGCTCCCAGGGAAAGAATTTACATTACTGGTCCTATACGGGCCTAATAACTATGAAGCCACGTTTTTCAAAACTCTAGCTGGGAAATGTTTACAGAAAGGAGGGGGGAACTTAATAGTTGTGGGAGATTTTAACGCAGTAATCGATCCACGCCAAGACTGCTCCAATGTGTTAGCCTCCCACTATAGGGGAACACGAGCTAAAGAATTTCAGGGGTTTAATCGGACTCTTGACTTGGTAGACCCATGGAGAATTCACCATCCGGGAGATAAAGATTACACGCACAGATCAAGAGCGCACGGGACATTTGCCCGGATTGATTATGTAATGGTGGCCCGCTCGCTATTTTATGCAGTACAATCAGCAACAATCGGGCCTGAGGAGATAACTGACCACTCGTTAGTGTGGGTGGACTTTGCATTTACAAAGGATGATAGAGGGGGGAGAGGGTGGAGATTTCCAGCACAGCTATACCAAGATCAACATTTACGAACCCATATAAAAAAGACCTGGGCACAATACCTAGAACATAATCAAGCACATTTAGATTCACAACCAGAATTATTTTGGTCTGCTTCTAAAGCAGTGTTACGAGGTGCCATCATAGCATATTGTCACATTAAAAATAAAAAAGGGCCATTGGTATTTTAAGATTGGAACGACAATTACAAAAAGCTAAGAGAGTCTACCTACATCAGCCTACAGTAGGTAACTTAGAAATTTTAAAGGCCACCCAGGTTGCATTGAATAGCTTACTGCACGAAAAAGAACTCAAATCATCTCTGTTCTATAAATTTAAATTACAGAAGTTTGGTAACAGAACAGGCAAAATGCTAGGACGTTTAATAAAAAACGCAGGAGTCCCAAGGACGATAACAGCAATTAAAGACTCTAAGGGGAACATTCTCACTGATAACAGAGCCATAGGACAGGCATTTACAAAATACTTCACTGCATTATATCAGGCAGGACCACCCTCAACAGAACAGGCGACAAGAAATTACTTGAAAAAGATGGGGCTTCCCAGATTAACTTTAGAACAGGTGGAGGGCCTCAATACTCCATTAACAATGCAGGAATTACAAGGGGGGATCAAAACATTAAAATTATGGTCGGCCCCCGGTCCAGATGGACTATCTGGGGAATATTTTAAACTGTTACCGGGAGAAGCGTTAGCAGCTTTGTTAGATTATTATCAGGAAGTGGTGGACAAAAAAAATTTTCCAAGATATGCCAACTCAGCATTAATTACGCTGATACCGAAGCCGGGGAAACCTCTGGATCAGGTGGAATCCTATAGGCCGATATCACTGCTCAATGTTGACACCAAAATATTAGCAAAAATGTTGGCAGAACGGCTGGCACAATGCCTGCCGTCACTGATAGGGGAGGAGCAGGTGGGTTTTGTACGAGGTCGCCAATCGGTACATAATGTACGAAAAATCCTGATAGCCCTAGCAGCAAGCCAGCAGATTCAAAGGCCCACATTGATTTTGAGCCTAGACGCAGAGAAGGCCTTTGATAAAGTAGGATGGGACTTCATGTTTTCAACATTATTAGAGATGGGCATAGAGGGCTGGTTTATGCAGGCAATACAGGCGCTATATAGCGGACCAAGAGCAGGGGTGGTAGTAAATGGTGTTAAAGAACCAGAATTCCAGATCCACCGAGGTACAAGACAGGGTTGCCCCCTGTCACCTTTGTTATTCTTGATATCCCTGGAACCACTGATAAGGAAAGTCTCCTCAGCCTCAGACATCCGGGGGGTCACATTGGCAGGCCAGAGCATAAAAATTTTAGCATATGCAGACGACCTGCTGGTGGTCCTGAGAGAGCCTACTGATACACTGGGACCACTAATCCAGACAATAAAAGACTATGGGGGCTATTCAGGTTTCAGTCTAAACTTACACAAATCAGTGGCATTACCAACATCCCCAGAGGTACGAACAGGATGGAAAGGAACATTTCCCTTGCAATGGGCGCAAACTTCCATAAAATACCTGGGGGTGAATATCCCTATGAACTTGACCACCCTTTATGAACAAAATGTACAGCGATTGATGCAGGACACAACCAAACAATTGCTTGCTTGGACTGTATTGCCACTATCTCTGATGGGGAGAATAGCTTTGTTTAACATGGTTATCGCGCCCAAATGGCTATACACTTTTCAAACATTACCACTCCATCTAACAAAGAGGGATGAACAAAAACTGGTAAAAATCGTACAATCCTTTCTATGGAAGGGGAAGAAACCACGCCTTCCTTTCTCCATGATATGTGCTCCTACAGAGTACGGTGGGCTGGGCCTATTAAATGTAAAATTTTTAACTATTGCCAGTGGAATGCGTCATCTGAACGACTGGTTTAGAGGCACGCAAGACTATACCAATACATCAATGGAATTACAATTGTTTCCTGGCTTGCATTTCAGTAGTTACCTACATACTGGAGGACCTCCACCCCCATATATACTGCAGAAATCTGGAATAATGGGATCCGCGAAAGCGGTGTGGAAATGGATCTGTAAACTACACAGGTTTTCAGCCAAAACCACTCCATATCTGGCGATCTGTGGAAATCCTGCCTTTGAACCAGGGCTTCTCTATCCAGCTTTTGCCCGCTGGAAACGGAATGGGCTGGAGTATCTGACACAAGCAATCACTCCAGAGGGTAAGACAAAATCCTTTCAAGTCTTAAAAACTGAGTTTGCGATGCTTCCCTCAGACAGGTTCCACTACTTCCAGTTAAGACATTATATACAAACCTTATCATGGGAGGACCTGGCTGAGGATGTCCAAGAGGAACTGGCCTCGGCTTTCTCCCTGACAGCACAGCAGGGGGTGCCTCTCAGGTTCCACCATAGGCATATTCGAGATACGGCAGAAGAGCTGGATTACAAGAAGTTGTTACTCATGTGGCAACAAGATATACCAATGCACCTTACCTTGTCCCAGCTCAAATCGCATATACTCGCAATGCGAAAACAGACAATGATGGTATCGCACTGGGAAACACAGTATAAGGTGGCGTTAAGACTGTATATATCCCCCCGAAGGGCATTTCATATGGGGCTCTCTCCTTGGGGAGAGTGCCCCAAGTGTCACGAGCCGGGGGCTACTTTGGGGCATATGTTGTGGTCCTGCAGAGGTATACGCCAATACTGGAAGGATATAATACAATGTGTCTCCGGAATGTGGTTAACAGGATGGAAGTATGATCCAGGCCTACTACTGGGACATTCGATACTAGTCCACCCCATACCAGCAGGATTAACAGCTTTTGTGAACAATCTATCATAGTGGCTAAACAGGTGATCCTGTCTGAGTGGATTACCCGACATTACCCTACCAGTTCTCAGTGGAGAGCCCGCATGATCGTATTAATGCGAATGGAAAGGATGGCAGTGACTGACTTTAAAACCCAGGCAGGGCGACAATTCCAGAACATCTGGAGCCCATTTCTTGACACAATGACCTCCCAAGCTAGAAGTAGACTGTTGAACTTTTAATAAGAGCACATAGCTGGACGTAGAAGTTTTCCAAGGAAAAAGGGGGGGGGGGGAGATTTGGGACTTTGGGGAGAAGATGGGAGGGATGGGAGGCAGAGGGAAAGTGTAAGAAGGTTTAAAGGAATAAGAAACCACACATTATGTTTTGTATTACATTGTTCCTTTATTCCATAATAAAAAGAATAACGTCATTAAGAGGGAAGATAGTTAAAGGGAAGAGGGGAAGAAAGGGGGATAAAATGAAAAATTTGTATGACCATCTGAGTTATAGCAACATTAGTTTCTGCTGTTTGGTTATTTTGTATACTTGAACAAGCTTTGTTACTTCTAATAAAAATGATTTAAACATAAACTCGGTATGGGTCCTGAAGTGACTGACTGGGTTAGGAACCGGTTGAGTGGAAGGCGACAGAGCGTAATGGTAAATGGAGCACCTTCTGAGGAAAGGAATGTTACCAAGGTTCTGTTCTTGGCAGGGGCATAGCCAGACCTTGCGGTGGGAGGGGGCCAGAGCCCAAGGTGGGGGGCACATTTTAGTCTGCCACCCCACTGCCTCAGCCCCCCACCACCTCGCCGCTTCCCCTCACCACCTCGTTGCTTCCCCCACAAAAGCAAATACCTTTTCTGGCAGGGGTCAAAGCCTGCTCAGTTTCACGTAAAGGAGCGTGCACAGGAGATCAGCAAGAAGAAACAACAGGTCAGTGAACACGGCTGCGCTGGAGACCGGTGCTGAAGAAAAGGCTTCAGCTGGTGGGGGTTGGAGACCCCCGCCAGCAAAACCAGGGGCCCAGATGAAATTTGTGGGGGCCCAGGCTCCCGTGGCCCCACCTAGCTACGCCCCTGGTTGTTGGGCCGATTCTTTTAAACATTTTTGCAAACGATATTGCTGAAGGGCTGTCTGGTAAGGTTTAACTCTTTGTGGATGTTATCAAAATCTGCAATAGGATAGACACCCCTGATGGTGTGGATAACTTGAGGAAGGTCCTAGCGAAGCTTGAGGAATGGTCTGGAGTTTGGCAACTAAAATTTAATGAAAAAACAATTTCAGGGTCATGCATTGGGGCTTCAATAACCCAAGGAAACAATACAATTTAGGGGGTGAAGAATTTTGTGCACAAAAGAGGAGCGGGATTTGGATGTGATCATGTGTGATGATCTTAAATTGCCAAACGGGTAGAATAACGATGAAAGCTTGAAGGATGCTTGGGTGCATAGGGAGAAGAATGGCCAGTAGGAAAAAGGAGGTGACGATGCCCTTGTATAAGACTCTGGTGAGACCTCATTTAGAATATTGTGTACAGTTCTGAAGACCACACGTTCAACAAGATATAAACAGGATGGAGTCGTTCCAGAGGGTAGCTACTAAAATGGGTAGTGGTCTTCATCATAAAGCGTATAAGGACAGACTTATAAGCGGAGATACGATAGATACGTTTCAACACTTACGTGGCATAAATGCAGAGGAGGTGAGTCACTTTCAATTGGAAGGAAGCTCTAGAATGAGGGGGCAGGGGATGAAGGTGAAAGGCGATAGACCTTTCACGAAAAGGGTGGTGAATTCGTGGAACGGGCTCCAGGTGGAGGTGGTAGAGATGAAAACTGTCAAAATTTAAGAAAGCTTGGAACAAGTACTTAGGATCTCTAAGGGTGAGTAGATGACATGGATGGGCAGACTGGATATTTTTTTTTGTTACATTTGTACCCCACGCTTTCCCACTCATGGCAGGCTCAATGCGGCAGGCAATAGAGGGTTAAGTGACTTGCCCAGAGTCACAAGGAGCTGCCTGTGCCGGGAATCGAACTCAGTTCCTCAGGACCAAAGTCCACCACCCTAACCACTAAGCCACTCCTCCACTATGGATAAGCCATATGGTCTTTGTTTGCCCTCGTTTTTCTACGTTTCTATCTGCCTTCGTTTTTCTATGCATAACCTGGGTCTCACCCGTGTGCTAGCTCTGGCCCCGGGCCACAATGCAGAGTTCAGTCAGTTCGGTTCAGTTTCAATTCAGGGCCACTCTCACCTCACTCATCCATTCCACTTCGCCTGCAGTCGAGCTTTAGAATGGGTCTGTGGTCCGGAATTGGGATCCGGAGGGTTGGGAGGCACTTGTACACTTGTGCTCAAAGATACACTGTAGTCACAGCTTATGCAAACTCAAACTGTTTATTTCTTCCAACTCTACAACAGGCGATACTTCAAACCTTTATTAAGCAGTCCATATAAACTCCGATCCTTCTGGTGTTCTTCAGGGAAACTCTTATACCACTTCTCTCAGGTATATTTACAGGGATACCTCATGGGCATTAGATACCGTGTGTAGATACATATAGTTCACCTGTCCATGCCTATCCCTGAGCAGGCGTTATTCTCAATGGCTGTTTCTCCTCTCAGTACAAATTCTATCCCTGTGGTTCAGATCCTCCCCTGGTCTGACCCAGTGGTGACCCTTCTCTAGATCTACCCTGGTCCTGGGACTGAGCTCTCCCTAGCTCCAAATCCCCTGCTCCGAGGCTGGGTCTCTCCTCTGCCTACCCATAGCAAACACAATCTCCCGGTTGCCGCTTTCAGGAGCCACAATCCTCCTTTACATCCAGTGATCACACTCCTCACTTAGGATTCCCTTTTTCTCCTCCTGGTCTCTTGGCAGGGGACCATCAGGCAACCAAAGCAGTGGCGTAGCAACGGGGGGTCAGGAGGCCTGGGCCCCCCAAAAAAATTATCTCTGGTGCCCTGGTTTATCTATGTATCTCCCTTGGTCTATCAGCCTCCCCTCCTCCTCATTAGGTTAAGCCTTGCTGGCCTAGGTGAGCACTCCTAGGCCAGGTTCCCAGCACATTGCCTTTGTATCCCTGGCTAACTGGCCATCAGAGAGACAGCTCCCCTTTCAGGCTACTGAACCCCCGTGAGCTCCTCAGCACCTCTGACATCAGGCAGAGTCTACTTGATGCTGCTTTAAACTCAGTCTTGGGAAAGACAGAGAAGGTCCAAAATAGGGCAGAGATATAGAGGTGTATTTTCAAAGCACTTAGACTTGCAAAGTTACATAGTAACCTATGGAACTGTGCTTTGAAAATGAGCCTCATAGCGACCTTCCGAGCTTATGATATTGTCTTTCCCAAAGGATCAGCAAAGGGTTATAGATCTTCAAAGCCCTCCTGGGACAGAGAAATATCCAGAGTACCTGACTGTAACTCACCTTGAGCTACTACTGAAAAAGGTGTGAGCAAAATCTAAGTAAATCCTGTACAATAATTCTCACCTCCAACATTCTGACTTGCCTGGGACCGTGGCTCATTCCAAGTTGGTCTGCTAGGCTCCGTAGATCAGGCTGACATCACCATAGCCTTATGATGTCAACTTCAGAACCCGGGAAAAAAAAACATGCCTCACAGCTGAACCATGTCCAGAGGAGGGTCTCTGGACATGGGTGGCTGGAGGGGGGGCAGGGGAGAGAGGAGGGTCGCTGGACATGGGTGGCTGCAGGGGGGGCAGGAGGTCGCTGGACATGGGTGGCTGGAGGGGGGTAGGGGAGAGGGGAGGGTCGCTGGACATGGGTGGCAGGAGGGGGGCAGAGGAGAGGAGGTTCGCTGGACATGGGTGGCTGCAGGGGGAGAGGAGGGTCGCTGGACATGGGTGGCTGCAGGGGGGCAGGAGGTCGCTGGACATGGGTGGCTGGAAGGGGGTAGGGGAGAGGGGAGGGTCGCTGGACATGGGTGGCAGGAGGGGGGCAGGGGAGAGAGGAGGTTCGCTGGACATGGGTGGCTGCAGGGGGAGAGGAGGGTCGCTGGACATGGGTGGCTGCAGGGGGGGCAGGAGGTTGCTGGACATGGGTGGCTGGAGGGGGGTAGGGGAGAGGGGAGGGTCGCTGGACATGGGTGGCAGGAGGGGGGCAGGGGAGAGAGGAGGTTCGCTGGACATGGGTGGCTGCAGGGGAGAGAGGAGGTTCGCTGGACATGGGTGGCTGCAGGGGAGCCGAGGAAAACCTTGCTAGCACCCGTTTCATTTGTGTCAGAAACGGGCCTTTTTTACTAGTAAATAAATAAAGATAGGCTGTCAGTGTATTTTTGTAGTTTACAGTATTGTGTATGTATTGTGTGTATTCATTTTACTGTGTTTAATGATGTGTTTTATGACTATTTAAACTGCTCTACACTTTAAGCAAGCAATGGGAAACCATATAGCATAATAAATAAACTTGAAAATTGGTTTTGCCTCTGTTATATCTGCCGTAGGGCAAAACCAGATCTGGATTAGCCTGACCTGGAGCATTCTGGTAGCCTTCTGTACTGACTTCCATCAAGCCATCAGTGTGGTGAATTTCTTAAATCGTGCATTTCACTCTAGTGGGACCTGGGAGGGGGGGGGGGCGGAAGGAGAAGACAACCACAGAAGGTGGAAAGAACACAAAGATCCCACGAGGTAGACAGAATCCAGGAACGAGGAGTGGGATGGAACTGGATCAGACTCTTCAAAAATCTGCACTCTAGTTCATAAAATCATTTACGGAGAGGCCCCGGCCTACGAGTCAGACCTCATAGACCTACCACCCAGGAACACCAAAAGATCAGCACGCACATTCCTGAATCTCCACTACCCCAGCTGCAAAGGACTAAAATACAAATTAACATATGCATCCAGCTTCTCCTACTTAAGCACACAGCTATGGAATGGACTACCAGTCGCCGTGAAAAAAATGCGCGGCCTATCTAACTTCCGGAGATTACTGAAGACCAGCCTCTTCAACAAGGCATACCACAGCGATCCATCCTAAATACCAGACAACGAAACTCAAACCTGAACTGGATAAAACCCAACTCTCTATACTCGACTTCCAAGGTCCACTCTACCACAAATGAACTTCAATGCGATACCACTTGATCTCTTATTCCGAATATGAACTCTTTATACTTGACTGCTTAATCTACTATGTCAATCATAATCTCTAATGTAATACCACTTGTATCTCTCACTCCGGAAATGGTGATCGCCATTGTGATAAAGTCACCTCCAGGATAGTTGGGTTAAGGCAGTTTCAGTCTGAACTACAAGTCCCAGAAGGCATTGCAGGCAAGGAGACAGAGGGTGAGATGAAGAACCCGGACTGGACTCCTAGCTGCAGACGGGGAAGACATGGGTGTAAGATGGCAGGTTGTTGTTTATTGTGCTCTGGATAAAGAGCCCAGACTGGAGCCTGTATTGAATCCTGGTATGTGCTATGCGGCTGTTGGAACTGTGTACTAGAAACCTGCATGGAATAAAAGTTCTTAAGATTGAAGTTACTGGTGGACATCTGTTTCTTCATTGTGCCGGGAGCCTGTGGCTGGAGGAGATTGTTCTATCCTTGGCCGCACAAGAGAGGCGCCTGGTTACACCATGACGGAACGATGTAAGCCACATTGAGCCTGCAAATGGGTGGGAAAATGTGGGATACAAATGCAACAAATAAATAAATAAGAACAGAATCAGGATGACGCAATAAAATTACAGATGTTTATCAATATTAATATCTATAATTTTATTCCGGTGTCCTGAGTCTGTGTTTGAAGATCCTGATCCAGTTCTCACTCCTTCTTCCAGGGGGGGTGGAGAAGGCATAAAATAAAAATAAATATTTATTTATTAATTATTTATTTATGTATTTGGATTTTGCTCACACCTTTTTCAGTAGTAGCTCAAGGTGAGTTACATTCAGGTACGCTTGGTGATTAGTTCATAGGGTAACGGTGTCAAACATTGAGGGGGGTCTTTTGGGCTCTGCTGCAGATAACTGGAGCTAAGCTTTAGTAAAAGGCCCCCCCTGAGATCTTGGCTTCATGCTAGGGAGGAGCTCCCTCTGGTGAAGTTAGAGGGCAGCTGCAAGTCCCTCGAGCTAAAGCTTCTCCGTGTATCACGGGCTTTTTTTAATCCCAGCTTTCACGATGTGAGCTACGATTCTGATGCCGCCGGAGAATCCTTCTCAATGTTTATGTTCAGAACTATGAAAATGTTCTGATTGTGTGAAAAGCAAGATCCAAGATGGAATATTCAACTCTTTATGAAAGATTGGCTAAAAACTCCCCATTATAAATGATTCTGGGGTTTTGGAATTTGGTTTACTGCACTTCTTGCATTGTCTCCTAAATATTACACTGAGGGGCAATTTTCGCATGGCGGCAGTCGGCGTTCTTTTAAATTCTGGCGCTTGTCGGCTAAAGTAGATTCAGATATTCAGTGTCAGTCCCTGTCTAGGTACCAGATCTGAATACCCGAGTTTAGGGCAGCTGCCAGGAGTTATATTCTATTGGGCCAATATTCAGACCTTGGGAGGCAGCCCAGCTAACTCCTGCAGTCAGCGACAAGACTGGAAATTCAGTGTCAGGTGACCGGCATTGAATATCTGGGTTGTCTTTTCAATGTGGTGCGCTACGACATTGTGAGCAACCACTCAAGTATTCAGGGTTGCTTGGTTGATTGACCCCCGAGGCAGGCGTTGGTTTACACTGAAGCACGGCCCTTGTTGGCTCATCAATAAAGTATACTTGTTCCATTCTTGAAAGCCCTTTGCGCTTCTTTTCGGTTTGTTTCTACTGTGTACTCTGACCCTCTCCGTTGCTTGTAAGCGTGTCATGCAACGTGCACAACTCATAGTATGCTAGGTGTTGCGTGCATCGCTTGTCGACACACCCATGGCCTGCCCATGCGCCGCCCAGCTGTACATCCCCCTCACAGATACACACTAACCCCCGGATTCTACATATGACGCCCAGATTCGGGCATCCATATTTGTGCCCATACCTAAAAAGGCGCGCATGAATTAATTGAGTAATGAGCCCTTAACTGTCAACAATTGGGTGCTAACGACCAATTATTGATGTTAATTGGCACTCCTTAACATTTGCACGCATATCTGGCTGTGCGCTGTTCAATAAGACATGGAGTGCACAATTGAAAAGGGACATGGCCATGGATGTGTCAGGGGCGTTCCAAACAGTTGCAGGCGTAATTCAAGACTACAGCGTCAACACACCTAACTTGGGTACCAGCATTTTCACCAGGTTTCAACTGCAAGTCTGCACCCTTTACTTTTTACAGCGCCAAATTTTGAGCGCCAGGTACTGAATCCAACCCAGAATGACTTAGTCGTGCATATTATAGAGTAGCACCTAGACTTACATGAGTAACTGCCAATATTTGACGCCTTTGACACACATCATCATTTATCATTTATTCATTTTATATACCGTTTCTTATTGCTGTTGCAAAACAGAACGGTTTACATTAAAAAAAAGATAAATATAACTCATACAAACAAACAAGTAGGAACTCCAGTCATTGATAGAAAAGCACAGCAAGTCCTAAATGACAAAGAAGGACATACAGTGGGGGAAATAAGTATTTGATCCCTTGCTGATTTTGTAAGTTTGCCCACTGACAAAGACATGAGCAGCCCATAATTGAAGGGTAGGTTATTGGTAACAGTGAGAGATAGCACATCACAAATTAAATCCGGAAAATCACATTGTGGAAAGTATATGAATTTATTTGCATTCTGCAGAGGGAAATAAGTATTTAATCCCTCTGGCAAACAAGACCTAATACTTGGTGGCAAAACCCTTGTTGGCAAGCACAGCGGTCAGACGTCTTCTGTAGTTGATGATGAGGTTTGCACACATGTCAGGAGGAATTTTGGTCCACTCCTCTTTGCAGATCATCTCTAAATCATTAAGAGTTCTGGGCTGTCGCTTGGCAACTCGCATCTTCAGCTCCCTCCATAAGTTTTCAATGGGATTAAGGTCTGGTGACTGGCTAGGCCACTCCATGACCCTAATGTGCTTCTTCCTGAGCCACTCCTTTGTTGCCTTGGCTGTATGTTTTGGGTCATTGTCGTGCTGGAAGACCCAGCCACGACCCATTTTTAAGGCCCTGGCGGAGGGAAGGAGGTTGTCACTCAGAATTGTACGGTACATGGCCCCATCCATTCTCCCATTGATGCGGTGAAGTAGTCCTGTGCCCTTAGCAGAGAAACACCCCCAAAACATAACATTTCCACCTCCATGCTTGACAGTGGGGACGGTGTTCTTTGGGTCATAGGCAGCATTTCTCTTCCTCCAAACACGGCGAGTTGAGTTCATGCCAAAGAGCTCAATTTTTGTCTCATCTGACCACAGCACCTTCTCCCAATCACTCTCGGCATCATCCAGGTGTTCACTGGCAAACTTCAGACGGGCCGTCACATGTGCCTTCCGGAGCAGGGGGACCTTGCGGGCACTGCAGGATTGCAATCCGTTATGTCGTAATGTGTTACCAATGGTTTTCGTGGTGACAGTGGTCCCAGCTGCCTTGAGATCATTGACAAGTTCCCCCCTTGTAGTTGTAGGCTGATTTCTAACCTTCCTCATGATCAAGGATACCCCACGAGGTGAGATTTTGCGTGGAGCCCCAGATCTTTGTCGATTGACAGTCATTTTGTACTTCTTCCATTTTCTTACTATGGCACCAACAGTTGTCTCCTTCTCGCCCAGCGTCTTACTGATGGTTTTGTAGCCCATTCCAGCCTTGTGCAGGTGTATGATCTTGTCCCTGACATCCTTAGACAGCTCCTTGCTCTTGGCCATTTTGTAGAGGTTAGAGTCTGACTGATTCACTGAGTCTGTGGACAGGTGTCTTTCATACAGGTGACCATTGCCGACAGCTGTCTGTCATGCAGGTAACGAGTTGATTTGGAGCATCTACCTGGTCTGTAGGGGCCAGATCTCTTACTGGTTGGTGGGGGATCAAATACTTATTTCCCTCTGCAGAATGCAAATAAATTCATATACTTTCCACAATGTGATTTTCCGGATTTAATTTGTGATGTGCTATCTCTCACTGTTACCAATAACCTACCCTTCAATTATGGGCTGCTCATGTCTTTGTCAGTGGGCAAACTTACAAAATCAGCAAGGGATCAAATACTTATTTCCCCCACTGTAACTAATAAAAACACAACTAACTTAGTTAAATACAGTTTAAACTTTTACACCTTCCCTACTCTCATAGGTTCTGTTCAATAAAGTTTCAAAAGTTTTCGAAAGTGAATGTAGGAATTCTCTAATCTAATCTCTTTTGGAAGTCCCTTCCAGAGAGTGGGAGACAGAGAAAAGAACGCCGATGCACGTGTAGATTCCCATCGAGCCTTAGCGAGCGGAGGAATGACTAACCTATTATCTGTTAGCGATCTAAGAGTCCGCACAGGAGAATAAGGAATCGTCAGATTGGATAAGTAACTAGGAATAAGTGAATGAAATGCCTTATGTGTCAAAGCGAGTACCTTGAATTTGACTCTTGCTTCAATCGGAAGCCAACGAAGTTGGTATAGTAAAGGTGTTATTCTATCATCTCTCTGAGCCCTACAAATCATGCGAGCCGCTGTGTTTTGTATCCTTTCTAGATTAGCTTTAGTAATCCCCGCATCGATAACATTACAGTAATCTAAGCGTGATGTGATATAAGCATACGTCAATGTTTCAAGAGAGTCTTTACTTCTTAGATTTCTAATTGAACGAAGCTTCCTTAAGTGAAAGAAAGATTTTGTAACTACATCAGATATTTGTTCCTCAAAAATTAATGACCCCTAAATATCTGAAAGATTTAACTGTAGGAATACATTGTCCAAATAACAGGGGCACTACTGATGGAATAGTTCCATGTCCTACTATCCGTGATGTCGTTGTCTTATCCGGATTTAGTTCTAAGTGATGTGTTGTCAACTTTATCAAGACAAGTTTGAATTGGTGTAAGATCGATATACTTAATGGCTGGACATAATGAATGAGAAGGAAATCATAATGCCATTAATGTTGCTCACCTGTAATAGGTGTTTTCTTTCGATCGCAAGATTGATAAGGCACACGGTACCTTCCACCTCCCCAAGGGGTGCTTGCGTTGAGCTTTGATACCGAGGAACCGAGAGACAGCTGCGCGCAGGGACGGCTGCGCTTGTTCGGAACCTTTCAGTGACTTCTGAACTCTGGGAGATCAGTTCTTTCTCTGCTGCTGTTGGATGATGAACACCTACTTGTGTGCCTGACTCAGTCCTGCTACCTACAGAAAACACCGGTTACAGGTGAGCAATGATGCTAGATCATCACATGGACTGAGTGTCTTTTCTATTTTATTTTTGTTACATTTGTACCCTGCGCTTTCCCACTCATGGCAGGCTCAATGCGGCTTACATGGGGCAATGGAGGGTTAAGTGACTTGCCCAGAGTCACAAGGAGCTGCCTGTGCCTGAAGTGGGAATCGAACTCAGTTCCGCAGGACCAAAGTCCACCACCCTAACCACTAGGCCACTCCTCCACACCTAATGATTCACATTTATAATGTTTACTTGGTTTGGCTTTTGTGGGAGAGTTTTGGATTGTTTTGTTTAGCCACTTATATAATCCCTTTCTCGCCTCTCTGTTATTAGTATTGGACCCCATGAAATGGGAACATGGGGACCTATCAAGAACTGTTATTTTAGCAGAGTACAGAGCTTTACAGAGTGCTGAGTTTTAAGCCAGAATTGAGGGATGGCTTTCCAGACGTAACGGCAGGGCCGGGTTAGAGGGGGTGAAAACAGGGCAATTGCTCTGGGCCCCCATGCCACAGGGGCCCCAAGTCTATCTGAAGCTAAAGAAGGTTCAGCCTGCTCAGTGAGCTTTAAGAGCCCCCCTCCATTATTTCTGCCCAGGGTGTCAGTAAATCTAACATCAGCCCTGCAAAAAGTGCCTAAGTAAGTACATCTGGTAATCATGTGTGGACAGACCTGGGCAGGGGCGGACCAGGGGCGTAGCCAGACAACAGATTTTGGGTGGGTCTAGGCAAGAATTGGGTGAGCGCCAAGTGTTCTCCACCCCCCCCCCCCCCAAAATTATCTCAGCTGGTGGGAAAACGCGTCTTTCCATCTTGGCAGCAGGCATGCACTGAAAACTGAGCATGCGCAGGTGCCGGCGTCGTGGAGAGTAGCGTTTTCGTTACCATCAGGGGAAAATCTTCAGCAGGCGGAGCTTGGGATTCCCACCAGTTACCACTAAACATGTGCTACTGTTGGGTGGGCCTGAGCCATAAATGGGTGGGCCCTGGCCCACCCAAGCCCACCTGTGGCTACGCCACTGGGGCGGACTGACCATATTGTAGGGTTACCATATGGCTCCAGAAAAAGGAGGACACATTGATCCAGTCCGGGTTTTGTTCCATTGAAAGCAATGGAAGTAAAACCCAGACTGGCTCAATCTGTCCTCCTGTTTCTGGAGCCATATGGTAACCCTACATGTGGGCAACCTGGCAGTGCTCGAGGTCCCAGAGGCTCTCCCCCACAAACTACAGCCCCCCTCTCAGTCCCCCCTTAAAGGGCCCTTGTGGCTAGTGGCCTCTTCGGGGGCAGGAAAGATCCCCGCTCTTTCCTGCCCGCTGCCACTACTCTGCCTGGTGCCACTGCATTTTCAAAATGTCTGCTGAGACTTCCCAGACTGCCAAGACCCATGAGGGTACCTCAGGAAGTCTTGGCAGTGGCGTACCAAGGGGGAGGCGGTGGGGGCGGTCTGCCCCGGGTGCACGCTGCTGGGGGGGGGGGGGTGCCGCATGCCTGTCAGCTCCGCTCATTCCATGCTCCCTCTGCCCCAGAACAGGTTACTTCCTGTTCCGGAGCAGAGGGAACATGGAACGAGCGAAGCTGACAGGCGCGCGGCACCCCCCCCCCCCCCCCCAGCAGGTAAAAATGCACCCGGGGGGGTGTCCTTTCGCCAGGGGGAGGGGGTGTCCTTTCGCCGGGGGTGGGGGGGTCACGCTGCACCCGGGGGGGGGGCACATCGGCAATCCGCCCCGGGTGTCAGCCACCCTAGGAACGTCACTGAGTCTTGCCAGCCATTTTGAAAACACAGCGGCGTAGGGCAGAGCTGCGGCAGTGGGAAGAATAGAGTGGGGATCTTTCCTGCCTCCGAAGAGGTCACTAGACCACCAGGGTCCTTCAAGGTAGAACTGGGAGGGGGGAGCGGTGTGTGGATAGGGGGGCACAGGCAATGCCGGGGGGGGGGGTACCCAATGACCCTTACTGCCCGGTGGCCCAGAGCCCTGTCAGTCTGCCCCTGGATCTGGGCATCTTGCGGCAATGCCACTGCCTTCAGTAGGAAGTAGATCCCCAGGTCACCAGGGTAACCCCAGGCAAAAATCTCTGGGGACAGCAAACTGCCAGATACTTAGATCAGCTGATACTGCAAATCTACATTAATAACACCAATAACAGAATGTGTCCTAAGCTGCCGGCATGTCTTTCTCCCACAGGCTCTGCTGCAGGTAGCCAAGAACTTGTTCACCCACTTAGGTAAGTCTCTTCTGTCCCCGCTTTGACTTTTTTTGAGGGTGATAAAGGTGGGAGGTGGTGGCTGTTACGTTGTGATGATGGCTGATGAGGGATTTTGTTGTGAGCTTTACGCTAGAAAGAACAGGAAGTGCTGATCCTGGAGGTCACATGGAGGGGCGTAATCGAACGGCGCCGGCCATCTACATGGGCGGCCATCTATATGGCCGGCTCCGCAAAGAGAGGTCCCGAACCATATTATCGAAAAAGATGGCCGGCCATCTTTCGTTTCGATAATACGGTTGGGGCCGGCCAAATGTCAGAGATGGCTGGGTTTGAGATGGCCGGCATCGGTTTTCGCCAGTAATGGAAACCGATGCCGGCCATCTCAAACCAGGCCAAATCCAAGGCATTTGTAGTGCACTGGTCCCCCTGACATGCCAGGACACCAACCGGGCACCCTAGGGGGCACTGCAGTGGACTTCAAAAATTGCTCCCAGGTGCATACCTCCCTTACCTTGTGTGCTGAGCTCCCCAAATCCCCCCCAAAACCCACTCCACACAACTGTACACCATTACCATAGCCCTTATGGGTAAAGGGGAGCACCTACATGTGGGTACAGTGGGTTTTCGGGGTGGTTTGGAGGGCTCCCATTTACCACCACTAATGTAACAAGTATGGGGGGGATGGGCCTGGGTCCACCTGCCTGAAGTGCACTGCACCCAGTAAAAACTGCCCCAGGAACCTGCATACTGCTGTGATGGAGCTGGGTATGACATTTGAGGCTGGCAAAAAAATAATTTTTCATTTTTTGGGGGGTGGGGGGGTGGGAGGAGGTTGGTGACTACTGAGGGAGTAAGGGGAGGTGATCCCCGATTCCCTCCGGTGGTCCTCTGGTCATTTGGGGCACTTTTTGGAGACTTGGTCCTAAAAATAAATGGACCAAGTGAAGCCAGCCAAGTGCTCGTCAGAGCCGGCCTTCTTTTTTCCATTATCTGCTGAAGCCGGCCATCCCTTAACCACGCCCCCGTCCCACCCTCGGTACACTGCCGACACGCCCCCTTGAACTTTCGCCGGCTCTGCGACGGAAACCAGTTGAAGCTGGCCAAAATTGGCTTCCGATTATACCGATTTGGCCGGGTTTGGGAAATGGCCAGCCATCTCCCGATTTGTGTCAGAAGATGGCCGACCTTCTCATTCGAAAATGAGCTGGATGGTATCATAAGGCCAATGGGCATTAAACAGCAGGGTTCAGAAAGGGAAGGCTGCCAACTGGATCCAGATTCACAGGGCAGGGTTGATCCAGTCCTGGCTTTACCCCAGTGCATGCTGGGACTTGTAGTTTTGCTTTTCATAGGGAATGCAACGGGGAAATCAGAACTACAAGTCTCTGCATGCAACGAAGTAAACCCAGGACTGGATCAACCATGCATCCAGTTTGCAACCTTACAGAAAGGGCATGGCCACCTTCATTTATTGCACTTCATTTCTCTCCCTCCCCCTCAGCTACCAGCCAACTGGATTGTGGAACTTGCAGTGTTCCATATACCTATTGAAGAGACGGCTGAGAGGAGATATGACAGAGGTCTATAAAATAATGAGTGGAGTGGAACGGGTAGACGTGAATCATTTGTTTACTCTTTCCAAAAATACTAGGACTAGGGGGCATGCGATGAAGCTACAAAGTAATAAATTGAATACGAATCAGAGAAAAGTTTTCTTCACTCAATGTGTAATTAAACTCTGGAATTTGTTACCAGAGAATATGGTAAAGGCAGTTAGCTTAGCGGGGTTTAAAAAGGGTCTTGGCAGCTTCCTAAAGGAAAAGTCCATAGACCATTATTAAAATGGACTTAGGGAAATCCACTCCTTATTTCTGGGATAAGCAGCATAAAATGTATTGAGCTTTTCAGGGATCTTGCCAGGTATTTGTGACCTGGATTGGCCACTGTTGGAAACAGGATGCTGGGATTGATGGACCTTTGGTCCCAGTGTGGCAATACTTATGCACTTATATTGTCACATCGGATGTCACACAGTAGTGAAGGTTTCTAGGACCAAGTGACTTGTTACAGAGCTGGGCCTAGCTGTCTATCGAATTTGTCTTGATTTCCATCCCTTTTTGCAAGGCAGATTGTTCCAACATGGCCTGCGAGTCATTGCCTTTCCCTCGGGTCCTGTCCTGGCATGTTGCAGCGTCACGGGACATTTTCTGCCACAGAATAGGAATAAGAGTGTGGATTGCCGTAATAATGCTCATTAACTGGCCTAGTAATTTACAGAGAGGATTTTCAGGACATTAATATCACAGGGGGAAATTGTCAGTGGCTTTCTTCACTACCCTTTCATCAATTCCTTTCTTAAGGTGATCATTTTGAACCCATTGAAGATTGTTCGCATGTGTAAGCAGGGGCATAGCCAGACCTTGAGTTGGGAGGGGGCCACAGACCAAGGTGAAGGGGCCAGTGGCATAGCGAGGGCAGCTGCCACCCGGGGCAGTTCGCCGCTGCGCACCCCCCCCCCGGGTGCAGCATGACACCCCCCCTCGGCGCATCACCCAAGCCCCCCGAGTGCATTCTTGCCTGCTGTGTGCACGCCGCTGGGGGGGGGGTGTCGATTCCACTGGTTCCCTGCTCCCTCTGCCCCGGAACAGGAACCTGTTCCAGGGCAGAGGGAGCAGGAAACCAGCGAAGCCGACACACCCCACAGCGGCGTGCACCCGGGGCGAACCGCCCCCACCACCCCGTCCTTGCTACACCACTGGGAGGTGCTCATTTTGGTTGCCGCCTTGCCACCACCCCCCTGTGCTGCCTCGCAGCTCACTGCCATCGCTGTACATCTTGGCTGGTAGGGGTCCCCAACCCCCGTCGGCTGAAGACTTTGTCCAGCGCTGGTCTCTGGGGCTGCATTGCCTGCCCTGCTCTCTCTTCCCCTCACGTCCGGCACGCTCCTTTTAGCGAAACTGCTCAATTTCAGAAAAAGGAGCGTGCCCAATGCGAGGGGAAGAGAGAGCAGGGCAGGCAATGCAGCCCCAGAGACAAAGTCTTCAGCCGATGGGGGTTGGGGACCCCCTGCCAGCCAATCAGGGGCCCAGAGCAAATTGGGGAGGGGGGCCCAGGCCCCCGTGGCCTACACACCTGACTATCTAATCATTTTTGACTCTGAACACTGATAATATAAGCCGTGAGAGGAAAAATGTGCAATTAGCTGCATGTTGTTGTCACAATTTCGTCTACTTCCTCAGGCTGGTCTAGAGAATCAGAGCGTAGAATTCAAGCAGAGTGAAGTACCTACACCCAAAGAACATCACGGCCCTTTTTTACACTTGTGTTACTCAAGGAACGTGAGGCCAGCTGCCTTTGGGGTGGATCCGGAGTCTGTGCTTTAGTGCAAGGACAGAAGTAGAAGGGGTAAGAACAGTGCTGAGGACCTTGTTCAGAGTCACACAGCAGATCAGAACTGAGGCACAAAGATTTACCCAGAGGTAACACAGAGATTAAGTGACAAAGTCAGAACTAGTGCTGAGGTCCAGAGAGATAAACAGGGCAGTTCTAAAAACTAGGCTCCGGCATTTCCATAAATATCTCTATAGAATAATTGGTCAATCTGCCTCCCTGGATGGCTGGCTGGCTGGGTTCGTAACCGTATGCAAATGAGGCTACGTCACCTCGCCTCCAACGCTCCCTTCCCTCTCAGTGTCCCGCCCTCGCGGAAAGACGGAATGATGTCAGAGGACAGCGGGACACTGAGAGGGAAGGAAAGGGAAGGCTGGATGGAGGCGACGCGAACCGAGCCTGCCGCTTTCACTGCCGCCGCTGCGACCTGAGGTACAATGAACGTTGTAAAGGCAGGGTGGCAGGAAGGACACGAGGGCTGTTGTGGGAGACAAGGGTGGGCAGGTGAGGGCTGGAGTTGAACTCGACCTTCAGTGCTTAAAAGGGGGGTAGGTGGGGGCTGGGGCGAGTCACTGGACATGAATAGGATGGGATGGGAGGGCAGAGGAGAATCGCTGGACATGGATAGGAGGGGAGGGGAGACTTGCTCGTCATGGAAGGGAGGGCAGGGGTGAGAGGAGCAATCACTTACACGAGACTCACTGGACATGGAGGGAATGGGAGGGAAGAATCACTGGACATGGAGCGGAGGGCAGGGGAGAGAGGAGAACTCGCTTAGACGATAGCCTTCCTAGGCGCCGTTTCATTTTTCACGAAACGGGTTTGTTTTGCTTGTTTTAAACAAATATATACAATTCTGCAAATGCACAGTTAAAATTACATAGCGTGTATTGGCAAGAAGGCGGAGCAGGGTGGGGGTCTCATTTGTGTAACTTGCAGAACATTGTAAGTTATTCTGACACTGACCTACCAGCGCTAAGGCTGCTGCATGTGTTCACTTCACACCTAAATGTTAGAGGGCCAATATTCATAGTAGATGATGGCAGATAAAGACCTGCACGGTCCATGCTCAACCAGGACTAGCTAGTTAATAAGATGTAATGTAATATTGTTTACTGTAATGGGGAAAAGATTATCGTTTGACAGCTTTGGAGAAGGGGAATATGAAAGCATGAAGAAAAGGGAAACCCTAGAGAGTAATTTCAAGTTAATACTGCCCATTGGAGGACGTTTTGAGCAGTGTATGCGGCAAAACTAAAAAGCAAAGAGACAAATTCCTTGCTGAGAAATTGTTGGGTAGCATGAAGCCGCAGGGGAGCAGGGCTGAGACAAACTACGGTGTGATGGATTCCCTGAGAGCGAGAACAAGGTGACACGCTGCCACCGGTGATGTACAGAATGATCTCGGGATTTGTTGCCTTTATCTCAACCTTACATGGAATGAATAAAAAGACAGCAGAGAGAGGATTCTTCCCCCAAGGCAAGGCTGTGTGGATTTACGAGCCAAGATTGAATCAACACACTCAGCAAAGCCTGCCCGAAGTTGACAAATGGCTGTGTACCTTTTCAAGTAACACATTTCTGCCGCTGTCTCCACAGCAAGAAGGCAGGTTCCATCTGTCTTTATCTGCCGCGTGCAAGAGGCGATGTGAACTGGATGGGAGCCTGTGCCCACGGTCGCCCATCCCGGACAGGGAGAAGAGGAGACGGAGAGCTATAAGTCAGAGGAAAGCCTAGGAGGGTTACATACCAGCTCCATATTTTATGTTTATAGGGCAGGTTAACCCACATTTATTTTTCTTTTGCCAAGGGATGCATGAGTTTGTGGTCCTTCTTTGAGAAATCAGAATAGCAAGTCTATGCAGGTAGTTGACTAGGCATGGGTCAATGTGTTCTGATAAACTGGACCAGTTAGTAAGTCCCAGGGCTTGGTAGATATGAATGTAAATGTGACACCCTCTTCTGAGCATCTCTGGGTCTGGGGATGACCTGGCAGGAGTCTCCCTTGGGCAGGTTCTGTCAGTTCCGCAAATGATTGGCACTTGATATCTCTACCTGGGGAAGAAAAGAGTTGGGATTTCCTGCCTCCCCTCCCAACCAAAATTCGTCTCCAATCAATATTCAGCTGGTGGTGGTCGGCATTTTTTTTAAACACTAAGTGTCGCTGGTGAAATTAGCACCAGATATTCAGTACTGAGCCATGTGGGGGGCACCAGAACTGAATATCGGGGGCTAATAGCCTGACAACTACCATCGGAGCTTTTGTGGGTCCAAGCCGATGTTCACCTGGGACAGTTATCCGGGCCCCAGCTGAATATCGTCCAGGACCCACATGACTAAGTCCTGCCTCCCGATGCATCCCCCTCCTTCCCTTCCCCCTCCCCCAATCTGCGAGAGTCACTGGATTACTGCGAGCTGCCATGAGAGGTCATGGAAGCTATTTTCTGTAGGCAGCCGCAAGGGGCAGGAGCGACTGCTTCACTCCTGCCCCCATCGTCCCCACTAGATCACCAGGGATGGAAGATAGGCCCCCGAGGTCCTATCTGGACTGGGGAGGTTGAGGGGATGTTCCAGAGGGGTGAGGGAAGGAGCAGAGAAGGAGGGAGACTACACTGAGGGTGGGAGGGGGATTGCTGGACTTTAAAGAAAAAGTTACACGGGTCAGAGCTGATATTCAGTGCCTGGACTCACAAAGCTAACCTAGCCAAGTTAGGACAGCTCAAAAGCTTTAAATAGGACACTTAGCTGTGGAGGTCCAGCAATGAATATTGCCGGCATCTACATAACCGCTGGCTCCGCCCCAATGCTGCTCCTGTACCGCCCCTGACCTGCCTATTTTTTATGGGTGTCAGAGCCAATATTCAGCGGCATTGCCTGGTTAAATATCACTACATATCGGCATTTGAGCAGACCCAGGTGATTTAAGTGGGCCAGAGCCTCTCCAGCTCACTTAGACCACTCTGAATATCGGCCGGGCCTGTGAATGACAGTTATTGAATTATTTACAAATTATGTTACATGCACCCCCTTGCTGCCTGCACCCGGGGCGGACCTCCCCCACCACCCCGCCCTTGGTGCACTACTGCTCTCCCCTCTCAGTCAAACGCCCAAAAGAGAGAGATCCTATATAGAATCTCTATAGCATTGACGATCTGATGGCTCTGAATTCTCCAGGGAGGTCACAGCTAGCCTGCCCCAATTATATTCAGGTGAGAAGTTTTCCCTGACCCCCCTGACCAGTTTCAGTTTTTTTCATTTAGTGTGTGTGCTTTATTAACCCCAACTGTATTCACCAATTTTAATAGATAATTATCCCCCACATGTGTAAATGTAAATCACTAGTTTGCCTTTCCTTACAGTGAAACAATAGTATCCAGCCCACTCTGCCTTTCACCTAGTTCACTGAATGTATCAAAATGTTATTTTCTCAGAGGCTGCTGAGTTATAATGCTCTCTTTCTTTCTCATACAATTTACCTCAGCCAGAAAGCTCTCCTGCCTTCCAAAATCACTTTAACCAAGGATTTCATTTTCCTTATATTTCTCTAAACACTTTTCCTTTAAGAGGAGTAGGGGGTTCATAAGGTTAACATAAGAACATAAGAGTAGCCATACTGGGTCAGAACAATGGTCATTCTAGCCCAGTATCCTGTTTTCCAAACAGTGGCCAAGCCAGGTCACAAGTACCTGGCAGAAAAACCCAAATCGTGGCAACATTCCATGTAGAACCCCAAAGATTAGCAAGATTCTGGAATCCTAGAGTGACGAGATTCCATGCAGAATCTCAGAGTAGTAACATTCCATGTAGAACCCCAAAGAATAGCACGATTCTGGAATCCTAAAGAGTGACAAGATTCCATGAAGAATCTCAAAGAGTAGCAACATTCCATGTAGAACCCCAAAGAATAGCACGATTCTGGAATCCTAAAGAGTGACAAGATTCCATGCAGAATCTCAGAGTAACAACCTTCCATACTACAAATCCCAGGTCAAGCAGTTGCTTCCCCATGTCTGTCTCAATAGCAGACTATGGACTTTTCCTCCAGGAATCTGTCCAAACCTTTATTAAACCCAGATACGCCAACCGCTGTTACCACCTCCTCCCACAAAGAGTTCCAGAGCTTAACTATTTGTTGGGTGAAAAAATATTTCCTCCTATTTGTTTTAAAAGTATTTCCATGTAACTTCCTCGAGTGTCCCCTAGCCTTTGTACTTTTGGAACAAGTAAAAAATCGATTTACTTCTAATCGTTCTACACCACTCAGGATTTTGTAGACCTCAATCCTATCTCCCCTCATCCGTCTCTTTTCCAAGCTAAATAGCCCTAACCTCTTTAGCCTTTCCTCATACGAGAGGAGTTCCATCCCCTTTATCATTACGGCGACCAAAACTGAACGTAATACTCAAGGTGCGGACGCACCATGGAGCGATACAGAGGCATTATAGTATTTTCGGTCTTATTCACCATCCATTTCCTAATAATTCCTAGCATCCCTTAGCCACTGACTCTCCATGTGACAAGCAGTAAGTCGGTTTATGTATCTGTTCCTCAGTTTACCTGTTTGTAATTGAGCAGTAATAACAGTTTCTCATCTTCTCCGGAAGCTGTCCTGTAATCCAGGAAGCAGCCATGTCCATGAGAGAGTTAAACTGCAGGTGTGTGTTGTGCCAGTAGGGGGCACTGTGAGACAGGAAGCAAAAGCCCTCAGAACCAAGCTGATGTTGAATAGGTTCCATGAACTGTAGATGCTCCTGTGTTACTAATCCACCTCCAGTCTCTCTTGTGAATAAATAGCTGATGCCCAAGTCACCCCAAGGTGCCTGCCTGTGTTTTTCTGAAGGGTCATTGCCATAAAGAGTGCTGGTGCTTTGGATGGAAAGTACTCTGTTATCCCAGCTGCGTTACAGTCCTCTTTCAAGCCTCTCTCAGAAAAGTTTCAGACGTTTATGTTTATTAGAGACTTAACTATTACTACTACTACTACTTATCACTTCTATAGCGCTACAAGGCATACGCAGCGCTGTACACCATACATGAAAAAGACAGTCCCTGCTCAAAGAGCTCACAATCTAAATATGGAATGTTGCTATTGGAATAGCAACATTCCATGTAGAATCTCAAGTAATAGCAACATTCCAGAATCTCAAATAGTAACAACGTTCCATGTTCCACTGCACTAACCACTAGGCTACTCCTCCACTAGCAACATTCCATCTAGAAGCCTGCCCTTGCAGATCAGCAACGCGGCCGCGCAGGCTTCTGTTTCTGTGAGTCTGACGTCCTGCACATACGTGCAGGACGTCAGACTCACAGAAACAGAAGCCTGCGCGGCCGCGTTGCTGATCTGCAAGGGCAGGCTTCTACATTACTACTACTACGTATCACTTCTATAGCGCTACAAGGCATATGCAATGCTGTACACCATACATGAAAAGACAGTCCCTGCTCAAAGAGCTCACAATCTAAATAGGACAGACAAACAGACAGAACAACTAAGAGGGAAGGGAATTAAAGAGGTGGGGATAAAAGGGTATAGGGCAAGTGAGTAGTGGTTAGGAGTCAAAAGCAGCGTCAAAGAGGTGGGCTTTTAGCCTGGATTTGAAAACAGCCAAAGATGGGGCCAGACTTACAGGCTCCGGAAGTCTATTCCAGGCTTGAGGTGCAGTGAGATAAAAGGAACAGAGTCTGGAATTAGCAGTAGAGGAGAAGGGGACAGACAAGAGAGATTTATCCACAGAACGGAGTACCCGAGGGGGGGCGTAGGGAGAGACAAGAGTGGAGAGGTACTGGGGAGTGGTAGAGTGAATGCACTTATAGGTCAGTAAGAGACGTTTGAATTGAATGCGGAAACAGATAGGGAGCCAGTGAAGTGACTCGAGGAGAGGGCTGATGTGAGCATAGCGACTCTGGCGGAAAATGAGTCGCACAGCAGATGTCCAACCACCACCTGAAACTGAACATGTCCAAGACCGAGCTCATCGTCTTTCCACCAAAACCCACTTCTCCTCTTCCTCCACTTTCTATCTCAGTTGATAACACCCTCATCCTCCCCGTCTCATCTGCCCGCAACCTTGGAGGCATCTTTGACTCCTCCCTCTCCTTCTCTGCGCATATCCAGCAGACAGCCAAGACCTGTCGCTTCTTCCTCTTTAACATCAGCAAAATTTGCCCTTTCCTCTCTGAACACACCACCCGAACTCTCGTCCACGCTCTCATTACCTCTCACCTTGACTACTGCAACTTACTCCTCACCGGCCTCCCACTTAGCCATCTATCCCCCCTTCAATCTGTTCAGAACTCTGCTGCACGTCTCATATTCTGCCAGAACTGATATACTCATATCACCCCTTTCCTCAGGTCACTTCACTGGCTTCCAATCAGATACCGCATTCAGTTCAAGCTTCTCCTTCTTACTTACAAATGCACTCAGTCTGCTGCCCCTCACTACCTCTCTACCCTCATCACCCCTTACGTTCCCGCCCGAAACCTCCGTTCACAGGACAAATCCCTCCTCTCATTACCCTTCTTCACCACCGCCAACTCCAGGCTCCGCTCATTCTGCCTCGCCTCACCCTATGCTTGGAACAACCTTCCTGAGCCCTTACGCCAAGCCCCCTCCCTGCCCGTCTTCAAGTCTTTGCTTAAAACCCACCTCTTCAATGCTGCATTCGGCACCTAACTCTTACCTTTCAGGAATTCCAGACTGCCCAATTTGACTGCCCCTATCGGTCTGACTGCTCACGCGTCTTTTAGATTGTAAGCTCTTTGAGCAGGGATTGTCCTTCTATGTTAAATTGTACAGTGCTGCGTAACCCTAGTAGCGCTTTAGAAATGTTAAGTAGTAGTAGTAGTAGGAGAGAGATGGCTAAGAGGGAGTCCGGTGAGAAGCAGGTTGCAATAACCTAGACGAGAGGTGATAAGAGTGTGAATAAGGGTTCTGGTAGAGTGTTCAGAGAAGAAGGGATGGATTTTGTTGATGTTAAAGAGAAAGAAACGACAGGTTTTGGCGATTTGCTGAATGTGAGCAGAGAAGGAGAGACAGGAGTCGAAGATGACCCCAAGGTTACGAGCTGATGAGACAGGGAGAATGAGAGTGCCATCCACAGAAATAGAGAAAGGGGGAAGAGGAGAGGTGGGTTTAGGGAGAAAGATGAGGAGCTCGGTTTTGGCTATTCTGCCTTTATTAAATGAGTAGGTCAAAGTAACGTACAGACCATAAATAACGCCTTAAAATCAGTGCTGAAAAGCCATGCGGTTAACATAATTCTATAAACTATGCCTAAAGGTATGCATAGTTTATAGAATATGCTCCCGCACCGTTCTCCCATTTATGTTACCTAAAACCAGGCCTAAATACCCGCGCCTAAGTTAGGCACAACTCGGGTGTATTCTATAATAGTGCGCATCGTTTTTGAAATGCCCACAACCCACCCTCATCCCACGCCCATGGTCATGCCCCCTTCTCAACTGCGCGCATTAGAATTTACACACACCACATTATAGAATATGCCTAGAAATGTGTATGCGTAAATTCTAATTAAAGCCAATGAGTGATGCTAATTGATAGTTAAGTACCAATTATCAGCGCAGTTTGGCTTGTTAATCAATTACATTGGTCATACAATCAAATTAACACACACAACTTAAGGTGCCATATATAGATTCTGGGGATAATTCAATAAAAAGAGCTCCAATCAAAATATAGGAATGATAAAACAGACACTTTTAGCTCAAACAACAAAGAAAAGACAGTAGATTCAATAAAAAGAGGGCTTATCAATTGCACAATCAGATATCTTTTCTATTATTCTCGTGTACTTAACTTTTACCCTCTCTAACAATATTCTGTATTCCTATTCCTATTTAAGCCGCATTGAACCTGCTTTGAGTGGGAAAGCGCGGGATACAAATGTAATAATCAATACATCTCTCTATATATAAAAGGCACCTCCAACGTTCTAATTGAAGCCTCCAGCCGGAAACTTGAGGTGGCATAGATATGCGGTTTAGCAAGTAGCACTAAAACAAGCAGAGAGAAATAGCTGAGGGAGATAATTGTTTTCTCAAGCACCTGGAGTGGTTGCCCTGGGTGATTAACAAGGTCAGCTGGGGGTGTGCACAGCTAACTCGACTGGGACTCGGAGGGGGGACGACCCTGGAACTGGGGAGGAGGGAGGGGGACCCTGGAACTGGGGAGGAGGGAGGGGGACCCTGGAACTGGGAGGGAGGAGGGAGTGATGGGCCCCTGGCACACACTCTGATTCTCGTACATACACTGTCACAGACACACTCGCACCCAGTCACACTCTCTCTGTCACACACACACACACACTCTCTCTCTCAAACATACACACTCCGAGGAAAACCTTGCTAGCGCCCGTTTCATTTGTCTGAAACGGGCCTTTTTTTACTAGTAAATAAATAAATAACAACTCAATACTCAGGACTGGGGGGCAGGCATCAGAAAGCCGCTTGCAAAAAATAAGTCTTCGGAGCCATTTTAACTTATATTTATTTCTTATTTTTAGCATTTCAAATTCTACAGTCACATCTAATATAACTGAGGAAAACAGGAAAAAAAATCTTTCTGAAAGAATATAGAACTCAGGAAAATTCTAATAACAGTCATCCACTATTCTAGATAATAGGACCAAGATATGGAAATTGCAAAGTAAAAGGAAATTTTTAACAGGACGGATACAAAATTTCAGAGGTAGAGCTCAGCCAGCCCAACAATGTTCCCTAAATTAGCTACGAGAGTCATGTCTGTATTATCAGCTCTTCACTGGAAACCATAAATTCTAATAATTGCTTAGGATTTATTTTTTATTTTTTTTGTTACATTTGTAGCCCGCGCTCACTAAAGGCCTAGGAATTAGTCTGAAAACTAAGGCAATAGGTACAAGGAAATCGAAGGAAAAAAAAGTCATTCCCAGAGCTTGAGCCCAAGAGATGAAGAGCCGAGAACTCCTGGCGCCGCTTCTGGGTAAATTCTAATTTAATCCCAAGAATTCATAAGCTATGTAACAGAAATACCATTTTAGAACAGTGTCCCTGTCCGGTTCTAAGACAAACATCAGTAAAAGAATAGTCAGCTGGTTTATCAGCTCCAGAGATAGATTCCAAAATAGGTGATAAATTCACTTCCTGATGATTTTCACTCTTTTATGTTTTGTTTTTTTGTTACATTTGTACCCCGCACTTTCCCACTCGTGGCAGGCTCAATGCAGCTTACATGGGGCAATGGAGGATTAAGTGACTTGCCCAGAGTCACAAGGAGCTGCCTGTGCCTGAAGTGGGAATTAAACTCAGTTCCTCAGGACCAAAGTCCACCACCCTAACCACTAGGCCACTCCTCCACTGTTGCTAGTGTTGGAGATTCTACATGGAATGTTGCTATTCCACTAGCAACATTCCATGTAGAAGGCTGCGCAGGCTTCTGTTTCTGTGAGTCTGACATACGTGCAGGACGTCAGACTCACAGAAGCAGAAGCCTGCGCGGCCACATTGGTGATCTGCAAGGGCCAACTTCTACATGGAATGTTGCTAGTGGAATAGCAACATTCCATGTAGAATCTCCAATAGTAGCAACATTCCATGTAGAATCTCCAATAGTATCTATTTTATTTTTGTTACATTTGTACCCCGCGCTTTCCCACTCATGGCAGGCTCAATGCAGCTTACATATTGTATACAGGTACTTATTTGTACCTGGGGCAATGGAGGGTTAAGTGACATCATCAAATAATTTGCCCTGACTAATGGTGATAATGCTTCAGGTGAGAGCTTAAGTACTTCTTTAAAGTATTTTCTAACCATCTCAACTGGTGTAATTAAAGGTGATCTTGGAAAGTTTAAAAATCTCAAAGTATTTTTTTTTTCAATTGATTTTCCATGTATTCCACTTTCCTACTAGTATAATTCTTATCCTTTATAAGAGTCCCACAGATTCCTTGTAACTTGGACACCTTATTCTCCAAATTGGCTGTCACATAATGCCTGAGCACCACCCCTAGAACCAACCTGGGGTTAACCATGTGGCCACCTGGAGGGTCCTACCCAGCACTGCCCAGGCCTGCCTGCACCTACACACGTGTGCCTATACAGACATACCCTTCACTGGGTCCCACTTGCCTCTGGGTGAACCTCCCACCCACAAGTTATTCCCCGGTGTTTTCTAGAGACACTGGGAGCCACAATCCTGGGGCCCCACAGTTCCTAGAAAACACTCACAGACCGAGAACACAAACTTCCAGGATTCTTAGTCAGTCCAGGACAACAGAGCTAACAAACTAATAGGTTTATTATTAAAAATAAAAAAAAGTAGAACAGTGAACTCTAAAAGTTTTAAAATAGCAAACAAGAACAGGTAAAATAAGAATTTAATGTTAAATCTAACTGAACACGTTTTACTACCTAAGAAGTACCTGGGGAGATCAGGAAAAGAAACTGCTCACATGAATTGAACGGGGTCTCAGTGCAGAAGTCTGGTTCCTTCATACTCCCAACTGGGGAGTTCTAGCACATTCTGGGCTAGGTCTTTAGCTTCAGGGCCAATCAGGGCATAGAGCATTAGTGCTGAGGATGTTTGGCCAATGACGCTACTTTTATGCTCAGGGATTTTCCTCTTTTCTTTGGGGAAGATAAGCTAGAAAGAAAACAGACCTCTTTTACAGCTATAATGCAGAGGTCAGACGCCACTTGCTGACCAATCAAGAGAAATACACTGAAGGGAAGAAAAATGTCATAGGGCAGCTTTACAAATCACAAAGCATGAAAGTCCCCAGTTCTGCCTGAGACTGGGCAGTCAATGTTCCAGACACCATGGCTGTGGGAAGTCATGTATACTCTGAATTTAATATGCCATTTTACATTTTTTAAATGATAGTTTGGAGCAAATGAACAACGGTAATTCACTCCGTAACATAGAGCCAACACACAAAATAAAAAGCAGCAGTTAAATTAAAATGATGCCCCACACGCCCGTGTTTCGGCTGACAAGGGCTGCTTCAGGGAATACGCTGTCTGAACAGAGACCCCCCTGGAGTTTGGAGGTCCAGTACTGCCTTTTGGTGAACCATAAAAGATGTTTTACCCCTGAAGCAAACCATACCGGGTGAAACACGGCCGTGTCGGGCATCATTTTAATTTAACTACTAATAAAGTTCTTTTTTCATCTTCCTTGGAATGTTTGCTGATGAATCCTGCTTCTTATGCAAAGGAGGTTAGTTTTGTAATGATTAGGGTCCTGACATTTTGCTGTTTCCCTAGCTTGCGAATGCTTTCTGGGTGTGTTCCACAATATGCCAATTCACAGATTTTCTGCGTCAAATCAAACCACTGTACTTGACAAGTTCTGAGTATCTACAGATTTTTTTCATGTCAACAGTATATGCTGTATTTTGTGGTTTCATCTTCTTCCACACCATACAGTAGCCACCTGGTCTGACCTTTAACTTCCCTTTCTTGCACCCTTCTCAGTTGTGGGTGGAGCCAGAGAGATATGGAAATCCCCAAGTAATGTGTGGGGTGGCAGTGGATTCTCATCCCTCAGATCCAATGTTGCCGCGCCCAATTGGGCTCCTTCCCGTGACCCGCTGCGGCTTTTTCACGCTGCATGCGGGTTGCGGGATTTTGGGCGGCTTCTTGCCCCGCCGGCGGGTTTTTTTGTCCGCCGCGGTTTTTTCTGCGGCCACGATGATGTCATTTGTATGCAAATGGCCTCATTAATATTTATTAATGAAGTCATTCATATGCAAATGACCTCGTTACTATTTATTAATGATGTCATTCACATGCAAATTAACTTTGTGCGGTTTGGGGCGTGAACATTTTTTCCCTGTGGCAATACTGCTCAGACCTCAGGATGCCCTCGTTCTGTCACTTTCATAAATCCAGTGCAAGAACTCCCAAATTGGTTTTGTTTTGGGGATATCCAGAATGAATATTCATAACATATATGTTCCTGTAGCTGGTCTAGGATTTCTGATTATTTACATTTTTTGGTTCCTCCCCTTCTCCTAATAAAAAAAACACTCCTACTTTAATGCATTTTGAATTGCATATTTTAGACAGCAGGATGTGAAACGTTTACTGTGCAAGGGTGTGAAGACTTTTACAAAGCAGTGTACACCTGAAAAAAGATGTGTCCGTCTCCAGGCTACAGGAGGGGCACCAAAGAGCACTCTGCCAGCATGTCTTTTGCCTGTGACTAAGGGTAGCATTTTCTTTCCCTTCAGATGATGTGTCTGTGCTGTTGCAGGAGATTATCACAGAAGCCAGGAACCTTAGCAATGCAGAAATGTGAGTTCCATCCCCTTACCCCGGGGTTGTTTTTTTAATTTGAAGTCAATCAATGGAACAGTTTGTATTACCAGAAACTAACAAAAACAAGGTTGGGATTTTTTAGGGGGGGGGGTCATATTTTGAAACCAGCGGAAGAAATGTGAGGTAATACTGTATTGTACAGTTTTAAGTTGTAGTATGACGTGGAGGGGCATAATTGAACGAAAACATCTATCTCCATGGGCGTTTATCTCTGAGAACGGGTCCATGAAGGGGCGGACCGAACCGTATTTTCGAAAAAAATAAACGTCCATGTTTTATTCAACAATTTGTGAGCTGGGCGTTTTTGTTTTTCAGTGATAATGGAAAATGAAAGCGCCCAGCTCAAAAACGAATAAATCCAAGGCATTTGTTCGTGGGAGGGGCCAGGATTTGTAGTGCACTGGTCCCCCTCACATGCCAGGACACCAACCGGGCACCCTAGGGGGCACTTTTACAAAAACAAAAAAAAAAAGGTAAAAGAGCTCCCAGGTGCATAGCACCCTTCCCTTGTGTGTTGAGCCCCCCCAAATCCCCCTCAAAACCCACTGCCCACAAGTCTACACCATTACTATAGCCCTAAGGGGTGAAGGGGGGCACCTACATGTGGGTACAGTGGGTTTGGGGGGGTTGGACGACTAAGCATTAAGCAGCACAATGGTAACAGGTAGGGGGGGATGGGCCTGGGTCCACCTGCCTGAAGTCCACTGCACCCCCTAACAACTGCTCCAGGGACCTGCATACTGCTGCCAGGGAGGTGGGTATGACATTTGAGGGTGAAAATAAAAAGTTGTGAAATATCATTTTTTGTGGTGGGAGGGGGTTAGTGACCACTGGGGGAGTCAGGGGAGGTCATCCCCGATTCCATCTGGTGGTAATCTAGTCATTTAGGGCACTTTTTGGGGCCTTATTCGTGAAAAAACAGGGTCCAGGAAAAGTGCCCTAAATTCTAGCTACAAACGCATACTTTTTGTCCATTATCGGCGAAAGGCGCCCATCTCTCCTCGGCCGATAACCACGCCCCAGTTCCACCTTCGCCACGCCTCCGACACGCCCCCGTCAACTTTGTATGCTTCCGCGATGGAGTGCAGTTGAAAACGTCCAAAATCGGCTTTCCATTATACCGATTTATTAGTTTTTGTGAGATAAACATCTATCTCCCGATTTGGGTCGAAATCTAGGCGTTTTTCTCTTTCAATTATAAGGTGGATAGTTTGCTATTAATTTTATATTATTATGTTATTATTGTATGTTACTTTGTAATAACCCACCTCTTTACCACTGCTTTTGACTCCTAACTCACTTGCCCTGTCTTTTTATTTGCCCTTAATTGTTCTGTCTGTTTACCTGTCTTATCTAGATTGTAAGCTCTTTGAGCAGGGACTGTCTGTTTGTGTATGGTGTACAGCGCTGCGTATGCCTTGTAGCGCTATAGAAGTGATAAGTAGTAGTAGTAATGTAGAAGCCTGCCCTTGCAGATCAGCAACGCGGCCGCACAGGCTTCTGTTTCTGTGAGTCTGACGTCCTGCACGGCCGCGTTGCTGATCTGCAAGGGCAGGCTTCTACATGGAATGTTGCTACTGGAGGAGTAGCCTAGTGGTTAGTGCAGTGGAACATGGAATGTTGTTACTATTTGAGATTCTGGAATGTTGCTATTACTTGAGATTCTACGTGGAATGTTGCTACTAGTTGAGATTCTACATGGAATGTTGCTGTTGCTACTGTTGGAGATTCTACATGGAATGTTGCTATTCCACTAGCAACATTCCATATTTAGATTGTGAGCTCTTTGAGCAGGGACTGTCTTTTTGTGTATAGTGTACAGCGCTGCGTATGCCTTGTAGCGCTATAGAAATGATAAGTAGTAGTAGTATGGCGGGGCACGAAAGGGGCAGGGCGGGGCATGTGTCCTTCTTTTTGGGGGACAAAATATGGTAACCCTAACTTTATCAGAAATATTGGTGGTGCTCTGAAGTTCCCACAGTGCTGGAATCTTCACAGGGTGGAATTTAATGGTGGTGATTCAGAGGAGCTGAAACAAATCTCAGGGAACCCGGAACAGGCCAAACTGACAAAGAGTGGCAAATCACCTGGGGTGGATGGTATACACTTTAGAACACTAAGGGACTCGTTTCCAAAACAGAAAAATGTCCAAAAAGCAGCACATGAACTTTTGTTGTTGTTTTTTTGCCAAAACGTCCAAATCCCTATTTTTTTTCAAAACCCATTTTTAACATGGTTTTCTATGCAGTTCGTATACAGTGTGTACAGATCACAAGGGGGCATATTAGGGGGCAGGATTTGGACATTCCTAAAACATAGACATTTTTCTGCCATAATGGAACAAAGCAAAAACCTCTGGGGTTAAAAGTTAGACATTTTGGTCTAGACATGTTTCAATCACAATTAAGTTACAAAAAGGTGCCCTCTATTACCAAATGGAGTGGAGGAGTGGCCTAGTGGTTAGGGTGGTGGACTTTGGTCCTGGGGAACTGAGGAACTGAGTTCGATTCCCACCTCAGGCACAGGCAGCTCCTTGTGACTCTGGGCAAGTCACTTAACCCTCCATTGCCCCATGTAAACCGCATTGAGCCAGCCATGAGTGGGAAAACGCAGGGTACAAATGTAACAAAAATAAAATAGATACTATTGGAGATTCTACATGGAATGTTGCTATTCCACTAGCAACATTCCATGTAGAAGGCTGCGCAGGCTTCTGCTTCTGTGAGTCTGACGTCCTGCATGTACATGCAGGACGTCAGACTCACAGAAGCAGAAGCCTGCGTGGCCACATTGGTGATCTGCAAGGGCCGACTTCTACATGGAATGTTGCTAGTGGGACTCTGGGCAAGTCACTTAACCCTCCATTGCCCCATGTAAGCCACATTGAGCCTGCCATGCATGGGAAAGCGCGGGGTATAAATGTAACAAAAAAAAATGAGCCCCCCCCCCCCCCACACACACACACATATATACACCCACCCACCCCCTTACTCCCCAGGTGACACATGCTCAATTTGATTAAAACAAGCATGCGGGACATGATGGTAAGATAGAGCAGGGAAGGCAATGTGGCAGAGACCAGCACTGGACAAACGCTTCAGCCCTCACCAACTCAGATATGTGCAGTGGACCAAAATGTGCCCCCCCCCCCCATTTTGGGCCCTAGCCCCCTCCCACCTCAAGGTCTGTCTATGCCTCTGTTTTATCCATCTTTGGCTTAGTCAGTAACTGCAGAGGCAATGGGAGGTTTATTTTTATTTATTTTATTTGTTGCATTTGTATCCCACATTTTCCCACCTATTTGTAGGCTCAATGTGGCTTACATAGTACCGGAGAGACGTTACAGACTCCGGTGTAAACAATACGGTCTGTGCCCTAAAGAGGACAGTACAAATAAAAAAGTAGCACATATGAATTTATCTTCTTGGGCAGACTGGATGGACCGTGCAGGTCTTTTTCTGCCGTCATCTACTATATTACTATGTAAGATAAAAGTTCATGTGGCACAGCCACACTAGGGAATCGTACAACGGAAGAGTTGTGTTATGTCCATTACGTTCTTTAGTTTTGTTGTGTTGCAGAGATCAGGCATTTAAGTTGGATCGGTAGGGTATGCCTTTTTAAACAGGTTACTTTTTAGTTTTTTCCCGAAGTTTAGGTGGTTGTAAGTAGTTTTCAAGGCGTTCCACAGTTGTGTGCTTATGTAGGAGAAACTGGATGCGTAAATTGATTTGTATTTGAGTCCTTTGCATCTTGGGTAGTGCAGATTTAGATATGTTCGTGTTAAGTGACTTGCCCAGAACTGCAGTGGGAATTGAACCCAGTTCCCCAGGATCAAAGTCCACTACACTAACCAGTAGGCTACTCTTCAACTAGCAACATTGCATGTAGAATCTCAGATAGGTAAATGGAAATGGGACTTGATATACCGCCTTTCTGTGGTTTTTGCAAATACATTCAAAGCAGTTTACATAGTATATACAGGTACTTGTATATGGAGGGTTAGGTGACTTGCCCAGAATCACAAGGAGTTGCAGTGGGAATCTTACTGAACCCAGTTCCCCAGAATTAAAGTCTGCTGCACTAACCACTAGGCTACTCCTCGACTAGCGACATTCAAGCTAGAATCTCAAGTAGGGAAAGGGAAATGGGACTTGATGTACCCCCGTTCTGTGGTTTTTGCAACTGCATTCAAAGCAGGTTACATAGTACATATAGGTACTTATTTGTACCAGGGGCAATGGAGGGTTAAGTGACTTGCCCAGAGTCAAAGGGTGCCACAGTGGGAATTGAGCCCGGTTCCGTTTCTTGGGCCACTACACTAGCCATTAGGCTACTCCTCCACTCCAGGAGTCTTTCCTGGCTGTTTAAATTATTATTCCCTATCATCAAGCCGATCAAACCATAGACTGGTGGGTTGTGTCCATCTACCAGCAGGCGGAGATAGAGAGCAATCTTTTGCCTCCCTATATGTGGTCATGTGCTGCCGGAAACTCCCCAGTATGTTCTCTATCTCAGCAGGTGGTGGTCACACAGCAGCAGCTCTGGCTAGGTCTCCAAGCCTAATTGTTTAGGTTTTGTTGAGTACCTGGGGTTGAGGACTCTTCGTGAGCAAGTGCAAACCTGGAGGTGCCAGGTCCCTCCTTTTCTCCCCCCTCCCGCTGGCTCCGTTAAACAAAAAAAACATTTTTTTTTAATGTTCAAAAAGGCTCAACGTGGCTTACATTATGCTGTAATGGCAATCGCCATTTCCGGATGCAGAATTACAAATGGTATTGCACTAAGGTGCATACATACATGGTAAAGAAGAATACATTATGGTATTGCATAGAGGTTTCTGAGTGATAGATTGAATAGTAGCATAAGTTAGGTCATCGACTATAGAGAGATCATTTTCGACATAAGGATTAAAGTGGTAGTGCGTATTCATTAGTAGCAATGAGGTTAAACAGTCAAATGACAAGAGTTCGGTTTTGTCTAGTTCATGTAAAGTCTAATTATTTAGGATCTAGGATGGATCGTTATGGTATGCCTTCTTGAACAGGTCAGTTTTCAGTAGCCTTCGGAAGATTGTTAGGTCTTGCGTTGTTTTTACGGCCTTCGGTAGTGCGTTCCATAGTTGCGTGCATATGTAGGAGAAGCTGGTTGCGTATGTGGATTTTTATTTTAGTCCTTCGAATATCAGGCAGATAGTTTTTCAAACACACGTACACGTTGCAACTCCGCTCCAGCTCTTTACAAATTGCGTCTCCAAGAACACCTGTGCTCAGATCACATAACGGCTGTATCTTCCTGAAATTAAACATGACCAAAACTGAGCTTCTCATTTTTCCCCCCAAACCCACTCCCCCCCGTTTTCTATTTCTGTTGATGGCTCTCTCATTCTCCCTGTCTCCTCAGCCCGAAACCTTGGGATCATCTTTGACTCTTCTCTCTCCTTCTCTGCTCATATCCAGCAGATCGCCAAGACCTGTTGTTTCTTTCTTTACAACATCCGTAAAATCCGCCCCTTTCTTTCCGAGCACTCTACCAAAACCCTCATCCACACCCTTGTCACCTCTCGTTTAGACTACTGCAATCTGCTTCTTGCTGGCCTCCCACTTAGTCACCTCTCCCCTCTCCAGTCGGTTCAAAACTCTGCTGCCCGTCTCGTCTTCCGCCAGGGTCGCTTTACTCATACTACCCCTCTCCTCAAGACCCTTCACTGGCTCCCTATCCGTTTTCGCATCCTGTTCAAACTTCTTCTACTAACCTATAAATGCACTCACTCTGCTGCTCCCCAGTATCTCTCCACACTCGTCCTTCCCTACACCCCTTCCCGTGCACTCCGCTCCATGGATAAATCCTTCTTATCTGTTCCCTTCTCCACTACTGCCAACTCCAGACTTCGCGCCTTCTGTCTCGCTGCACCCTACGCCTGGAATAAACTTCCTGAGCCCCTACGTCTTGCCCCATCCTTGGCCACCTTTAAATCTAGACTGAAAGCCCACCTCTTTAACATTGCTTTCGACTCGTAACCACTTGTAACCACTCACCTCCACTACCCTACTACTACTACTATTTAGCATTTCTATAGCGCTACAAGGCATACGCAGCGCTGCACAAACATAGAAGAAAGACCCTCCTCTCCTCCTTCCTGTACACATTAATTGATTTACTTGCTTTATTTTTTGTCTATTAGATTGTAAGCTCTTTGAGCAGGGACTATCTTTCTTCTATGTTTGTGCAGCGCTGCGTACGCCTTGTAGCGCTATAGAAATGCTAAATAGTAGTAGTAGTAGCATCTATTTCCACGTGTTAGTATCCATGTGCAATGTTACAGGAGTGTGTTTTAATGTGTCACACTTGATTTATACAGTGAAAAAGATTTTATAAAATTACCTGGAAGGGGGGGGGGGGGGGATATATATACAGAAAGAGTTTTAAAAATAAAATTGCAGAGCTGTAATTATTTGTGAAAGTATATACACACAGGAAGTGTCCACCTGTTCTTATTGCAGGGGATCCCAGGGAGTAGTTGAGGCCAGGAGAGGTGGGGTTGCCATGTCACATGCAATTCACGCTGAAATGGTTAAACCCTTTTTTGTCCTGTTCTGGCAGATGCTCTGTGTTCCTGCTGGATAGACACAATCATGAGCTGGTGGCCAAAGTGTTTGACGGAGGTGTGGTGGACGATGAGGTGAGTTATTTCCAGTGAATGGTTGTACAGTTTTGTCCCATCAGTGGCTGTGTTAAACACACACAGCACAGCTGAACCCGAAGCCAGGAAGACTCTTGGAGCCGGTGAATTGAAGCTACTAGTACTACTACTACTACTTAACATTTCTAGAGCGCTACTAGGGTTACGCAGCGCTGTACAATTTAACAAAGAGAGACAGTCCCTGCTCAAAGAGCTTACAATCTAATAGACAAGTGAACGGTCGGTCCGATAGGGGCAGTCAAATTGGGGCAGTCTGGATTCACTGAACGGTAAGGGTTAGGTGCCGAACGCAGCATTGAAGAGGTGGGCTTTAAGCAAAGACTTGAAGACGGGCAGGGAGGGGGCTTGGCGTAAGGGCTCAGGAAGGTTGTTCCAAGCATAGGGTGAGGCGAGGCAGAATGAGCGGAGCCTGGAGTTGGCGGTGGTGGAGAAGGGTACTGAGAGGAGGGATTTGTCCTGTGAACGGAGGTTTCGGGCGGGAACGTAAGGGGAGATGAGGGTAGAAAGATAGTGAGGGGCGGCAGACTGAGTGCATTTGTAGGTTGCCTTGTCCTCCACACTCTCTTAATCTTTCCTCACTTGGATCCTTTAAGTTGTCAGTATCTTCCTTCCTCTCTTCTGTTGTGCCTTTTCTGTTCTCTATATTTAGGGTTACCATATGGCTTCAGAAAAAGGAGAACAGATTGAGCCAGTCTGGGTTTTACTTCCATTGCTGTCAATGGAAGCAAAACCCGGACTGGATCAATCTGTCCTCCTTTTTCTGAAGCCATATGGTAACCCTATATTCAACTTTTGTTATTTTTGGCTCCTGCCTCCTCCTTTCTCCTGTCTCGTGTCTCCTTTTCTTCTGACTCTCCTTTCCTCCAGTTTTCCCTCGTATCTACTTCCTCCTCTTCTCTTCTTTATTTCTTTTACCTTCATCTCATTTCCACTATGTTCTGCTCTTTTTAATCTCCCTTTGCCTCTCCTCCCCATTCCGTCCATGTATTATTAATAGGGATGGACATTTAGTGCACTATTAATGCAATAAATTTTTTAACATTTTAACTACGATTACATTTTTTAATCATGGTCACAATTTGTAATTACTGTCTGTTGTCCAGCATCGCTTTCTCTCCCCTGCTTATCCTATTTCACCTTAGCATAGGTTGCAAGTAGAATGTGGGAAATCTTTGCCGGAGACCCTATGAAGAGCTAGATAAATGTTGGGGGGGGGGATGCTGGACCTGTGGGCTGTGGGGGGGGGGGGGGGGGTCAGCAGCAGAAGAGGAGAGAAATGGGTGTCTGTGCATCAGGTTTAATAGCAGAAGGTGAAACACGAGTATATGTACAAGGGAAGCATGTAGCAGGAGAGGAGAAAGGTAGGTGCCTGTATTTTATTCATTTATTTGGATTTTGCGCACACCTTTTCCAGTAGTAGCTCAAGGTGAGTTACATTCAGGTACTCTGGATATTCCCCTGTCCCAGGAGGGCTCACAATAAGTTTGCACCTGAGGCAATGGAAGGTTAAGTGACTTGCCCAAGATCACAAGGAGCAGCGGTGGGATTTGAACAGGCCACCTCTAGATTGCAAGACCAGTGCTCTAACCACTAGGCCACTCCTCCACTATAGCAACATTCCATGTAGAATGTCAAATAGTAGCAACATTCCATGTAGAATGTCAAATAGTAGCAACATTCCATGTAGAATCTCCAATAGTAGCAACAGAATCTCAAATGATTTATTTGGATTTTGCTCACACCTTTTTCAGTAGTAGCTCAAGGTGAGTTACATTCAGGTACACTGGATATTTCTCTGTCCCAGGAGGGCTCACAATCTAAGTTTGTACCTGAGGCAATGGAGGGTTAAGTGACTTGCCCAAGATCACAAGGAGCAGCAGTGGGATTTGAACTGGCCACCTCTGGATTGCAAGCCCAGTGCTCTAACCACTAGGCCACTAGGAGCAATGTGTCGTAGGAAGCAGGGGCGTAGCTACGGGTGGGCCTGGCTGGGCCCAGGCCCACCCAATTTCAGCCCAGGCCCGCCCAGCGCCAGCCCCAGCACCCATTGCCGGCCACTGCTGCTTTTCCTGTTGAGCAGCAGGGCCGGCGCTACAAAAAGAAGAAGCGCTAACGGCGCTAAGGACGAGAAATGTTTAAAAAAAAAAAAAAAGCGCGGCACCGGCAGGCACTGTCTCGGCAGCCTTGAGGCATTGGCTGCTGAGGCATTGGCTGCTGGCTCGCAGGCTCCTCCCGCACGGGAGGAGCCTGCGAGCCAGCAGCCAATGCCTCAAGGCTGCCGAGACAGTGCCTGCCGGTGCCGCGCTTTTTTTTTTTTTAACATTTCTCGTCCTTAGCGCCGTTAGCGCTTCTTCTTTTTGTAGTGCCGGCCCTGCTGCTCAACAGGAAAAGCAGCAGTGGCCGGCAATGGGAGCTGGGGCTGGCGCTGGCATGCAGGGCAGGCCTCGTCGAAGAAAAGAGGGAAAACATGGAAGGATGGGGAGAAAAAGAGGGAAAACAGATGGAAGGATGGGGAGAAAGAGGGAAAACATGGAAGGATGGGGAGAAAAAGAGGGAAAACAGATGGAAGGATGGGGAGAAAGAGGGAAAACATGGAAGGATGGGGAGAAAAAGAGGGAAAACAGATGGAAGGATGGGGAGAAAGAGGGAAAACATGGAAGGATGGGGAGAAAAGATAGAAAACAGATGGAAGGATGGGGAGAGAAAGAGGGAAAATGGATGGATGGGGAGAGAAATTCTGGATGGAAGGATGGGGAGAGAAAGGGGAGAGACTGGAAGGATGCAGAGAGAAAGGTGAGAGACTGGAAGGATGTGGAGAGAGAAGGGACACTGAACAGAAAAGGATAGAGTGATACAGAGACACTGGTTAGAAAGAGGGAGAGAGACATTAGATGGAAGGATCAGGAGAGAGGATAGATGGATGGAAGGATGGGGAGAGAAAGAGGTGACACTGGACGGAAGGATGCAGAAAGAAAGAGGGGAGACTACTGGAAGGATGGGGAGAGAGGGGAGAGACTGGAAGGATGGGGAGAGAAAGAGGAGAGCTGCTGGATGGAAAAGGAGAGTAGTGAAAGATTGGAGAATAAGAGGAAGGGGCATGGGGAGAACAAGGGTGAGAAAAAGATGAAAAGCCATAAGTAGATGAAGGAAATTAAAGAATGGATAGTAAGAATGAATTAAATCAGGACAGAGAGAGAGAGGCAGAAAAATATTGAAGAAAGCAAAGAAAAAGGAGAGAAAAATGAGAAATGGCCAGGAAACCGTGGCAGAAGAGTCAAGCAAAAACGAAGGAAAGCAGAATCTAGAGACTGGGAGCGACACAATGAGAAAAAGTAAATGGCCATACAAGAAAGGTAAAGAAAATAATTTTATTTTTAATTTAGGATAAAGTAATATGGTACCTGTGTTAATGAAGTTTCAGAGACCAATACTTCCTTCCTTAGGTCAGGCGAGGATACTGTAACAGCATTATACTGACCTGAGGCAGGAGGTTTTGGCCTCTGAAAGCTCACTGAAAAGGGTGTTAGGCTATTAAATACATTTTCTGAAATCTGATGCACTGAAAAGCAGCACTTTACCCTGTGTGACAAATGCATCTGATTAGCGTGACTAAATTTTGCTGGGGGAGGGGGGTAGAGAGAAAATTTTGTGCCCACCCACTTTGGGTTCAGGCCCATCCAAAATTGGCAGTCTGTATATATGCAACTTTTCATTATGGGCCTCTTTTATCAAGCCGTGCTAGCTGGCCGCCAATCAGTGAGGTAGCTAGGGAGCCACGGGGGTCTGGGCCCCCCAAATTGGCTCTGGGGCCCCTGGTTTGGCTGGTGGGGGTTGGGGACCCCCACCAACTGAAGCCTTTGTCCAGCACTGGTCTCTGCCACATTGCCTGCCCTGCTCTTCCCTTCACGTCGCGTGCATGCTTGTTTTAATAAAACTCAGCATTCGTGAAGGTGTCGTGCATGCTCAGTTTCACTGCAGCAGAGACCAGCACTGGACAAGCGCTTCAGCTGGCAGAGGTCAGGGACCCCGTCAGCCAAGGCATGTGAGGAGGCAGTGGCAGCGAGGTGGGGGGGCTGTAGGGAGGCAGGCCAAAATGTGCCCCTCCCTACACACAGTTTGGGCTCTGGACCCCCTCCATGTCGAGGTCTGGCTAAGCCACTGCCGCCAGTGAGTGAGAAGCTAAGAGGACAAACATCCCTGTGAGGCAGATGGCATCTCCACTGCATGTCCAGGGTACTTGGTCCTCACCTCCTTTCTGTTGCCAGGTATATTAAGCAGCTTCAGTGAACGGTTCCCAGAGCTGAAAAAGTAATTCAGGAATCAGAAAGGCCTCTTCTTTTAATCATGAAAACAGCACAGACTAGTGTCCACCGCTGGAACTGCAGAGTACCTGGTACAGAAAAGGGCCAATTGGCTGCGATTTTATCAGTTGAGTTTCTGTCTTGTACAGCTCAGCCCTTCTTCCTCATCCTCCCTCACGCTCTGAAGGCTGAGCCTGCTCTTTGCAGATCAATACATTCCTTTTATGGTTTCCCATTAGTTACTGTTATCCACTCTAAATGGATTTCTTCCTCAGTGTCTCGCTGGCTGCTGGGCAACAGCTCAGACCTGCTGAGTTTTGTAATAGCTCACAAGAAACACAAAGTCACGTAAGAGAGATGGACGGGAGATGCCTGCAGTCCTGTGGTTGGGGAAACCTAGACAACTTTGGATTGTACACTGAACCGGGTCAGGTACATAAATTAATAGATTAGCCCCGATAATTTAATTGATGATTGATTGCACCCCACTGGCCATCCCCTTGAAGCTGTAGCCTTCGGGTGTATTGCTGGAGAAGGAGAGAGGTCTCTTCAGCCTGGTGTTCCCACTTCAGGCACAGGCAGCTCCTTGTGACTCTGGGCAAGTCACTTAACCCTCCATTGCCCCGTGTAAGCCGCAATGAGCCTGCCATGAGTGGGAAAGCGCGGGGTACAAATGTAACAAAAATAAAATAGATACTATTGGAGATTCTACATGGAATGTTGATACTATTGGAGATTCTACATGGAATGTTGCTATTCCACTAGCAACATTCCATGTAGAAGGCTGCGCAGGCTTCTGTTTCTGTGAGTCTGACGTCCTGCACGTACATGCAGGACGTCAGACTCACAGAAGCAGAAGCCTGCGCGGCCACATTGGTGATCTGCAAGGGCCGACTTCTAGTGGAATGTATTCCACTAGCAACATTCCATGTAGAAGGCTGCGCAGGCTTCTGTTTCTCTGAGTCTGACGTCCTGCATGTACGTGCAGGACGTCAGACTCACAGAAGCAGAAGCCTGCGCGGCCACATTGGTGATCTGCAAGGGCCGACTTCTACATGGAATGTTGCTAGTGGAATCTCATAGTAGCAACAGTGGAGGAGTGTCCTAGTGGTTAGGGTGGTGGACTTTGGTCCTGAGGGACTGAGTTTGATTCCCACTTCAGGCACAGGCAGCTCCTTGTGACACTGGGCAAGTCACTTAACCCTCCATTGCCCCATGTAAGCCGCATTGAGCAGGTACTCAAATGCCAGGCCACCCTTCAGGGGTGGGGTGATCACTGAGGGACCCACCCCACAATGGCCAGGCCCCCTGCAACCAGTTACAGAATCTATGACAAGGGCCTGAGCTCTTTCATATAAACTTGGGGGGACCTTGGGTCAATTTTAGCAGACAATGAAAAAGGTGTCGGTACTCAGTACCCCCAAGCACCCCCTCAAAAAAATAAAAAGCCCTGAAAGCGTGTGTCTTAAATATTAGGCCACTGGACTATAAGCCGAGTCCTACCCCACCCTTCCTGAAATGTAACTCACCATCAGCTCAGGTTTGGAAAGGCAAATCAGGAAGGGGGGAAAGTTATCGATGTGGGCTACGCGTAAAAGGAAAACAGAGGTGTAAATAGGTGGGAAATTTGTGGAATACAAATGTAACAAACAAACAACCAAAACAAATACATTCAGCAGACTCCAGTATTAATGTCACCACAGTAATAAGGAAACCAGGAATACATTATAAATGTGTGAATGTTCTAATTGATCCGTCAACACAGCAAGATAATGAACAAGACGCGTCATTAACTTGTCTCGCCGAACCAAAATGTGTAATTAATGCAGTCATTTAGGCATCAAACAAAACAGTTTTGTTTAATAAATTACTTTTCATACTGATATATTCCCCAGAGGTTTGCAATCACATCTGTGAGCACGAGACAGTAAGATAGAACACAAATGAATCCCTTCGCTCTAGTAGGTCAGGAAGGTTTCAGGACCACCAGGATATAAAGAGAAGAGAGTAGCTATATGTGAATATGACTTTGTAGGGCTGGGTATGAGAAATAAGGCAGAGGTGTAGAAAGACGTTTGAGACGCCTATAATGATTTTAGCTCGTAGGCAGTCAAGTGGTTAGAGCAGGGAAACCAGGGTTCAAATTCCACTTGCTGATGCTTCTTTCTTTATAGACAAGTCACATCAGACTCCTTTGCCTCGGGTACAAAGCTGGGGCCCAGCTTACTAGGGGGTAATTAAATTCTGCAAATTTAGGGCCTCATTTCTCAAGCCCGTTAGCGGTTCTCGCGCAGCAATGTCGACGGAACCTATTCAGAGTGAATGGGATTTGTCGGCATCAGGGGCGTAGCCAGACTTCAGCGGGAGGAGGGTCCAGAGCCCGAGGTGAGGGGGCACATTTTAGCCCCCCCCCCCCCGCCACCAACTTTGACCCCCCCCCCCCTGCTGATGACCGTCTCGGCCCCCCCCCCCCTCCCGCCACCTACCTTTGCTGGTGGGGGACCCCAACCCCTGCCAGCCGAGGTCCTCTTCTTCTGGCGCAAGGCTTCGTTCTGTTTCTGTGAGTCTGACGTCCTGCATGTGCAACGCGGTCACTGGCTGATCTGCAAGGCTTTGTTCTGTTTCTGTCCTGCATGTACAACGCAACCGCTGGCTGATCTGCAAGGCTTCATTCTGTTTCTGTGAGTCTGACGTCCTGCACGTGCAACGCGGCCGCTGGCTGATCTGCAAGGCTTTGTTCTGTTTCTGTCCTGCACGTGCAACGCAGCCGCTGGCTGATCTGCAAGGCTTCGTTCTGTTTCTGTGAGTCTGACGTCCTGCACGTACAACACGACCGCTGACTGATCTGCAGCTTGGTAAAAGGGGCCCTGAGTTTGCTGTTTGCAGAGCTGAGTAACTGACCTCTAGCAGGAAGCTCTAATGCACCAGTTGGGGTCAGGCAGTGCCACCGTGAAGAACGGCACCACCAGGGTAGGAGCGACTGGAACCTATAAGCAAGTGTGAGGAAGGGAGAGGGTACCCCACTTGGGGGTGCTGTCTACACACATGGGAACAGGGAAGGGAGAAGCCTTGCAGCAGGATCAGGCCTTTTAACACTACAGTCATCATGGGTTAGTTGTAGCCAGGTGGGTCCATTACTGAACTCTCTAATTCTATCCTCGGGATTATCGGTTTGTGCGTTAACATGCTGATGCTCTTGAGGGGGTCGTCAATATTGCTGGAGCTGGTATTCACCTTCCTGGAATAGCACAGTTTCGAAATGTTACCACCAGCTGCATTATTCCGTTTCTATAATAATGAGCTTTGCGGATTATGCAGCTCAGTGTTTTATAACACATCATGTTGACTTTAGCCACAGTTAACACATGTAGGGCTTGTACTATGCTTTAATAATAGGCCCCTGGATTGTAAATTCTCTGGGGTAGGGAAATTGCACTTGACTATGACTCACCTTGAGCTAGGATTTGGAAAGGTGAGTAATTAAATCCAGGAAAAAACTTCAAGATGAAACCAAAATAACTTGCACTAATCACATAAGAACAAATCAGGACAAAAGCAAAAACTGAAAGGCAATCCATTCTGACATTTTTTAAATATATATTAACAAAATGTGAGTAGATTAAACCAGGGGCGTAGCTACGGGTGGGCCTGGGTGGGCCCAGGCCCACCTAATCACAACTCAGGCCCACCCAGTCAGCGCGGAAAATCGGGCACTTAAAAAAAAATCAGTGAAGCCGTTTGACAGGCAGCGCTTCGCGTCTGCCCTGCGTGCATTGCAAAAGAAGGAAATCGTCTTCGGGCCTTCCCTCACTGTGTCCCGCCCTCTTCTTAAGGTAGGGACCGCGACCAGGCGACCATCGGCATAGTTCCCGCTGTGGGTGCTGACTGCGTGTGTGGTGTGGGCTACTGGGTGGGGGGGATGATGGATCCTGGAATTGGACAGGTCGGGTCAAGTCCACCTCTGTGGCACTTGCAGAAGCTCACCCGACCCATCCCCGACACAGCACAGACAGGGCAGCCAGGAAATTGGAGAAAACAGAAGATGAGGTGTTCCTTCCTAAGGTTTTGTGTTCTTTTTACTTATTTGACAGCTTTTTAATTTATTAAAAACGTTTCCGGTATCTAGGTTTAAGTAAATATCATGAAATAAAAACTGAACATCAGTAAAACAGCTTAAAAGTGATTATAACTGGTAGAAACAGCAGTTATAATTCTCTGTATTTTATGCTCATTTTTCTATGCTGTTCTAAACAATACACATTGCAAAATTTCTGTGAGAATGTTCCTTGATCTTAACTGTTTCTGTAATCTGCCTTTGGGATTGGGAAGCCTGGTGTTATAAAGATGGAATATACTGAAATTCAATGAAAGTAAAATTAAACTCTCCTTTCATTGGGGCATATGGAATCACATCTGCATCTGGTGTCTGTTTTGGTGACCCTTTACTAGGTGAAAAGAGAGAAGAGGAGGGGAAGAGGAAAGAAAGGAGGTGGAAAGGGAGAAGTGGAAGAAAAAGGGCATGATAGAAGGGGAAGGAGAAAAGGGGGAGGAGAGAGAAGGGAAGGTGAGGAGGGAAAAGAAGAAGGGGGAAGGATGGAAAGGGTAAAAAGAAGAAAAAAGGGAGAGAGAAATGAGGACAGGAAAGTGGAAAGGGTCAAAAAAGGAAATGGAAGGAAAGAAAAGGAGGGAAAAAAGAAAAATGGTAAAAGATGAAAGGGAAGATCTGGTTTAATTTTACAATAGGTGAATTGATGTTCTAGTGCTCACTGTGATGCTTTCCATTTCCTTGTGTGACTCGTAGAAATGATGCTTATGGTATGGTAGAATTGCTCTATAGGTCCTGAGTGTTTTGTATTCTCGGTATGGTGGTTTTAAGGTTTGCAACATAGGTTCCGAATATGTATGTGGTTTATGTTGCTGTAGGACAGCTGTTGGGCAGACTGTTTATTAAAAATGATTTAGGATCCCCCAAAAAAACTACTCACACCTATATATACATAGTGCCCACCCATATTAGCTCTGGGCCCACCCAAAATGTCAGGTCTGGCTACGCCACTGGATTAAACAACAGTTAAATCCAAAGTGAGCGAGTCAGAGTCAGTTAATCTAACAGACACCAACAGGTCGATATTTAAAACAGTTTAACTGGCCAGAAACAGCTCCTGGCCAGTTAAAATAAATTGTTCAGGGCTAACCAGTCATTTATTTTTGGTGGTGTTCCAGGGGCAGAGTCGGTACTTGACCAGTTATGTGCCAGTATTCAGAACGGGTGGAGTTGAACGGGTAGATGTGAAGCGTCTGTTCACGCTTTCCAAAAATACTAGGACTAGGGGGCATGCGATGAAGCTACAATGTAGTAAATTTAAAACGAATTGGAGAAAATATTTCTTCACTCAATGTGTAGTCAAACTCTGGAATTCGTTGCCAGAGAATGTGGTAAAAGCGGTTAGCTTAGCGGAGTTTAAAAAAGGTTTGGACGGCTTCCTAAAGGAAAAGTCCATAGACCGTTTTTAAATGGACTTGGGGAAAACCCACTATTTCTGGGATAAGCAGTATAAAATGTTTTGTACTTTTTTGGGATCTTGCCGGGTATTTGTGACCCATAGCCCCTTAAGGGGGTCTTTTACAAAGTGTAGATAAGCCTAATGCGGGCTTACCGAACGCTAAATCGGGACTGCTGCCGGCTGCAGTTCTGCCCCGAGCGCGCAAAAGACCCCCCCCCCCCCCCCCCCCGGAAATGACTTTCACGGCGGTAACCCAGCAGTAATCGGGCGTTGTGCTGCTCGGTTTCCGCTGGGTTACCGCAGGAGCCCTTATCACCATCTCAGTTGGTGGCGGTAAGGGCTCCCCGCCGCATGGCCATGCGGTAAGAGTTCTCTTACCGAATGGCCATGTTTGTCTGGGGCTTTTTATGGTATATATATATACCATGATATACTCCATATATGTGATGTTCCATGTATGCTACCATGTATGTATGCACCTTAACGCAATACCATCTGTAATTATGTTAACCGGAAATGGCAACCGCCATTACGGAAAATGTAAGCCACATTGAGCCTGCAAATTGGTGGGAAAATGTGGGATACAAATGCTACAAATAAATAAAAATAGTTACTCCTGAATCCATGTCCTCACAGAGTTATGAAATCAGGATTCCAGCAGATCAAGGTATAGCGGGGCATGTGGCAACCACGGGCAAAATTCTCAACATCAAGGACGCGTATTCACATCCGCTCTTCTACCGGGGAGTGGATGACAGCACGGGCTTCAGGACCAGAAATATCCTCTGCTTTCCCATCAAGAATGAGAACAGTGGTGAGTACTGATCGGCACATCTTATACATGTTGGGGATTTTAGTAGGGGCTGATTTCAAACCAACTTCAACATACATTGGGTTTTTCGTTTAACTATGCACATTTCTGAAAGTGAATTTCTTGGATGTAGTTTTCAGACATGCTTCCAAAAAAACCTCACCCTGAAAGCCTCTTTTCTATTTAACTGAAGGCATGTGCATTGTCAAAGTGTGTGTATGCTTTCAGGTAGCAAAACTCCATTACAGCTCACTAAGGTGGGTAAACATAATTAGACTATTGTAACTACATATAACTTCGAAAGCATTATTAGATCTATGCAGGCTCTACACATAGACATAAAATCAACATTAAAATACACAAACCTTTGAGAATTTACTCCAAGATGGATACACTGGTGACTCAGTAAGATTTCTATGAAACCAGTCACTGTAAATGAGCTACTGGGAAAGTCAACAGGGTGCTTGGTTGCATAAGGAGAGGTTCTGCTGGCAGGAGACAGGGGGTATTATTGTCTCCAAAGAGGTCACCAGGGAGACATAACCTTGAACGCTGCATGCAGTTCTAGAAGCCTGACCTTTGCGGGAGCCTGGAGAAGATGAACCCAATTGAGAAGAGACTTACTAAAATCGTACAAGTGGAAACACCAGAAGAGGAATGAAATGTTCTGCTGTGCCGAAAGTAGTCCAAACAAAAGCAGAACATGAGTAGATATGGATGGGCTGGAGTGTAAATTTTAAGGGGCTTCAATGTTAGCGTCAGAACTTTTAGTACAAGTAGAGTGCTGGGCAGACTTCTAAGGTCTGTGCCCTGAGAAAGGCAAGGACAAATCAAACTCGGGTATAAAGTATCACATACCATGTAAATGAGTTTATCTTGTTGGGCAGACTGGATGGATCGTATAGGTCTTTATCTGCCGTCATTTACTATGTTACATAGTAACATAGTAACGTAGTAGATGACGGCAGAAAAAGACCTGCACGGTCCATCCAGTCTGCCCAACAAGATAACTCATATGTGCTACTTTTTGTGTATACCTTACCTTGATTTGTACCTGTCCTTTTCCGGGCACAGACCGTATAAGTCTGCCCAGCACTATCCCTGCCTCCCAACCACCAGCCCCTCCTCCCGATTTTGACTAAGCTCCTGAGGATCCATTCCTTCTGCACAGGATTCCTTTATGCTTTACAATCTTAGTTTGATAAAAAGGCTTTATTTGTACCACTCTGTAAAGCCTATTTAGCATACTAAGATGTGTCTTCTGCTCTTCTTTGGACTAAAATAATGCAGGGCCTGCAATGTAAATCCATAAATAAAGGCTTCCAATGCAAATCAATAGGAAGATATGATAGAAGCAATCAAATATTTGCCAGGCTTCACTAAAATACACTGCACTTTACAAAACCAGATCACTGTACCAGTGACTTTATAGTAAGAAAATCCTGAAAGGTAACTTTAAAACAATACATAAGACCTTGAAGTCAGAATGATTGCATATTTTGACACCCAACAGACAGGACTTAACAAAGATCTGGGTTTTCTAGCCCATTATAAACCATAAAGTTGTATTGCTCTGTTTATCATCCTCCTCTCACCTATCCATCCCCACCCTGTTAGACTATCGATGAAATGCTTGGATGTTTTACTTATATATACTGTCATCTACCACATTTGCTTATTTCCGATCTGACGAAGAAGGGCAACCTTCGAAAGCTAATCAAGAAATGTATTAAGTTATGACCAATAAAAAAGGTATCATCTTATTTTCTTTTCCATGTTTTATTTTATTTATTTTTATTTGTTGTGTTTGTATCCCACATTTTCCCACCTATTTGCAGGCTCAATGTGGCTTACAGTATACCGTTATGGCATTCGCCATTCCAGATTAGAAGATGACAATTAGTGTTACTTAGAGAACATGCATGATATAATAAAATTAAGCAAACAGATATAAGAAGAAAACAGTTCCGAATATAGGTAAAGTGGAGACGTGTTACATTTACAGTTATTGAACATTGTGGTATGCCTTGTTGAAGAGGTAGGTCTTCAGAGATTTACGAAAGTTAGTTAGTTCGTAAATAGTTTTTAGGTTAAGAGGTAATGTGTTCCATAACTGTTTGATTTCTATTGATTACCACTAAAATACAAGAAATGTATTAAGTTATGTCCAATAAAAAAGGTATCATCTTATTTTCTTTTCCATGTTTTATTTTGTTTGATTTCTATTGATAACCTTAAGAGTGGACTAACACGGCTACCACACTCCTCCACTAAAATACAGAAAGCTAAAATCTTACAAGGGGGTCATTATGTAAAGTTGCAGGTAGGAGGGGTAGAGAAACATGAGAACAGATTCCTTTACTGGTAGATACTTGAGACTACATACTGGTGGCAACCGGATCCGTGATGGAGCTAAAAATGTCTGTTGGACAGACACAGGCAATGGTGATAAAGGGCCGGTGAGGGATAATAAGGAAAGAGGATGAAAGAGAGGCACATGCTTGGGACATTCGTGGAAAGCGATGGTGGTAGCAATTTTCAGAGAACACACAAAACCCTATTGTTTAAACCAGTGGCGTACCAAGGGGGGGGGGCGGTGGGGGCGGTCCGCCCCGGGTGCACGCCGCTGGGGGGTGCTGCTGTGCGCGCCTGCTGCGAGAGTTCGCTAACTTCTCTCGTTCGCTGCAGCTCCCTCTGCCCCGGAACAGGTTACTTCTTGTTCCGGGGCAGAGGGAGTATGGATCGAGGGAAGCCCCGGGTGTCAGCCGCCCTAAGAACGCCACTGATCTGACCCTAGAAATTCCAGGGGAAAGATGGAGGGTAGTATTCTTGACAGCTGGTGAAAGGTAGCAGTGTCTCTAAACTGGAAACAAATGATTAACCTATGAAGATATAGGATACTTTTCTTTTCCCCTCTCTTATGTGACATCCCTGTTACTGGCAGAAATGGGATCCCATTGCAGTCTAAGCCTTCTGTAGCATGAAAAAAGGGTTGGGTCTGCCAGCCATTGAGCCCTAGGCTTGCTGAGAAAGAGGGTTCAACTCTAAGGGGGAGGGAGGCATTTTGTTAAAGTGTTTTGTTAGAAGTCATTGACGCATTTGGAACTAATTTGCATATAGCTTTGCTTTCATTTTTCATGAACAGTTGTTCTTCCTTCTCCAAGAATAAAAAGTAAAGAAATAATTAACAAGGTAACTGTTTTGTTAGCCCTGTTGAGGAAAGGAGTTAAAAGGATTGACTGAGATCCGCTCACCCTAAAGAAAGAGGAGACTACTGAGCTAGACTAGGTGAGCAAAGCGAAGGGTTTTTTTATTTTTTTTTGAGTAGTAGACAAGTTCTCTATGGACTCATTTTTATGAAAGAAAGTTCTAACTCTTTAGCACCTCCTGTTGGAAGAAAAAGGAATTGAACAACCTCATACTCTGTTGGAGGAGAAGGAGGAGCTTTAGAGGTGGAGTCTTTCTCTCTTTCCTGTAAATAGAAGAGAGCGTTTCAGAGGGAGTCAAGTAGTATTTTCTTGGCTGGTAGGGAGCATGTCATAATAGAAATATAGAAAATGAAGACAGATAAAGACTCTATAGGTTATCTAGTCTGCCCATCCATACCTACTACTAATCTCTACAATCTCTTCCTCTCCCTTAGAGATCCTATTAATTCAGATTTAGTCTCGTCTCCACCACCTCCACTGGAAGCTATTCCACGCATCCACCAACCTATCTGTTATGAAATATTTGTTTTAAATTTACTCTTAAGTCTGTCCCCTTTCACCTTCATACTATCCACCTTATAATTGAAAGAGAAAAACGCCTAGATTTCGACCCAAATCGGGAGATAGACGTTTATCTCACAAAAACGAATAAATCGGTATAATGGAAAGCCGATTTTGGACGTTTTCAACTGCACTCCATCGCGGAAGCGTACAAAGTTGACGGGGGCGTGTCGGAGGCGTGGCGAAGGTGGAACTGGGGCGTGGTTATCGGCCGAGGAGAGATGGGCGCCTTTCGCCGATAATGGACAAAAAGTATGCGTTTGTAGCTAGAATTTAGGGCACTTTTCCTGGACCCTGTTTTTTCACGAATAAGGCCCCAAAAAGTGCCCTAAATGACCAGATTACCACCGGAGGGAATCGGGGATGACCTCCCCTGACTCCCCCAGTGGTCACTAACCCTCTCCCACCACAAAAAATGATGTTTCACAACTTTTTATTTTCACCCTCAAATGTCATACCCACCTCCCTGGCAGCAGTATGCAGGTCCCTGGAGCAGTTGTTAGGGGGTGCAGTGGACTTCAGGCAGGTGGACCCAGGCCCATCCCCCCCTACCTGTTACAATTGTGCTGCTTAATGCTTAGTCGTCCAACCCCCCCAAACCCACTGTACCCACATGTAGGTGCCCCCCTTCACCCCTTAGGGCTATAGTAATGGTGTAGATTTGTGGGCAGTGGGTTTTGAGGGGGATTTGGGGGGCTCAACACACAAGGGAAGGGTGCTATGCACCTGGGAGCTCTTTTACCTTTTTTTTTTTTTTTGTAAAAGTGCCCCCTAGGGTGCCCTGTTGGTGTCCTGGCATGTGAGGGGGACCAGTGCACTACGACTCCTGGCCCCTCCCACGAACAAATGCCTTGGATTTATTCGTTTTTGAGCTGGGCGCTTTCATTTTCCATTATCACTGAAAAACAAAAATGCCCAGCTCACAAATTGTCGAATAAAACATGGACGTCTATTTTTTTCGAAAATACGGTTCGGTCCGCCCCTTCACGGACCCGTTCTCGGAGATAAACGCCCATGGAGATAGACGTTTTCGTTCAATTATGCCCCTCCACGTCTCCTGGTTCCAGAGCCATGGAGGTATTTAAATGCCTCTATCATATATTCCCTCTCTTGCCTTTCTTCCAAAGTATACCTTTTGAGATCTTTAAGTCAGTCTTCATTCCCTTTATGATCAAAGCCACTGACCATTTTAGTAGCTGGCCTCTGGACTGACTCCATCCTGTTTACATGTTTTTTGAAGGTGAGATCTCTGGAATCATACAACAGTACTCTAAGGTGATCTATTACCACACCTTGATATACCAGGAGATTCAGCAACCTGAAGTATCTCCGCCCTGCAAGTTGCTGAGTCCTGTGGTAAAAGAATAACATTTATAAGGGAAACATGACTCCTTATGATTCTTGTGTGAGACTACTGCAAAAGGGCACCATTTTGATGATGGAGCTAGAGTGAGCTGGTTCTACCTGAAGACCCCCCCCCCCCCCGGACCACCGATAATATACATTGTAGACTCTTTTGGGGGGGGGGGGGTCTAGGGTATGAGTGGGCACCCTTTATACACAGAAGGCCACAGGAATGTCGTTCCTATCCCTGGCAGGCTGCAACATTGCATAATGTTGGAGCCGTAAAACTGGATGTGGCATTCTGCAGTAACTGAAGGGCCAGAACTGATTCAGGGCTATACTCGAGTACATTGTGTTACAATAGTCAAGCTTGGTCAAAACTAGGCTCTGAGTAACAAAGCGAAAATCATCCCTGCACAACATAGTGTGCCAATAAGTAATCTTAAATGATAGAAAGTAGACTGGATAACAGACCTAATTTTAGATAATAACTTATGGTCCAATAACCAACTAGAGTCTTAAAAACTATCAACATATCAACACCATTCACTAGAGGTGGTTCATATGAAATATTTTTGTGGACCATCATACACAAAATAATGTATCATCCAACATATTTATGCACATACCTCCATTCTTTATCGGTCCATATATTTTATATTATTTCAGATATTCAAATAGTTCCATATAGCTTACGTGATCTTCTCAATCAGATTCGTATATATAATATAAATTTTCACCATTCTTTGTGAGTACTTATCTCAGTTATGACCACTGCATCTCTAGAACAGAAAAGCCTCCAACATAGCGCTATGTTTCATTTTAACTGCGTCAGGGACTCATTCTCTGCAAAAAAAAAATTTGAGAGGCTCAACATTATTGAACAGAGCATCTTTCTTAAGAAAATTCCTTAAATGATTTTCCACAACATACAATTTAAAGATTTTTCTCTTGCACACTTGTCATCCCTTGTCATGCTGCTAACTAAAAATGACAGCAACGTCTGGCATTAGATTCAAACTAAAGACATCCAATCCAGTTCTTCATTTAATCCACCAGGGGCCACTGTTTGTAGTTCAAAAATCCAGCATCGTTCTTTGTAATTAAGTATGCATTCATAATCTCCTCCCTGCCACCCACAAGTTAAAGAGTCTATAATATGCCACCAATGGGGCAGAAAGTTGTTCAAATTTGATACATACATAATAGATGACGGCAGAAAAAGACCTGCATGGTCCATCCATTCTGCTCAACAAGATACCTTGATTTGTATCTGCCATTTTCAGGGCACAGACCATAGAAGTCTTGACCAGCACTAGCCCCGCCTCCCAACCACCAGCCCCGCCTCCCACCACCGGCTCTGCCACCCAATCTCGGCTAAGCTCCTGAGGATCCATTCCTTCTGAACAGGATTCCTTTATGTTTATCTCACGCGTGTTTGAATTCCGTTACCGTTTTCATCTCCACCACCTCCCGCGGGAGGGCGTTCCAAGTATCCACCACTCTCTCCGTGAAAAAATACTTCCCGACATTTTTCGTGACTCTTCCCCCCTTCAACCTCATTTCATGTCCTCTAGATACAGGGTTTGAGTTCATTAAGGTGAATTTTCACTGGTCTTGTCATCCTCCCAATACATATCTAAAAACAAGGACAAAACGTATAAAGAATTGCAGTTAGTATCAGTTTTTGCATAAACATAGAGTCCAGTAAGGGGAAGTTCCCAATCTTGCCCCTCAGTCATTAAAGCACACCATTGGCAATTGCCACATTTAACACGGGAGCCAGAGTGATTTGCATAATTAGTTCTCTTCCGAGACAAAAATTATCCAGTTGGTTTATTCTTACATAGCACGGTAATCAGTGGTTCTAAGGATGATGACAAAAGACTTAGAACATGCCAGTGGCGGCAACTTACTGAGGATGTAGATGAGATAATATCGAATAGGGAAGTAGACATGTTAACACCTCTCCTTGAATGATCTGTTCGTATTGAAGTAAAAGTTCCCTCTGTGCGTATCGTGCACGTAGCTATGCTTTCTTAATAATATTCCTAGGGTAACCTCTATCTAACAACCTATGTTTCAAATCCTTTGCTTGATGTTTCAATTCAATTAGTGTAGAACAAATTCTTCTCAAGCGTAAAAATTGGCTGATAGGTGAACTTTCTTTTCATTTCCGTAGGTGGAAACTATGAAAGTGCAATAGAGTATTCCAGTCTGATAGGTTACGGCATAATGTCGTTTCAAGTCGTCCCAGATGTCGATATACATGTACATCCAAGAAATGAATAGCCATTTTATCATATGTAAGGATAAATTGTAAATTACTATCTCTAGTGTTTAACCAGTCTACAAATTCCAGTTGTGCAGATTCAATACCAGTCCAAATAAAAAAGACATGATCCAAGTACCTCTTCCAGATCAAATAAATTGAAACCAGATTGACGGATAGGACCCTGTTTCTTCTATTAAAGCCACATAGATACTTCTACCTAGGAGGCAAAAGACGAACTCATGGCGACTCCATGGATCTGCTCATAATATTCACCCTCAAAGCAAAAATAACTGTGATTTAAGACCATACGAGCTAGGTCCATCAAAAAATGTGTGGGAATTCTCTGTGACTCTGGTCTTTTCTCCAAAACATATTGAATAGATTTTAGAGCCCCCTCATGAGGTATTTTGGTATACAATGATAGAATTGTTTGAAATAATATAAAAATATTATTTTAAGACCAGGGCCGGTCCTAGGGTCTCTGGCGCCCCCGCCCCCCCCCAGCATCTCCTTTCTCTCTTCTCCCACCCTGCCCCATCCCCCGCCGCCCTTGGTTCTTTAAATCTTTAATTTACTTCCGTTCCAACAGCCGCATCATTTGAAAGCCTTGCCCCGTCTCTAGTCTTCCCTCCCTTCGTGAGTTCGTTCTGCAGTCCCGCCCTCGAGGAAATGACATCAGAAGGCGGGACTACGGAACGAACTCACGAAGGGAGGGAAGGCTAGAGACGGGGCAGGGCTTTCAAATGACGCGGCTACTGGAACGGGGGTAAATTAAAGATTTAAAGCACCAAGGGCGGCGCGGTATGGCGCCCCCCTGCAGTGCCCTTGAAGGCAGGCGCCCCCCTGCGGCGCTTACCCCGCTTACCGGGTTTGACCGGCCCTGTTTAAGACCTAATTTGAAGTCACATTGTAAGAGGAGCATCCAATATCACTCCTACACTGCAAACCTTTTGGGAGAGAGAAATTGGAACCCTTTCCACATCAGTTGTGATGGAAAACATCAGTTGAAGGTGAGCAGCTGAAAACAATCCCCTCGATATTCAAAAGCATTTAACTGGCCAGATCGGCACCTGACCGGTTAAATGCCCCATAACCGGCTATCTGCAAACTTTCAGCGGGACATGGCTGGCCATGACCAACTGAAAATATGCGGCTAGTGAATAGCCAATTATATCGCACAATATAGCTGACTATCCGTTGATTTTCAACTCAAGTTTGGTGGCCATATTTGGCCCCTTGAATACCAGGTCTATCTTTGGCCGGTTTAGACTTAATTGGCCAGTGCTGAATATCAGCTTGGCCGGTTAAGTTTGAACCGGACAAAAATAAACCAAATGTTCAATGCCGGTCGCTGGAAATGCCCAGCATTGAATATCTGGGCTCAGCACCGACCGCGGGTGTTAGCTGGGCTAACTCCCGTGGTCTGAATATTGGGCCAATAAATTCAGATTTAGCAATTTTCAAAGCTAGGTGATTAAGTGGCATGGAGGGGCATAATCGAACAGGGTGCCCAAGTATTCCTGAGGGTGTCCTCACAGGACGTCCCCGCGAAGGGGCGGGGAAACCTGTATTATTGAAACAAGATGGGCGGCCATCTTTCGTTTCAATAATATGATCAGGGACGCCCAAATCTCAACATTTAGGTCGGCCTAAGAGATGGTCGACATAAATGTTGAGATGGTCGACCTTCATCTGTAAGGTCATCCCCGGTTTTTGGCAATAATGGAAACCAAGGACGCCCATCTCAAAAATGACCAAATCCAACTCATTTGATCGTGGGAGGAGCCAGCATTCGTAGTGCACTGGTCCCCCTGACATGACAGGACACCAACTGGGCACCCTAGGGGGCACTGCAGTGGACTAACTGATTCACTAACTGAATGGAAAAAGCCCTTCCCTTACCGATCCCTTACCGATTCGGAAAGGAACGGGCATACATGAAGGAACTCGCATGCAAATGAGCTGCTCACTGTTAGGTCATTTGCACACGATTTCCTTCCTAAGGAGGGGAAGCCAGTGCAGAGCAGCCATGCATTATGCGTGGCTGCTCTGCGCAAGCCAAAGACGGCTTCATACATGCAGACAAGCTGCGTGTATAATAGCCATCTACAACCTTAAATAAATTGCCATCTACAACCTTAGAAAAATACAAGTCCAGGTGAAAACGTCCAAGTGCTCGTCAGGGATGTCTTTATTTTATTTTTTTTAAGAGTATGGGTGAAGGACATCCTTCGCTATGCCTCGGTCCCTGCGACGGCAGTGCAGTTGAGGACGTCCAAAATGTGGATGTTTCTGTGAGAAGGACGTCCATGCCTTTGCTATGCCTCTGACACCCCATTTATTTAGATTTTGGATCACAAGTAGCAACAGTGAGATTTGAACCAGCCATCTCTGGATTGCAAAACCAGTGCTCTAACCACTAGGCCACTCCTCCACTTCCTTGAAATTTGGCTGTCCCTGTGGGGGGGGGGGGGGCAGTTCAGGACATCCACAATGTTTGAAAGAAGGATGTTCATGCCTTCGCTATGCCTCCACTGACACACACATACCTCCCCCCCCCCCCCCCCCCCAGGGACCTGCATACCGCTGCGATGGACCCGAGTATGACATTTCAGGCTGGCAAAAAAAGTTTTTAAAGTTGTTTTTTTCAGGGTGGGAGGTGGTTAGTGACCACTGGGGGAGTCAGGGGAGGTCATCCTCGATTCCCTCCAGTGGTTATCTGGTCAGTTCGGGCACCTTTTTGAGGCTTGGTCGTAAGAAAAAATGGACCAAGTAAAGTTGCCCAAGCGTTCGTCAGGGACGCCCTTCTTTTTTCCATTATCGCTCGAAGACGCCCATCTGTTAGGCACGCCCCAGTGCCGCCTTCGCTACACCTCCGACACGCCCCCGGGAAAGCAGTTGGGGATGCCCAAAATCGGCTTTCGATTATGCCGATTTGGGCGACCCTGAGAGAAGGATGCCCATCTCCCGATTTGTGTCGAAAGATGGGCGCCCTTCTCTTTTGAAAATAAGCCTGATAGTTATCAATGTGGGCTACTGTTAAGACATGTTATTTTACCACTAGCTATTTTAACACAGGTCTCATTTTATGCAATAAGACCTGGGGAAGTGTGGGCTACCGTTAAGATGTGTTATTAATAACTAAGGACTGTTTGCTAAGCCGCATTATAGGCGCGTTAACATTTTTAATGCACAATAACCATGTAAGTGCTTACAATAACCTTATAGGCGCCTACATGGTTAGCGCACGCTCTAAGTGTAGGTGCGCTGTAAACACTAACGCACCTTAGTAAACAGGGCCCTAAGTCTCATTGCATAAAATGGGACTTGTGCTAAAATAGCATGAGTTAGTTGTAAAATAACCCATCTTAACGGTAGCCCACATTGATAACTTCCCCCCTTAGTGTGAAGAGTTTCAGTCTCTGGTAACCAGAGCTGAGATTGTGATGTCATAATGGCTCATTTCACCAATGCTTAAGAGCCAACCTCACCAGTGATGTCACAATGGCTTGATTGTCCTATGGCTCACTTTTATTACATATACCAGTGATTTAACCAGAGCTGATACTGTGATGTCATAATGCCTCATTCCACCAATAAGAGCCAACCTCATCAGTGATGTCACAATGGCTTGACTGTCCTATACTTGGCTCATTTTTATTACATATAGCAGTGATTTCAATTTCTAGAGACATTTCTGTTTTCTTTAATTAAGGGGGACGTTATCAACGTGGGCTGCCGTTATGTTTTATTTTATTGTTAACCCCAGTTATTAGTAATTAAGTCTCATTGTATAAAATGGGACCTGTGCTAAAATGGCATGTTAGTGGTAAAATAACACAGCTTGAGCAGCCCACGTTGATAACTTCCTCCCTTAGTATCATCCATTCTGAAACAGAATGAAGGCTCACACAAGCATCCTCAAAGATGGAAGAAGGGAAAAAGACTTGTATATCATCCACATAGTCTGTATTGGACACCTAAATTACAAAACTGCTGATATAATGGGACCAGGTGTAAGTTAAATAGAGCAGAGCCCTGAGATATACCAGTGATCTGCTCTATTTCCCCCTCCTCCCCCCCCCCCCCCCCAGCACCCTCTTTTACCATTTCACAATATGAATACATTGCATACAGTTGTTTTTATCACATAACTCACAAACAAAAACAGACAGACCAATTTATAATAACACCACATGCAAATCCACCACCACTGAGCTGGTTGGCGTTTGCCATCTGTTACTGAGTCTTCAAATTTGGAATTTATTTTCTCTTGCATTTTAATTACATGTCTTTCTAAATCCAAGCTGAAGCCGAAATGCATTCAGGTGCAGTAGGTAACTCACAATCTAAAGGGTTATTAATCAGACCTGCCGGCTCTGAAGCAGACACCGCAAACACTTCAACCTATGCAGTTTGCGCCAATAATCAAAGCAAAAATACATGTAGGTTGGGTTTTTATTTTTGTTGTTATTTTATTTTTTTGCTTTATTACTCTGCTTCTACAAAAATGGTCTGCAGAGATTGACTCTTGTTTTTATGCAATAGGGTCCCTTTTACTAAGCTGCTTTAGGTGCTAATGCACACCTAATGCAGCTTAAAATGGCGAACCATGGGACGCGCTCAGGTTTCCTTTGGTAACTGCCAAATCTGCGCATGCTAAAAAATATTTTTTGAGGGGGCATTTCAGGGGGCGAAGGGTGAACATTCCTGTGCTAATCAGTGTAGCTTTATTAGCCCCATTTTGAGCTTCCAGCCAGACCATCGAGCAGACATCAGTAATTGCTATTTGAGCAGTGATCATCAATTGGGCATCCTTTCCCCTGAAGAAGCCCCACCGCAGGTAGCCCATCCTTTACACTGCTTCAAGCTAAGTGTTTTTGCATTTTGATGTCTTGAAAGTTTTGATTTGCATAGTGGATGTAGCATTCTTTTTATAAAAATTCTCTTAAAAAATATTTGTCCGCTATAAGGGAGGTGGTTGGATTGTGACCGATGATTGAAGTATGGTGATTCCCTATGAGTAATTTCAGCAATCTGGCTGATTATCACCTGTCTGAGGTCTTTCTCCCCCTTCTATTAATTTTTTGATATCCTACATCTGGTTACAACAGATTCGCTTATTGATTATTGTTGTATTTCACAAACTAAAGCAGAGTTTTCCCCTTTTTGTGCTTGTTACATTTGTATCCCACATTTTCTCACCTATTTGTAGGCTCAATGTGGCTTACATAGTACCAGAGATGCGTTTGCAGACTCCGGTGTGAACAAATACAATGTGATGTTGTGGTAAGATCAAGTTCATGTGGCACAGCCACAATAGGGAATCGTACAATGGAAGAATTGTGTTATGCCTATTACGTTCTTTAGTTTTGTTGTGTTGCAGAGATCAGGCGTTTATGTTGGATCAGTAGGGTATGCCTTCATAGGCGCCCCATATAAGAGGCTTGGGGAGGCTAAGCCTCCCCAGCCGAATCGTCGACTTCCGCTTGTGGAGCAGCCCACCCTCCCGCCCCGCGCATTTTCATCTTTTATTTCCGTGGCAGCGACGTCAATGAAGAAACAGACTACAGGCTCGCCGCCAGCTTCTCCCTTCTCTCTGCTCTCGCGGAAACAGGAAATGCATCACGGGACACTGTGTGCAGAGAGAAGGGAGAAGCTGGCGGCGAGCCTGTAGTCTTTTTCTTCATTGACGTCGCTGCCACGGAGCGTATGGAGGTAAGCTCCGCCCCCTTTAGCCTCCCCAAACATTTGGGCTACCGACCGTCTATGTATGCCTTTTTAAACAGGTTGGTTTTTAGTGTTTTCCGGAAGTTTAGGTGGTCGTACATAGATTTCAAGGTTTTTGGTAATGCGTTCCACAGTTGTGTGCTTTTGTAGGAAAAACTGGATGCGTAAGTTGATTTGTATTTGAGTCCTTTGCAGCTTGGGTAGTGCAGATTTAGGTACGTTCGTGTTGATTCGGATGTGTTTCTAGTTGGTAGGTCAATCAAGTCTGTCATGTATCCCGGGGCTTCACCGTAGATGATTTTGTGAACTAGGGTGCAGATTTTGAAAGCAATGTGTTCTTTGATCGGGAGCCAATGTAGTTTTTCGCGGAGAGGTTTTGCGCTTTCAAATTGCGTTTTTCCGAAGATAAGCGTAACTGCCATATTTTGAGCGGTCTGGAGTTTCTTTAAGGTTTGTTCTTTACAACCCGCGTAAATTCCATTGCAGTAGTCTAGTGGCCTAGTACCATTGATTGTACCAGGTTGCTGTCACGGTTGTGCTCATGTTTCGGGCTCTCCTTCTTCTTGCCACCTAGGGGCCAGACTTGGGGGCTGCAATGGACTGTCTGGTTACTGTCACCCGTTCCAGATTTAAGCCCAGTCCAGTTCGGATCTTCCAGACTGCCAGACTTGCTCTTTCTGTGTGAACCTACACAGCACCCATAGTTTCCTGGTGATTGCTGCAGCTGAGCCTCAGCTGCTGCTGGGCTTATTAGCTTTGATTATTAGTTTGAAACCTTTCTGCTTGGCCTTTGCATCGCCTAAGGCCCTGAGGTTTGTTGGGGTGCTGTTTGCACTCCTGCTCAGTCTGGTTTCTTGCCTTGATTCTTGTCTGTTTTAGTTAGTCTGTGGGTAGTTAGATTAGGTTGTTGTTTATTTGCTAGTCTTGTCTCTTATGTTTAGTCTTTGTCTGTTTCTGTCTTAGTGGCTGCTCTGCAGCTTTCAGTTCTATGTCTTGTTATTCAGTGTTTTGTTCCCTGTTTTAGTGGCTGCTTGCAGCTTTCAGTCCTGTCCTTTAGCTTATCCTTTCCCTCCCTTGCTGTCCCTGTATATTCCTTTCCCCTCTGACCCTCAGTCCCTGTTCAGCCTAGTTGGGATCCTGTTCCTGCCCTATCCTATAAGTCCTGCATCCCGCCTGTAGCCAGGGGCTCAACTCCTGAAGCCTAACTGTTTATCAGAGTTCTGCCTTGCCTCTGGTGTGAGGTGGTTTTGCTTGCCACTGCCGCTCCTCAGGTGGTCCAAGGGCTCACAACCCAGTTTCCTGCTTGGAAAGCATAACAGTTGCGAAATATTTCCCTGGGGAAGAATTGCTTCACACGTTTGAGCTTCCACATTGAGTGGAACATTTTTTTTGTCGTGGATGTCACTTGGCTCTTTAGTGTTAAGTTGCGGTCCATTGTAACGCCGAGGATTTTCAGGCTATCTGAGATAGAGAGGGTGTAGTCTGGGGTGTTGATGATTGGGGGGTTGTCTGTGCTGTGTTGGGATGAGAGGATGAGAATCTAGGGGATTGTGGCTACATTGAACTCCTGACTTCAAGAAATTTTGCTTCCTGTGCAATGCACGTGTCCAGAGAGGAGCAGTTGTGTCATGTAGAGACAATTTTTCCTCACCCCTGGGCATTTCTGAAAAAATAACACACGGGAAGGATCTCGAAAACTGATATTGCAGATAAGCTGGAAGGCTAAAGCGGAAATCACATCCTGAGTGTGCAGCAAGAATTATAGATAGGCAGCAATGAGCAAGAGCTTGTACTGAAATCATAGCAATAACACCGATAGGACAGAGATCAGTAGGGGTTAATAGAATTTTCAACTGGATACGCAAAACGGTTATTCCTCTCTGCACCTGCAATTTCCTGTACCCATATTCAGATCATGGGAGTTAGCCCAGTTAAGTCCTGCAGTCCGCAGCAAGACCGGGTATTCAGTGCTCGGCTGTTTCCAGTAACCGGCATTGAATATTCGGCTTATTTTTGGCCAATTTGAACTTAACCGGCCAAGCCAATATTTGGCGCTGGCCGATCAAGTTCAAAGCAGCCAAAGATATATACCAAGTATGCATGCAGCAAAACATGGCCACCAAACTCACGCTGAAAAATCGGTGGTTAGCCAGTTATATTGTGCAATATAACCGGCTATCCACTATCCGCTTACTGTGCATTTTCAACGGGTCAAGGCCGGCTATGTCTTCCTGAATATTCACGGATAACTGACTAAGCATCATTTAACCTGCCAGGTTCCGTTCCTGACCAGTTAAATAGTTTTGATTATCAGGGGGAATGTGTTTAGTGTTACATTTATAAATCCATGTGTGCAAGACATAGACATGTGTGTCCCCCTTACCCATCTAGAGTTACCATAATGTCCGGATTTACCCGGACATGTCCTCTTTTTGAGGACATGTCCGGGCAACTGGCCAGGTTTTGTCAATCTGCCTGTTTGTCCGGATTTCTGGACAAATGGGCAGATTGCTAGCCTTCCCTCCCCTTACTTACTACTGCCCTGGTGGTCTGGTGACCTCTTCCGCCTTCGGGGCAGGAAAGAGCCCCCCTCTTTCCTGCCCGGAGCGCTGCCCTGCATGCTTCCTTCCTGTTGCTGATCTCAGCAGCGATTCAAAATGGCCACCGAGAGTTGAAGTGACCTCGCGAGACTTCAACTCTCGGCGGCCATTGTGAATCGGCGCCGAGATCAATAACAGGAAGGATGCATGCAGGTTAGCGCTCCGGGCAGGAAAGAGGGGGGCTCTTTCCTGCCCCGAAGAGGTCACCAGACCACCAGGGCAGTAGTAAGGTAAGGGGAGGGGGGGTGACGGGGTGTGTGACAGGGGGGAGGGAAAAATGTGACAGGGGGCAGAGCGAGGGCGTGAAAGGGGTGGGGTGTGAAAGGGGGTGGGGCATGTATCCTCCTTTTGGGGGGACAAAATATGGTAACCCTATACCCATCTGTATTTTCTTTTTCAGAGGTGATTGGTGTGGCAGAGCTGGTGAATAAGATTAACGGCCCTGGATTCAGTAAGTTTGATGAAGACCTAGCAACCGCTTTCTCTATCTACTGTGGAATTAGCATTGCACATGTAAGTTGCATGCATCTTCTCTTCTTGTTGTTAAAATACAGCTTGCATGGTCCCCCCCCCCCCCCCCCCCCCCCACAGTGAAAGAAGTAATGTGAAACTGTATTCACCAAAAAGGAGAGGAGAAAGGTGGGTGGATGGCCAAGGACTCCAGAGACAAAAGGGACAATCTCAGGTTAAAGAAGATTTATCGATCGAGGACTCGACATAACGTTGTGTTTCGGCCGAAAAAGGCCTGCTTCAGGAGTCTTCTAAGCAGTGGCATACCTAGGTGGGGCCACAGGGGCCTGGGCCCCCCAAATTTCCTCTTGGCCCCTGGTTTTGCTGAAGCCTTGTCCAGCGCCGGTCTCCAGTGCTGCCATGTTGCCTGCCCTGCTCTCTCTTCCCCCTCATGTCCTGCACGCTTCTAAAAGGGGACACCCCGCCAGCCAAGGTATTTGCTGCAGCAGTGGGTGGGGAGCTGCAGGGCGAGCGGCAAGATGGTGGCAGAGGGGCAGCAGCAGGGCGACAGACTAAAATGTGCCTCCCCCCCACCTCGGGCTCTGGCTCCTTCCCACCGCGAGATCTGGCTACGCCCCTGCTTCTAAGATAAACTTCTCTCCAAACGTGAAGCATATCAGATCTGACTTTTTGGATAACCAAATTTGAAGGCACGCCTCGTTTCCCACTAAGGTCTTTTTCACAGATCTTTATCATGGGTATTTTACAGACCATCTCATTGATCTACTCTGATATGCTTCACATTTGGAGATTTTGACGTTTATCTTAGAAGACTACTGAAGCAGGCCTTTTCAGCCGAAACACAGCGTTGTGTCGAGCCCTTGATCAATAAATCTTTAACCTAAGATTGTCCCTTTCGTCTCTGGAGTCCTTGGCCATCCACCCACCTTTCTCCTCGCCTTTTTGAGCATTCCCGTGGAGGTTATAGAGTTCTCCGCATTTTCTGTTGAAACTTTATTTACCTTCATAGAAACGTCCCCGAAATGCTGCTTGCACATTTTCTTAAGAAATCGCACATGTTTGATTAACCTGAATAGGTTTAACAATGAACACCATCAGATCGAGCGAGCGAGCATTTGTTCAAGATGACCTGCCCATTTGTCCAACAAAGTCACAACATATGCACGTTGTAATACTACCCTGATCGAATTAATATTGAGTTGTGGTAGGTGAATAAGTGGACTTTTTCAGTGCAACATTTATAGAAATAAATATATTTGGATGTAACATAGTAACATAACATAGTAAATAACGGCAGAAAAAAACCTATACGGCCCATCCAGTCTGCCCAACAAGATAAACTCATTTTACATGGTACGTGATACTTTATATGTACCTGAGTTTCATTTGTCCTTGCCATTCTCAGGGCACAGACCGTAAGTCTGCCCAGCATTGTTCTTGTACTAAAAGTTCTGAAGATTCTGGAATCCTAAAGAGTTACAAGATTCCGGAATCCCAATTAGTAGCAACATTCCATGTAGAACCCCAAACAGTAACATAGTAAATGACGACAGATAAAGACCTGTACGGTCCATCCAATCTGCCCAACAAGATAAACTCATTTTACATGGTATGTGATACTTTATACCCGAGATTGACTTGTCCTTGCCATTCTCAGGGCACAGACCGTAGAAGTCTACCCAGTACTGTTCTTGTACTAAGTTCTGGAGCTAACATCGAAGCCCCTTAAAATTTACACTCCAGCCCATCCCTTATCTATTCAGTCATGATCAGGGCGTAGACCGTAGAAGTCTACCCAGCTCCCGACTCACATTGTACATGCACACTTTTCAGTAGATACTTTATGAAGGAACAAATCACACAAAAAGGGCAGTTCTGTAACCAGAAGCATGCAGTTAAGTGCTGAGAAAATTATATATATATAGTGGAATTAGGAAAGGTACAAAGAAGGGTGACGAAAACGATAAAGGGGATGGAATGACTTTCCTATGAGGAAAGGCTGAAGTGGCTAGGGCTCTTCAGCTTGGAGAAAAGACAGCTGAGGGGAGATATGATAGAGGTCTATAAAATAATGAGTGGAGTGGAATGGAACGGGTAGACGTGAATCGCTTGTTTACTCTTTCCAAAAATACTAGGACTAGGGGGCACGCAATGAAGCTACAAAGTAGTACATTTAAAATGAATTAGAGAAAATATTTCTTCACTCAACATGTAATTAAACTCTGGAATTCGTTGCCAGAGAATGTGGTGCCTGAGGAAGGGGATGATACGAAAATACTGTTTCATAAAGCGGAGCGCAGTACTCTTATTTCTGAGGCACTGGCAATGCTTCCATTGAGGAGATTTCTGCTTCGGCACCAGGTTGGCCTTCTCGGTGGAAGCTGTTTATGATGGCGGTAGAACTAGAGGACATGAAATGAGGTTGAAGGGGGGCAGACTCAAGAAAAATGTCAGGAAGTATTTTTTCACGGAGAGAGTGGTGGATACTTGGAATGCTCTCCCGCGGGAGGTGGTGGAGATGAAAACGGTAACAGAATTCAAAAATGCGTGGGATAAACATAAAGGAATCCTGTTCAGAAGGAATGGATCCTCAGAAGCTTAGCAGAGATTGGGAGGTGGGGCTAGTGCTGGGCAGACTTCTACAGTCTGTGCCCTGAAAATGGTAGATACAAATCAAGGTCAGGAATACATATAAAGTAGCGCATATGAGTTTATCTTGTTGGGCAGACTGGATGGATCGTACAGGTCTTTTTCTGCCATCACCTACTATGTTACTATGTGGTAAAGGTGGTTAGCTTAGCAGGGTTTTAAAAAAATGTCTGGACGCTTCCTAAAATAACTTGGGGAAAATCCACTGCTTGTTTCTGGGATAAGCAGCATAAAATGTGTTGAACTTTTTCGGGATCTTGCCAGGTATTTGTGACCTGGATTGGCCACTGTTGGAAACAGGATGCTGGGCTTGATGGAACCTTGATCTGTCCCAGTATGGCAATACTTATGTACTTATGAAACGCATAAGTGCCTTAGCCTGCAAGAGGGGCAACAATTAAATTACCCCATTACAGGAGTGAGCTTTGACTTCAGTTTCAGAGGTTGGGAAGTAGGATTGGTGCTGGGCAGACTTCTATAGTCTGGGTCCTGTAAATGCAAAAGCATATCAAGATTGAGGCTGGAGTAGGCTTTAACGGCAAGTCCAGTAGTTGGGAAGTAGGACCGGTGCCGGGCAGACTTCTACGGCTTGTGCCCCAAAATTGGCAGGGAGGGATAGAGACTAAGTATACCAGTGTTTAATCAAAGAGGAACCTGTGCAGAAGGCCAAATTCATCTCTGACCGCCTTTTTGGGCTGACTGGATGGTCTGTGCAGGTCTTCGTCTGCCGACATTTACTATGCTACTTGTGGACAGAACATGGGAGGGACATGAGCTTGTCTCCAATTTACACACGTAACTTATAGAATACAAAGTAATGCTTATTGCATGATGCATTTAATTGTGCCCATTTACGCCTACCATTGACCAATTCAGATTTACGCTTAATGATATCTTGGCGCACAAATGCTTTTATGTCATTGGTGCTCGGTGTGCGGCATCGATGCGCCTGACTGGAGGCTCCAAGTTATAGCATTGCCCCCCCAAATCTTAAAATGCCCTTCAGATTTTAAGGCTGGACACACCTTAGGGGAGCAGACTATGAGGATTAGCACAGGATGGTTTGTTCGTAGCCTATATTTGAACAGAGATGGCTTCTCCCTGTTAATAGTTGACCATCACTCTGTAATTTGTAACGCATCTATATCTGGCGGGATTCCTTCCACAGTGGCGGGTAAAGGATGGAAGTTAGTTCTACACAGTGCATATTTTCTAGCGAAAAAGGTGCCGGTACTCAAATGGCAGGCCACCCTTCAGGGGTGGGAGTGATCACTGAGGGACCCACCCTACAATAGCCAGGACCCCTGCAACCAGTCACAAAATCTATGACAAGGTAGAATTGGTGTGTAGAGCCTGAGCTCTTTCATTAAAACTTGGAGACCCTGGGTCGATTTTAGCAGACAATGGAAAAGGTGCCAGTACTCAGTACCCCCAAGTACCCCCTCAAAAAAAGCCCTGGTTCTACATATTGCAGTATGATTTCTGCAAACACTATAAATAGATTCTGTAGAGCAGTCGCTGAACCATCAGCCCCTCCTCTAGAACAGGAATGGCTGCCTTTGAAGCATTACGGGGATGAATGGGCTTTGCAGGCAGCTGGGAGAGATGGTAGCCATAGAATAAGCCAAGCAAAGTGAAAGGCTTCATCTGAAAAAGCGGTCAGGGTGTAAGAGTTCAGAGGTGGCCTCGATGTTGCCAGTTCATGCTTTGCTCACATATAGGCCCTGCTCTTCTGTTTCATGGGTGCTTTGTTCGTCTTTTACAGTCGTTGCTCTACAAGCAGGTCCATGAGGCTCAATACCGAAGCCATCTGGCGAACGAAATGATGATGTACCATATGAAGGTAGGAGAACAACAGGTAAACTCTTTGTAGCACAACTAACCTCCGACTGATCTCGAGTGCAACAAGGCGTCACAAACGTATTTTATTCTGTACCACATAGATCCTTATTTTAGAAGCCCTGTTCACGATACACACATGTATCGGCACATACACATGTAAAATCTGACCTTAGGAAACCACAAGGGAGTGTCGTTTGGGTATGATATGGGTGGGGCTTGCGTGTTAGAAAAATCTACACACGGATTCCCTTTTTCACGTAAGGAATACGTGTGAATACGAGATACCTCACGAGTCGGCATTTACACCTGCTGTTTCGCACGTACAGATATTTCAAAGGTTCAGATAGTGGCTGGCCTTGAACTGGGAGTTTAGGGGAGGCATCCTATTTAGTTCCTGTCAATTGGCCCCCTACACGTCAGAATTCAAGGAAGATTGTGGCCTCTCTGTCACACTGATAGCCTAATGGTTCATGCAGTGAGCTGAGATCCTGGGAACTGGGTTCAGTTCCCGCTGCAGCTCCTTGTGACCCTGGGCAACTCACTTAACCCTCCATTGCCCCAGGTACAAAAAGTTAGATTGTGAGCCCAACAGGGAATGAGAAGGTACCTGCATATAATGTGTAGAGCACTGCATTACGTCTAGTAGCGCTATAGAAGTTAGTAGTAGTACATTAGCAATTTACATATGTAAGTAACCTTTATCACCCATTGGTATTTTTCACGTTTAGAGCTGTAAAATGGATCCTTCCATCAAACATACCAACAGAAACATGCGCATTTCTGCTTGTATTTCAGGACAGACTCTATGTCTTTTTAGACTTACCAGTGGTAGGACCTTCACAAATTCAATGAAACTCACTAATGTCCCTCTCCATGGAAATCCTTAGTAAACGGCGGAAGATTTGTTCAATATACCAGGATTTATTTGTCCTGATCTGGATGGGTCTATTCCATTTCCTACATTCTTTCTAAAATGGAGCGTAACGTACATTGTACCAGGGCATTAGAGTTCTTAAAGCTGAAAAGGGATCTTTCTCATCTAGAAGTCTTCTCGTTCAGTCAGGACACCCATTGAAAACTGTTGGATGTTCCAAATCTATCCAGACATAGTTATCTATCTACTTATCATTTCTATAGCGCTACAAGGCATACGCAGCGCTGTACACCATACACAGAAGACAGTCCCTGCTCAAAGAGCTTACAATCTAGATAAGACGGTAAACAGACAGAATAATTAAGGGTAAGGGAATAAAGAGGTGAGGATAAAAGGACAGGGCAAGTGAGTTAGGAGTCAAAAGCAGTGGTAAAGAGGTGGGTTTTGAGTTTGGACTTGACAATGGCTAAAGACAGGGCTAGACGTACAGGCTCGGGAAGTCTATTCCAGGCGTGAGGTGCAGCGAGATAAAAGGAATGGAGTCTTGAATTAGCAGTAGAGGAGAAGGGGACAGATAAGAGAGATTTATCTACAGAGCGGAGTACCCGAGGGAGGACGTAGGGAGAGACAAGAATGGAGAGGTACTGGGGAGTGGCAGAGTGAATGCACTTACTGTATAGGTCAATAGGAGAAGTTTGAATAGAATACAGAAATGGATAGGGAGCCAGTGAAGTGACTTAAGGAGAGGGCTAATGTGGGCATAGCGACTTTGGCGGAAAATGAGTCGCACAGCAGAGTTTTGGATTGATTGACGAGGAGAGAGATGGCTAAAAGGGAGGCATTATTATTAAGAGTTATAACAGGTCTAACCTGAGGATCCTCAAGAGTGTGGCCGAAGGGGCCATATTTCAGAAAATTCTCCTGTACTAATGATGTTTGAGCTTGTGCTGGTTTGCCTCATTGTCTCGTGTACAAACATAGATTGTGAACTCTCTGGGGACAGGGAAGAATCTACTGTACCTGAATGTAACTCGCCTTCAGCTATCAATACTATTTTTCGCAGATTAAAGACATCTCTCTTCAACAAGGCATACAATGAGAACTAACGGGCACACAAATCCGCCTGACGCTCACCTACTATAACTACCTACCGTATTTTTCGGACTATAAGACACACTTTTTTTCCCCAAAATTTGGGAGGAAAATGGGGGGTGCGTCTTATAGTCCGAAGGTAGACTTCTCCCTACTCACGTGATCTTCCCTGGTGGTCTAGTGACGTCGGGGCAGGAAAGAGCTCCCTCTTTCCTGCCCAGCGCGCTGCTCTCCATCCTCCTGTATGCAGCCTGACGGTCTCGGCGAGATTCAAAATGGCCGCCGAGACTGCAATTCTCGGCGGCCATTTTGAATCTCGCCGAGACCGTCAGGCAGCAATGCATACAGGAGGATGGAGAGCAGCGCGCTGGGCAGGAAAGAGGGGGCTCTTTCCTGCCCCGTCGTCACTAGACCACCAGGGAAGATCGCGTGAGTAGGGAGAAGTGGTGACAGGGCCGGGGGGAGGGCGGGATTCGGACAAGACGCACCGGAGCACCTAGGTTTTAGAGTTGGGAAAAAGGAAAAAAAATTTTTTCCTATTTCCCTCCTCTAAAACCTAGGTGCGTCTTATGGTCCGGTGCGTCTTATAGTCTGAAAAATACGGTAATCACTATAACTACCTAATCACCCCTTTCTTCTTCATTCTACCCTTACCTAACCTCGACACAATATTAAATGTATCTGTCACCCTACAATGACTTTGCTAACAAAATATGTAAGCCACATTGAACCCGCAAATAGGTGGGATAATGTGGGATACAAATGCAATAAATAAATGAAAAAAAAAAAGGGTGAACTAGATCCAGAATCCTGTAGGTGCCCCGTAAATTCAGTAGAATTTGCTACATGGTTTTTTTTATTTACTTCTAGGTCTCAGACGATGAATATACGAAGCTGTTAATCCACGGAATCGCGCCTGTTTCAGAAATTCATCCCAATTTTGCCAGTTTTACGTACACTCCAAGGTCCCTCCCAGAAGATGACACTTCCATGGTGAGTAAAAAAAAAATAACAGAGGCTGTAACGTAGGAAGGATTGTACACAAATCTCTCTATATAAAAAGCAACACCAACGTTCTATGAAGCCTCCAGCCGGAAGTGTGAAGGGGGCGAGATATCCGGTTTCCCTATGAGTGTCTGCCCCGCCCTCTCTGTAACACAGTCAGTGAAGGAAAACAGCAGAGCACGAAATCAAATCGCTGGCTCTGTAACAGTGAAGGACTCAGAGGGGGGAGGGGAGAGAGGCCAGAGGGCAGGGACACACACACTCCCACATGCACACAGAAGAAAACATTGCTAGCCCCGTTTCATTTGCATCAGAAACGGGGCTTTTTTACTAGTCTCTCTCTATAAAAAGCAACACCAACGTTCTATGAAGCCTCCAGCCGGAAGTGTGAAGGGGGCGAGATATCCGGTTTCCCTATGAGTGTCTGCCCCGCCCTCTCTGTAACACAGTCAGTGAAGGAAAACAGCAGAGCACGAAATCAAATCGCTGGCTCTGTAACAGTGAAGGACTCAGAGGGGGGAGGGGAGAGAGGCCACAGGGCAGGGACACACACACTCCCACATGCACACAGAAGAAAACATTGCTAGCCCCGTTTCATTTGCATCAGAAACGGGGCTTTTTTACTGAAGGACTCAGAGGGGGGAGGGGAGAGAGGGCAGAGGGCAGGGACACACACACTCCCACATGCACACAGAAGAAAACATTGCTAGCCCCCGTTTTATTTGCATCAGAAACGGGGCTTTTTTACTAGTCAAGATATAAAAAAAGGAGCCGACTACTTGGTAGCTTCATCGCATGCCCCCTAGTCCTAGTATTTTTGGAAAGTGTAAACAAACCCTTCACGTCTACCCGTTCCACTCCACTCATTATTTTATAGACCACTATCATATCTCCCCTCAGCCGTCTTTTCTCCAAGTTCAGGCACTTGAAAATGGAACATAAGATGATCTCTTTTTATTGTACTAGCCTAATACTTTTTTCAATTAGATTTCAGAGGCCAAATCCTCCTGCTTCAGGTCAGGTTAGGACAATATACTGCTATTATGGTATTCTCTTCTGACCTGAGGAAGGAAGTGTTGGTCTCTGAAAGCAAATGAAAAATGTATTAAAATCAGTCCAGTATAAAGGTATCACCTGATTTTCTATTTTTGTGGTTTATTTGAATTTATTAACCATTATTAACACAGCTATCACATTACTTTATCCTAAATTAAAAATAAAATTATTTTCTGTATCTTTGTTGTCTGGCCATTTACGCTTTCTAATTGTGTTGGTCCCAGTCTCTTGATTCCGCTTTCCTTCGTCTTCTCTTGCCAGGGTTTCCTGTCCATTTGTTGTTTTTCTGTCTCCATTTTCTTTGTTTCTTCAATTTATTTTTCTGCCTCTTTCTGTCCAGATTTAATTCATTCTTACTATCCAGTCTTTAATTTCTCTCTACTTCTTCTACCTATGACTTTTCATCTTTTCCTCACCCTTATTTTCCCCATGCCCCTTCCTCTTATTCTCATAAGAACATAAGCACCGCCATACTGGGAAAAGACCAAGGGTCCATCAAGCCTAGCATCCTGTCTCCGACAGTGGCCAATCCAGGCCTCAAGAACCCGGCAAAAACCCAAAAACAAAACAAAAATTTAAATTATCGTATTTTTTGGACTATAAGACGCACTTTTTTCCCCTCGAATTTGGGAGGAAAATGGGGGGTGCGTCTTATAGTCCGAAGGTAGAGATTTCCCTCCCTCCCTCCCTCCGAGTTCGGGATCGCCCGCCCGCCTTCCCTCCCTCCCTCCGAGTTCGGGATCGCCCTCCCCCCGGCCCTGTCACCACTTCTCCCTACTCACGTCACGCGATCTTCCCTGGTGGTCTAGTGACGTCGGGGCAGGAAAGAGCCCCCTCTTTCCTGCCCAGCGCGCTGCTCTCCGTCCTCCTGTATGCAGCCTGACGGTATCGGCGAGATTCAAAATGGCCGCCGAGACTTCAATTCTCATTCCTGATACCTACACTGACTACATAGTTTTTACCTTTAGATTGTAAGCTCTCTTGAGCAGGGACTGTCCTTCCCCATGTTTAAACTTGTACAGTGCTGCGTAACCCTGGCAGCGCTATAGAAATGCTAAGTAGTAGTAGTAGTAGTCCGAAAAATACGGTAATAATGTTCAATGGACTTCCTTCAGGAATCTGTCCAAACCCCCCTTAAACTCTGTAAGGCCAGCTGCTGTCACTACATTCTCCGGCAACGAGTTCCAGAGTCCAACTACACTCTGAGTAAAGAAAAACTTTCTCCTATTTGTTTTAAATCTATCACATTCTAGCAGTGGTGTAGCCAGACAACCAATTTTGGGTGGGCCTGAGCACAAAGTGGGTGGGCACAAAATTTTCTCTCTCCCCCCTCTCCCCCAGCACTTCCCAACTCAAAATATAAATACTTTAGCTGATGAGGATCCCCAATCTCCGTCAGCTGGGGACCTCCACCAGAGATGGCCAGAACTCCTCCCCACCAAGCCCAGCAGGCAGTAGCAACTCCTCAAGCCACTTATGCCAGCACCCCATAGGTGCTTAGTTGTCAGTGGCTCCAGGATGCTGCCCCCATCTGCCATGCTCAGCGGAAGGCAGCTCCGGCCAGTCCCGGAACAGATCCCCAGCTGGCAGGGCTTGGGGATTCCCACTAGCCACAGCAAGGGTCAGGGCTACTGTTAACCATGCTGGTGACCAGGGCAGAAAATAAAGCCCCTCCCCCAATTCCCTCTCCTCTCCAATCTCTTCATCTGCCGTTACAGTCACACTGACAGACCCTCACAAATTACAGAACAAGGGATCACAAATTAGAAATAAAAATATGTAGACAAAATTGAACTGGGAACCTCAGCATGTACTGCAACACTGGAGGAAAAAAAAACACAAAAGCGCATTTCCTTTTCTACTTAACACAATAAAAAGACATCCACTATGCACATTTCCCAGAGCTAACATATTCCATTTAAAACATTCAAAATAAAATGATTTTTCTACCTTTATTGTCTGGACATTTTATTTTTCCATCGTGTTGGTTCCAATTTCTCTTTCCCGCTTTCCTGTCTGTCTTCTGCTAATTCTTCAAGCGGTTGTCCATTTGTCTTTTTTCTCCTGTCATTTCATTTCCTCACTATACCTGCCTTTGAAATATTGATCTTTCCATTTTAGCTCTTTCCTTTCTTTCTTTTCTGCCTCTGTACACTCAAATTTCATCCTCTTTCAAAATCTTTTCTTTCTTTTTACTTTTCAGATATCTATCACATTTCCATTTCCTTTCACCCACTAGCTCTCCCGTTCCCCATCTCTCTCTTTCTCAGCCTTCCATTCTCTTCCATCTTCGATCTACGCGCCATTACCATATTTCTACCCCCTGTGATCACTATTCTCTCATTTATTTCCTTGCCATCTCCACTCCCTGGGCCTCTCCCCCATGCTTTCCACCATTCCCAGTGTCTCCCTCCCTCCACCCTTCCAGCCCAGCATCTGTTCCCTCTTTCTTCCCTCCTCACCCTCATAGCCTGATATCTCCCTATCCCTTTTACCTCCCACCACCAGCAGCATCTTCCTGTCCCATCTCTCTTTCCTCCCCTCCCCCATTGTTCAGCATTTTTCCCTTTCTCTTCCCTACCATCCATTGTCCATCTTCTCTCCCTGGATCCATCTTCCCTCTTTTTCCCCTCCCCTGCTTGTGCATCTCTCCTTTCCTCTCCTCCATCTTCATGTCCAACTTTTCTCCCTCTCCCTGCCTTGAGCACCTGGTCTAACATCTCACTCTACCCCCTCCCCTGCCATGCCACACAGCATCTCTCCATCTTTCCTTCCCCTCACCTCAATGCCATGTTCAACATTTCCCCCTCTCTTCTCTCCCTCCTTTTCTTCCACTTCCATGTCCAACACTTTTTTTTTCTCTCTGGTCCTTTACCACTCCTATGCAGCCTTTCCCTCCCTCTCCCCATCCCACCCCACCCCACCCATATCCAACAATTCTCCCTCTCTTTCCCCTTGCAGCATCTCTCCATCCCTCCCCCCACATTGAAAAATTATTCCTCCACCCCACCTAGCACTACCCTGTCTCATTCCCTCATCCCAACAGTGCCCCTGTCTCTCCCTGTCTCCCTGACCCCTCTCAAGCCACCTACCAGCATGCTGTAAGTTTCTTTTTCTCCCTCCCCCCAGCCACCCGATGACATGCTGCACCTTTTTCCCCTCCCCCCCCCCCGCCAGCCACCCGTTGACATGCTGCACATTCCCCCCCCGCCAGCCATCCACCCACCCACCCGCTGACATGCTGCACTTTTTCCCCTCTACCCTGCCGCCAGCCACCCGCTGCAGTTTTACCTCCCAGCCACCCGATCCAGTTCTTCACGTCTACAATGGCGCCGAATCCGTCAGCACGCTGCTGCTACACGACTGCTTCCTTCTGGGCTGGCCTCACCTCCAATACTCTCTGAAGAGGTGGGGCCAGCGCAGAGGACGCACTCATAGCAGCGTGCGCGCCGGAGGGCGCTGCGAGGCTCGAGCTAGCACCGCTGCCAGAAGGGGATGACAGGGGAGGGAGCAGGGAGGGAACAAAACCTTCTGCGCTCCGGCGGGTGGCTGGGACTGGAGGAGGGAAAGCTGAAATCGTGGATTGGTTCTCTATGAGATGCACCGTTGCTAGGTGGGCCCGAGCCCAAAGTGGGTGGGCCCAGGCCCATCCAGGCCCACCCGTGGCTACGCCCCTGCATTCTAGCTTCATCTTATGTCCTCTGGTTCTATTATTGTTAGAAAGTGTAAACAAACGCTTCACTATCTCTGTCCTCTCCCCCTTTCCATCTAGCAGCTTCCCTTTTTCTCTCCCCATCCTTCTAGTGTCTCCCTATGTAATTTAATTTTCGATTGAAATATATGACTCCTTTCTCCACCCCTTCCCAGAGTTTACCTTCTTTTTCCATTTTCCAAAAGGCAGTGGAAGTGACAGCAGTTACCATATACTGCCCTGCCACGGGCACAGGCTTCTACTCTATTGCAGCCCACCTCTGAGGTAACAGGAAGTTACATCAGAAAGGCGGGCCTAAGTAAAAAGAAGAGGCCAGTGCCAGTGGCCTGGCAGCGTATGGGAATCACTGCCACCGCCGCCTTTTGGAAAACGGAAAAAGGTAAACTTGAACGGGGTGGAGGAAGAATGGGAGATGCCACTCCAGGAAGGGTGCGACCTCAGGCCCCCGCCTCTGTTGGCCTAATGGTAGAGCCACCTCTTCATGCATAAATTTTCCATGCAAGTTAAAAAAGGGAGTATGGAAACGGGAGGGTCATACTCATGGGTGGATCAGGGCATTCCTTTAAGCGCCGCACGTAGTTAGAATAAGGGCATCCGTTTCTTAAGTTTATACGCGGGTATTTGCACCATGTTTTAGCTGGTGAAAATGGCCGTGCCTAAGGTTAGGTGCGATTCGCGGGCATAAGTGCTTTTCTACAAACTGCACCTAACTTTACGCGTGTTTTGTAGAATAGCACTTTTTTTGGCACCATGTAGAGAATTTAAGCCCAAAATGAGCAAGTGGCACACAACACTACATTAAAAAGAACGCAGTCTAGGCACAACAATTACAAATTAAGGGCTTGATTCTATATCAGGCATGTTAAATGTAGGCGTGTTGGAATAACGCATGTAGTGCTATTCTGTAAACCGCATCTACAGTGTGCGTCTGCGGCTAAGAAAGCAAATAGAATGTTAGGTATTATTAGGAAAGGAATGGAAAACAAAAATGAAGATGTTATAATGCCTTTGTATCACTCCATAGTGCGACCACACCTCGAATATTGTGTTCAATTCTGGTCGCCGCATCTCAAAAAACATATAGTGGAATTAGAAAAGGTGCAGAGAAGGGCGACGAAAATGATAAAGGGGATGGGACGACTTCCCTATGAGGAAAGGCTAAAGCGGCTAGGGCTCTTCAGCTTGGAGAAAAGGCGGCTGAGGGGAGATATGATAGAGGTCTATAAAATAATGAGTGGAGTTGAACGGGTAGATGTGAAGCGTCTGTTTACGCTTTCCGAAAATACTAGGACTAGGGGGCATGCGATGAAGCTACAATTTAGTAAATTTAAAACAAATCGGAGAAAATGTTTCTTCACTCACCGTGGAATTAAACTCTGGAATTCATTGCCAGAGAATGTGGTAAAGGCGGTTAGCTTAGCGGAGGTTTAAAAAGGTTTGGTCGGTTTCCTAAAGGAAAAGTCCATATACCGTTATTAAATGGACTTGGGGAAAATCCACTATTTCTGGGATAAGCAGTATAAAATGTTTTGTGCTTTTTTGGGATCTTGCCGGGTATTTGTGACCTGAATTGGCCACTGTTGGAAACAGGATGCTGGGCTCGATGGACTTTTGGTCTTTCCCAGTATGGCAATACTTATGTACTTAAGACACGGTTTACATAATAGCTGATAGGCTGGGGGAATGCGTGTACATGTAGGTGCGGGCCATATGTGCCACTGAAAACCTGGTGTTCATGCACGCGCCTAAATGCACGCACGTTCCCCCGAATTCTATAACAAGGTGCATAAATGTGATTGACACTCCTCCCATGGCTATGCCCCCTTTTCAGCTACACGCGTTGAAATTTACGCACGCCTCTTTTTAGAATACGCCTAAAAAGAAGCTTGTGTATATTCCAATTATTGCCAATTAGTGATGTTAATTGGTTGTTTTCGGCCAATTATCCTGATTAATTGGTTCATTACTTAATCGAGTAGCGCATGTATATCGGCCACATGCACAATTTAACGCAAGGTAGTCACCGCGCCTTATGTAGAATCTGGGGGTAAATGTATTAATTAAGTTAATAATTACTAGCTTTGGATTGGTAACTTTCGCTAGCTTTACTCTGTCAGTCCACTTGCATCAGAAGAGACTGAATATTTCTCTTTCTATTATCCACATCATTTTCTCTTTGCTTACAGGCTATTCTAAGTATGTTTGAAGACATGGGTTTCATTAGCAACTATAAAATCGACCGCCAGACACTAGGAAGGTAGGTTCCTTCTTTGTATTTTCTTTAATACTTACTCAAGGGGCAGACTGACCGTTCAGGCAACCGGACAGTGCCTGAGGGCCCAGAGGCTCTAGGGGGCCCAGAGGCTCAGATGCCCACAGCACACTACAGCCCTCCGCGTTCCTACCTTTAAAGGCGCTCCACTGGTGATCTAGTGGCCTTCTTGGGGGGGGGGGGGGCGACATGTTCTTTCCTGCCTGTTGTGCTGACCGCTTTACTGTAAAAATGGTGGCTGAGACTCGCTGCGGAAGTCTTGTGAGACTGTTGAGACCTGTGAGACTACCACGGGAAGTCTCGGCCACCATTTTGAAAACACCGCGGCACTGGCAGGTGGGGGAATAGAGGAGCGCAGTGGGCAGGAAGCCTTTATAGGAAATAATATATGCTTAGGAAGAGTGCATGTCCAGAAGTGCACATTTTCACTGTGGTTACTGAAGGGCTCTTCATTCCTGGCAGGTCCCAGGTCTGACCCAGAGATTTGATGACGAATCGTGTTTTTAAAATGAGTACGTTTCAACCTCCCAGGCGTGCATATTACCACCTACCCTGTTGAGCATTTTGCAAACAGTGGCGTAGCTACAGGTGGGCCTGGGTGGGCAGAGGCCCACCCATTCTTGGCTCGGGCCCACCCTGTCTGGCCTCACTCCCCTCTCTCCCTCTCCTCCACCCGTGGGCTTGGCAATTGCCCCCCCACCCACAGCTTGGCAACACTCCCCTTTCTTGTTCTAACTTGGCACCTTTCCCAGCAGCAACAGCAGCGATGCAGTCTGTTGCCTGCGCCAAACTCAGTCTTCCCTTTGTCACTTCCTGTTTCCTCTCTGGCACGACGCGGCAGAGGGAAGTCTACAGGGCCGGTGCAGGCAGTGGATGTACATCACTACTGTTGCTGCTGTCGAAAGTACTAAGGTATGGGGGTTGTTTCAGAGAAAGAGGTATTGCTAGGCAGCGGGGGGGGGGGGGGGGGGGGGGGGGGAGGGGTTAGAGAAGTGCTGGATCTGGAGGCAGAGGAGAGGGAGGTAGATGCAGGACAAAAGGGGGGGGGTCTTTAGAAGGCCACCCATCCAAACTCTGGGCCCACCCAAAATGACAAGCCTGGCTATGCCCCTGCTTGCAAATTTATCTGTAGGATACCACAAGCCAGACTGAAAGTTTCAGTAAATCACTTCATTGGCTTCCGATCAGATATCGCATACAATTCAAGCTCCTCCTCCTTACCTACAAATGCACTCAGTCTGCGGCTCCTCACTACCTCTCCACCCTCATCTCCCCCTATGTTCCCGCCCGCAACCTCCGCTCACAGGACAAAGCCCTTCTCTCAGTACCCTTCTCCACCACTGCCAACTCCAGGCTCCGCTCATTCTGCCTTGCCTCACCCTATGCCTGGAACAATCTTCCTTTACCCATACGCCATGCCCCCTCCCTACCCATCTTCAAATCTCTACTTAAAACTCACCTCTTCAATGCTGCCTTCGGCGCCTAACCGCTTGAGAAATATAGAATGCCCCAATCTATCCACCCTATCAGATTAACTGTTCACTCGTCCTCTAGATTGTTCTCTTGTCTTTAGATTGTTCTCTTGTCTTTTAGATTGTAAGCTCTTTGAGCAGGGACTGTCCTTCTATGTTTAAATTGTACAGCGCTGCGTAACCCTAGTAGCGCTTTAGAAATGTTAGTTAGTTAGTAGTGGCTCTACCCAGTGCATTTTTTTCTAGGTACCTACAAATGCACTCAGTCTGCGGCTCCTCACTACCTCTCCACCCTCATCTCCCCCTATGTTCCCGCCCGCAACCTCCGCTCACAGGACAAAGCCCTCCTTTCAGTTCCCTTCTCCACCACTGCCAACTCCAGGCTCCGCTCATTCTGCCTTGCCTCACCCTATGCCTGGAACAATCTTCCTTTACCCATACGCCATGCCCCCTCCCTACCCATCTTCAAATCTCTACTTAAAACTCACCTCTTCAATGCTGCCTTCGGCGCCTAACCGCTTGAGAAATATAGAATGCCCCAATCTATCCACCCTATCAGATTAACTGTTCACTCGTCCTCTAGATTGTTCTCTTGTCTTTAGATTGTTCTCTTGTCTTTTAGATTGTAAGCTCTTTGAGCAGGGACTGTCCTTCTATGTTTAAATTGTACAGCGCTGCGTAACCCTAGTAGCGCTTTAGAAATGTTAGTTAGTAGTAGTAGTAAATGTCCCACAGTGCTTGGTTGCATTGTTTGAAGGGATCACTTTTATGGCTGCTGTGTTACACATAGTTCTTGCCTTGCTCCAAATTTAGACCTTCGGGGAAACCTTTGCGCTATTACCCCAAAAATCTTCTATTGTCTCTATGTAATTTCCCAGCAACTTTTTTCCTCATACGGCAGAAGAAATGTGAAATATCAGTCGATCTTCTGTGTTCTGCTTGGCTTTTTTTTTTCATTTGGATATTCAGTTTTTTAACTCCGTCAATCTCGTTGGGTTTCCCCCTGACATGCCAGGACCAGGGGCATATCTGCGTGGGGCCACAGGGGCCTGGGCCCCCGCAGATTTCGCCCTGGACCCCCCTACCACAGACCCTCTCCACCTCCCCCTCCCTCCCGCCCGCCACCAACCCGTCGCCGATCTTTGCTGGCGGGGGACCCCAAGCCCCCGCCAGCCGAAGTCCTCTCTTCCGTGCAGGATGCAAGTTGCAACGCTTCCTGTTCTTCTGAGTCTGACGTCCTGCACGTACAACGTGCAGAACGTCAGACTCAGAATTTGGAATTCTGTGTTGTACGTGCAGGACGTCAGACTCAGAAGAACAGGAAGCGTTGCAACTTGCATCCTGCACGGAAGAGAGGACTTCGGCTGGCGGGGGGTTGGGGTCCCCCGCCAGCAAAGGTAAGTGACAGCAGCGGGGGAGGGTGTCATTGGTGGCGAGGGGGGGGTCCGGAAATGGCGGGAGGGGGGATCGGTGGCGCCGGGGGGGGCTAAAATGTGCCCCCTCCCTCTGGCTCTGGCCCCCCCTACCGCCCGAGTCCAGATATGCCCCTGGCCAGGACACCAACCGAGCACCCTAGGGGGCACTGCAGTGGACTTCATAAAATGCTCCCAGGTACATAGCTCCCTTACCTTGTTTGCTGAGCCCCTCAAAACCCACTACCCATAACTGGACACCACTACCATAGCCCTTACGGGATTTGTGGTGGGTTTTGGGTGGGTTTTGGAGGGCTCGCTGTTTCCTCCACAAATGTAACAGGTAGGGGGTGTATGGGCGCATACGTTAGGTGCGCATCCCCGGTATTCAGTAATACTGCACGCATCTTTGGCGAAAGCCCCAACCGACCCATGCTCCTCCCATGGCCACGCCCCTTTTGAGTTGTGCGCTATAAGATTTGCACGTGCATCTGTATAGAATAGTGCGTAGCAAGATGCATGCGCAAATCCAAATTGTTGACAAACAACACCAGTAAGTGACCGTAAGCACCTAATTATTGGTGCGAATTGCCTCATTAACCAATTTAGTTATGCACTCATCTCAGAATAGCGCGGAAATTTGCACACCATTTATAGAATTCCCCTGATAACCTGTCCATTCAGGAAAAACCAAAGAGCATAGCCGCCGAGAGGGGAGGGCAGGGGGGACAAAATTCACCGGGCCCGGCGCCGCGGTCCCACCAGCCCTCCGTCGTCAACCGTCTGCCCCCTGCATTGAAATCGCAGTCTCACCTCCGTGCTACAGGCAGCAGAACGCCTCCCTTCGGCCCTCCTTCCCTCCCTGTGTGCCGCCCTCGTCTGACGTAACTTCTGCGAGGGCGGGACACAAGGAGGGAAGGAGGGCCGAAGGGAGGCGTTCTGCTGCCTGCAGCGCTGCTTTCACGGAGGTGAGACTGCAATTTCAATGCAGGGGGCCTGGCCCGGTGGCGGACGGAGGGGGGGAATGGCAGCGGCGGTGACCTCGGGGGGGGGGGGGGGTGGAGGGGGGAGCGGTGGCGGCGACCTGTGGGGTGGAGGGGGGAGCAGTGGCTGCGGCGATCTCAGGGGGGGGAGCGGTGGTGACCTCGGGGGGATGGAGGGGGGAGGGGGGCGACCTTGCCCCGGGCCTGGCCCAGTCTCTCGGTGGCCCTGCCAAAGAGTAGCAAGAGTCCATGACCAGGTTGATGTTACTGAAGTAGGTGAAAGGGCTGCTGTGGATTGAGAGCTGATTTGCTGATTGACTTTCTATCTGCAGGTTCTGCCTGATGGTGAAAAAGGGTTATCGAGACCCTCCGTATCACAACTGGATGCACGCCTTCTCTGTCTCTCACTTCTGTTACCTTCTGTACAAAAACCTGGAGCTGAGCAAGTACTTGGCGTAGGTCATCAAAAGCGAAGGCAAAGGGGCCGACGAACAAGCCAGGCCTTGCACGTAATGTGTGGGAATCGGCAGGGATGGGGAAGGAGAACGAGAATGTTTTAATCCGCCACCAAAGTGCACTTCAAGAAAGAAATATATACCGGTCGCAGACCACCCACCTGGGGGAGGGGGGAAATTGATAATATAACATAGCAATGTAGGGCCGGATTTTCAGCTGGAGCACTCACCAGGGCTCTTGTCACTGTTAGTCGGGGGCAGTTTTTTCCTCCTTAAGCCAGTGCTGTTTTCACTGCATTAAGCCTTTGTTTCTTTGATTTGTACAGGGACATCGAAATCTTCGCTCTGTTTGTTTCCTGCATGTGTCATGACCTTGACCATAGAGGAACCAATAACTCCTTCCAGGTGGCTTCGGTAAGCAACAGTCATGGGGAAATGATGGTTTGCACGTCTGCAGACATGCAGGGAATAGATTTTGTGGGCCATTTCCTAGGTCTTCACTGGACTGCTCTATCCTTCTTTGGCTGTTCACTCATTTGGAGTGGAGTTGTAACCAGGCATTTTGGCATCCATGGCAGGCCAAGTGTATTTGCACCCCTCTGCCTCTTCCCCCTCCACTCTGATCCTCAAAACAGCAGAAGAGAAGCAACACTTTTCCCGGCTTTTATTCTTTTGGCCAAAGAATGTGTTTCAGTCACTTTTCTTCCCCTAATGGCATTGTGTCAGGTCAACTGCCCCTTTCACTCACCCCTAGTTAATTAATTTATTTTTATTTATTGCATTTGTATCCCACATTTTCCCACCTCTTTGCAGGCTCAATGTGGCTTACAATACAGTGGCGTAGCCAGACAGCCAGTTTTGGGTGGGCCTGAGCCCAAAGTGGGTGGGCACAAAATTTTCTCTGCTCCGCCCTCCCTCCCTCCACTATACCCACCATTTCTCCCCCTCCCCACCTATCCCCTCTGTATGCAGCATGTGTCCCTCCCCTCCACCTCATACACAGCCAAGACTTCTCCCTTCCTCACCCCTCCACCCCTTTGCTGCATCTCCCTCACCCACCAACCAAGCCTCATCTTCCCATCTTCCCTCCCCCCTGTGCAGCATCTTTCTTTCCATCTTCCCTTCCCCCTGTGCAGCTGCTGTGTCCCCCCGTCTTCCCTCCCCCATGTGACATCTTCCCCCCCCCCCTCGTGCAGCTGCAGCATCTCACCCTCCTTGCAGGCCCGCCCAGCAGCAAAGTTCCTGACGGCGATTCCAGTCGCAGCGATTCCCACACGCTGCCTGCCAGCTGCCGCTCAACAATCTCCTCTCGCTACTAAGCGCTAACCCGGAAGTCACTCCTGCAGAGGAGAGACTTCCGGGTTAGCGCTTAGTAGCGCGAGGAGATTGAGCGGCAGCCGGCACTGGCAGGCAGCGTGTGGGAATCGCTGCGACTGGAATCGCCATCACTCAGGAACTTTGCTGCTGGGCGGGCCTGACCCGAACTTGGGTGGGCCCAGGCCCGCCCGTGGCTACGCCCCTGTTACAATACATCATGAATAGTGGAAATATAACGAAAATAGACATTTAGTGTTACAGAAGGATCTTGGGTAACATGATAATGATAAAGCAGATATTTGAAGACAGTTCTGGATGTGTGGGGAGGAGTTCACATTTATTGATCTTTGTGGTATACCTTGTTAAATAGATGTTATAGCCCTGACGTACAGCCTTTCCCCGCTAGGGCCATCACGTATTCCAGATACCCTGAGAGGCAGGGACTCTGGCTCCCTCAGAAACCCAGAGCAATTGTGGGTGGGTGTCACCAGCTTCCCTGACACTCCAGTACAGTTGTGCATGAGACAGTCAGTGAATGTCACTGTTGAGTGATGAGTGGAACTTCCTTCCTCCCCAAACCTCACATCCAGGAATATCCCACATTGGGTCTACTTTCATGCATGCTTCTTTTCAAATTAATTTTACTGCTTAGCACCTTCGCTGCTGTCCAGTTCTGGTTGTGAGACCTCATTTGCAGCTCTTGGGGGGGGGGGGGGGTCTTTCCCCTGTTTATGATGCCTCCTCCCAGTCTGTGCATCACAGTAACGCTCCTTGCCCGATAGTCATGAACTACAACTCCCTTTGGAGCCCGGTCCACTTATATCGGGGCACCTGGTCTTAGAGGGTAAGTAGGTCCCCACTTAGACACTATTACAGAAAGACATATACAGTGGGGGAAATAAGTATTTGATCCCTTGCTGATTTTGTAAGTTTGCCCACTGACAAAGACATGAGCAGCCCATAATTGAAGGGTAGGTTATTGGTAACAGTGAGAGATAGCACATCACAAATTAAATCCGGAAAATCACATTGTGGAAAGTATATGAATTTATTTGCATTCTGCAGAGGGAAATAAGTATTTGATCCCCCACCAACCAGTAAGAGATCTGGCCCCTACAGACCAGGTAGATGCTCCAAATCAACTCGTTACCTGCATGACAGACAGCTGTCGGCAATGGTCACCTGTATGAAAGACACCTGTCCACAGACTCAGTGAATCAGTCAGACTCTAACCTCTACAAAATGGCCAAGAGCAAGGAGCTGTCTAAGGATGTCAGGGACAAGATCATACACCTGCACAAGGCTGGAATGGGCTACAAAACCATCAGTAAGACGCTGGGCGAGAAGGAGACAACTGTTGGTGCCATAGTAAGAAAATGGAAGAAGTACAAAATGACTGTCAATCGACAAAGATCTGGGGCTCCACGCAAAATCTCACCTCGTGGGGTATCCTTGATCATGAGGAAGGTTAGAAATCAGCCTACAACTACAAGGGGGGAACTTGTCAATGATCTCAAGGCAGCTGGGACCACTGTCACCACGAAAACCATTGGTAACACATTACGACATAACGGATTGCAATCCTGCCGTGCCCGCAAGGTCCCCCTGCTCCGGAAGGCACATGTGACGGCCCGTCTGAAGTTTGCCAGTGAACACCTGGATGATGCCGAGAGTGATTGGGAGAAGGTGCTGTGGTCAGATGAGACAAAAATTGAGCTCTTTGGCATGAACTCAACTCGCCGTGTTTGGAGGAAGAGAAATGCTGCCTATGACCCAAAGAACACCGTCCCCACTGTCAAGCATGGAGGTGGAAATGTTATGTTTTGGGGGTGTTTCTCTGCTAAGGGCACAGGACTACTTCACCGCATCAATGGGAGAATGGATGGGGCCATGTACCGTACAATTCTGAGTGACAACCTCCTTCCCTCCGCCAGGGCCTTAAAAATGGGTCGTGGCTGGGTCTTCCAGCACGACAATGACCCAAAACATACAGCCAAGGCAACAAAGGAGTGGCTCAGGAAGAAGCACATTAGGGTCATGGAGTGGCCTAGCCAGTCACCAGACCTTAATCCCATTGAAAACTTATGGAGGGAGCTGAAGCTGCGAGTTGCCAAGCGACAGCCCAGAACTCTTAATGATTTAGAGATGATCTGCAAAGAGGAGTGGACCAAAATTCCTCCTGACATGTGTGCAAACCTCATCATCAACTACAGAAGACGTCTGACCGCTGTGCTTGCCAACAAGGGTTTTGCCACCAAGTATTAGGTCTTGTTTGCCAGAGGGATTAAATACTTATTTCCCTCTGCAGAATGCAAATAAATTCATATACTTTCCACAATGTGATTTTCCGGATTTAATTTGTGATGTGCTATCTCTCACTGTTACCAATAACCTACCCTTCAATTATGGGCTGCTCATGTCTTTGTCAGTGGGCAAACTTACAAAATCAGCAAGGGATCAAATACTTATTTCCCCCACTGTAGATACCCAGCTGTCTGTATAAAATACTAGTAAAAGCAGGGCTTTTTTTGAGGGGGTACTTGGGGTACTGAGTACTGACACCTTTTCCATTGTCTGCTAAAATTGACCCAGGGTCCCCAAGTTTTAATGAAAGAGCTCAGGCTCTACACACCAATTCTGCCTTGTCATAGATTCTGTGACTGGTTGCAGGGGGCCTGGCTATTGTGGGGAGGGTCCCTCAGTGATTACCCCCACCCCTGAAGGGTGGCCTAGCATTTGAGTACCGGCACCTTTTTCACTAGAAAAAGTGCACTGAAGTGGCAGGAATGAAGCCTACCTTGTAAGCACAGCTATTTAGTACATATAAGTAGATAAGCACCGCCATACTGGGAAAAGACCAAGGGTCCATCAAGCCCAGCATCCTGTCTCCGACAGTGGCTAATCCAGGCTTCAAGACCCCCCCCCCTCACAAAAAAAAAAAACTTAATTCTTAATAATGTTCAATGGACTTTTCCCTCAGGAATCTGTCCAAACCCCCCTTAAACTCCGTAAGGCCAGCTGCTGTCACTACATTCTCCGGCAACGAGTTCCAGAGTCCAATTACACGCTGAGTAAAGAAAAACTTTCTCCTATTTATTTTAAATCTACCATATTCTAGCTTCATCTTGTGTCCCCTGGTTCTTTTATTGTTTGAAAGTGTAAACAAACGCTTCACATCTGTCCGCTCTACTCCACTCATTATCTTGTAGACTTCTATCATATCACCCCTCAGCTGCCTCACCTATCATTTTTAAAGTATACCCATAGATCATCCATAGTCTGCTATTGATTGGGATTGGTAGCATGGAGTCTTGCTTTTCTTTGGGATTATGCCAGATACTTGTGACCTGGATTGGAAAAGGTTGGAAACAGGATACTGGGCAGGATGGACCATCAGTCTGACCCATTATGGCTTTTCTTATGTTCTTATGTAGATTAGTTTTGGGTTGTTTTTTTTTTTTTTAATCTCCAAATGTACTTATGAACTCCACCCACATTCTACCCAGATGCACACCTACCAGCAAAGTGCGCACCATCATATCATTCCGTGTACTTTTACGCTGCTCAATATTTTGAAAAAGCCCATTTTGCTGCAGATGTGGTCGCCTACACGCAAAAATAACTTTCTGAAATTACTCCCATACTGTAAATGAGTTAGTGAATGGTGCTATAAATATTGTCTCTCTTGTAGCCCCAGCCCCAACTAGTCCCTTTCCCTGTTCTACTTAAAATTTTTAGTACAGTTCCGTTCAAGAGCACATCCTTGGCATCTCCGAAGCTCATTCTCCATAGGACAATTTTTCTGTTGCTCTGACAAAACGTGTCACATACATCCAAGAATCACCAAAATGTAATATCACTCACTGGCCATTTCTGATTGGACTTGAACTTCAGTTTATCTTCTAACCCTGATGCCCTTCCACTGGAGCCGTAGAACCTCCTTGCCTCTTCTGCGTAGCTCTCCCGTGATGGTATCATTCACGAGCAGGGGTGTGCTGGTAAATTTTTAACAACAGGCTCTTTCTCTGGACGTAGCCAGCTCTGCAATTGGAAGGGCCAGGGGTGGCCGGGGGCAGCAACACTTGCCTCTTTCTCCTCCCTCCCTTCGTGCGGGCACGCTAGGCATACCTTTGCTGGCAGCCAATAAATGGACTGCCACCACTCCCAACGTCTTGCTCTGAGCAGCATGCTGGAACTTCTCTCACATGCTCGAGAAGTCCCAGCCTGCTGCCCAGAGCTGGAAACAAGGAGCGGGGAGCAGCAGTAGTCTATTTACTTGGCTGGCAGGGCTCAGCATCCCCACCAGCAAAGTAAAAGATAATTCAGCAGGGGTCCCAAGCCCACATTTTGGGAGCCAGTTCTTAAAGTAGCCATGGAGGGCCCTACTTTAACAACCGGCTCCCAAGAGTCTTAAAAACTTAACAACCGGCTCTTGCGAGCCTGTGAGAGCCTGCTCCAGCACACCACTGCTCACGAGCGCCCACTTTTCTTACACATAGGATAGAGGGTTTAGTGGCATAAATGACATTTTTCTTTCATTTAGCTGGTCTAACAAAATTGTCTTTTTCAGAAATCAGTGTTGGCTGCCTTGTATAGTTCAGAAGGGTCTGTAATGGAGGTAAGACCTCTTTACCCCGACACCCTTTCCCTGTCCTGTTTTGCTTTCACTCTCCCCTCACTCACATTCTCTCTGTCTCCCCTTCATTCCACTTCTGCCCTCATTCCCCTCGTTTTCTCTTATTCCTCCCTCCGTATCACGTTCTGCCACCCTATCTTCATCTTCTTCCCGTCACTTTCTTCACCCTCCCTCCCGCCCTCTCTCTTCTCCTTAACCATCTCTCCAATTCTGCCTTTTATTTATATGAATGTACATTTATATTCAGCTTATATCCAAAATGAGGTTTAAGATGAATTACAATTTTTTAAAAAGTCATAGAATTTTTTTAAAAATGGGAAGCTGTAACAAAATATATAGAAAGGATATCCACTTGAGTTTTTTTCATTTGTCGGGACACTTTTATTGATATTGTTGATGTTGTTACCAGGGGCGTAGCCAGATTTCAGCGGGAGGGGAGTCCAGAGCCCGAGTGAGGGGGCACATTTTAGCCCCTTCCCCCCGCACCGCCAACCCCCCCCCGCCGCTGCCGCCGCCACCACCAACTTTGACCCCCCCGCTGACCCTCTTGACCCCCCCTTCCCGCCGCCAACCCTCCCCCGCTGTCGCCGTCGCCTACCTTTGCTGGTGGGGGACCCCAACCCCCGCCAGCCGAGGTCCTCTTCTTCCTCGGTTGGCGGGGGTTGGGGTCCCCCACCAGCAAAGGTAGCAGACGGCGACGGCAGGTTGGCGGCGAGAGGGGGGGGGTCGAGAGAGACGTCGGCAGGGGGGGTCCAGGGCCAAATCTACGGGGGCCCAGGCCCCCGTGGCCCCACATAGCTACGCCCCTGGTTGTTGCTATGTTGTTCTTGCATAATTCTCTTGAAAATTTTTCAATAAAGATATTTGAAGACAAAAGAATTATAACCTTCAATACAACTGCACTCAAATCTGTAAACAGCGATAGTAATTTTGTAACAGATACCTCCTGATTCTATAAAGGTTGCCAAAAACTGCGCATGCAAATCTAGGCATCCTCCCCCCCCTGCCCCCCCCCGATTTGCACATGCATTATAATAGATTAATGAGTCATTTGGTGCCAATAATTGGCTTTTTAACAAGCAATTATTGGCACTAATTAGATTTAATTGGGCCTTGTCCCCCGGATTCTATATATGGCACCTAGGTTCTGCGCATAACTTAATTGGCGTAATAAGGTAATCAGCATTTTTAACAGCAATTAAAAAGCCCTAATGAGCACTAATTGGCAATAATTACAATTTATGTGCGGAAATCACTAAGCGTATTCTATAAAAAACTGCGCCTAAATTGCAAAGCCTGCAGTTCAAAATAAATTTTTTCAAAGAGATGAGTCTTTAGTAGTTTGCGGAAGTTGGTTAGTTCGTAGGTCGTTCTTAGGTTTCGTGGTAATTTGTTCTAGAATTGCGTGCTCATATGGGAAAAGGTTGATGCGTGCATCACTTTGTATTTTACGCCTTTGTAAGTTGGGAAGTGGAGGTTAAGGAAAGTTCTAGACGATCTTTTGGCATTTCTGGGTGGTAGGTCTATTAAGGTACACTGGGGAGGGAATTCATGAATAAGGGGAGGGGGAGTTGCTGGTCTGCGGGTGAGGAATTGGGGAGAGAGGTTGAATGTTACTTCCTGTTCCGGGGCAGAGGGAGCATGGAAACGAACAACGCTGACTGGCACACGGCACCCCCCCAGCGGCATGCACCCGGGGGGAGGGGGTTCTTTCGCCGGGGTGCGGGGGGTGTCCTTTCGCCAGGGGGGGGGGTCGCGCTGCACCCGGGGGGGCGGAGTGCATTGGCGATCCGCCCCGGGTGTCAGCGCCCCTAGGAACGCCACTGGTTTGTACCTGAGGCAATGGAGGGTTAAGTGACTTGCCCAAGATCACAAGCAGCCGCAGTGAAATTTGAACCGGCCACCTCTGGATTGCAAAACCGGTGCTCTAACCACTAGGCCACTCCTCCACGCCATCATTTGTTTGCTGTGAGTGATGAATCTTGAAGACTGTGCCTGAGTTAAAATGCAGAAGCCTTAATGCTGCTGCAAAGCCTAAAATAAAATTCTGTATCTATTGTGAGGTCTTGCAAGAAAAACATTGTACCTTATTTTGTAATAAAAATGACAGTTTGAGGTGTTTTTAATTAATCAGGATGCCCTGTGCTGGGACTCCTTTGACAGTCTGTGTTTTGGACACTAATCTCTGTGTTTACCTGGTTTCTTGGCAGAGACATCATTTTGCACAGGCGATCGCCATCTTGAATTCCCATGGCTGTAACATCTTTGAGCAATTCTCAAGGAAGGTGAGTTGGGTTGGGAAGGCAGCACCTGGCCTTCCTTTTCTGCCTCTGTTCTGTCTCTCCAAGGGGAGGCCAGTTCTAGATTAGAATGTAACACACACCATGTAAGCTGGTTCTAGATCAGAATGCAAGATATGTTTTGCTGTATGAGCCAGATGTAGGCTAAAATGTAAGATATGCCATGCTTTGTAAGTTGTCTCTGGATCAGAATGTAAGATATGCAATGCTGTGTGAGCCAGTTCTAGATTATAATGTAAGATAATGCCATGCTGTATAAGACAGCTTAGAATGTAAGATATACAATGCTGTGTAAGCTGGTTGTAGATCAGAATGTAAGGCTATGCTGTGCCATATGAGCAAGTTCTAAATTAGAATGTAAGATATGCTACGCTGGGTTAGACCAACCATCCATCAAGCCAACTATCCTGTCTCCAACTGTTATGACCCGGTAGTAGTGAGCCCCTGTGCCCCGACTGACCACGGCAGAGATGGAGTGACACCGCACTCGGTCAGGCAGCCAGACAACCCCTAGCTTCACCTGGGAAGCGACCACCGTTCACCGGGAGTTGAGCTCCCAGCTGCAGGTAGCCACTAGGACTTCTGGAACCGGCGGGGTTGCACGGCCACTGACCAGGATAGCAGGAAACAGACACAGTCCAGAACCAGAACTCCAACAGGCAAAGAATCTATATAAATAAAATCCCCCTCAGACATTCTGAATCCCCCTCAGACGTTCTGAAGCTCACCTCACTCCAACTGTGGCTCCTGACCTAGGCTATTTGGACTCCCGCACTCAGCCACGCCCATCTGCGCCCTAGGCCACGCCCCATCTGGACATAAAAACCACTCTCAACGTTCCATTGACCACTGACGTCAATGAAGCCAGTTCGTTTGTTCGAAGCTCTGTAGCACAGTCTGTGGGCCCCGCCCTCGCGTCAAACGTAATGACGTTGAGGGCGGAGCACATTCAAGGAGCCAATCAGTAGCCGAAAGCAGGAGAGAGGGCGGAACGACGAAGAGGAGGCGGGTTCGAAGCTCTGTAGCACAGTCTGTGGGCCCCGCCCTCGCGTCAAACGTCATGACGTTGAGGGCGGAGCACATTCAAGGAGCCAATCAGTAGCCGAAAGCAGGAGAGAGGGCGGAACGACGAAGAGGAGGCGGGAGAGAGGGCGCAATGTGGAAGAGGAGGCGGCCCGGCAGCGCTTCTACACACTACGAGGAAAACCTGGCTAGCGCCCGTTTCATTTCTTTCCGAAACGGGCCTTTTTTACTAGTAGTCAATACAGTCCAGGGTCAAGGCAGGCAGCAAACAAGCGTAATCCGAGAAGACTAGCCAAGGTCCGGTACACAGGAAAACAGGAACAGAAGAAAGTCGGTGAACAGCACTCCGACAGCAACTCGTCAGAACAAATGAGGCCGAAGCAGCGAAGGACTGAAGGCAGGGCTTTAAGTAGTGGAGGAATTAGGCTCAAGTATGTGCAGCTGATTCAAGATGGCTGCCCCCATCAGCAGAGGTGCCTTCGTCCAAATATGGACTTCCTTCCTGACCTCGTTACTCCAAGATGGCTGCCCCCTCCTGAGCTAGCCAAGATGGCTGCTGTCCTTGATCCAACCCGGATAACGGCTGCCAGACTTAGGAAGCTGAAACCGACCCTCCTAAGACTGAACCTTGTCACTCTTGAACGAAGCTGAGGAATGACTTAGCTGGGAGGAGCGTCGAACAGGTGAGGGACATAACACCAATGTTGGCCAATCCAGGTCACAAGGATGTAACCAGCAAAACCCAAACAATTTATCCATTTCCTTAAGTTCCCTCCCTGCACCACTGAGATTATAAGCTTGTTCTAGGCTGTCTGAGGGCATTAGCTGTGTTGCAGGTGCTCAGTACAATTGAACCTTTCAGCTGTTTTAGGTTCAATGCTCAGTGTGCTACTGGGAACGTTCTAGATTTCTTACAGACATTGGTGTAAATTTGAGAGCTGGATCAAGTAATTTAAATAAAGACGAGAAGAGGTAGTGTAGCAACATTGTTTCAAGCTAGGGTGGACAGTAGGTCCCATGCCCACACTCCTCTTCCCCTCCCCCCCTACTGTGCAGTGCCAAAGGAAATTGTGTGTGTTCTGAGATTAGAACTGTTCTAGATTCTGCTTCTAGTAAAAGAAAATACTACATTCTAGGCTCACACAATGGCGTAGCTACGTGGGGCCCCAATTTCCTTTGGGTCCCTGGTTTTTCTGGTGGGGGTCCTCAACCCTCGCCAGCTGAAGCCTTCGTCCAGTGCCGGCCTCCGGCGCCGCTGCATTGCCTGAGCATGCTCAGTTTCACTGAAAGGAGAATGCTGGACATGAGGGGAAGAGAGAGCAGGGCAGGCAACGCGGTGGTACCGGATGACGGCTTCAGCTGGCGGGGGTTGGGAACCCCGGTCAGCCAAGGTATTTGCGGCAGCAGTGGGTGGAGAGTGGCAGGGTGGCAGGGGCAGCAGCGGTGCGGAAGACCAAAATGTGCCCCCCCCCCCACCTCGGTCTCTGGCCCCCTCCCACCCTGAGGTTTGGCTACGGCCCTCACACTACAGAGAATACTAGGGATATTGAAGATAGCACAGGACACCTGACTGAATCATTTTAGGCTCACATAAGTAATGCCACACTGGGAAAAGACCAAGGGTCCATCGAGCCCAGCATCCTGTCCACGACAGCGGCCAATCCAGGCCAAGGGCACCTGGCAAGCTTCCCAAACGTACAAATATTCTATACATGTTATTCCTGGAATTGTGGATTTTTCCCAAGTCCATTTAGTAGTGGTTTATGGACTTATCCTTTAGGAAACCATCTAACCCCTTTTTAAACTCTGCCAAGCTAACCGCCTTCACCATGTTCTCTGGCAACGAATTCCAGAGTTTAATTATGCGTTGGGAGAAGAAACATTTTCTCCGATTTCTTTTAAATTTACTACACTGTAGTTTCATCGCATGCCCCCTAGTCCTAGTATTTTTGGAAAGCGTGAACACCAACGTTTTCTAGACTGTGCAGTGTGCAGATGGAGGTGATTCTAAGCTCACGCTGGAGTGCGGTACTGGGGTTGTCCTAAATCTAAATTGTGCAGTGTGCCAAACAAATGATTCCAGTCTTATTGTTCTAGGTGCTGTTAGAAAACATTCTGATTCCTGTCAGAGCAGCCATGTGGAATAAAGAGAGAGAGAGAGAGAGAATATGGCTTTTAGGATCAATTAATAGACTTTAGGATAACATCTGCTTGTGCACCAGTGATTATACCATTGATCCCTTCATGGACATGGTTTTCTGTAGCTGGAGCTTAAGGACAACAGCTGGTGTGTCACAGGAAGGACAGTCTCCTTCAACACCTGCATTTCTTTGTAAAATACTAGTGTAACTGGTTTGCACCAGCTGGAGATAGGCACATAACATGGTATGCTATACGTTATACATGTGAGTCAAGCATACACTATGCCCAGACTTTGCCTACTTGAACTGTGTAAGCTATGCATGTGTTTCCTGAAGACCACTGAGGCATAGGCATTTAATATACTGCCTTTCTGATATTATATACAGGTGCTTACTTTGTACCTGAGGCAATGAGGGTTAAATGACTTGCTCTGAGTCACAAGGAGGGAGGATTAATGGAGGATTAAGTGACAAGTCACAAGGAGGGAATTGAACCCAGTTCCCCAGGACAGTGGCGTTCCTAGGGGGGCTGACACCCGGGGCGGATCGCAGATGCGCCCCGCCCCCTGGGTGCAGCGCCCCCCCCCCCCCCCCCCCCCCCGGTGAAAGGACACCCCCCTGCAAAAGAACACCCCCCCCCGGGTGCACGCCGCTGGAGGGGTGCCGCACGCGCCTGTCCTTGGTTCGTTCCATGCTCCCTCTGCCCCAGAACTGTTCCGGGGCAGAGGGAGCATGGAACGAACGAAGGACAGGCGCGCGCAGCACCCCCCCAGCGGCGTGCACCCAGGGCGGACCGCCCCCACCGCCACCCGCCTTGGTACGCCACTGCCCCAGGATCAAAGTCCACACTAACCACTACTCCTCCACTAGCAACATTCCAGGTAGAATCTCAATAGTAGCAACATTCCATGTAGAATCTCCAATAGTAGCAACGTTCCATATAGAATCTACAAATAGTTTCAACATTCCATGTAGAATCTCAAATAGGGAAAGGGAAATGGGACTTGATATACTGCCTTTCTGTGGGGGTTTGCATAGTATATACAGGTACTTATTTGTATCTGGGGCAATGGAGGGTTAAGTGACTTGTACAGAGTCACAAAGGAGCTGCAGTGGGAATCAAACCCGGTTTCCTAGGTTCTTAGGCTGCTGCACTAACCATTAGGCTACTCCTCCACGTATGTGCACATATATGCTAGTATATTTTTTACTTTGTTACTATGCAATTTTAAACATTTGGGACTAGATTCCATATAATTCTATATATATATTCTTTAATGAGTGGAGGAGTAGCATAGTGGTTAGTGCAGTGTACTTTGATCCTGGGGAACTGAGTTTGATTCTCACTTCCTCCTTGTGACTCGGGGTAAGTCACTTATCCCTCCATTGCCCCTGGTACAAAATAAGTATCTGAATATATGTAAACCGCTTTGAATGTAGTTGCAAAAACCTTAGAAAGGCGGTATATCAAGTCCCATTTCCCTTTCCCTATTGGAGATTCTATATGGAATGTTGCTACTATTGGAGATTCTACATGGAATGTTTCTGTTGCTACTATTTGAGATCCTGGAATGTTGCTACTATTTGAAGATTCTACATGGAATGTTACAAATGGAGGAGTAGCCTAGTGGTTAGTGCAGTGGACTTTGATCCTGGGGAGCTGAGATCAATTCCCACTGCAGCTCCTTGTGACTCTGGGCAAGTCACTTAACCCTCCATTGCCCCTGGTACAAAATAAGTATCTGAATATATGTAAACCGCTTTGAATGTAGTTGCAAAAACCTTAGAAAGGCGGTATATCAAGTCCCATTTCCCTTTCCCTATTGGAGATTCTATATGGAATGTTGCTACTATTGGAGATTCTATATGGAATGTTGCTACTATTGGAGATTCTACATGGAATGTTGCTACTATTGAGATTCTACATGGAATGTTGCTAGTGGAGGAGTAGCCTAGTGGTTAGTGCAGCGGATGCTGATTCTGGGGAACTGGGTTCAATTCCCACTGCAGCTCCTTGTGACTCTGGGCAAGTCACTTAACCCTCCATTGCCCCTGGTACAAAATAAGTACCTGGATATATGTAAACCGCTTTGAATGTAGTTGCAAAAACCTCAGAAAGGTGGTATGTCAAGTCCCATTTCCCTTTCCCTATATCATGCCTAAAAGATTGGCACTGAAAGAAATAAGCCTAAATTTCCACTCGGTTTATAGAATACACCGACCGCCCATCCACACGACTAAATTTAGTTGCAGACAGTTACGCCATGTAAATGGCAACACCTAAATCAGGCATAGACAAGGGGGTATTCTATAACAATACTCATAGATTCTAGAAACGCCCACGACCCGCCCATTCTATCTCATGGCCACGCCCTCTTCCAACTATGCGATTTAGAATTTACGCACATCACGTGATAGGATACACTTAGACAGTTCTGCACGTTATTCCTAAATAATGCCAATTAGTCACAATAATTGCTAGTTAAGTGGCAATTTATGGTGCTGATTGGCTTGTTAAGTAATTAAGTTGCATGCGCCGATCCAGAATACGACTGGATTTGTGCGCGCAACTTAAGTCATACTATATAGAATCCAAGGATTACTGTGTAACTGGCTCATAAATGTTAGCCCCTACTTTGAGGAATTACCTTCATGTGTCCTCGGTAGGAGCAAAACAATAGTGGAGAATTCGGAACCAAAAGGACTTTATTACCAGTGTCTGCAGCTTGTACACATCGACCCGACATGGCCGAGTTTCAGCACAAACCAGGGGCGTAGCCACCGGCGGGCCTGGACGGGCCCAGGCCCAGCCACTTTCCCTCCAGGCCCGCCCATGTTGCTGCCGCGGCTCCACTGGTCTGGGAAGCAGCGTTGCCTACCTGCTTTTTAAAATAATTCGTCTCCCCAGGCTCCGCTGCATTTACTTCTTTGCCCGTCGCAAAGCGCTGCTGTTCGCACAGGCAGCTCCGCTCCCCTTTACCGCGTCCATCTGGTCCTACGTATCCACTACAGGAAGTGGATCAGAGAGGGCCGGATGGACGCGGCAAAGGGGAGCGGAGCTGCCTGTGCGAACGGCAGCGCTTTGCGACGGGCGAAGAAGTAAATGCAGCAGAGCCTGGGGAGACGAATTATTTTAAAAGACAGGTAGGCAACGCCTCTTCCCGCCCATCCCCAGGCCCACCCAAAAATTGAGGTCTGGCTGCGCTACTGGCACAAACAATGCCTGCATCAGGGGTCTAGACACTCTCACAGTTGTTGCATTGCTGGTTTGATGCAGGAGTGAATAAAAGCGTACGGCACCGTAAGCATGAAACAGTTCCTTTGGAAATCATGCTTTCATATTGTTGCCCCCTCATGCTTAAAATTTAAGAAGGCCTTAAAAACATTCCTTTTTTACCCAGGCATATCCATAACCCTCAGTGATAAAACCCATGAAGGCGTTTGAAGGATCTTTTTTCGATCCAGGCACACTTACTAAACCTCTGCTCAGTGTGCGGCGGCAGCTAAGAAAGCAAATAGAATGTTAGGTATTATTAGGAAAGGAATGGAAAACAAAAGTGAGGACGTTATAATGCCTTTGTATCGCTCCCTGGTGCGACCGCACCTCAAATACTGTGTGCAGTTCTGGTCACCGCATCTCAAAAAAGATATAGTGGAATTAGAAAAGGTACAGAGAAGGATGATGAAAATGATAAAGGGGATGGGACGACTTCCCTATGAGGAAATTCTAAAGTGGCTAGGGCTCTTCGGCTTGGAGAAAAGATGGCTGAGGGGAGACATGATACAAGTCTATAAAATAATGAGTGAAGTGGAACCGGTAGACGTGAATCGTTTGTTTACTCTTTCCAAAAATACTAGGACTAGGGGGCACGCAATGAAGCTACAAAGTAGTAAATTTAATATGAATCAGAGAAAACTTTTCTTCACTCAACATGTAATTAAGCTCTGGAATTCGTTGCCAGCGAATGTAGTAAAAGCAGTTAGCTTAGCGGGGTTTAAAAAAGGTTTCGATGACTGACTTTCTAAAGGAAAAATCTTTAGACCATTATTAAAATGGACTTGGGGAAAATCCACTGCTTATTTCTGGGATAAGCAGCATAAAATGTTTTGTACTTTTTTGGGATCTTGCCAGGTACTTGTGACCTGGATTGGCCACTTTTGGAAACAGGTTGCTGGGCTTGATGGACCTTCAGTCTGTCCCAGTATGGCAATACTTATGTACTACAGTTACCACATCAAACCAGTAATGCAACAATTGTGAGAGTGAGTAGACCCCTGTCACAAGCATTGTTTGCGCCAAAATGCGGCCGTGTCGGGTCTCTGTGTACGAGCTGCGCTAGAAATAAAGTCCTTTTGATTCCACAAGTGGCTCAAATTCTCCTCTGTTGTTTCGCTCCTGCTGACCTTGGTCAAGGGGATTTTCTCCTTCCGTGGTACTCCTACTCTGTACTTCTTAGTCACATGACGAGCCAAAGGTGGCAGTGGGGGAAGGGAGAGCAATTTTGTCAGGAACACAGAATGAAGACGTCCTGTAGCATATCTAGCATGTGGGGTGTATTCATTTAAGCTGTCCTTTAAAGAGACGGTATCTGATTCTTCCTATAGGATTACCAAAGGATGCTGGACCTGATGAGGGACATTATCCTAGCTACGGACCTGGCACACCATTTGCGCATCTTCAGTGATCTGCAGAAGGTGGCAGAAGGTGAGGGGTTTCTGGGCATATCTTTGGCATGAGGTGCATGAAATGATGGGGGGTGGGGGGGAGAGGGCACGGAACTTGAGCGAAGGGTATATTCTGAGCAAGTGAAAGAAAGGATGTGGCAAGTGAAGACTTTCTCCGAGGTCCCACGCGCAAGTTACGCCAGATGAGGGCGGGACACAGGGAGGGAAGGCCCGAAGGGAGGCGATCTGCAGACTGCCGCTGCTGCGCTTCTTTCACACGGAGCAAGGTCGAGGTGAGGCGCTATGATTTGAATTCAGGAGGCCCGGCCCGGTGGTGGACGGAGGGGGGTGGGTGGAGGGGTGGCGGCGACGGCGACGATGACCTCGGGGGGGGGGGGCCTGGGAGGACAAAATTCCCCGGGCCTGGGCTTCCAAGGGGGCCCGGCGCCGCAGTCCCCTCCACCCACCCCCCTCCGTCCACCACCGGGCCGGGTCCCCCTGAATTCAAATCATAGTGCCTTACTTCGACCTTGCTCAGTGTGAAAGAAGCACAGCAGCGGCAGTCTGCAGATCGCCTCCCTTCGGGCCTTCCCTCCCTGTGTCCCGCCCTCGCGCAAGTTACGTTAGACGAGGGCGGGACACAGGGAGGGAAGGCCCGAAGGGAGGCGATCTGCAGACTGCCGCTGCTGCGCTTCTTTCACACGGAGCAAGGTTCAGGTGAGGCGCTGATTTGAATTCAGGGGGACCCGGCCCGGTGGTGGACGGAGGGGGGCGGCGACGATGATGACCTCGGGGGGGGGGTCCCAGATGCCAGTGGTGTTCCTAGGCTGGCTGGCACCCGGGGCGGATCGCCAATGCGCCCCCCCTGGGTGCAGCGCGGCCCCCCCAGCAAAATTACACCCCCCCCCCGGGTGCAGCGTGACCCCCCCCCCCCCCGGTTCACCCCCGGGTACATTTTTACCTGCTGGGGGGGGGGTGCTGCCTGCCTGTTGGCTCCGAGTCCACTCATTCCCTGCTGCTCCCTCTGCTCCCTCTGCCCCGGAACAGGAAGTAACCCCCCAGTGGTGTGCACCCGGGGCGTACCGCCCCCCCCCCCCCTTGGTAAGCCACTGGCAGATGCTGGTCTTTGGGGCAAGGGGGTTGGAAAGGACAGAGGAAATGCTGAGTTAAGGGGGAGGGGGCATTAACTCTGGGCCCACCCAAAACAGGTCTGGCTACACCACTGGTATGGGGTAAGGGGAAAGTTAATGCCCTGTCACCTTACCTCGCTTGGGGCACAAAACAGTTTGGACCTTGACCAAACCCAGAGGATTAAAGTTCCCATAGAAAATAAATCAATAAACAAGCAGACTGGAAACAAGTTTCCGCATTAGCCAGACTCCATTAATCCAAAGGTTTCTTCTTCTTCTTACAGTTGGCTATGACCCAAAAAATAAAAATCACCACAGTCTGTTACTGTGTCTTCTTATGACCTCTTGTGACCTCTCTGACCAAACCAAGGGATGGAAAACCACAAGAAAGATAGCTGTAAGTATCATACCTCCCCTGTCATACAGTAACATGGTACATTCCTTGTAATACTGATCTTGTTAAAGGGGAGAAAACATTCCAGCTGGAGGTGGGGGAGGATTTGCTCAGAGACCTGCTATGATCAGCACCTCTCAGACACAGATGTGTGACGGAGAAAAGAATGATATTACTGTCTTGTAACGCCTGTGAAAAATGATGCACCATATTTTTGTTTCTAGGAGCTGATCTACAAGGAGTTCTTCTCACAAGGAGATCTGGTAGGTAAAATGAAAGTGAGTTAATACCAGGGGCAGTGGTGTTCTGTGGTTCACGGCCACCCGGGGCGGATCGCTGCTGCACGTGGGTGCGGTGCCTCGCGTCTGCGCTGCTGTAAAAGAAGAAAATCGCCTCGTCGGCCCTTCCCTCACTGTGTCCCGCTCTCTGATGTAACGTCCAATTTTTCGAGGGCGGGACACAGTGAGGGAAGGGCCGACCGACGAGGCGATTTTCTTCTCTTACAGCAGTGCAGACGCGAGGCGCTGCACCACACAGCTGCCGGGTGGACGGAGCTGGTAGGGACTCGCCAGTAGAGCACCCCCCCCCCCTTACCCGTTGACACCCGGGGCGGACAGCCCCCACCGCCCCGCCCCTACTACGCCACTGACCATGGGCTACTTGCACTTTCTGCTTACCCTTGTTCACACTTCCTCCTCCCCCACTAAATTTCAGATGTTGCATTTATAGCACCTAAGCTATGGGGAGGTTCTGGGGTAAGGGGTTCAGTCTATTGTCTCCTACATTCATGGGAATCTGCCCTAATTTAAGTCACATCATGTCATGCAGCCCAGGGGCATAGCTACGGGCGGGCCTGGGCCCACCCAATTTCACCTCTGGCCCGCCCACCCAATCGCACACACACGCCCGCCCACTTTTCTTCCAGGCCCACGCCAGCCCCAGCTCCCATTGCCGGCCACTGCTGCTTTTCCAGTTGAGCAGCAGGGCCGGCGCTACAAAAAGAAGAAGCGCTCAGCTGATTGAGCTGAGCGCCAACGCCTAACGAGAAAAAATGTTTAAAAAAAAAAAGCGCGGCACCAGGTCCGCAGGCAGCCTTGAGGCATTGGCTGCTGGCTCTGCAGGCTCCTCCCGTCTCCCTACATCACTGCCCTGTTTCGCTCCAGGGGCAGAGAAGGGAGGAGCCTGCAGAGCCAGCAGCCAATGCCTCAAGGCTGCCTGCGGACCTGGTGCCGCGCTTTTTTTTTTTAAACATTTTTTCTTGTTAGCGTTGGCGCTCAGCTCAATCAGCGCCGGCCATGCTGCTCAACTGGAAAAGCAGCAGTGGCCGGCAATGGGAGCTGGGGCTGGCGGGCCTGAATCAGGAGAGGGGAAAACAGATGGAAGGATGGGGAGAAAGAGGGAAAACAGATGGAAGGATGGTAGAGAGAGGGGAAACAGATGGAAGGATGGGGAGAAAGAGGGAAACGGATGGAAGGATGGGGAGAGAAAGAGGGAAAACAGATGGAATGATGGCAGAGAAAGAGGGAAAACAGATGGAAGGATGGGGAGAAAGAGGGGAAACAGATGGAAGGATGGGGAGAGAAAGAGGGAAAACAGATGGAATGATGGCAGAGAAAGAGGGAAAACGGATGGAAGGATGGGGAGAAAGAGGGAAAACAGATGGAAGGATGGGGAGAGAGAGGGAAAACAGATGGAAGGATGGGGAGAGAGAGGGAAAAAAGATGGAAAGATGGCAGAGAGAGGGGAAAACAGATGGAAGGATGGCAGAGAGAGGGAAACAGATGGAAGGATGGGGAGAGAAAGAGGGAAAACAGATGGAATGATGGCAGAGAAAGAGGGAAAACAGATGGAAGGATGGGGAGAAAGAGGGAAAACAGATGGAAAGATGGCAGAGAGAGGGAAAACAGATGGAAGGATGGGGAGAAAGAGGGAAACGGATGGAAGGATGGGGAGAGAAAGAGGGAAAACAGATGGAATGATGGCAGAGAAAGAGGGAAAACGGATGGAAGGATGGGGAGAGAAAGAGGGAAAACAGATGGAAGGATGGGGAGAGAGAGGGAAAAACAGATGGAAGGATGGGGGAGAGAGAGGGAAAAAGATGGAAAGATGGCAGAGAGAGGGAAAACAGATGGAAGGATGGCAGAGACGAGGGAAACAGCTGGAAGGATGGGAGAGAAGAGGGAAAACAGATGGAATGATGGCAGAGAAGAGGGAAAACAGATGGAAGGATGGGGGAGAGTGAGAAAGAGGGAAAACAGATGGAAAGATGGCAAGAGAGAGGGGAAAACAGAAGGAAGGATGGGGAGAAAGAGGGAAAGGATGGAAGGATGGGGAGAGAAAGAGGGAAAACAGATGGAATGATGGCAGAGAAAGAGGGAAAACGGATGGAAGGATGGGGAGAGAGAGGGAAAACGGATGGAAGGATGGGGAGAGAGAGGGAAAACAGATGGAATGATGGCAGAGAAAGAGGGAAAACAGATGGAAGGATGGGGAGAAAGAGGGAAACGGATGGAAGGATGGGGAGAGAGAGAGGGAAAACAGATGGAAGGATGGGGAGAGAGAGGGAAAACAGATGGAAGGATGGGGAGAGAGAGGGAAAAAAGATGGAAAGATGGCAGAGAGAGGGAAAACAGATGGAAGGATGGCAGAGAGAGGGAAAACAGATGGAAGGATAGGGAGAGAAAGAGGGAAAACAGATGGAATGATGGCAGAGAAAGAGGGAAAACAGATGGAAGGATGGGGAGAAAGAGGGGAAACAGATGGAAGGATGGCAGAGAGAGGGAAAACAGATGGAAGGATGGGGAGAAAGAGGGAAACGGATGGAAGGATGGGGAGAGAAAGAGGGAAAACAGATGGAATGATGGCAGAGAAAGAGGGGAAAACAGATGGAAGGATGGGGAGAGAAAGAGGGAAAACAGATGGAATGATGGCAGAGAAAGAGGGAAAACAGATGAAATGATGGGGAGAAAGAGGGGAGATGGATGAAAGGATGCAGAGAGAAAGGGAGAGACTGGAAGGATGTGGAGAGAGAAGGGACACTGAACAGAAAAGGGTAGAGAGATAGAGAGACACTGGTTAGAAGGAGGGAGAGAGAGACATTAGATGGAAGGATCAGGAGAGAGGGTAGATGGATGGAAGGATGGGGAGAGAAAGAGGAAAAACAGATGGGAGGATGGCAAAGAAAGAGGGAAAATGGAAGGATGGGGAGAGAAAGAGGGAAGATGCTGGATGGAAGGGTAGGGAGAAAGAGGTGACACTGGATGGAAGGATGCAGAAAGAAAGAGGGGAGACTATTGGAAGGATGGGGAGAGAGAGGGGAGACACTGGAAGGATGGGGAGAGAAAGAGGAGAGGCTGCATGGAAAGGGGGAGTAGTGAAAGATTGGAGAATAAGAGGAAGGGGCATGGGGAGAACAAGGGTGAGAAAAAGATGAAAAGCTATAAGTAGATGAAGGAAATTAAAGAATGGATAGTAAGAATGAATTAAATCAGGACAGAGAGAGAGAGAGAAAATATTGAAGAAAGCTAAGAAAAAGGAGAGAAAAATGAGAAATGGCCAGGAAACCGTGGCAGAAGAGTTAAGCGAAAACGAAGGAAAGCAGAATCTAGAGACTGGGAGCAACACAATGAGAAAAAGTAAATGGCCGTACAACAAAGGTAAAGAAAATAATTTTATTTTTAATTTAGGATAAAGTAATATGGTACCTGTGTTAATGAAGTTTCAGAGACCAATACTTCCTTCCTTAGGTCAGGAGAGGATACCGTAACAGCATTATACTGACCTGAGGCAGGAGGTTTTGGCCTCTGAAAGCTCACTGAAAATGTGACTAAATTTTGCTGGGGGAGGGGGGGATAGAGAGAAAATTTTGTGCCCACCCACTTTGGGTTCAGGCCCAATTAGGTTGAAACCTAGTTTGGGGGGGGGGGTGTAGGGGGGCATTATCCTTCCCCCCCCCCCCCCCCCACACACACATACTCTCTTGTCTGCTGCCTGCCTACTGACTTTGCCTGTACCTGGAAACTCGCCAGGTGCCCTTGGCCTGGATTGGCCGCTGTCGTGGACAGGATGCTGGGTTCGATGGACCCTTGGTCTTTTCCCAGTGTGGCATTACTTATGTACTTATGTACTCTCTCGACCTGCTGCCTGCCTATTGACTTTACCTGTGCCTGGATTACTCTCTTGTCTGTTGCCTGCCTACTGACTTTGCCTGTACCTGGAAACTCACCAGGTGCCCTTGGCCTGGATTGGCCGCTGTCGTGGACAGGATGCTGGGCTCGATGGACCCTTGGTCTTTTCCCAGTGTGGCATTACTTATGTACTTGTATTTATCTATGTATTTACTTATTTATGACATTTAGATCCCAGATTAAACATGAATTAGGTTTGCCCCCCCCCCCCCATATGAACTGCATGTCTGAAAGGGGAAAGGAATGTGCAAAAGATAATGTTGGGGGGGGGGGGAGTAAGGGTGTATTGGCTCCCCAAATGATGTAGAAGAGAAAAAGGAGGGAGATTTTGTCCTAGTGTGTTTTTTAGGTTATAGGTGTGAATTGTCCTCCCTGGTGTGGTGGGAATTGTCCAGATGGGAATTGGTGGGTGGGAACTGTCCAGGTGGGAACTGACCTAGAACCGATCAGGATACCCTCAAGGCAAAGAAAGCTTCTTTAATGCTTACAATCAGCCTCTTCTACCCATTTATCGACCCCGTAATCGTTAGGGTCATTCTTTACAGGGTCACACAAAGAATCAAAGACAGATCCATGAATGGAACTGAGGGGACAGGAAGATAAAGTGACCTGACCAGTCACACAGAGCAAGTGGCAGAGCTGAGATTAGTACCGACTTCTCCAAGGTCACCCGGAGATGAGTGGACTGTAGGACTTATGTCCCATGATAAGTCTGAGCTTGTAGCTCATGGGTCTGACCGCTAGACCTCATCTACTCCCACAATAAATGTGACCTCAAGGAAGCTACTTGACCTACTCAGGGTCACAGTGCGAGTGATGGTGCTGCAGGATCAAGGTTACATAGTTGGTTTTAGGCTGAAAGAAGACCAGATGTCAGTAGACTCCATGTGGTTTCTTACTGCCTAATCGCGTTCTCTACCTAGCTGCAAAATTCTGTCCTGACCTCCGAATCTGCTTAAAATCCTTCTAGTAGGAGATGTTGATCACTCAGCAGCTACTCTATTTCTGTGGTCTTCTCCGACCAACGGACAACTCGTCTCTTCTTCCCTGGCTCTGTAACCACTGCAGAGCTTGAATCCCCACCGGGCAATGCCAGAGCCTTCTGTAGGAGGAAAACGATATCGGACCTGAACCCAGGGTTTCATAGCTCTGTCCACTAACTGCTGCGCCATATTGCAGGCCCTAAGGAGATACTTGGCGATGGGAGGAGATGAAGGAAAAGAGCCTAATTATACCTGAAAAGAGATGGATTTAAGAAAAATTATAGTAACAAGATAAACTGGTATGTGCTACTTTATATGTATACCTGACCTTGATTTGTCCTTCCTTATGGATTTCTTTGTGCTTTTCAGGAGAAAGCCATGGGGAATCGTCCCAGTGAGATGATGGACAGGGAAAAGGCATATATCCCTGAGCTACAGATCAGCTTCATGGAGCACATTGCCATGCCAATTTACAAGTGAGTGAAGAGGGGGAAACCAAAAAGGGGAGGGAGCAAGGAAGGGGGAGAAAGAGACAAAAGGAAGGGCAAGAGAGATGGAAAGAGAGAAGGAAAATGGAAATGGGAGAAAGCAGGGCCCCCGGGAGCCGGGCCTGGGACAAGGCCGCCCCCGGGCCCCCCCCCCCCCCCCCCCCACCCGAGGTCACCGCCCACTCGAGATCGTCGGGCCCCGCCCACCCGAGATCGCCAGGCCCCCCTGGCTCCCACCCACCCGAGGTCGCCGGGCCCCCCTCCACCCGCTATCGGGCCGGGCCCTCGGAACTAACCTTAAGCCTCCTTTCACTTCGCAGCAAGCAGCGGCAGGGCAGACCTCTCCTCCTTCCTTCCGTGCCCCGCCCTCGCGGATGTTACGTCAGGCGAGGGCGGGACATGGAAGGAAGGAGTGGCCTGACCTGCTGCTGCTTGCTGCGAAGTGAAAGGAGGCTTAAGGTTAGTTCCGGGAGTGACGGAGGGCGGGCCAGGCGGCGGCGCCGGGCCCCCCTGGAGGCCCGGGCCCCGGGACTTTTGTCCCCCCCTGTCCCCCCCTCTCGGCGGCCCTGGGAGAAAGGACTAAAGGGACATGGAGAAAGAGAGATAAATGGAAAGAAGAGTTCCTTCCTACCCTTAGACGGACCAGAGAAAGGAAATTGTAGAAGCAGACACAGTAAGAAGTAAATAAAATCGTTATTTTTTTTTAAATCTGAACTAAATAAAAAAAACTAAGAATAATCAATACAAACACGAGCCTACATTAAAGAGATCACTGAAAAGAATTAGTAGGATACCAGAAAAGAAAAACGATAAACCTGTGGTGTAGAAATTAAATCCAATATTTTCATTAAAGTCTTCAAAAAATTATAGCTACGGTGGAAAATCATCTAACCGCTATCATTTTTACACTTATCCTTAACAAAATTCTGTAACTGATCTGGATCCTAAAACATGTAATTATTATTCCCATGATTAATCAGGCACTTTACATGGAAATAAAAGAAAAAAAAAAAGATTCCACCGGCTTCCAGAACTTTTGGCTTTAGTTACAGGAAGACTTTTCCTCCATACCTGAGTTTTCCTGGTTGCATCTGGGAAAACAGTAACTAACCCCCAAATTCTCTATTTCACTCCTTAATTGCCTCCAAAATAAAATAACACCCTGATGGTCCAGTGGGACCCCGACATCCCCCACATGTGGGGGTCTAGTAGTAGCCCCCTCAACCCCCTCCTGCCTCTACTATGACTCCCTCCTGGGATTCACTGGGCGGGGCTTAACTACCATATCAGGATACACGGGTTCCGCCATTTTGAGGAGGTGGCCAACGGGAGGAGGGAATCCTAATCCCGCCTCCTTTCTTTGAGGAAGGAGGGGATTGGGGGGGCCACTGCTAGACCACAAGATCTAACCTTCAGGGGGAGGTGTCAGGGTCCCACTGGACCATAAGGTTATTATTTATTTTCAGGGGGGGACCTGGGGTCCACCGGACCTCCAGGCCCTCGTCTTTTGGGGGGTGGGGGTCTGGGGTCCACCGGACCATCTGAGGCTTTAGGAGGGTTTTTTTTGTTTTTGGACAGGTAACAGGTGAAGGGCTTAACACACAGCTCTTGAGCAAATACCCAGGCACAATCCTCACTCAGTTGTCCCTCATGCTCAACACTATGACTGTACTTAAATTTGCATCTCATTAGCACCGAGCATGAGGGAGCTGCTGAGCTGCACTGATCCTGCGGTATTTCTCCGGCGCTGTTCAGAACAGCGCCGGAGTTTTGAGTATCTGAGCAGAGAGATCCTGCAGGCAGTCTGGATATGGGCTGATCTTCCTACCACATGGGCAGCAAATCTGAAACAGGAGCAGCAGGCCAGGCAGTGTGTGAGGTTTACTACTGCACAAAGTTTTCAGTGCGAATGGCTCCCTGGTGGAGGTGGTAGAAACAAAGCCTGTATTCGAGAAAGCATGGGAGAAGCATACAAGATCTCTAAAGCAGTGGCGTAGCTACGTGGGGCCAGGGGGGCCTGGGCCCCTGTAGATTTGACCCTGGACCCCCCTGCCGACGACCCTCTTGACCCCCCCCTCCCGCCGTCGCCATGGGCTACCTTTGCTGGCAGGGGACCCCAATCCCCGCCAGCCGAGGAGGTCCTCTTCTTCCCGCAAAGGCTTCGTTCTGTTTGTGACGTCCTGCACCTTGTACACGCAGGACGTCAGACTCACAGAAACAGAACGAAGCCTTGCAGATCAGGCAGCACGTACAGGACGTCAGAAACAGAACGAAGCCTTCGCGGGAAGAAGAGGACCTCCTCGGCTGGCGGGGATTGGGGTCCCCCGCCAGCAAAGGTAGCCCACGGCAACGGTGGGGGAGGGTTGGCGGCAGGAGGGGGAGTCGAGAGGGTCGTTGGCAGGGGTCGTCAAAGTCGGTGGCGGCGGGGGGGGGGTGGTCTGGCGCCGGGGCGGGGGGCTAAAATGAGCCCCCTCACCTCGGGCTCTGGACCCCCCTCCCGCTGAAGTCCGGCTACGCCCCTGCTTAAAGGACAGTAGAAATTAGCATGGATGGGCAGTCTGGTCTTTATCTGCCATCATCTTCTGGTTTTCTATGTTTCTATAACTCCTGCACCTGCTTTGCATTTCCCTGTAACCCAGCGTCTCCTTCCTTCCTTCTCAGGCTGCTCCAAGACATATTCCCCAAGGCTGCTGAACTGTATGAGCGGGTGGCAAGCAACAGAGTGCAGTGGGCCAAAGTATCTCACAAGTTCACCATCCGGGGACTTCCCAGCAACAACTCCCTGGACTTCCTGGATGAGGAGTACGACCTGCAGATGGGGGCAGCAGAGGAGCAGAGCCTGAAGATGAACGGCTGTCTGGAACTGAGCAGCCACCAAGAACCACTGGTGGCGGAGTAACCGGCTCCACCGAGTCACAGAAGGACCGTTTTTACAACCTTTTCTCTCCTCCTAGATCAAATTTCAAGACGTTGCCGATTTTTTGATAGAATTTCAATCTATTTTTGCAGGACGATAACCTGTGATCTGTACACGCTGTACACCACGGGAAAAATAAATACGTATAAAAAAGGGCAAGGTAGAGCAGGAAGCCACTGATAGGACCCTTTTTCACTGCCAGTGTGGTGCTGGGCAGGGGAGATGCCCCACTTGGAAATGAGACATCTCTAGCTGCTTAGATGTGTGTCTGCTCTAAGACTCCTCCCATCTCTGCTGTGTTTTTATTTTATTTTTTGTTACATTTGTACCCTGCGCTTTCCCACTCATGGCAGGCTCAATGCGGCTTACATGGGACAATTGGAGGGTTAAGTGACTTGCCCAGAGTCACAAGGAGCTGCCTGTGCCGGGAATCAAACTCAATTCCTCAGTTCCCCAGGACCAAAGTCCACCACCCCAACCACTAGGCCACTCCTCCACTGTTGCTACTATTTGAGATTCTACATGGAATGTTGCTATTCCACTAGCAACATTCCATGTAGAAGTCGGCCCTTGCAGATCACCAATGTGGCCACGCAGGCTTCTGCTTCTGTGAGTCTGACGTCCTGCACGTACGTGCAGGACGTCAGACTCACAGAAACAGAAGCCTGTGCAGCCTTCTACATGGAATGTTGCTAGTGGGAATAGCAACATTCCATGTAGAATCTCCAATAGTATCTATTTTATTTTTGTTACATTTGTACCCTGCGCTTTCCCACTCATGGCAGGCTCAATGCGGCTTACATGGGGCAATGGAGGGTTAAGTGACTTGCCCAGAGTCACAAGGAGCTGCCTGTGCCAGGAATCGAACTCAGTTCCTCAGGAACTAAGTTCACCACCCTAACCACTAGGCCACTCCTCCACTGTTGCTACTATTTGAGATTCTGCTATTCCACTAGCAACATTCCATGTAGAAGTCGGCCCTTGCAGATCACCAATGTGGCCGCGCAGGCTTCTACATGGACTGTTGCTAGTGGAATAGCAACATTCCATGTAGAATTTCCAATAGTATCTATTTTATTTTTGTTACATTTGTACCCCCCGCGCTTTCCCACTCATGGCAGGCTCAATGCGGCTTACATGGGGCAATGGAGGGTTAAGTGACTTGCCCAGAGTCACAAGGAGCTGCCTGTGCCAGGAATCGAACTCAGTTCCTTAGGACCAAAGTCCACCACCCTAACCACTAGGCCACTCCTACTCCTCAGTGTCTAATCATTCTGAGTGTTTTGTTATGACACTGTTCTAGTATCCATGTGGGTCTTCAAGAAACCTGGATTCCTGGTGGGTTGTGATGTCATTTCTTGAGGCAACAAAAGAATTAGTTGTAATCGAAGGCCTTGAGACCCCACAAGTATGTTCTCGGTTGCGTTCCTGCGGTCTCCAAAACCCATGTACGCCCCTCATCCTTGGATAATTCTTATGGTGGTCCGAGAAACAGAACCTCAAAGCTCGGTGAATCCAGCCATGTCTTGATGGCACCATTGCTAGTCCCAGACTTGTGCCGGCAGTTGCGTTCTGAACATGCGACAGCGCATTCCTTCTTTTTTAGCGCAAGGTGCAGGGAAGAGTAGGGGAGGCTCCGATTTGACGGAGCAGTTTTATCCTTATTGTGAAAATAAGTTCTTAAAATCATCTCAGGGAAGGGATAGTATTGGGAAATGTTTTGGGTGAAACTTCTCTGCGGCTTCGTGAATGCCACTGAGGAAATTTTTTCACCCCCCATTACATTGCATTACATACTACTTTTCTGTGATACAGCTATGGAAATCCAAGCACAGCGTCCATGTAGGATGTGCTATATGACACACGTGTGCGTGGAGCTCTGTGTTTAGGATGAGGGTTGAGTGCTTCTGGCACACTTGTATGTTCTGCAAGGAGGCAGGTCATCATCTCCGACCCATCCGGTTGCACCTGTCCATGAGGAAGGATGCTCCTGCTTTAATCTGGTCACTCACAGACCACGTCCACCTCCATGTGTCCTGTGGTTTCAGGTTCTGCTCTCTTGTCTTGCTGCTTGGAGATTAAATGTAACAAAAGTTGCCAATGAAGGTTTTGATCAATGAGATCCCTTTACTAACTCTTTAATCTCATTCTGCCTTTATAAGTACTCACAGAATGAGTAGCGTGGCCAACGTGGCTCTTCCAAAAACAGCAGGAGGATGAAAAGGATGATTAAAAAAAGCTTTGTTCCTTAAAGTACCCGACATGGCACTGTGTTTCGGCTAAGTGTCTGCCTCAGGGGTCTTGGTACAGGATGTCAGTGGCATAAAGCTTATGTAGAAGCTTTATGAAGCTTTATTGCGGATTAATACCTTATGAAAGGTATTAATCCACAAACGAACCTTTTCCGGAGATGGGAAGGCGGTAGAACGAGAGGGCATGAAATGAGATTGAAGGGGGGCAGACTCAGGAAAGATGTCAGGAAGTATTTTTTCACAGAGAGGGTGGTGGATGCTTGGAATGCCCTCCCGCGGGAGGTGGTGGAGATGAAAATGGTAACGGAATTCAAACATGCGTGGGATAAACATAAAGGAATCCTGTTCAGAAGGAAGGGATCCTCAGGAGCTTAGCCTAGAATGGGTGGCAGAGCTGGTGGTTGGGAGGCGGGGCTAGTGCTGGGCAGACTTATACGGTCTGTACCGGGGCTGGTGGTTGGGAGGCGGGACTAGTGCTGGGCAGACTTATACGGTCTGTGCCGGGGCTGGTGGTTGGGCGGTAGGGATAGTGCTGGGCAGACTTATACGGTCTGTGCCAGAGCTGGTGGTGGGAGGTGGGACTGGTAATTGGGAGGCGGGGATAGTGCTGGGCAGACTTATACGGTCTGTGCCCTGAAGAGGACAGTACAAATAAAAAAGTAGCACATATGAATTTATCTTCTTGGGCAGACTGGATGGACCATGCAGGTCTTTTTCTGCCGTCATCTACTATGTTACTATGTTAGATGAAACACACGCTATCTTGTTTGTTTGCAGCATTCATATTTTTACTGCACTGACATACCTGACCGTTTACTCCGTGTCTTTTTCAAGATATAGAGTGTGTTTCAACTACATAAGCTTTATGACATTGACATCCTGTACCAAGACCCCTGAGGCAGGCACTTAAGTCGAAAAATCGTGTCGGGTACTTTAAGGAATAAAGCTTTTTTCATTATCCTTTTCATCCTCCTGTTGTTTTTGGAAGAGCCACGTTGGCCACACTACTTGTTCTGCGAGTACTTTTATATGTAGTGGGCAATTTCTGCGTTTTCTGCTTTTGGCCTTTATAAGTACAGAATCTTAAAGAATCAAGCCTTTCGCAATTCTTCGACAGAAATCATGATAGAAACCCAAAAAGTTTATCCCACCATCATTAGCACATCACTTTTCACATAACACCCTCATTTTTTTTACATATTGTGTGCTTTCAGAAGTGCCATCAACCCTTCCTGTCACCTTATAAGTTTGGAGGTGAAAGTAGAGGTCAAGTTGGTCTTAGGTAGTGGTTCACGTGTGCAGGCCACAATACTTACGTGTTTCCTAGGAACAGCAGAAAAAGGGTATCAAAGATCATTACCTTTAATAATCTGCCTATTGGCAACTAGCAACCCTCTACCCCTCTCTCACCTCTTCCCTTCACCCCCCCAACAGCAAACCAGGGGTTTCCAGGTTCAGTCTTCAGAGGTCACAACAGGATAGGGTTTTTTTTTTTATTCACGATATTCACAACGTACATATTTGTCAGATGTAATTACATATATTTTGTTTGAGAATCAGGTCTGTTTGCATGTTTTGTTACACTGAGAGCTGGAACTTGTTGGACCTCAGAAAACTAAAGCTAAAAAGACTCCCCAACAATGAGATTTTCAAACACCCTGGGAGGATTGGAGCTGTGCTCCCAACTCTCCCATTCCCAGGAGAGACTCCTCCACTTGACTTCAGTCATTAGGACTAGATTTTCTTTCTAATTGTCTTCGTAAACAAAAAAAAAAAAATCCAAATAAACCGTTGCTGTCATGCGACATAAGGTCCAGCCACCTCATTCACTAGAGTAGTGTCATTGTTATTTTCAAGAGATACCACACAAAGTGAGAGGTTTATCATGCTGCCACACAATTTTATTGACTGAAGACAACTGTACACATTTTCCCACGGACTCTTTCCCACAGAAGAGTCTCAAAATGGCCTCCTAAAATCAACTAATTATAACCGACTTGAAACACTGAAATGCGATGGAGGAAGTTCTACGGCAGACACACATTTGTAATCTAGAAGTCTGTTTTCCTAGTGGCTTATCACTCCCTGTACACAGATGGGCCACCTTTTTATACATCCCCAAGAAACGTGTCAAAATATTTGTACGCTTCACTGGAAGTTTCCTTCATATGATTTCTTTTTTTTTCGTTTGTAGATTGTATTTCTTCTGGTAGGGTCTCTCAGTGTGGCTTTTTTTGTCCTCGGATTCCCTTTTTACTCCTGTTGCTTAGTTGACGAAAGATAACGTTCCGGAAAGCAGGTGGACCAGTTTGGCTGCAAGCTGTGAAGATCATTGGAGTGCATTAACAGGTCCGGGTCCGTTTATTCAGGAGGCCCGGTTTCATTTCTGATGATGATGTTTAGCTCATGTTGAAGAGCAGAATTTCATTCCTGTCATCCTATGCGCTCTGCTTCAGACTCCTCAACATCTGTCAGCCGACAGTATATTCTCCAGAGAAAGGTCGTTCATGAAGCCTTAAAGAAAAGGAGTGGCAGGCAACAATACTTATTCCACCAGCTCCCCATACTCCCCTCCCTGCCCACCCCCCAACAAGGAATTTCTAAAAGCATCTGCAAAAAAGTCCAGTGAGATGACTCTATGAGGAATCCTGTCAGCTGGGATTGGACAAACATCTTTGTGGCCTGGATTCTAAAGGCTGAATCAATAGGGGCCCTTTGCTGTTACTTAAACATTATATGTTGTGGTATGTTCCCTCAGCTTTACTTACCATCTCACCAAAACGTATAAGTAGCAAATTTTCCATTAAGTAGAAATCGGCGTGGTCCCTTGACCTCTCTCCGTCTAACCATGAACTTGTTTCTCACCAGATCATTCTTCTTGTGAGTGACTTGCCTATCACAGGTTATATGGAGAGTATCTATACTGCCTGTCCTTCCTTATTATTTGGGTTTTTTGGGGGAATTCTGTATATGGTGCCAAACGTTAGGTGCGGAAAAGCGTTCAAACAGATGCGAGGCACTGAAATGGGGCAGAAACGGCAGATCCACGCGAAAACACACACACACACAATTATAAAACAGCGCCTAAGTGTTTCTGTGTGGATCTTAAAAGATGGGAGGGGCATGGTCAGGTCAGAGGTGTTCCCTTAAAATGCGAGTAGGGTTATCGAATAATGCGGATCTATTGCCCCAATGTGTGCGCTGGGTTTTACACCTGGTTTCAGTTGGTGTAACTCCTTGAGTCCAAAGTTGAGTGTGGATGCCGGTGCTATGCGCTTTTCTATAAAGATCACTGCTCCCAAAACGCCCGTTGTAAAATACCGATTTTTTTCAGTGCTGAATATTGAACGTCATTTACTAAATCTAGGGCTATGTGAGTACGAGACTAGAGTTACTTGGATTGTTTTACATCAAAATTATATCTTGTGAATCATAGAGAGGTGTGGCTCGCACTAGTGGCGTACCTAGGTTGGCTGCCACCCAGGGTGGGTCGCCGCTGTGCCCTCCCCCCGACTCATCACCCTCCCTGGTGCATCACCCACCTCCCCCTCCTCCGAAGCGCATCATCCTCACCACCGGGGGGTGCATAGAGCAATCACACAGCTGTCTGCTCTGCCGGTTCCCTGCCCCAGAACAGGAAGTAACGTCAGATGGGGCAGGAAACTGGCGGAGCCAACAGCTGCGCGACAGCTCCATGCACCCCCCTTGCTGCCTGCACCCGGGGCGTACCGCTCCCACTGCCCCACCCTTGGTACACTAGAGGCTCAGACACCTTTGTGGTGGCTCAGGAATTTCACTTTTTGCCACCCACCTGTGAAGATTCTGCATCAATCAGAGTGTCTTTGTATGATGAGAAGAACTTGGATCTTTTGTGCTTGTCATGAGAGCAATATGCTAGGCCATGTCCCCACCAAAATGATGAAAACTAGATACAGCTAACTTTTGGTCCCGTTTAATCAAAACTGTGACATAGAAAATAAAATGAGTCTCCCTCCCCTCCACCACTAACACCACCAGAAAAAAAATCAATTATTGATGAAGACTTTTCAGTTTAAAATGTGAATGTCGGGGGAGTAGCCTTACCATACCTAATAACAGTAATGAACACTGCTAAATTCGAGAATTACTTCCATGTTTATATCAAACAATTTTGGCATTAATTTGTTAGTTCTAGAAATGAAATTTCAGGAACCAGTTCACTCTTCAGGAGAATTAAAAAAACAACAACAACAACAAACACCCTGAGGTACATGAATGTTGCCCTATGTCTACAAAACACGACATTTTGTTGAGTTGATGTGAAGGAGCCAGCCAGTAGGGAAGAGTATGCAATGCAGAGTGGGGCTTTTTCGCCTCATGACTGAAAATGCTCTACTCTGCAAAACAATGAAGTTATCTCACCAGGGCAATAGAAAGCAGCAGCCAAGGGATAGAGCAGCCAGTCAATGTGAAAATAGAAGACTTCACCACCAGTAGATGATTCCAGGAAAAGCGTACGTGGAAATGAAGGTTAACAGAAATCAGGTGACACCTTTTCTTACTGGAATCACAATATATATATATTTATTTACTCGCTTTTGGGAGCTAACACTCCTTCAGCTTAGAACAGAAAATGATGTTACCAGAGAGAATATGTGAAAAGGACCGTGGATCTAAGAGAATCCGGCCAGAGAAAACACATCAGAGAGGAGGAACAAGGAAAGCCCAGAAAATTGGGAATAGGAAAATGTGAGGCTAGAATAAACAGAGCCCTATCCCACCGTGTTCTGCCACCTCAAGCATGTTCTAGCTGTCCCTTGGCCTGTTCATGTCATTAAAGGTTAAGAACGACGCTGCTCTATACAGATTGGAGAGACCTGGTGCCTCTGGGACAAAAAGGTTCAATGAGACGGGACATGTGTGTAAAATTTCCCCCTGGATTCTGAGATGCATCCACAAATAAGCTCTGAACCATCAGTAATTAGGTGCTAACAACCAATTATGGATAAAATTTGTGCGTTCATCTGGATGCACCCTATTCTATAAGGCATGGTGCGTGTCTCAAAAGGGGCGTGGCCATGGGCATTCTGAAAAGTTACACGTGGAATTACAGAACACTGGCCAACTTGGGCGCCTACATTTACATCGGTTTTCGGCAGGCTTTAAGTCTGGTGTCCAAAAGTTAGGCGCAGGATCTGCGCTAAACGCTATTGTGCACGCACTTTAAAGAACAGCGCTTAACACTGAATATTTTGGCGCCATATATATTGAACTCGCTCCTTTATGTATATAGTTGGAAAATAGGATAGAGAAAAAAAAATTGTGTGCACGGGTCATGAAAGGGGATGCTTGACTGGTTTGAATGTATCTGGAAATTCCCCCCCCCCTCCCCCCCATTCTTCCTCTTTCAGGCTTTCTTTTTTATCCCATGAACTTCAAAACGCATTCATGTTGTTATTAAGGGCTAAAGCGGTAACCAAATAATAAAGATATTGACCTCTGAGCACAATTAGGGTGACAGTTGCTCTGGATACCCAGGACCCAAGAGCGTCACCACTGGGATGCACCAAACCCCCCCAGTCTCTGTTGGGCAGGAAAGCTGAATATATCAACACTAGCTTGGAAGTTTAAGAGCTAAAATATGGGAAAGCCCTGTCAGGAAGAAAGTAGAGTTTCTTCGGTGTTCTGTGCGTTTCTTAGAGGTGAAGGATTTTCTGCCTGTGACTTGCCAAGTGAGATAAGGCATGTCCATTATTAGCACATTTTGTAAAATAAAAACATGCTGACCTTTTCAGTTTGGGCTGCCTCTCTCTGAAACTGCCATTTCAGATGGGGCAAACAGTATAAAGGCAGGGTCACCAACAGAAGGATGCTCAGGACCTGCCAGCCAGACACCCAAAGGAGTCAGTGGCTCTTCTGCTGCCAGTGCAGTCCTTTGTACCTCTCCTCCACCTGCCAGCTACAGTGTTCACAGCAGCATGGAGGTACCCAAAAAAACAACAAGGCAAGCGATCTGCAAGATCCAACGTGGAGAATAAACGAGCAGATCAAAGTGACATCCAAAGGATTTTATTAGAGAAATCGTATATAAGAAAGTTGCCCGACACAGGCTGTGTTTCGCCCACAGAGGGCTGCGTCAGGGGCTACAACAAACAAACAAATCCAATTATAAAATATCAAACTCATAAAAACTATATAACGTATAAAATTTAAAAACATAAGATATTGTTATTGCTTTTAAAACATTGTTGATAATCTAGGTCTATGTTTTAAAAGCAATAACAATATCTTATGTTTTTAAATTTTATACGTTATATAGTTTTTATGAGTTTGATATTTTATAATTGGATTTGTTTGTTTGTTGTAGCCCCTGACGCAGCCCTCTGTGGGCGAAACACGGCCTGTGTCGGGCAACTTTCTTATATACGATAAAAATCCTTTGGATGTCACTTTGATCTGCTCGTTTATTCTCCAAGCAGCATGGAGGTAGACAGGGTGAGATCCTAGAAGAAGATCTCATTGAGCAAAGAGAAGAGATGGACCAAGGAGGTGGAGTGACATGAGTAAAAGGGAGTAAGATATCTTCTAGAACCTTCCTTCCCCCTCTCCCTCCCCCTTATCCATGCCCCAACCCCACCTTCCAAGACCAGCTATGAGACACACACTTGAAGGTGATGGAGCTATAAACCATTCTCTGTTAAGGTCTCTATGCAGTTATATAAACTTGGCTATTGGGAACCCTCGGTAATCCAAAGGATGGAGGAAAATTCCCTTCATGGTGTCCCCTTAGCTCTACTCTTGGGCCAGCAGGTCTGCCACAGTAGAAGCAGCTGGGCCTAAGTACGTCATTTCTGCAGTAAGTGGCATGACCAGCTGGTCCTGACAGACAAAGGATCTGGGGGGAGGGGGACGGTCATGTAATGTGGATATAGAGCGAGTGTGTGGGCTTCAGAACCTTAAGAGAGGCAGGTGCTCTATATACCCCCTCGCAAGCAGTATAACAAGTAAGAAACTTGGAAACCCGAGGGGCAGTAGGAGCCGTTATTATGCAGGATATGATTATTACTGACTCTGAAAGCAAATGCTACATTGCAGGTACAGACGGCCTAGGTGTGCTGTTTTGACCGCATGTTCAAAATGAATCTAATTGTTTTTTCTTTCATATTATTTGGAAACTTTGAGTTTATGAGATACAATCACACCTCCCCCCCCCCCCCCCCCCATCCTTCACCTGTTCTTAGTCGCATAGGCAGTAGAATAGGGTAGGCCAACGAGGCTATACCTAACCAACGTTTTGCCTTATACAGTATCAGAAGCTAGTGGGTTTGGATGTAGGAGTCAGAAGTTTATTTATAAATAAATAAAGTTGGTTATTGCCTCTTTCTCAGGTGAAAAGGTTCTCCACTTCCCTTCTGCTTCCCACAATCTGTACAGTCTGCTTAGGGATTTTGAAACCCAAAGGCTTTCCATTTTCCGCAAGTGTGCTTGTTCGCGAGGCGGTGTTTGTGATAGAACTTGTCTATTTAATCTGAAGAACGGGCAAACACATTTGGCTTCAAGCCCACCTTAGATGACATCAGCCCTCAGGGCATGCTCAGTTGGCTCTGTCCACCCTTTCTCCATAGGGTCACCTGGAACACATACCAGTTCAGGGATAATAAGGGGAGAAGTTAGGGGAATAGGAAGGTGAGAATGTGTGATGTGACCAGAAACAGGGCCCCCAAGAAGTGCAATAGTTGCACAGAAGTCCAGAGGTGAGTGCTCACTCACCTCAGAGTATGAATATTCAGATTTGCACCAGCAGCTAAATATCTCAGCAGTTATCTTTGGGTTCCCGGTGGGATCTGGACAAATTAGAGAGTGACAAAGCTTACAAGGGCTGTGCAACGTAGCATTGTTTTTCTAGATTGAATGTTGACCTAACAAAGTCTGATGCTGTGTGCGTGATTTTGGTTTGCTTTGTTTTTTAGGGGTTTTTTAATGTTTTTTTTTTTCACTTTTCCTCTGCAAATAGTTTAGCTATTTGGGGACAGTAGAAGGGCCATGGACATGGACCTCACCTTGACCAACTTTTTCCACTCTGTAAAAACAAAAAACTAATTTAAGTGTGCAATACTCCATCTGTTCCACAAGTGGCCCATTTGGTGTGTCTTGGGAAAATGAGAAATTAAAACACTGCCAGTTTTGCGTTGCTTTCTATTTTCCTTTCTGTATGAATTTTTATGGAATATATGTAGCTTATTTGGAAGGGGGCTCTTACCACGTTACGTGAAATGTGAATTTACTTGCCTTACCTATTCTGAGTTGCCTTTAGAAAATTGCTTTGTATATCCTGCAGGGCTCGATGTTGCTATTTTATGGGTATTGTTTAACTGATAGTTCTTTTTATCCACCAGATACCTCTAGGATACCCATAAATATTCTGAGAGGTCAAGACAGTAGAGGAACAAAACTAATGTGTGTTACAATAAGCCTATTTTGTTGTCCGAGAACACCTTATAGTTTGTTACTAAGAAATATATTATTGGCGATTTCACCCTTCACATTAATGGAACTGGCCTTGAAGGTGTTCCTGGCTTGATCACAGCGTTGGGAAGTTTTATGATAGCCAGTCCTGTGAAAATCCACCACTGTGAAGTGAAAGCTAAAGGTTCCATCTCCCATTTGTTTGTGTAGGATTCAAGGATTAATCTAGTACAGTGATGGCGAACCTTTCAGAGACCGAGTGCCCAAACAGCAACCCAAAATCTAATTATTTATTGCAAAGTGCCAACAGGGCAGTTTAACCTCCCTCCCAGTTCCAGGGTCCCCCCTCCCTCCCTCCGAGTTCAAGGCCCCCTCCCTCCAAATTTTAAAAGTCATCTATCTTACCTCATCGGGGTTAGGGCGGCAGCAGCGGTAAAAAGCATGCAGGCTCGGCTCGGTGCTTAGTTCAGTTTTCCCTTCTCTCTCTCTCTCAGCTCTGGTCCCGCCCTCATTTCCTGTTTCCGCAAGGGCGGGACCAGAGCTGAGAGAGAGAGAGAGAAGGGAAAACTGAACTAAGCATCGAGCCGAGCCTGCATGCTGCCGCCCTAACCCCGACGAGGTAAAATAGATAAGTACATAAGTAATGCCACACTGGGAAAAGACCAAAGGTCCATCGAGCCCAGCATCCTGTCCATGACAGCGGCCAATCCAGGCCAAGGGCACCTGGTGAGCTTCCCAAACGTACAAACATTCTATACATGTTATTCCCAGATGACTTTTAAAATTCAAAGGGAGGGGGCCTGGAACTCGAAGGGAGGAGGGAACAAACTTCCGGTGGGTCTCTCCTCCATTCCGACACAACTTTGAACTGCTAGCGTGATCACGCCAGCAGTTCATAGCAGCAGTACGACTCTGGCTGAGGCAATGGCGCACGTGCCAACAGAGAGGGCTCTGCGTGCCCTCTCTGGCACGCATGCCATAGGTTCGCCATCACTGATCTAGTAGATTCTAATCCCTGTGAGTAATGCAAGAGAAAGCTTATTCGAACATCTTATCTAAGAACAAATGACTAACCTACCAAGATATAAATCCCTAGAAACCACATCCACCCATTACACCCATCCCTTTTGGAGCACAGACACTGAGTTACTTCAGTGCGTTGGGACACGGATTGGAAAACAAGCAACGAAGCCCAAATCTCTGCCCTCGGAGTCTACAGGAAACTTGTGCCACCCTCCATCTCCACTCCAGTTCCCTTAGCTTCCTTGGTGCTTGGTTTCTGGTTTTCAGATTCCGTCTTTCTATTTTCCCCACCAATTGAAGCTAAATTCATCTCCTCAACTGTGGCCCCATCAACAGGGATCCACCCTACATTAAAGAAAGAATCAATACACATTCAACCACCCATGGCAGACCTCAGCGTGCCAACGTTAAGCCATCTTGTCTCCAAAAAATGCCAACCAGGATCTAATACCATAGAAACAGGAAAACCAAGAAAGGAAGAGAGAGGAGCAGGACGCAGACTCCTAGGTATATGCTGTGTCAGAGTGTTTTACTGCTTGAAACCTTGCTGTGTTTTTCCCCTCTGTAAATACATTTGTAGATATTGTAAAGGCAGTCTGGTAGTAGGGTTCTACTTACCTCATGTGTGAAATATTTTACAACTTAACTCTCTCTCTCTCCTATACAGTAGACTTGTTGTTTTCCTGGAGTTGTATTAACTTGTGAAGGAGAAAAATGAGATTTTGTTTTCCTAATAAATTTCATACACAGACCACTCATTCATCATGCATGTGTGTGTTTGATGTGGATGACACTGAATGGAGCTGATCATAAGCAATCAATATTTGGGTCAATATTCAAAGTGATTTAAGTGGCCAGAAATGGCTCCTGGCCAGTTAAATCAGCTGTTTGGGGCTAGCCGCTAATTTTCAGCAGCACTGAACTGGTTACTGTCCCTGCAAAGAACCAGGTATTTTGGGGGCGTTCCAAGAGCACAGTTGCCACTAGGTCAGTTAAGTGCTGATATTGAGCATAAGAGTAGCCATACTGGGTCAGACCAATGGTCCATCTAGCCCAGTATCCTGCTTCCAACAGTGGCCAATGCAGGTCACAAGTACCTGGCAGAAACCCAAATCATGGCAACATTCTATGTAGAACTCTAAAGAATAGCAAGATTCTGGAATCCTAAAGAGTGACAAGATTCTATGCAGAATCTCAAACAGTAGCAACATTCCATGTAGAACCCCAAAGAATAGCAAGATTCTAGAATCCTAAAGAGTGACAAGAGTCCATGCAGAATCTCAGAGTAGCACCATTTCATACTACAGATCCCAGGGCAAGCAGTTGCTTCCCATGTCTGTCTCAGTCCTCCAGGAATTTGTCCAAACCTTTTTTAAACCCAGATACGCTAACCACTGTCAGGGCCGCCAAGAGCCGGGGCCGGGCCCGGGACAAGACAACCCCCGGGCCCCCCCCCCACCCGAGGTCGCCGCCCACCTGAAGTCGCCGGGCCCCCCCCCTCCACCCGCTACCGGGCCCGGAACTAACCTTAACTCTCCTTCTTTCACTTCGTGCAAGCAGCAGCAGGGCAGACCTCTCCTCCTTCCTTCCGTGCCCCGCCCTCGCGGACGTTACATCAGGCGAGGGAGAGACACGGAAGGAAGGAGTGGCCTGTCCTGCTGCTGCTTGCGTGAAGTGAAAGAAGGAGAGTTAAGGTTAGTTCCGGAGCGAGGCGGGCGGGCCACACTGCAGCGGCGGCGCCGGGCCCGGGGACTTTTGTCCCCCCTGTCCCCCCCTCTCGGCGGCCCTGACCTCTGTTACCACATCCTCCAGCAAAGAGTTCCAGAGCTTAACGATTCATTAACTGGCTGGGTTAACTGCATAAATGGAACCTCATAAAGGGGCCCTTTTACTAAAGAGCGGAAATGATACCATGCGGGTAGCACGTGGGAAAACATCAGTATCGCCAGGCATGTCCAGGTACCCGGCAGTAGTTCTGTTTTCAGCACGCACTGTTTCCCTGAGACCAGAAAATACTTTTGTGTGTGTGTGTGTGTGGGGGGGGGGGGATCCCAGCAGTAATGAACTATGCATCGCCTGATTACTGCATGAGTAGTGCGTGAACCCAATAAATGGCCGTGCACCAATGCTTTTATTAGCATATGGCCATTTACCGCCGCCATTGAAAACAAGGGTCTTTACAGCCAGCAGTAAAAAGTGGCTGGAGCATGCGGGAAACCCACTCACTAAAACTACTGCAGCCACTTTTTAGCGTGGCTTAGTAAAAAGACCCCAAAAGGTTGTTCTATCTTTATGAGGTAACCCATAGCCAGTAAAGTGCTAAATATCGGACTTAACCAGATATTCAATGCTGAAGACAGGACAGGGCCTGGATTGACTATCTAGAAACAATGTCAATGGCGATCAGCAGAATATTGAGTGCCACCAGCTAAATGTTGACCCCATTCATTTTATTTGGCATAGGAAGTTTTATTTGGCACTGTGAGACTCGGCATAAAGCTGTAGGTCAAAAGTCTAGGTCATTTCCCGTATTGTTCCCAGGAATGTTGGATTCGATCATTTTCGTTGGCCATTTTAATTTTGTGGCTCAGGAACAAAGTTGTCGAGTAGGTTCTCTTTTGAAAGAGGATGTACTATCGGGAAGAAGGGCACCCCCCCCCCTTCCCAATAGCATGTGCACATGAAGTACTCATTCATGCGTGATGCTTTGTGGGTGCACAATGGTGCACTATTAGCAAAAGAGTGCATAATCTGGCAGAAAGAGTACACCCTTTTTCCAAATATTATGCTCTACTTCTAAAAACTGTGCACTGTTTACATTTTTGTGCTTTATCTGATCGTTGTCGGATGTTAATGACATGCAAAGAAAAATGGGATCTGACGTTGACATTTCCTTTGTCTTTCCAAGCAACAGGCTATCCCTATAAAGGGCTGCATCTACCTTTGGTTATGGTTATATGTCAGAAAGACTCTTTTTTTTCCAGCGGAGAGGATTTTCACTACTATTGGTATTTGTCGAATGCTATGGGGTGTACACAGCACTTTACAGACACATATAATACACAGACCCTGCTTATTGAAGCTTACAGACGAACAAGACAGACAAACAGAAGATATAGACAACAGCGGTGTAACCACAGGGGGCCTCCCCCCCCCCAAGTTTGGGTTCAGGCCCCCTCCACAACTCAATGTACCTGATGAATGGCTGGGAGGGGTGCCCAGTGCTGCCTCAGCAGCGAAGAAGCAGGTGGCTTTCTTTCCAGCCACTGTCCCCAGTACTCCTCGCACATGCTCAGTTCATGCATAAACTGAGAATAACATAGTAGATGACGGCAGAAAAAGACCTGCATGGTCCACCCAGTCTGCCCAACAAGATAAACTCATATGTGCTATTTTTTGTGTATACCTTACCTTGATTTGTATCTGTCATTTTCAGACCGTCTAAGTCTGCCCAGCACTATCCCTGCCTCCCAACCACCGGCTCTGGCACAGACCATATAAGTCTGCCCAGCACAATCCCCCCCCCCCCCCCCCCCCCCCACCGGCTCTGCCACCCAATCTCGGCTAAGTTCTGAGGATCCATTCCCTCGGAACAGGATTCCTTTATGTTTATCCCACGGTACCGTGGGAAGGTGATCAATGGCGATTCTTCTTAGCCTTCGCTCGACGCCCGTCATCGACACTCCTCGGTACCGATGAGTAGGACATGGAATCCTCACGCCTCCTCGGGGCCGGGTCCGGGGGGGTCTGCATAGTAGTAGGCCTCGAGACAGGTGGAGACCCACTCGATGCCTCGCTACTCCCAGCTCGATGTGGTCTCTCGGCAGCCATTACCTGGACTCTCGGTGCTGCTTCCCTCGACGTCGACGCCGCCGACCTTGGTACCAATGTCGATGCCGACGTCGAAGGACCGAGAATGCACGAGGAGTGTCAACATTGAGTGCTGGAAACGAGGTGCTGATTTCTTCACTGTTGAGGCAGCACTGGGGCAGTTCCAGGCAGCTGGTGGGGACTGGACAGCCCTGCCAGCAAAGGTAAAATTATTAACGTGGCGGGGGAGGGGGGATAAAATGCATTGACCCCCACAGTCCACCTCTGGGCACCCCAAAAATTGGCTATGCCCCTGATAGACAGAGCTTCTATGTTAAACCAGAGGGGCCAGTTTTATGGAGTGAGGCCTAATGAGAGTGCCTTTCTGGAAGAAGCTCATGAGCATGGAAAAAAGGACCTACATGGACTGAGTGGTTAGAAAGACATTGGCAGGTTGGTAATGGGGGTCTCGGACAAGGAGTTTCATTTTGTGTAGGAACAGGTTACTTTCCTCATGCTTGTGTTGTTGGATTGTACCCGTTACACAGTACAGGTTAGGGAAAGGGAACTGGGACTTGATATACCGTCTTTCTGTGGTTTTTGCAACTACATTCAAAGTGGTTTACAAAGTATATACATGTACTTATTTGTAACCAGGGCAATAGAGGGTTAAGTTTGCACCTGGGGCAATGGAGGGTTAAGTGACTTGCCCAGGGTCACAAGTAGCTGCAGTGGAAATCGAACCCAGTTCCCCAGGATCAAAGTCCACCACACTAACCACTAGGCCACTCCTGCACTAGCAACATTCCATGTAGAAGCCTACCCTTGCAGATCAGCAATGCAGCCGCGCAGGCTTCTGTTTCTGTGAGTCTGACGTCCTGCACATACCCCACCCTGATGTAACAGCTGGTGCCCATCTCATGGCATTTGGTCATGTAAATGGCTCTATTCCATAATACTGTGCCCAAATGTTCAAAATGTCCCTGACCTGCTCATGCCCCTCGCATGGCCACAACCATTTTGGGTGGCTTGCTATGGGATTTAGGCGCCCACAGTTATCGAATACAGCGCTGGGAGTTGCGTGTGCAAATCCTAATTAGTGCCAATTAATATCAATAATTGATTGTTAGCATCCAATTATTGACTGTAATTGGCTTGTTAACTAAATTGTGCGCATATCTTGGGATCGTGCCCAAATTTGGGCTCCCAACTTTGGATACCTTTATGCTCAAGAACATAAGTGTTGCCATACTAGGTCAGACCGAAGGTCCATCAAGCCCAGCATCCTGTTTCCAATCCAGGTCACAAGTACCTGGCAAGATCCCAAAACAGTACAATACATTTTATGCTGCTTATCCCAGAAATAAGCAGTGGATTTTCCCCAAGTCCATTTTAATAATGGTCTATGGACCTTTCCTCTAGGAAGCCATCCAAACCTTTTTTTAAACCCCACTAAGCTAACTGCTTCTACCACATTCTCTGGAAACGAATTCCAGAGTTTAATTACACGTTGAGTGAAGAAATATTTTCTCAGATTTTACTAAGTAGCCTTTGGACGTCATTCCTAGTTCATTTATATATAAGTACATAAGTATTGCCATACTGAGAAAGACCAAAGGTCCATCAAGCCCCGCATCCTATTTCCAGCAGTGGCCAATCCAGGTCACAAATACCCAGCAAGATCCCCAAAATGTACAAAACATTTTATACTGCTTATCCCAGAAATAGTGGATTTTCCCCAACTCCATTTAATAATGGTCTATGGATTTTTCCTTTAGGAAGCCGTCCAAACCTTTTTTAAACTCCGCTAAGATAACCGCCTTTACCACATTCTCTGGCAACAAATTCCAGAGTTTAATTACATGTTGAGTGAAAAAAATTTTTCTCCGATTCGTTTTAAATTTATTACTTTGTAGCTTCATTGCATGCCCCCTAATCTTAGTATTTTTGGAAAGAGTAAACAAGCAATTAACGTCTACCCGTTCAACTCCACTCATTATTTTATAGACCTCTATCATATCTCCCCCTCAGCCGCCTTTTCTCCAAGCTGAAGAGCCTTAGCCGCTTTACCCTTTCCTCATAGGGAAGTCGTCCCATCCCTTTAATCATTTTCGTCGCCGTTCTCTGTACCTTTTCTAATTTCACTATATCTTTTTTGAGATGCGGTGACCAGACTTGAAGACAATATTCAAGGTGTGGTCGCAGCATGGATCGATACAAAGGCATTATAATATCCTCATTTTTGTTTTGTATCAGCAAATGAGCTGTAATTGAAACTCTTTAATGGACTAACTTACTGTACTGAAATGCAGAACTGCAGCCTCTGCTTTATACAGATCAGCGTCAAGCTGCAAAGGACTCAAATACAAATCAACCTATGCATCCAGCTTTTCCTAATTAAGCACACAACTCTGGAACGCATTACCAAAAGCCGTGAAAAAAAACGTACGATCACCTAAACTTCCGGAAATCATGAAAAACTAACCTGTTCAAAAAGGCATACCCTACTGACCAGTGGTGTGCTGGTAAATGTTTAACAACAGGCTCTCTCCCCGGTCCCCCTCTGCGCCCCCCCCCCCAAATTGCAGAGCTGGCTATAGCCGGGGAGAGAGCCTGGGGGGAGGGAGGGCAATGCATTACTCCAGGAAAAAAAAATTAAATGATCCCAGGTTCCAATCTAATTCATGTTTAATGTGGGATAAAATGCCATAAGTAAATAAATATAAACTTTAATGTTGAGCACCTGATTCTCAAAGTGGACATATTCCAAACACTATCATGAAAATAAAATGATCTTTTCTACCTTTGTTGTCTGGTGACTTTGTTTTTCTGATCATGCTGGCCCAGTATCCGATTCTGCTGCTATCTGTCCTCTTAACTCCGCTTCTAGGGCTTCCTTTCCATTTATTTCTTTCCTCCTTTCTTCTTCATTTCTGGTCCTCAGCTTCTGCCTATTTTCTTCATCCATGTGCAGTTTTTCTCCTCTCTTCCTTTTCCCTCATCTCATCTCCTTCCTCACTCTTCCCTCCCCTCCATCCATGTCCAGCATTTCTTCTCTCTCCCCTGCCCTCCATCCACCCATGTCCAGCGACCCTTCTCTCCCCCTGCCCTCCATCCACCCATGTCCAGCGACTCCCTTCTCTCCCCTGCCCCCCCTCCAGCCACCCATGCCCAGCGACTCCCTTCTCTCCCCTGCCCCCCCTTCAGCCACCCATGCCCAGCGACTGACTCCCTTCTCTCCCCTGCCACCCCCTCCCGAGTTGTTCATCGAATTCTTCGGAGCAGGCAGTCTTGCCTGCCCGCTGCCGGCGCTGACTCTCCCCCGCTGCCGGATCGCTATTCAAAATGGCCGCCGAGACTTACAAGGGCGGCCACCAAGACTTCAGCAGAAGTCTCGCGAGTTCACCTCTGGAAGTCTCGGCGGCCATTTTTAAAGAGCGAACCGGCAGCGAGGGAGGGTCAGTGCCGGCAGCAGGCAGGCAAGATTGCCTGCCCCGAAGAATTCGATGGACAAGGCGACTCAGGTGAGGGACTGGATCCGGAGAGAGGGAGGGAGGGAGGAGAGCTGGCTCGCACATAGTAACAACCGGCTCGCAAGTCGGAGCAAAATTTAAGCTCCAGCACACCACTGCCACCGACCCAACTTAAATGCCTGTACCCTGCAACACAATGAAACCAAAGCTCGTAATGGACATATAATAAGTCTTCCTCTCTTTGATTCCCTAATGTGTCTGTACACACGAACCTTATTCTACCACAACATTACTGCATTTGTTCATACCGGAATTGGCGAACGCCTTTACGGTACTATGTAAGCCACGTTGAGCCTGCAAATAGGTGGGAAAATGTGGGATACAAATGTAAAATAAATAAATAAAATAATTCTTAAGAAGCTGGAGGATCTTGAAAATTGATGAAGACATTTACATTAAAAAGTGTTCAATTTTCCCAATGGTACCTCCAAGGGAATTGTTTAAACATAACATAAGAACATGAGAGTAGCCATACTGGGTCAAACCAATGGTCCATCTAGCCCAGTAACCTGTTTTCCAAACAGTGGCCAAGCCAAGTCACAAGTACCAGGCAGAAACCCAATTAGTAGCAACATTTCATGCTACCAATCACAGGGCAAGCAGTGGCTTCCTCCGTGTCTGTCTCAATAGCAAACTATGGACTTTTCCTCCAGGAACTTGTCCAAACCTTTTTTTCTTTTAAATCCAAATACTCTAACTGCTGTTACCACATCCTCTGGCAACGAGTTCCAGAGCTTAAATATTCTTTAAGTATTTGACAGATGTCAGGCAAGACCCCTGTTTCAGGGCGATCTCTAGGGGCTACACAAGCAAGAAGATGCTGAGTCCCAAGGCACAGGGTGAAGAATTCTCTTCAAGGCCCTTGCACTTTACCAGTTTCTGGGCACATGAGGCCTACTACTACTACTACTACATCATTTCTATAGCGCTACAAGACGTACGCAGCGCTGTACACTTGAACATGAAGAGACATTTCCTGCTCCACAGAGCTTACAATCTAATTAAGAGAGACAAACATGACAAATAAGGGATAAGGACAAAGAGTAGCAAGATTCCAGAATCCTAGAGTAGCAAGATTCCGGAATCCAAAGAGTAGCAAGATTCTGTGCAGAATCACAGAGAGTAGCAAGATTCTGCAATCCCAAACACTACTACTTATCATTTCTATAGCGCTACTAGACGTACGCAGCGCTGTACACTTGAACACGAAGAGACAGTCCCTGCTCGACAGAGCTTACAATCTAATTAGGACAGACAAACAGGACAAATAAGGGATAAGGACAAAGAGTAGCAAGATTCCGGAATCCCTAAGAGTAGCAACAATCCAGAATCCCAAAGAGGAGCAAGATTCCGGAATTCAAAGAGTAGCAAGATTCTGTGCAGAATCCTAGAGAGTAGCAAGATTCCGCAATTCCAAACACTACTACTTATCATTTCTATAGCACTACTAGACGTACGCAACGCTGTACACTTGACCATGAAAAGAAAGGCCCTGCTCGACAGAGCTTACAATCTAATTAGGACAGACAAACAGGACAAATAAGAGATAAGGGAATAAACAAGGTGGGAATGATAAAATACGGGTACTTACACAAGTGAGTAAGGGTTAGGAGTTAAAAGCAGCATCAAAAAGGTGGGCCTTTTGCCTAGATTTGAAGACAGCAAGAGATGGAGCTTGACACACCGGCTCAGGGAGTCTATTCCTAGTCTAGTCAATGTTCTTCATGACGAAGCATGTGGGGAGGCCTGACATTCAGACCACGGGAGTTAGCCTGGCTAATTTCTGTGACCGGTGCTGAGCTTGGATATTCAATGCCGGGCCGTTTCCGGTGACTGGCATCGAGTATCTGGTTTATTTTTGCCCGTTTTGAACTTAACCTGCCAAGCTGATATTCAGAGCTGGTTAAGTTCAAACTGGCCAAAGATATTCCATCTATTGACGCAGCCATATTTGGCCGTCAAACATAGACAGCCAGATAATGAATAGCGGCATTGACCGGCTGTATCACACGACATAGATGGCTATGAGGGGCATAATCGAACGTGAATGCCCATCTCCATGGGCGTCTATGTCCGAGAACGGGTACGTGAAGGGGTGGGACAGACTGTATTTTCGGAAAAAAAATGGGCGTCCATCTTTTCTTTCGATAATACGGTTTGTGCCCGGCAAATGCATTGGATATATGCGGATTTGAGCTGGGCATTTTCGTTTTTCAGCGATAATGGAAAACGAAGGCGCCCAGCTCAAAAAACGAACAAATCCAAGGCATTGGGTCGTGGGAGGGGCCAGGATTCGTAGTGCACTGGTCCCCCTCACATGCCAGGACACCAACTGGGCACCTTATGGGGCACTTGTAACAAGTTTTAAAAAAAAAGTCAAATACCTCCCAAGTCCATAGCTCCCTTCCTTTGGGTGCTGAGCCCCTCAAATCCCCCCCCCCCCCAAAACCCACTGCCCACAACTCTACACCATTACCATAGCCTTTATGGCTGAAGGGGGGCACCTAGATGTGGGTACAGTGGGTTTTGGGGGCGGTTTGGAGGGCTCCCATTTACCACCACAAGTGTAACAGGTGAGGGGGGGGATGGGCCTGAGTCCACCTGGAGGAAGCCCACTGCACCCACTAACAACTGCTCCAGGGACCTGCATACTGCTGTGATGGAGCTGGGTACGACATTTGAGGCTGGCATACAGGCTGGAAAAAAAAGTTGTTAAAGTTGGGTTTTTTTTTGGTGGGAGGGGGTTAGTGACCACTGGGGGAGTCAGGGGAGGTCATCCCCGGTTCCCACCGGTGGTCATCTGGGCAGTTGGGGCACTTTTTTGGGGGCTTGTTCGTGAGAAAAAAGGGTCCAGAAAAAGTGACCCAACTTCTCACTAAAAACGCTTTTCTTTTTTCCATTATCGGCCAAGGGCGCCCATCTCTGCTCAGCCGATAAACACGACCCAGTCCCGCCTTCGCCACGCCCCCGTCAACTTTGTTCGTTCCCGTGACAGATTGCAGTTGAAGGCGCCCAAAACCGGCTTTCGATTATACCGATTTGGGCGCCCACCGGAGAAAGGCGCCCATCTCTCGATTTGGTTCGAAATCTGGGCGCCCATCACTTTCGAAAATAAGGCTGTATCTCATGCAGAATATTAGCGTTTAGTCAGCTAAGTATCATTTAACTAGCAAGGTGCCGTTCCTGGCCAGTTAAATGTTTTTGAATATCGCGGGGGGGGGGGGGGGGGAGTCTCGCCTGTACTTCATTTCTGTTTTCTCAGCAATGCTTTACTCCTATAAACCAGTGGCATAGCTAAGAGGGACCTTGGGGGTCTTGGCCCCCCCCCCCCCACCCCATCAAACTGGATCCAGAGCCCCTGGTTTGGCTGGCACAGATCACCAACTCTCGCCAGCTGAAGTCTTTCTCCAGCGCTGTTCTCTGCACATTGCCCTGCTTCCCCTTACGTCACGTGCATGCTCATTTTTAGTGAACCTGAGCGTGCGCAATTCGTGCACGCTCAGTTTCACTAAAACCGAGCATGCACGCGACGTGAGGGGAAGCAAGGCAGGCAATGCGCAAAGGCTTCAGCTGGCGGGAGTTGGGGACCCCCGCCAGCTAAGGTATGTGGTGTTGCGACGAGGCAGCAGGCCATACTGTGCCCCCCCACTTTGGGCTCCGGACCCCCCAAACGTTAAGGTCTGACTGTGCCCCTGCTATAAACTCCTATGTCCTACCACTGGGGGTGGCAGGGGTCGACCACATTTCTTCTTAGCACAATTTCTACTGCTAGGTGCAGAAAGGATTAGTAATTCTCCCAACAAGATAATCGAGGCTGTTATGGGTTAGTTATCACTTACAGTTGGCTGCCACCCTTGATGAAAAGTCAGGGAGACTCCTATTAGCTGTACCTGGAACCACACAATAGTGCTGTAGAGGTGATAAATACTTTAATCTTTCAGCCTTGCTGGAATTCCAGATTTCCCTTTGTCTGTCTGGTGACTAGAAGGGATGCAGAGGCACAGCTCATACACATTAATATTTAAAAGCATGATTTTTTTTTTTTGGGGGGGGGGGGGGGGAGGTTGGAGCCTAAATGCCAATGGGGTGACTAAGGTGCCCAGTACCCTTACACCAGCCCTGCTTCTTATATACTTTTATGCCTTAATGACAGCTGAATAAACCCAATAGAAGGAAGGGATCCCCAGAAGCTTAGCCGGTGGTGGGAGGCGGGGCTGGTGGTAGGGAGGCGGGGATAGTGCTGGGCAGACTTATACGGTCTGTGCCAGAGCCGGTGGTGGGAGGCAGGGCTGGTGGTAGGGAGGCGGGGATAGTGCTGGGCAGACTTATACAGTCTGTGCCAGAGCTGGTGGTGGGAGGCGGGGCTGGTGGTTGGGAGGCGGGGATAGTGCTGGGCAGACTTATACGGTCTGTGCCAGAGCCGGTGGTGGGAGGCAGGGCTGGTGGTAGGGAGGCGGGGATAGTGCTGGGCAGACTTATACAGTCTGTGCCAGAGCTGGTGGTGGGAGGCGGGGCTGGTGGTTGGGAGGCGGGGATAGTGCTGGGCAGACTTATACGGTCTGTGCCAGAGCCGGTGGTGGGAGGCAGGGCTGGTGGTTGGGAGGCGGGGATAGTGCTGGGCAGACTTATACGGTCTGTGCCAGAACCGGTGGTGGGAGGCGGGGCTGGTGGTTGGGAGGCGGGGATAGTGCTGGGCAGACTTATACGGTCTGTGCCAGAGCCGGTGGTGGGAGGCAGGGCTGGTGGTAGGGAGGCGGGGATAGTGCTGGGCAGACTTATACAGTCTGTGCCAGAGCTGGTGGTGGGAGGCGGGGCTGGTGGTTGGGAGGCGGGGATAGTGCTGGGCAGACTTATACGGTCTGTGCCAGAACCGGTGGTGGGAGGCGGGGCTGGTGGTTGGGAGGCGGGGATAGTGCTGGGCAGACTTATACGGTCTGTGCCAGAGCCGGTGGTGGGAGGCAGGGCTGGTGGTTGGGAGGCGGGGATAGTGCTGGGCAGACTTATACGGTCTGTGCCAGAGCCGGTGGTGGGAAGCGGGGGCTGGTGGTTGGGAGGCGGAGATAGTGCTGGGCAGACTTATACGGTCTGTGCCCTGAAAAAGACAGGTACAAATCAAGGTAAGGTATACACAAAAAATGGCACATGTGAGTTTATCTTGTTGGGCAGACTGGGTGGACCGTGCAGGTCTTTTTCTGCCGTCATCTACTATGTAAGTTAGATAGACATGGGATGGTCTGACCTTCAGTTCCTCATGAATCTGATTCAGTATTCCGAGGGGAGAAATGGGCAATGCATCAGTGATGAGTCACATTCCTTTGTACCAGGTCAAGGAGCATTGAGCCTGATCTAACCCACTCACAGCTCACTGACGTGGAACGAATCTGCTCAGCTTCCACTTTGCCCATCCACTATAGGCATTTTTTTAAGTGTGCACACAGATTCCGGTGTGCCATACTTTCCAGGTTAGATCAGTGCCTCTTAATATTTTTTTATGCTTTTGGGCATCTAAACACAATAATTCCTTTGGGGAAGTGTTTCCAAACGGGTTAGCTTTGTGCGTACTGTGACAGTAATGAACCTCACTCCTAAGCCAGGGCACGTGTAGCGTGATCTCAGCTCTGAAATTTACTAACACTTGCTGTAGGTACAGTGGATTCCGTTTCATTGGGACTATAGTTTGTCCTGAAAAAATGAAGTTGACATGTAACTGTTAAAAAAAAAAAAAAGTCTCAGTGCAAGTGACAGATAAAATTCAAAACAATTATTTATTGTCCAAACACAGAAGTGGAAGAACCCCCCCCCCCCCCAGTGCAGTACAGTACTGTTTAATTTCAAATTTTACATTTGTTTGTTAACACCAGGGCTTTTTTAAAGGGGGTACTTGGAGGTACTGAGTACCGGCACCTTTTCCATTCTCTGCTAAAATTGACCCATGGTCCCCAAGTTTTAATGAACAATTTCAGGTTCTACACACCAATTCTGCCTTGTCATAGATTCTGGGTCTGGTTGCAGGGGGGCTGGCTATTGTGGGGTGGGTCCTTCAGTGATCACCCCACCCCTGAAGGGTAGCCTGGCATTTGAGTATCAGCACCTTTTTTTGTTAGAAAAAACGCACTGGGTAACACAAAAGTTGAAATAAAGGAAAGTAAAACATTTAAATTTGAGTATTGGGCTTTTACAGCAGGATGCTTCAGCTGGTCCAGCAGGAAACCCTTTTAAGCTGGGGTTAAGCTCACACTAATGCTTTAGGAGGAGTGGCCTAGTGGTTAGGGTGGTGGACTTTGGTCCTGAGGAACTGAGTTCGATGATTCCCGGCACAGGCAGCTCCTTGTGACTCTGGGCAAGTCACTTAACCCTCCATTGCCCCATGTAAGCCGCATTGAGCGGGAAAGCGCAGGGTACAAATGTAACAAAAATAAAATAGATACTATTGGAGATTCTACATGGAATGTTGCTATTCCACTAGCAACATTCCATGTAGAAGGCTGCGCAGGCTTCTGTGTCTGTGAGTCACAGAAGCAAAAGCCTGCGTGGCCACATTGGTGATCTGCAAGGGCCGACTTCTACATGGAATGTTGCTAGTGGAATAGCAACATTCCATGTAGCATCTCAAACAGTGGAGGAGTGGCCTAGTGGTTAGGGTGGTGGACTTTGATCCTGAGGAACTGAGTTCGATTCCCGGCACAGGCAGCTCCTTGTGACTCTGGGCAAGTCACTTAACCCTCCATTGCCCCATGTAAGCCGCATTGAGCCTGCCATGAGTGGGAAAAAGTGCAGGGTACAAATGTAACAAAAATAAAATTCCTATAAGGAGCCTTAAGCAAAGCAGGTGATCACTTAGGGCAGCAACATCTGGGGCAGGCAAATAGCAGCTGTAGTAAAAGCAACATAGGACCTGACAGAAACTCCAAGAAACACCAGTGTGGCACAGAGGGTGGGCAATTTTAAATGGCCCATTTACCTGTGTGTGTGTGTTTTAACAGGATTGTTCTGGAAGAGGCGATATTAGGATGATAATTTCTGAAACTGTATGGGGGGGGGGACAGAATACAGCACCAATTCTGACAAAGTTAAAATTGGGTGCTGGAGATGTGGGGGTGGGTGTCTAAGGCTGAAGTTTCTCCACAGCAGCTCTGACCCTCACTTTTATTTTCAGGCTTATCATTATTCTGTCCGTCCATGAAAAGATTAGCATAGAGTAACATAAATCTTTTCCACTCCTTCACATTACCTCTGGGTAGTTGACCTTCACCTTATACAGAGTATTAAAATGATTAGGAACTTTAATCTCAAGGTATTTTATGCAATTAGATGCCCATCTACAAGAGAAATTAGAATTAATAGAGAGAAGCAGTTTCTCATTTAAAGGCACATTAAGGACGTGGCATAATTCATTTTCTACCTCGAGGCTTTACTAAAAAAAGGTTTAATTCTTTAAATACCTTGGGCAACACGTCCCGTTGTTTTTCCTACAGAACAAAACCCAGGATGGCTGAACGCGCTCCTCATCATTTATAGGGAGCCAGTGCACGGGTGTGCGAGAATGTTTCCTCCCCCCCCCCCCCCTCCCCAACCCCTGGAATCCCTCATCTGTACTTGCCCAAGTTGCCCTTAATTACTTCCTGCGCAGATCAAGCGCAGAGAGACGTAATTAGATTGTAAGCTCTGTGGAGCAGGGACCGTCTCTTCATATTCAAGTGTACAGCGCTGCGTACGTCTAGTAGCGCTATAGAAATGATAAGTAGTGGTTGTTAAGTGTCACAGCTCCCCTGGTCGGGGGAAATCTCTCCACGTGCACTCTACCTGCTTCCCAGCCTCGGGACAGACGGGGAATCTCCCTCCGTACCATTGTGACGTCATGAGGATTCCCCCTCCTTTTTACCCTTTGACGCTCTGACCTGGGCGGTGCTAGGCTCCCGTCTCCGCCCCTGGGCACCGCCCATTAGCCGTTCAGACCCTTCACTTGGACTTTCGGGACTCACCTCCCCTGAACGGCGCGGACCCGCCCACATCCACCTCTAGGCCCAACCCCCCTGCGCACCTCCCTCCCATCCCTCGGCTTCTGCAGCCCCGCCCCTCAAGCTCAGCCCCACCCACTCCGTGCCCCTGTCTCTCTGTGCCACAGCACTTTCCTAGCCCCAGAGAGCTTGGAAGTGCTGCACTGGCCATGGCTGGGGTCCCTGGTGCCGCGGAGGGGCTAAGCCGGGGAGGGGGAGCCGGGGCCGCCAGATCAGGCTGGAAGCGGCACATCATCAGGGCGCTGAAGCAGCGGGACAGGAGGCAGAAGGCGAGCTTCCAGGACGTGATCCAGGCCTGTGAGTGGTGCCCACCCTGACTGTATCCCTGTCTCCTTTCGCTTTCAGATCCCGATTGCTTAATAACCTTCTCAGCTGATACCGTTGTGGGAGGAGGGGGAGCCAGGCTTGAACTTGGACGACTAGAGAGAGCAGGACTACCAGGCCCAGCGCGTCTAACTCTGCCCATTGTCTTTGACCCAATCACTTCTTTGTTTCTGAAGATGGATCCTCGGGGTTTATCCACTTTTGCCTCCACTGCCTAACTTGGGAGGATGTTTCATGCATCCACCGTGGCTCTAGGAGAGGGGTTTTTTTTCTAATTCTGAGTCTAGCCCCCTTTGAGCATCACACCCTGGTCCCTGACTCGACCGGGCTAACTTTAAATAGTCCTCCTTGCTGTGTGCTTTTCGTGATGACACTTAAAAAAAAACCAAAACTTGATGTACGTTGCAGGAGTTTTTCAGAGGGCATCTGCATTGTTTCGCTTTTGCTAAATGCTGTTTGCAAAGTGGCTGGGGAAAGGCAAAATAGTGCGCATAGATTTTAAATTCTGATGCACATATGCTGCTGCCCCCCCCCCCCCCAACCTAAACATGAAGACAAGCTAAAAGTATGTTATAGTTCAGCCAGAGGAGAGCAGTTTTCAGCTGTTTACCTAAATGAGTTTGAAAATGAGCCTCCTCCCCACCCCTCCAGACCCCTCAATTACCTGTGCAGAGAAATTCTCACCTTTTTCTACTGCTACTGTCTCTCCCGTCTGCTTCATTAATTTACCCATGGCTGAAGTCAGGTACTTATCTCCTCCATTAACACTTTGATGAAGAGGGACAACCGCCTGCCCTTCTCTGGTCCTGCAAAACAATTCCCATCTTCAAAGGTCAATTAAGCAGAACCATCAGGAGTGGCAAAATCTCCCTGAGCATTCAAGTCTGCTGCCTTTGTCCTGCTTTGGTTTTCTTTTAAATGGCACTTTGCGTTTTTAAAGGATAGTTGTACAAAGATGATCGCGAATTGTGCATGTAAATGAGGTCACAGATTGCCATGTACTCATGTCTATGCCAGGCGCAATTCTGTAAAATTGGGGAACTAGTTACATGGGGGTGATTTCTATAGATGGCGCTGAAAAAGCGCTATTCTGGAAGCTGAACTTAAAGTTAGGCGCGGTTTATAGGCTACTGCTCACACCTGGGAATCGTGGCTAACTTTAGGTGCGGCCGTTTACATCAACTGTAACTGTCTCACCAGTTTGCACCTCAGCTGGTACAAATGTACTGTATGAATATAGTAACATAGTAGGTGACGGCAGAAAAAGACCTGTATGGTCCATCCAGTTTGCCTAACAAGATAAACTCATATGCGCTACTTTATGTGTATACCTGACCTTGATTTGTATCTGCCATTTTCAGGGCACAGACCGTAGAAGTCTGCCCAGTACTAGCCCCGCCTCCCAACCATCGGCTCTGCCACCCAATCTCCGCTAAGCTTCTGAGGACCCATTCCTTCTGAACAGGATTCCTTTATGTTTATCCCACACATTTTTTAATTCCGTTACCGTTTTCATCTCCACCAATGCTAGGAATGCCCCCCCGTTCCGCCCATGATCCTCCCATTTCTGCATAAGACATAAGCATCGCCACACTGGGACAGACCAAAGGTCCATCTAGCCCAGCACCCTGTCTCCGACAGTGGCCAATCCAGCTCACAATCACCTGACAAGATCCACGGAGCAAAGCATTTTGTACTGCTTGTCCCAGGAATAGTGAATTTTTCCCTACGTCCATTTAATAACATTCTATGGCCTTTTCCTTCAGGAAGCCGTCCAAACCTTTCTTAAACTCTGCTAAGCTAACCGCCTTAACCACATTCTCCGGAAACGAATTCCAGAGTCGAATTATGCGCTGAGTAAAGAAAAATCTTCTCTTGTTTTAAACTTACTACACTCCAACTTCATTGCATGCCCCCTTGTCCTAGTATTATTGGAAAGCGTAAACAGTCGCTCCATATCTATCTTTTCCACTCCACTCATTATTTTATAGACCTCTATCATATCTCCCCTCAGCCGCCTTTTCTCCAAGCTGAAGAGCCCCAGCCGCTTTAGCCTTTCCTCGTAGGAAAGTCGTCCCATCCCCTTAATCATCTATGTCACCCTTCTCTGCACCTTTTCTAATTCCACTGCACCTTTTTCTTTCTACTCATGCGTAAAATCCAATTAAATCTGAGTGCCAGTAATTGCTGATTAAAAAGCCAATTATTGGTGCTAATTTGCTCGTTATTCTGTTAAATTGCACGAGCCCATACAGTTTTTGACGGCTTTTATAGAATTAGGGAGATGATGTGTAACAGCAAATAGGTTGTACCAGTGGGAGGAGCATGGGCATGTCACGGTCAGTCCGCTTAACAATGCATGCACCTTATAGAATAGTATCAGATGCGCATCGCAAGGCGCATTTAGGCACGCCAGCTTATGCCTGCCATAACCTAGTGTTCCTGCGTTTTGGCACTGCAAATCGGCTTTACGCTACTATTCTGTAATAGGTTAGACGTACCTTAACGCCGTTATAGAATTGTCGCTAAGCGTGATGGCTCTTTATAGAATTACCCTCTCCCCCTTACCTCCTAATTCTAGAAAGTTGCTCAAATTTCCAAGTACTGAGGTCAGATGCATGTAGCATAAATTAAGACTAATTAGATGCTAATTGGCCTTAACAACCATTTGAACAACTGCTACATCCACTTTCAGCAAAAAATGTGCTATCGTTTTGTATGGATGAAGGATATTGTTTCTACCAGTGTAATTAATTGTGGAGATGAAAAGTGTGTTTGTCATTTACCCGCAGCCAAGTTAAAATATTATTTGTTTCCAAAATCAGCTAAGTCTAGGTGGATGTTGATTCCAAAACCAGTTACGTCTTGAATGCTCTATGGCCATAACCTACCAGGTAGCGTGGCATTCAGCAGCCAGTAATGTGCTATGCCAGTTTTGTTACATGTAGTCATAGGCGGTTGGTGGCCCAACTGTTTGGGGAGGCTAAAGGGGGCGGGGTTAGGGGTGAGGCCAGGGGTGGAGCTTAAATCCATAATTGTCTGATAACACACAGAAAAAAAAAAAATAAATAAAAATAAAAGTCACAATTAATACCTTTTATTAAATTTAGATACTAGATATGTATCATATGTCAAAGAATAAAGTGGTTGCTCAAAGCATATTCTAAGCACAATCGCTCAACTGCAAAACACTATGCACAACTTTGTGCAAAAACACACTTGTAGTGACATATTTGGATAAACAGGCAACAGAAAAAATGTTTTACTGTTGTAATCTTAGTTCAATATTGTTAATATGTTGCACCTAACACATTATGGGGGGTCATTTTCGAAACAAAAACATCCAAAAAGCGGCACAAAGCAGCAAGATGGACATTTTTTGGTCCAAAAAACAACCAAATCGCTATTTTAAAAATCCGTTTTAAAGATGTTTTTCTATGCAGTTCAAAGACAGTGCGTCCAAATCACAAGGGGGAATGTCGGGGGTGGGGGGGGGGGCAAGTTGGACGCTTTTCTGCCATATTAGAACAAAGCAAAAATGTCCAAGGCTAAAAGTTAAGACGTTTTAATCTAGACCTCTTTCAATCACGATTAAGTCACAAAAAGGGAAAAGTCCTCAAAGAAAAATACACTGAGCACAAAAACATCTAGCAAATGGCCATTTTCAAAAGAAAAAGACAGATGCTTTTCTGGTTCGAAAATCACTATGTTCGCCACTTGATTTTGGATGTTTTCAACAAACCGTCCAAAATCAGATTTAGACATCGTATCAAAAATGCCCCTTCCCATGCTTCTGTTTCAAGATTTTTATGTGATAAGGTTGGCACAGAATGAAATGCATAGATTTCACTAAAATTCAGCTTTTTTTTTCACATGTATAACACATAAGTTATGCAAGATTTTGAACAACACTTGTAATGATCAGATTTTAGCTTTTTGAATGTATATTTACTCCACCCCTTGTGGGAAATGAAAAATATTTGTGTGTATATGAAAAATTGATTTTTCTCTGATTCAACTAAAATGGACTTAAACTCCTCTTATTGACCTATAAGTGCATTCACTCTGCAGCTCCTCAGTACCTCTCCACTCTCATCTCTCCCTACATTCCTCCCCAGGAACTCCGTTCACTGAGTAAATCTCTCTTATCTGCACCCTTCTCCTCCACTGCTAACTCCAGACTCCGTTCCTTTTATCTTGCTGCACCACATGCCTGGAATAGACTTCCTGAGCTGGTACCTCAAGCTCTATCTCTGGCCGACTTCAAATCTAAGCTAAAAGCCCACCTTTTTGATGCTGCTTTTAACTCCTAACCCTTATTCACTTGTTCAGAACCCTTATTTTATCATCCTTACTTTAATATTCCCTTATCTCTTGTTTGTCCTGTTTGTTCTAATTAGATTGTAAGCTCTGTGGAGCAGGGACTGTCTCTTCATGTTCAAGTGTACAGCGCTGCGTACATCTGGTAGCGCTATAGAAATGATTAGTAGTGTTTGGGATTGCAGAATCTTGCTACTCTTTGGGATTCTGGAATATTGCTACTCTTTGTCCTTATCCCTTATTTGTCCTGTTTGCCTGTCCTAATTAGATTGTAAGCACTGTCGAGCAGGGACTGTCTCTTCATGTTCAAGTGTACAGCGCTGCGCACGTCTAGTAGCGCTATAGAAATAAGTAGTAGTGTTTGGGATTGCGGAATCTTGCTACTCTCTGGGATTCTGCACAGAATATTGCTACTCTTTGGGACTCTGGAATCTTGTTACTCTTTGTCCTTATCTCTTATTTGTCCTGTTTGTCTGTCTTAGTTAGATTGTAAGCTCTGTTGAGCAGGGATTGTCTCTTCATGTTGAAGTGTACAGCGCTGCGTACGTCTAGTAACGCTATAGAAATGATAGTAGATAGTAGTAGACTTAGCAAGTTTTAGAAATAAGCCCTTGAATTGTTGGTGCTAATTGGCACTAATTGACTTTAGTCAGCATTCTATAAGCTGCGTGCTCTAATTCCTGAGCGCACAACTCCATGGGGGCTTGAGCCTGGGAGGGGACGGGTGAGTCGGCGTGTCAAACAGTTAGGTGCATGGGTTTTACAATAGCAGCGTTTACTGCATAAACAATGCCATACTTTGTATTGTTATTTGAATAATTTTACTGCAGTAATTGCCTATTGCTCATGTTTGATTTATTCCTACTGTACACCGCCTTGAATGAATTCCTTCAGAAAGGTGGTAAATAAATAAATAAATGTGGACTTGCGCTAGGATTCTGTAATCCCACTATATATATGAGTTTCCCAATAAATAGCATAGAATTTTAGCAGGGCCGCCGAGAGACTGGGCTGGGCCCGGGGCCCCGCCTTCTGCCCTTGCCGGCCCGCCCCCCCCCCCCCCCGAGGTCGCCGACGTCACTCTCCCTTCCACCCCCCCAGGGTCGACACCGCTCCCTCCCCAAGATTGCTGAAGCCACTGCTCCCCCCTCCACCCCCCCCCCCGAGGTCACCACTGCCGCTCCCCCCTACCCCCCCCAAGGTCGCCTTCGCTCCCCCCCTCCGTCCGCCACCGGGCCGGACCCCCTGCATTGAAATCTCAGTCTCACCTCCGTGAAAGCAGCGCTGCAGGCAGCAGAACGCCTCCCTTCAGCCCTCCTTCCCTCCTTGTGTCTCGCCCCAGCGGTAGTTACGTCAGACGAGGGCGGGACACAGTGAGGGAAGGAGGGCCAAAGGGAGGCGTTCTGCTGCCTGCAGCACTTCTTTCACGGAGGTGAGACTGCGATTTCAATGCAGGGGGCACACGGTTGACGACGGAGGGCAGGTGGGACTGTGGCAGCAGGCCCCCCCCCCCCCCCTCTCGGCAGCTATGAATTTTAGAAATATCAAAGGGCAAGTAAATTCAAGCTGCGTTGCAACATTAAGCGGCCCTTTTACTAAGCCACGCAGGTGCCTATGCGCGCCCAGCACGCGCCAGTTCGGAACTACTGCCTGGCTACTGCGTGGCCCAGGCGGTAATTTAATTTTTTACGCATGTCCAGTACTTCTGTCATTACGTGTCCACAGACTTTGGGTAGACTTCTACGGTCTGTGCTCTGAAAATAACAGATACAAATTAAGGTCAGGTATACATATAAAGTAGCACATTTGAGTTTATCTTGTTGTTGGGAAGACTGGATGGACTGTACAGGTCTTTCTCTGCCGTCATCTACTAGGTTACTATTTAAAGTTGCATGTGACCTTGAATACGTTGCTTACCTTTGGACAACGAACAACACGAGACTCCTGAGGCAGGCGTTTTGACGCCGAAACACAGCAGCTGTGTCGAGTCTTTCGTATTGTTTCAATAAAGTTCACCTTTTCAAAATGACATCTCCCTTGGTCATTTGGAAGAGCCTACCTACCCTACTCCTTGGGCTCTCTCTTGCTGGTGTGCGAAGGGACTGTGTGTTCCTCCACTTTGTGTGAATATTGGCTCTGATCACCCTGGCACAGTCAGGGCAGTCTAAGGGCAGAGTCAAGGATGACCTAGAAATTGTGTGCACTGGCGATATTTGGTACTACGGCTGAAGGGAGCTATGATAGAGGTCTGTAAACTAATTAGTGGAGTGGAACGGGTAGGCGTGAATCGCTTGCTTACTCTTTCCAAAAATACTAGGACTAGGGGGCATGCAATGAAGCTACAAAGTAGTAAATTTAAAACGAGAACATTTTTCTTCACTCAGCGTGTAATTAAACACTGGAATTTGTTGTCAGAGAATGTAGTAAAAGCAGTTAGCTTAGCAGGGTTTAAAAAAGGTTTGGATGGCTTCCTAAAGGAAAAGTCCATAGACCAGTATTAAAATGGGCGGGGAAAATCCATTGCTTATTTCTAGGATAAGCAGCATAAAATGCATTGTACTATTTTGGGATCTTGCCAGGTACTTGTGACTTGTGGAAACAGGGTATTGGGCTTGATGGGCCTTCGGTCTGTCCCAGTATTTATTTATTTGTATCCCACATTTTCCCACCTATTTGCAGGCTCAATGTGGCTTATATAATACCGTAGAGGCGTTCGCCATCTCCGGCAGAGAAACGTACAAAGAGTTGTAGTGGTTGAAGAAGGTTCACGTGTTATAGACATGCTGGGATTCGTAGAGAGGAAGAGTTATGCGATGTCTGTTTCAGGCTTTGCTTTTGTTGTGTTGCAAGGTTTAGGCATCTAAGTTGGGTCAACGGGGTATGCCCTTTAGAACAGGTGAGTTTTTAGTGATTTCCGGAAGTTTAGGTGGTCGTTCGTTGCTTTCATGACTTTTGGTAGTGCGTTCCACAGTTGTGTGCTGATGTAGGAGAAGCTGGATGCATATGTTAATTTGTACTTGAGTACTTTGTATGTATAAGTATGGCAACACTTATGTACTTATGTCTGTACGTAATACAGTCCTGTCTTTGCCCAGTTAGGTGGGAGGGGAGTCCAGAGCCCGAGGTGAGGGGGCACATTTTAGCCCCCCCCCCCCCCGGCGCTGCTGCCCCCCTCTATTGCTGCCCCCCTCATTGCCGACCCGCTGCCACTTTTCACGACCTCCCGCCCTCTTGACCCCCCCTCCCACCGCAAACCCTCTCCCGCCAGCAAAAGCGAAGGTAGGCGGTGGGGGGGGAGGGTTTGCGGGGGGAGGGTCGAGAGGGTCGTCGGGAGGGGGTCCAGGACGAAATCTACGGGGGCTCAGGCCCCCTCAGGCCCCACTTAGCTACGCCACCGCCTTTCAAGGTACCAGCAAAGCGGTTTACAATGTTATTATATACAGATACTTTCTCTGTCCCTAGTGGGCTCACAATCTAAGTTAAACACTGAATATCGACTCTTGCATAATTTCTGTGTTTGTCAAACACCTGAATGCGGCCTGACATTTATTATCCGGGTCTAATTCAGTCCGTGGCTGTTAGAGGCTTTAAAACCAGTGGCTGCCGTGGGATGAATATCACCTGATTAGTGGTTGTTACACCCTGCAAAATCAACATTTGGTGTGAACAGCAAACAGAAATGGCCAGTTTGAGGACAAGGAGAGAGCGCAAGCTGAAAAATGCGCACTTGCGGAGCGGCATTTTAGAAAGGAAACCCAACTCCGAATATGGGCGTCCAAGTCAGTAGATCATAAACGGATACCCATCTTGCATGCGTTTCAAAACAGGATACAGTCTGTTCTAAAGTACATGTGAGAGTGACGTCGGTGAGCTGGAAATGCCCAGCATGTAACGTCCATTTTCCAAACGGAAACATCCAAATTGTGAATGGGGAAAACAAATTGTCGTGGACATCTGCGTGGCGTCATAGGAAGGTCCATCTTAAAAAATAACCACACCTACCTCCATGCAGAATACAGGGGTGGTCTAGTGATTAGAGCAGTGGGTTGAGCATCAGGGCACTCCAATCCAAATCCTACTTCAGCTTTTTGTGATTTTGTTTTACTTATGAATCCTCCAGGAACAGAAAAATACCTACTGCACCTGACTGTACACCACTTCAATAGCCTTCAGGCCAGTGGCGTAGTTACGTGGGGCTACAGGGGGCCTAGGCCCCCTCAAATTTCCTCTGGGCCCCTGGGTTTGCTGGCGGGGGTCCCCAACCACCACCAGCTGAAGCCTTGTCCAGCGCTGGTCTCCTGCGATGCTGCGTTGCCTGCCCCTGCTCTTTCTTCTCCCTCACGTCCTCCACGCTCCTTTTAGTGAAATTGAGCATTCTCAGTTTCACTAAAAGCAGCATACAGGATGTGAGGGGGAAGAGAGAGCAGGGCAGTGCCGGAGAAGACTTCAGCTGACGGGGGTTGGGGACCCCCGCCAGCCAAGATATTTCCTGCAGCAGTGGGTGGGGAGCGGCCGGGGGGGGGGGGGCCGCAGACCAAAATTGCCCCCCCACCCCGGGCTCTGGCCCCCTCCCACTGTGAGGTCTGGCTACGCCCCTGCTTCAGGCTTGCAGGTGTCTTATTATTCAGGCAAAGTAAGTTATTTTCTGTCTCTGGAGGGCTAATAATTTAAAAATAAAAGCTTGAGTGGGATTTGAACCTGTACCCCTTGGTATCTACGAAAACAGCAGGGTAATCAATCTGCAAACTCCAAGATGGACACCAAACGAAGCAGGTACGTATGTGGAAAACAATATTTAATTGATATGGATCAATAAAAAATTAACAAGCCCGACACAGGCCGTGTTTCGCCCCACTGGGCTGCATCAGGGGCTAATCGATATCTATAAAAACATACAGTGGTGGAAATAAGTATTTGATCCCTTGCTGATTTTGTAAGTTTGCCCACTGACAAAGACATGAGCAGCCCATAATTGAAGGGTAGGTTATTGGTAACAGTGAGAGATAGCACATCACAAATTAAAACCGGAAAATCACATTGTGGAAAGTATATGAATTTATTTGCATTCTGCAGAGGGAAATAAGTATTTGATCCCCCACCAACCAGTAAGAGATCTGGCCCCTACAGACCAGGTAGATGCTCCAAATCAACTCGTTACCTGCATGACAGACAGCTGTCGGCAATGGTCACCTGTATGAAAGACACCTGTCCACAGACTCAGTGAATCAGTCAGACTCTAACCTCTACAAAATGGCCAAGAGCAAGGAGCTGTCTAAGGATGTCAGGGACAAGATCATACACCTGCACAAGGCTGGAATGGGCTACAAAACCATCAGTAAGACGCTGGGCGAGAAGGAGACAACTGTTGGTGCCATAGTAAGAAAATGGAAGAAGTACAAAATGACTGTCAATCGACAAAGATCTGGGGCTCCACGCAAAATCTCACCTCGTGGGGTATCCTTGATCATGAGGAAGGTTAGAAATCAGCCTACAACTACAAGGGGGGAACTTGTCAATGATCTCAAGGCAGCTGGGACCACTGTCACCACGAAAACCATTGGTAACACATTACGACATAACGGATTGCAATCCTGCAGTGCCCGCAAGGTCCCCCTGCTCCGGAAGGCACATGTGACGGCCCGTCTGAAGTTTGCCAGTGAACACCTGGATGATGCCGAGAGTGATTGGGAGAAGGTGCTGTGGTCAGATGAGACAAAAATTGAGCTCTTTGGCATGAACTCAACTCGCCGTGTTTGGAGGAAGAGAAATGCTGCCTATGACCCAAAGAACACCGTCCCCACTGTCAAGCATGGAGGTGGAAATGTTATGTTTTGGGGGTGTTTCTCTGCTAAGGGCACAGGACTACTTCACCGCATCAATGGGAGAATGGATGGAGCCATGTACCGTACAATTCTGAGTGACAACCTCCTTCCCTCCGCCAGGGCCTTAAAAATGGGTCGTGGCTGGGTCTTCCAGCACGACAATGACCCAAAACATACAGCCAAGGCAACAAAGGAGTGGCTCAGGAAGAAGCACATTAGGGTCATGGAGTGGCCTAGCCAGTCACCAGACCTTAATCCCATTGAAAACTTATGGAGGGAGCTGAAGCTGCGAGTTGCCAAGCGACAGCCCAGAACTCTTAATGATTTAGAGATGATCTGCAAAGAGGAGTGGACCAAACTTCCTCCTGACATGTGTGCAAACCTCATCATCAACTACAGAAGACGTCTGACCGCTGTGCTTGCCAACAAGGGTTTTGCCACCAAGTATTAGGTCTTGTTTGCCAGAGGGATTAAATACTAATTTCCCTCTGCAGAATGCAAATAAATTCATATACTTTCCACAATGTGATTTTCCGGATTTAATTTGTGATGTGCTATCTCTCACTGTTACCAATAACCTACCCTTCAATTATGGGCTGCTCATGTCTTTGTCAGTGGGCAAACTTACAAAATCAGCAAGGGATCAAATACTTATTTCCACCACTGTATAGTCTCCACTTGAGTATCTATTTGTTGAACTCGCAATTAAAATGCACACTTTGACAGATACTTGTATGGTGGCATATGTCGGTTCACGATTTTAGGTTTGTTTTTGTGAAGTGCCATCTGTCAAAGTGTGCGTTTTAATTGCGAGTTCAACAAATAGATACTCAAGTGGAGACTATATGTTTTTATAGATATCGATTAGCCCCTGATGCAGCCCAGTGGGGCGAAACACGGCCTGTGTCGGGCTTGTTAATTTTTTATTGATCCATATCAATTAAATATTGTTTTCCACATACGTATCTGCTTCGTTTGGTGTCCCCCTTGGTGTCTACTGCACTGACCATTAGGCTCAGATCTGTATGGAGGGTTATTAAGAATATTCACAGTTCCTGAAGCTGGTCATAGAGCCTGGTATCCCCTTCCGGTTTCACTTTTCAGGGGAGAGGGAGGGGGGGCTGCAACCACTGGGGGTTTAAGGAGGTGTCTTACCTTAATCCCTTAGGTGGGCAGCTGCTCAGTCAGAGCACCTTTCTGTAACCTGGATGTGCCAAGTACCAGCTCTAAATAACAATGTCCATCTTTTTTAGGGTTACCATACGTCCGGCTTTACTCGGCTATGGCAACTGGGCAGGTCTTTTCCAGCCTGCCTGTTTATCCGGATTTGCGGAAGGGCAGGCGGGCCCTTAGGGTGTCCTATCCTCCCCTCCCCTCCTTTACTTTAGCGTGGTGCCCTGGTGGTCTAGTGACCTCTTGGGGGGCAGGAAAGAGCCCCCTCTTTCCTGCCTGGCATGTCTGCAGACAGTCTTGCTCCCGGTGCCGATTCAAAATGGCTGCCGAGAGTTCAAGCGGCGGCCTCGCGAGACTTCTGCCCTTTCTGCATCGCCTCACCCTATGCTTGGAATAAACTTCCTGAGCCCTTATGCCAAGCCCCCTCCCTACCCATCTTCAAATCTTTGCTCAAAGCCCACCTCTTCAATGTTGCTTTCGGCACCTAACCTTTATACCTTTCAGGAAATCTAGACTGCCCCTATTTGACTGACTGTACATTTGTCCTTTAGATTGTAAACTCCTTGAGCATGGACTGTCCTTCTATGTTAAATTGTACAGTGCTGCGTAACCCTAGTAGCGCTTTAGAAATGTTAAGTAGTAGTAGGATCGGACCTCCCAGTCTTTCCTACTCCTCCAGAGGTGCATTTCTTCGAGCTGCTGCCTCGGGTGCTCCCGGGGGTTTAACCCTTTCTACCCATCCAGAGGTCTCACAGTTACCGCTCTTATGAACAGCAAATACTCCTTGGTCAGTCTTAGGTTATTGGGCCCGATTAAGATACCCCCTCTTCTCGCGGGTCTTGGTGGGGGCGAAGGCAACCAAACACTTCCATAACCTTCGTAACCCACCCCTCACTATGACATCTTTTTTCACGTATTCTCTCCTAATCCTCCCCCTGGGCTGGGCTCTCCTCCACCCTCCCACTCAGGGAATCTGGAGAGTTCTAGAAATCTCCCAGGGGGGGGGGGGGGGGAATTCTCAAACCCAGTTTACCAGGGGGATTACATTAATTTAGGAGTTTTCTGACATTTTTAGTATACATTTAGGAACTCAGCCCTAGTAAATTTTCAAGGAGACCAATTTAGGAGCGTAACTCAAAGGTACATGGCAGTAAGGGGTGGTTGAGACAGCCGGATTGCCTGCATGGTAGGGAAGGGAGAGGTGGCAGCAGTCTTCAGATGGTGGGGCTTGGGATCCCATGTGTTTTCCCTTTTAGACAAGCCAAACTAGGATGTTGCTGCTCAAGGACGGGATCCTTCCTTCCGTGGGAAATGCAGAGGACAAGAGTTACTGTATCTTCCACTGCTTGGGAAACTCTTTCCTGCTTGACCTTCTCCATAGTACAACAGTAAATCCTACCTGAATGAAAAGCATTTGCCTTGCTTTCTCCCCACTGATCTGCAGGAGGGAATTTACAGACTCCTGCCCACCCACCTGCAGCTGCTCCCTATGTTCCATCACTGGCAGGGTTCACTGTGTGGTATTCACAGAAACGGAGGTTTTGCCTCATTCCCTATTTTTAAAGGAATTTATTAGTTGGGAAACAAAGGGATCACCCCAGGCTGTCAGTGCTCTCTGAAGTATTCCTCCTTCATACCAGTGACTTGTTCAGAGTCACAGGGAGAGTTGGTGGCAGAGCTGGGATTAGAACTGAGGCACAGAGATAAAGTAACAGAGCTGGGATTAGAAGTGAGACACATGGAGATAAAGGAACAGAGCTGGGATTAGAACTGAGACACATGGAGATAAAGGAACAGAGCTGGGATTAGAACTGAGACACAGGGAGATAAAGGAGCAGAGCCAGGATTAGAACTGAGACACAGGGAGATAAAGGAGCAGAGCCGGGATTAGAATTGACACACAGGGGGATAAAGGAACAGAGCTGGGATTAGAACTGAGACACAGGGAGATAAAGGAGCAGAGCCGGGATTAGAACTGAGACACATGGAGATAAAGGAGCAGGGCCGGGATTAGAACTGAGACACAGGGAGATAAAAGAACAGAGCCAGGATTAGATCTGAGACACAGGGAGATAAAGGAACAGAGCTGGGATTAGAACTGAGATACAGGGAGATAAAGGAGCAGAGCCGGGATTAGAATTGAGACACAGGGAGATAAAGGAACAGAGCCAGGATTAGATCTGAGACACAGGGAGATAAAGGAACAGAGCCAGGATTAGATCTGAGACACAGGGAGATAAAGGAACAGAGCTGGGATTAGAACTGAGATACAGGGAGATAAAGGAGCAGAGCCGGGATTAGAATTGAGACACAGGGAGATAAAAGAACAGAGCCAGGATTAGATCTGAGACACAGGGAGATAAAGGAACAGAGCTGGGATTAGAACTGAGATACAGGGAGATAAAGGAGCAGGGCCAGGATTAGAACTGAGACACAGGGAGATAAAGGAACAGAGCCGGGTTTAGAACTGAGACACAGGGAGATAAAGGAACAGAGCCAGGATTAGAACTGAGACACAGATAAAGGAACAGAGCTGGGATTAGAACTGAGACACATGGAGATAAAGGAACAGAGCTGAGATTAGAACTGAGACACAGGGAGATAAAGGAACAGAGCCGGGTTTAGAACTGAGACACAGGGAGATAAAGGAGCAGAGCCGGGATTAGAACTGAGACACAGGGAGATAAAGGAGCAGAGCCGAGATTAGAACTGAGACACAGGGAAATAAAGGAGCAGAGCCGGGATTAGAACTGAGACACATGGAGATAAAGGAGCAGGGCCGGGATTAGAACTGAGACACAGGGAGATAAAGGAGCAGAGCCGGGATTAGAACTGAGACACATGGAGATAAAGGAGCAGAGCCGGGATTAGAACTGAGACACATGGAGATAAAGGAGCAGAGCCGGGATTAGAACTGAGACACATAGAGATAAAGGAGCAGAGCTGGGATTAGAATTGACACACAGGGGGATAAAGGAACAGAGCTGGGATTAGAACTGAGACACAGGGAGATAAAGGAACAGAGCCGGGATTAGAACTGAGACACATGGAGATAAAGGAGCAGAGCTGGGATTAGAATTGACACACAGGGGGATAAAGGAACAGAGCTGGGATTAGAACTGAGACACAGGGAGATAAAGGAACAGAGCCGGGATTAGAACTGAGACACATGGAGATAAAGGAACAGAGCTGGGATTAGAACTGAGACACAGGGAGATAAAGGAGCAGAGCCGGGATTAGAACTGAGACACAGGGAGATAAAGGAGCAGAGCCGAGATTAGAACTGAGACACAGGGAAATAAAGGAGCAGAGCCGGGATTAGAACTGAGACACATGGAGATAAAGGAGCAGGGCCGGGATTAGAACTGAGACACAGGGAGATAAAGGAGCAGAGCCGGGATTAGAACTGAGACACATGGAGATAAAGGAGCAGAGCCGGGATTAGAACTGAGACACATGGAGATAAAGGAGCAGAGCCGGGATTAGAACTGAGACACATAGAGATAAAGGAGCAGAGCTGGGATTAGAACTGAGACACATAGAGATAAAGGAGCAGAGCTGGGATTAGAATTGACACAGGGGGATAAAGGAACAGAGCTGGGATTAGAACTGAGACACAGGGAGATAAAGGAACAGAGCCGGGATTAGAACTGAGACACATGGAGATAAAGGAGCAGAGCTGGGATTAGAATTGACACACAGGGGGATAAAGGAACAGAGCTGGGATTAGAACTGAGACACAGGGAGATAAAGGAACAGAGCTGGGATTAGAACTGAGACACATGGAGATAAAGGAACAGAGCTGGGATTAGAACTGAGACACTTAGAGATAAAGGAGCAGAGCTGGGATTAGAATTGACACACGGGGATAAAGGAACAGAGCTGGGATTAGAACTGAGACACAGGAAGATAAAGGAGCAGAGCCGAGATTAGAACTGAGACACATGGAGATAAAGGAGCAGGGCCGGGATTAGAACTGAGACACATGGAGATAAAGGAGCAGAGCCGAGATTAGAACTGAGACACAGGGAGATAAAGGAGCAGGGCCGGGATTAGAACTGAGACACAGGGAGATAAATGAACAGAGCTGGGATTAGAACTGAGACACATGGAGATAAAGGAACAGAGCTGGGATTAGAACTGAGACACATAGAGATAAAGGAGCAGAGCTGGGATTAGAATTGACACACAGGGGGATAAAGGAACAGAGCTGGGATTAGAACTGAGACACAGGGAGATAAAGGAGCAGAGCCGAGATTAGAACTGAGACACAGGGAAATAAAGGAGCAGAGCCGGGATTAGAACTGAGACACATGGAGATAAAGGAGCAGGGCCGGGATTAGAACTGAGACACAGGGAGATAAAGGAGCAGAGCCGGGATTAGAACTGAGACACATGGAGATAAAGGAGCAGGGCCGGGATTAGAACTGAGACAGGGAGATAAAGGAGCAGGGCCGGGATTAGAACTGAGACACAGGGAGATAAAGGAGCAGGGCCGGGATTAGAACTGAGACACAGGGAGATAAAGGAACAGAGCTGGGATTAGAACTGAGACAGAGATAAAGGAGCAGAGCTGGGATTAGAATTGACACGGGGATAAAGGAACAGAGCTGGGATTAGAACTGAGACACAGGGAGATAAAGGAACAGAGCTGGGATTAGAACTGAGACACAGGGAGATAAAGGAGCAGAGCTGGGATTAGAACTGAGACACAGGAAGATAAAGAGAGCCGAGATTAGAACTGAGACACAGGGAAATAAAGGAGCAGAGCCGGGATTAGAACTGAGACACATGGAGATAAAGGAACAGAGCTGGGATTAGAACTGAGACACATGGAGATAAAGGAACAGAGCTGGGATTAGAACTGAGACACATAGAGATAAAGGAGCAGAGCTGGGATTAGAATTGACACACAGGGGGATAAAGAAACAGAGCTGGGATTAGAACTGAGACACAGGGAGATAAAGGAGCAGAGCTGGGATTAGAACTGAGACACAGGAAGATAAAGGAACAGAGCCGAGATTAGAACTGAGACACAGGGAAATAAAGGAACAGAGCCGAGATTAGAACTGAGACACAGGGAAATAAAGGAGCAGAGCCGGGATTAGAACTGAGACACATGGAGATAAAGGAGCAGGGCTGGGATTAGAACTGAGACACATGGAGATAAAGGAGCAGGGCTGGGATTAGAACTGAGACACAGGGAGGTAAAGGAACAGAGCCGGGATTAGAACTGAGACACAGATAAAGGAACAGAGCTGGGATTAGAATTGACACACAGGGAGATAAAGGAACAGAGCTGGGATTAGAACTGAGACACAGGGAAATAAAGGAGCAGAGCCGGGATTAGAACTGAGACACAGGGAAATAAAGGAGCAGAGCCGAGATTAGAACTGAGACACAGGGAAATAAAGGAGCAGAGCCGGGATTAGAACTGAGACACATGGAGATAAAGGAGCAGGGCTGGGATTAGAACTGAGACACAGGGAGGTAAAGGAACAGAGCCGGGATTAGAACTGAGACACAGATAAAGGAACAGAGCTGGGATTAGAATTGACACACAGGGAGATAAAGGAACAGAGCTGGGATTAGAACTGAGACACAGGGAGATAAAGGAACAGAGCCAGGATTAGAACTGAGACACAGATAAAGGAACAGAGCCGGGATTAGAACTGAGACACATGGAGATAAAGGAACAGAGCTGGGTTTAGAAGTGAGACACAGGGAGATAAAGGAATAGAGCCAGGATTAGAACTGAGACGCAGATAAAGGAACAGAGCCGGGATTAGAACTGAGACACATGGAGATAAAGGAACAGAGCTGGGTTTAGAACTGAGACACAGGGAGATAAAAGAACAGAGCTGGGATTAGATCTGAGACACAGGGAGATAAAGGAACAGAGCCGGGATTTGAACTGAGACACAGGGAGATAAAGGAACAGAGCTGGGATTAGAACTGAGACACAGGGAGATAAAAGAACAGAGCTGGGATTAGATCTGAGACACAGGGAGATAAATGAATAGAGCCGGGATTAGAACTGAGACACAGGGAGATAAAGGAACAGAGCTGGGATTAGAAGTGAGACACAGGGGGATAAAGGAACAGAGCTGGGTTTAGAACTGAGACACAGGGAGATAAAGGAACAGAGCCAGGATTTGAACTGAGACACAGATGAAGGAACAGAGCCGGGATTAGAACTGAGACACATGGAGATAAAGGAACAGAGCCGGGATTAGAACTGAGACACATGGAGATAAAGGAACAGAGCTGGGATTAGAACTGAGACACAGGGAGATAAAGGAACTGAGACACAGATAAAGGAACAGAGCCAGGATTAGAACTGAGACACATGGAGATAAAGGAACAGAGCTGGGTTTAGAACTGAGACACAGGGAGATAAAGGAACAGAGCTGGGATTAGAACTGAGACACAGGGAGATAAAGTGATGTCCAGAGAACTAAGGCACAGCCAGGCAGGATTTACTACAAAATTTGCTGACAGGATTCTGTGATGTTCCACTGCAATGTGGTAACATGGATGTGAGGTTCTCTTGTGGACTTTAAGAAGGTTTCATGAATACAGTATATCAAGGAAGGCAGCGGACTGGCTTGTGCATCCATTCTGATCCTAGAAAAGTCTACATATCTGAACCTTTCACTCTATTGCTACCAGGCAGAAAGCAACTTTCACAGCCTAACATTAGCTGTCTGTGTGACAGAAGCCAAATTCCACATCTCTCTGCCTACCCAAGCTCTCATTGCTTCCACAGCCAGGGAAATGTGGGTGTGGGTGTTGGGGGGGGGGGGGGGGGGGGGAGGGGGTTACAGAGAGACAAGGTTCAGCTGCTGTACAATTCAGTCTTGCTTTCTTTCCAGAAGGAATATCCTGATGGTTGGCACAGTTGCCTCAAAACCAGGGGAATTGGGTTCAATTCCTGCTGCATCTCCTTGTGACCCTGGGCAAGTCACGTAACCCTCCATTGCCCCGGGTACAATACTTGGATTGTGAGCCCAGTGGGGACAGAGAAACGTACCTGCATATAATTGCTTTGGTTGCACCACAGAAAGGTGGTATATCAAATCCCCTTCCCTTTTCCCCTTATTCCAGTACATAACATAGTAACATAGTAGATGACGGCAGAAAAAGACCTGCACGGTCCATCCAGTCTGCCCAACAAGATAACTCATATGTGCTACTTTTTGTGTATACCCTACTTTGATTTGCACCTGTGTTCTTCAGGGCACAGACCGTATAAGTCTGCCCAGCACTATCCCCGCCTCCCAACCACCGGCTCTGGCACAGACTGTATAAGTCTGCCCAGCACTATCCCCGCCTCCCAACCACCAGCCCTGCCTCCCAACCACTGGCTCTGGCACAGACTGTATAAGTCTGCCCAGCACTATCCCTGCCTCCCAACCACCAGCCCTGCCTCCCAACCACCGGCTCTGGCACAGACCGTATAAGTCTGCCCAGCACTATCCCCGCCCCCCAACCACCAGCCCCGCCTCCCGATCTTGACTAAGTGGCAGATAGCGACCAGAAGGGCCATTGAGTGCCCAGGGTCCCCTCCTGGAAGATCACCCACAATCCCTGCTGTAGTGTCCAGAGGAATTGAGGGGATGATTCACATTTTAGTGGTTGTTTTAATGTCACCAGGTCCTAATATTGTTTGAAGGACTGAAAAACTGTTCTGTATTAAACGTGTTGTGAAACACGTTATCTCTGCCTTCCTGCCTGTCTCATCTGCCCTCCTTTTTCTTTCTCAGTTTCCATGTTCATCTTTATTTCCCCTTCTTCCCCGTCTCCTCCCCCATTTCTCAGGACCCTAGGGGAAGTACCATGACACTACTGCTATAGGTTGTGGCTGTCAATCTGAACCCAGAGCCAGCACGGGCAGAAGTGAGTGTGGTCAACTCCTGTTCATTCTGCCCTAGACCAGCAGGGCATCCTTAAGTTAGGGCCTACAGGGGGGGTTGGGGTAGTCTTCCGGAGGGGAGGTGGATGCTTATGGAGGAGGCCTCCTCAAGAGAGGGATGCTCTTGGAGGAGGGGGTAGATGCTCCTCGGGCCATGGTGGTCAGCGTTAATAATCTTAATTGCTGTTTACATTTGCATGTTAATCAGAAATATTAACAGTGATTAATCAACAGCACTAGAAAAATATATTTATCTACATTTCTATGTATATAGAAAAGGGACGGAGGCCTGCCTCTGTAAACGCCCATGGATTGGACCGTGTAAAGCATCTAAGTGTTGCCTATCTTCGTCCGACTCTCTGTTTTCATGGAATTAACTGGCTCCAATATGGCGGTCTGCCCTTAGGAAGCCAGAGATGGACATGCAAGAGTGCCTCTGGGTACAGGCCTCATCTCTTCACTAGCTTCCGATCAGGTACCGCATACAGTTCAAGCTTCTCCTACTAACCTACAAATGCACTCGATCCACAGCCCCTCCTTACCTCTCTACCCTCATCTCCCCTTACATTCCTACCCGTAACCTCCGCTGTCAAGACAAATCCCTCCTTTCAGTACCCTTCTCCACCACCACCAACTCCAGGCTCCGCCCTTTCTGCCTCGCCTCACCCCATGCTTGGAACAAACTCCCTGAGCCCATACGCCAGGCAGGCCAGTGCCAAGGGTCTGTGCCGCCCCCCCCCCCCCCCCCCCCGCAGACAAACAGTTGGCGCCCCCCCTGCAGATGAACAGTTGGCGCGCGCGCCCCCCCCCCCCCGTGATGATGATTGCGGCGCGCCCTGGGGGCCTTTAAATCTTTTACTTGCAGTCGCAGCAGTGTCTGTGAAAGCGGAGCGCTGCCGACGTCTCCCTTCCCTTCGCGCTGTTGGTTCCCTCAGTGTCCCGCCGTCTTCTAGGCGCGGGGCGAGGGTAAGCACCGCGGTGGCGCCCTCCAGAGGTGGGCGCCCTCCTGCGGTGCTTACCCCGCTTACCGCATCGGCACGGCCCTGACGCCAGGCCCCCTCCCTGCCCATCTTCAAATCATTACTCAAAGCCCACCTCTTCAATGTCGCCTTCGGCACCTAACCACCACACCTCTACTCAAGAAATCTAGACTGCATCAACTTGACATTTCGTCCTTTAGATTGTAAGCTCCTCTGAGCAGGGACCGTCCTTCTTTGTTGATCTGTACAGCGCTGCGTAACCCTAGTAGCGCTCTAGAAATGTTAAGTAGTAGTAGTAGTAGTACAGGCCTCATCTCGCAGCATGGCAGGCACCGGTCCGTTTTCTTTCAAAAGTCTGCTGTGTTGTGGAACTGCTTTGTATTTCTAAGAAAGTCCAGTACGGTAGGGAACGACCAAAGACGAGAACTGGCCCTCATGGCTAGTGTGACTCCCATAGACTTGCTCAGAGTTCATTGTGTATGTTATTTGATGTATCTTATGGCATCATAGCCAGAGCCATGGCCCGTGTCGTGGATATAGAATAAAAGCATTTATTGAGAGCCAGGTCTACCTTGTTCATTGGTCGTCGTCACTGTACTTCCTCCGTCTACAACCCTGAGGGGGAACTGAATCTTCCAGTTTTTGCTAAGAAAGTACTATGAGATGGATTTCCTTAAGAACCAGTCCTGTTGGGAGTGGGGAATTTTGCAAATTTACCTATAATCAGAAATGCCCAAACCTGTCCTGGTAACCTGATAAGCAGCCACGGTTTCAGGATGTCTTTGGTGAATATGCATGACAAATTTTATATTTTCTGAATTATCAATGTATTTAAATTTATGGCATGTGTATTCATGAGTGGAGGAGTAGCCTAGTGGTTAGTGCAGCTCCTTGTGACTCTGGGCAAGTCACTTAACCCTCCATTGCCCCTGCTACAAAATAAGTACCTGAATATATGTAAACCACTTTGAAAGTAGTTGCAAAACCCTCAGAAAGGCGGTATGTCAAGTCCCAGTTCCCTTTCCCTATTTGAGATTCTACATGGAATGTTGCTACTATTGAGGTTCTGTTGCTGCTATTTGAGATTCTACATGGAATGTTAATGTTGCTATTCCACTAGCAACATTCCATGTAGAAGCCTGCCCTTGCAGATCAGCAACGCGGCCGCGCAGGCTTCTGTTTCTGTGAGTCTGTCAGATTCTACATGGAATGTTAATGTTGCTATTCCACTAGCAACATTCCATGTAGAAGCCTGCCCTTGCAGATCAGCAACGCGGCCGCGCAGGTTTCTGTTTCTGTGAGTCTGACGTCCTGCACGCATGTGCAGGACGTCAGACTCACAGAAACAGAAGCCTGCAGGGCCGGCCGCATTGCTGATCTGCAAAGGCAGGCTTCTACGTGGAATATTGCTAGTGGAGGAGTAGCCTAGTGGTTAGTGCAGCGGACTTTGATCTTGGCGAACTGGGTTCGATTCCCACTGCAGCTCCTTGTGGTTCTGGGCAAGTCCCTTAACCCTCCATTGCCCCAGGTACAAAATAAGTACCTGTATACATGTAAACTGCTTTGAATGTAGTTGCAAAAACCAAAGAAAGGCAGTATATCAAGTCCCATTTCCTTTTCCCCCTTTCCCTTATGACATCACAATATCAGAAGTGAGCCAAGCCATTGTGACATCACTGATGAGGTTGGCTCTTATTGGTGGAATAATGAGTGGAGGAGTAGCCTAGTGGTTAGTGCAGCGGACTTTGATCCTGGGGAACTGAGTTCAATTCCCACTGCAGCTCCTTGTGACTCTGGGCAAGTCACTTAACCCTCCATTGCCCCTGGTACAAAATAAGTACCTGAATATATGTAAACCGCTTTGAATGTAGTTGCAAAAATATCAAGTCCCATTTTCATTTCCATTGTGGCTATCCTGAAAATCCAACTTGCTGTGGGGTCACCAGGACCTGTTTGGAAATCCCTTTCATAGCTGAGGTTTCCTCCCTGTCACTTGACTACATGCTCAAAATACTCTTTTTTTTGTTTTTAATCTTTGTAGATAACAGAGTCTTGGAAAATACCAGCTTCTTGCAGCACCTGACAGGAAAGATCCAGACAGAACTGACAGATCCACAGATAAGTCACACCTCAAGGTAATAAATACATATGAAACTTGTCCTCCGCTCCCTACGTTCCTTCCACTAGCCCAGTTGCTCCCAAACCTGGTCCTGGAGGCACCCCAAGCAATCAGGTTTTCAGGATATCCACACTGAATATTCATGAGGTAGATTTGTATGCAGTGGGGGCAGTGCAAGCAAATCTCTCTCATGAATATTTATTGTGGATATCCTGAAAACCTGACTGGCTGGGGTGCCTCTAGGACCAGACTTGGGAACCACTGCGCTAGCCAGATATGCAATCTGCCAAATAAAATCACCCAGCTTTCATTTCAGAGAGCAGCCTGTTGGCCATGCCTTACCTGTTGGACTTAGTTCCCAGAGCATTGTGGGATTTGTAGTCTGCTGAGAAATCGGCATTAAAGTTACCAGGATGCACCAGGAGGGGGGTTTTGGAACGCCAGGACTGTTGCCTGATATGCAATCTGCCAAATAAAATCACCCAGCTTTCATTTCAGAGAGCAGCCTGTTGGCCATGCCTTACCTGTTGGACTTAGTTCCCAGAGCATTGTGGGATTTGTAGTCTGCTGAGAAATCGGCATTAAAGTTACCAGGATGCACCAGGAGGGGGGTTTTGGAACGCCAGGACTGTTGCCTGATATGCAATCTGCCAAATAAAATCACCCAGCTTTCATTTCAGAGAGCAGCCTGTTGGCCATGCCTTACCTGTTGGACTTAGTTCCCAGAGCATTGTGGGATTTGTAGTCTGCTGAGAAATCGGCATTAAAGTTACCAGGATGCACCAGGAGGGGGGTTTTGGAACGCCAGGACTGTTGCCTGATATGCAATCTGCCAAATAAAATCACCCAGCTTTCATTTCAGAGAGCAGCCTGTTGGCCATGCCTTACCTGTTGGACTTAGTTCCCAGTGCATTGTGGGATTTGTAGTCTGCTGAGAAATCGGCATTAAAGTTACCAGGATGCACCAGGAGGGGGGTTTTGGAACGCCAGGACTGTTGCCTGATATGCAATCTGCCAAATAAAATCACCCAGCTTTCATTTCAGAGAGCAGCCTGTTGGCCATGCCTTACCTGTTGGACTTAGTTCCCAGTGCATTGTGGGATTTGTAGTCTGCTGAGAAATCGGCATTAAAGTTACCAGGATGCACCAGGAGGGGGGTTTTGGAACGCCAGGACTGTTGCCTGATATGCAATCTGCCAAATAAAATCACCCAGCTTTCATTTCAGAGAGCAGCCTGTTGGCCATGCCTTACCTGTTGGACTTAGTTCCCAGTGCATTGTGGGATTTGTAGTCTGCTGAGAAATCGGCATTAAAGTTACCAGGATGCACCAGGAGGGGGGTTTTGGAACGCCAGGACTGTTGCCTGATATGCAATCTGCCAAATAAAATCACCCAGCTTTCATTTCAGAGAGCAGCCTGTTGGCCATGCCTTACCTGTTGGACTTAGTTCCCAGTGCATTGTGGGATTTGTAGTCTGCTGAGAAATCGGCATTAAAGTTACTAGGATGCACCAGGAGGGTGGGTTTGGAAAGGCAGGGCTGGCCTATGGCCCCCACTCCAGAAAGCGAGCGGCTTGGTAACTCCCTGATACTGGTATACAGATTGCTTCTAATGCAAGCTTCATTCATGTCTGGAGTTTGATTTTCCTGCTATCAATTTCATAAAATATGCAGCCAGCAGCTGACTCTGGTTGCTCAGGAAAAAGCTGTGTCATTCAGGTTCTGCCTCATTGATTTTATGGACTTGTAATTGTAATCTCTGTTAGGAAAGTAGTGTAACGCTTCAATGGCTGTTGCTGATTACGTCCCATTATAATAAAAGCCCTGTAAATCAACACCGTTCACATATTTCTGTTGCTGCTTTACAATGTGGCAGTGTATTCGTAACTCAGCCGAGGCAGCAAGAGGAAAGCATGATTTTCACTGTGGTGAACAAATGGATAGAGAAGGGAAATTCAAAAGTGGAATTCAATGGAATAACAGTATGTGATCGTCTCCAGTTCATCAGGACGACCTGCTGGCACAGAAGAAGGGGTCTTACTACCGTCGGGTTTGTTCAAAAGCTTTGTTCCGGTTACTACGGGCCAGATTCAGTAAACACCCAGAGTTAGGCGCCGATATGATCCGTTGCTCAGCTTGTACTTTGTAAATGGCGATCTGCGCAGTGCATCCTACGGAATGCTAGCTTGGCACGTTTCTCACGTCTAACTTTACGTAGTAACATAGTAGATGACAGTAGATAAAGATCTGTATGGTCCGTCCAGTCAGCCCGAGAAGATAAACTCATTCCATAAGATGAGGTGATACAACATGCATATACCTGATCTTGATTTGTCCTTGCCGTTTTCAGGGCATAGACTGTAGAAGTCTGCCTGGCACTGTCCTTCTAAAACTTCAGAAATTGTCATCGAAGCCCCTGAAAAGCTCCACACCAGCCCATCCAAATCTGTTCAGCCATGATCAGGGCATAGACCTTAGAAGTCTGCCCAGCACTGGCTTTGCTTCACAATTACAAGTGTTACTACTACTACTACTACTACTATTTAGCATTTCTGTAGCGCTACAAGGCGTGCGCAGCGCTGCACAAACATAGAAGAAAGACAGTCCCTGCTGAAAGAGCTTACAATCTAATAGAAAAAAAATAAAGTAAGCAAATCAAATCAATTAATGTGTACAGGAAGGAGGAGAGGAGGGTAGGTGGAGGCGAATGGTTACGAGTCAAAAGCAATGTTAAAGAGGTGGGCTTTCAGTCTAGATTTAAAGGTGGCCAAGGATGGGGCAAGACGTAGGGGCTCAGGAAGTTTATTCCAGGCGTAGGGTGCAGCGAGACAGAAGGCGCGAAGTCTGGAGTTGGCAGTAGTGGAAAAGGGAACAGATAAGAAGGATTTATCCATGGAGCGGAGTGCACGGGAAGGGGTGTAGGGAAGGACGAGTGTGGAGAGATACTGGGGAGCAGCAGAGTGAGTACATTTATAGGTTAGTAGAAGAAGTTTGAACAGGATGCGAAAACGGATAGGGAGCCAGTGAAGGGTCTTGAGGAGAGGGGTAGTATGAGTAAAGCGACCCTGGCGGAAGACGAGACGGGCAGCAGAGTTTTGAACCGACTGGAGAGGGGAGAGGTGACTAAGTGGGAGGCCAGCAAGAAGCAGATTGCAGTAGTCTAAACGAGAGGTGACAAGGGTGTGGATGAGGGTTTTGGTAGAGTGCTCGGAAAGAAAGGGGCGGATTTTACGGATGTTGTAAAGAAAGAAACGACAGGTCTTGGCGATGTGCTGGATATGAGCAGAAAAGGAGAGAGAAGAGTCAAAGATGACCCCAAGGTTTCGAGCTGTGTTGCTTCCTAATCTTCGCTAAGCTTCTTCAGACCCATTCCTCCTAAACAGGATTCCTGTGTGTTTATCCCACGCATTTTTGAAATCCGTTGCGGTTTTCATCTCCACCACCTGCCGCGGGAGGCCATTCCAAGTATATACCACCCTCTCGGTGACAAGATGCTTCCTGATATTATTCCTGAGTCGGCCTTCCTTCAACCTCAGTTCATGTCCTCAAGTTCTACCACCATCCCATCTCTGGAAAAAGTTTGTCGAAAGGATTTATACCTTTCAAATATTTGAACATCTGTATGATTTCACCCCTGTCTTTCCTTTCCGGTAGGGTACACATGTTCAGGTCATCAAGGTCCAACGGGAAAACACAAAACGAGGATGGGAATCCTCACGTACAGCAAAAGCAATGGAAACAAAAAGCGAGGACGAGTTACTACTACTACTATTACTTATCCCTTCAATAGCGGTACAAGGCATATGCAGCGCTGTACACCATACATGAAAAGACAGTCCCTACTGAAAGTGCTCACAATCTAAATATGGAATGTTGCTAGTGGAATAGCAACATTCCATGTAGAATCTCAAATAGTAGCAACATCCCATGTAGAATCTCAAATAGTAGCAACATTCCAGAATCTCAAATAGTAACAACATTCCATGTTCCACTGCACTAACCACTAGGCTACTCCTCCACTAGCAACATTCCATCTAGAAACGTGCAGGACGTCAGACTCACAGAAACAGAAGCCTGCGCGTTCGCGTTGCTGATCTGCAAGGGCAGGCTTCTACATTACTACTACTACTACTTATCACTTCTATAGCGCTACAAGGCATACGCAGCGCTGTACACCATACATGAAAAGACACAGTCCCTGCTCAAAGAGCTCACAGTCTAAATAGGACAGACACACAGACAGAACAACTAAGAGGAAAGGGAATTAAAGAGGTGGGGATAAAAGGGTACAGGGCAAGCGAGTAGTGGTTAGGAGTCAATTAGCAGCGTTAAAGAGGTGGGCTTTTAGCCTGGATTTGAAAACGGCCAAAGACGGGTCTAGACGTACAGGCTCGGGAAGTCTATTCCAGGCGTGAGGTGCAGCGAGATAAAAGAAATGGAGTCTGGAATTAGCAGTAGAGGAGAAGGGGACAGATAAGAGAGACTTATCAACAGAACAGAGTACCCAAAGGGGTCGTAGGGAGAGACAAGAGTGGAGAGGTACTGGGGAGCAGTAGAGTGAATGCACTTGTAGGTCAGTAAGAGAAGTTTGAATTGAATGCGGAAACGGATAGGGAGCCAGTGAAGTGACTTGAGGAGAGGGCTAATGTGAGCATAGCGACTCTGGCGGAAAATGAGTCGCGCAGCAGAGTTTTGGACTGATTGGAGAGAGATGGCTAAGTGGGAGGCCGGTGAGAAGCAGGTTGCAATAGTCTAGGCGAGAGGTGATAAGAGTGTGGATAAGGGTTCTGGTAGAGTGCTCAGAGAGGAAGGGACGGATTTTGCTGATGTTATAGAGAAAAAAACAACAGGTTTTGGCAAAATAACGACCTGACACAGCCATGTTTCGGCATCAAAGCCTGGATCAGGGGTCAAACAAATTCTTGTGTTGTCGCTGAGGAATGAACCAAGAGAAAAATGGCTATGTGGCCTCCTTGATTAAAAGAACGAAGAACTGAACCGTAAAACGCTGTGGCGGAAATACTCGTCAGTGGCACCACTCCTCAGCGACAACACAAGAGATTTGTTTGACCCCTGATGCAGGCTTTGATGCCGAAACACGGTCGTGTCGGGTCGCTATTAATGAAGACTTGCTGATTTCCTTTTCAAATCGTCCTCGCTTTTTGTTTCCATTGCCAGGTCATCAAGGTCCTCATATGACCTTGTGTTGCAAACCGCATACCATTTTCATTGCTTTTCCTTAGCTTATGGCCTCCAAAACTGAACACAGTACTCCCAAGTGGTTATAACCCTCTCTATGCAGCCTAGCATCCATCTGACAGCGGCCACCGCCTTGTCGCATTGTTCCATCGCCTTCAGGTGCGAAAAGCTGATGTCAATGCTTGCGCCCAGCTGATGGCAGTTAGGCCACAAATCCAGGAATTCTGTAACATCGTGCCTATTTTCTGGGAACGCCCCTGACCCACCCTTCCCTTCCTATAACCACGCCCCCTTTGGATTTGCACACTATGACATTTAGATACGCATGTTTTAGAATACAGCATAGGGCAAATCCGCGCATAACTCCCAATTACTGCCAATTAAATTCTTGTTATCTCCAATTGTTGATCATTAACGCCAGATTGATTGATCAGTTTACACATGGATCTAGGATCCGCACCCAAATTTGGGTGATCTGTACAGAATCTGGGGGGTACACCTTATGTAGCAATCCTCTCATATATGCAGCGCTGGGGGCAACTCCGGAGATGTTCAGCTCTTCTAAAAATCCTTTCCTGAAACCCAAGCTGCAAAGGACTCAAATACAGATCAACTTACGCATCCAGTCTTTCCTGCATAAGGACGCAATTGTAGAACGCACTACCCAAAACTTTGAAAACGACCTACGACCACCTACACTTCTGGAAAACACTAAAAACCAGTGGCGTTCCTAGGGGGGGGCGGTGGGTGCGGTCCGCCCCGGGTGCACGCTGCTGGGGGGGGGGGGGGGGGGTGCCGCGCGCCTGTCGGCGCCGCTCGTTCCGTGCTCCCTCTGCCCCGGAACAGGTTACTTCCTGTTCCGGGGCAGAGGGAGCATGGAACGAGTGATGCTGACAGGCGTGCGGCACCCCCCCAGCAGGTAAAAATGCACTCAGGGGGGGGTGTTGTTTCGCCGGGGGGGGGGAGGTGCCGTTTCGCCGGGAGGGGGAGAAGGTGTCGTTTCGCCAGGAGGGGGAGAAGGTGTTTCGCCGGGGGGGGGGGGGGGTGCTGCACCTGGGGGGGGGGGGGGGGGGCACATCGGCGATCCGCCCAGGGTGTCAGCCGCCCTAGGAATGCCACTGCTAAAAACTCATCTGTTCAAAAAGGCAAATCCTACCAATCCAACATAAATGCTTGACCTCTGCAACACAACAAAACTGAAACGTAACAGACATAACGCAACTCTCCCGCTGCACGATTCCCTTATTTATTTATTTATTTGTTTGTTGCATTTGTATCCCACATTTTCCCACCTTTTTGCAGGCTCAATGTGGCTTAAAATGCTCCGTTGTGGCATTCGCCATTCCAGAGTGAGAAGAATACAAATTGGTGTTACATTGAGAACACGGGAAAAAAACTTAATAGAATTAAACAGCGATGCAAACAAATCTTGGAAGAAATCAGTTTAGAATATAAGGTACAGAAGCGATATGTTACGATTATAATTGTTGCTCATTGTGGTATGCCTTGTTGAAGAGGTTGGACCGCATGAATTTAATCTTATCTCAACTATCACTATGTATTTCTTTACACGGGAGTATGCAAACGCATTTCTGGTACTATGGAAGCCACGTTGAGCCTGCATATAGGTGGGAAAATGTGGGATACAAATGTAACAAACAAGTAAAGGGTCTCCTGATAGTTACAGCCAAATATTTAGCAGGAAAAACACAGCAGGGAGATCAAGCTGGGCTGCAATAAAGCTCCCGCTGTCCCCCAAAGTGATCCTGGTTTCACTGGAGCCAAAAGTCTGTTTTATGAGGAATAAATCTGTGGAAAACTAAAATCAAGTTTAGGAACAAAGTTCTGACTATTTTTATACTAGCCGTTATGCCCGTTAAAACGGGCGAGATTTCCAGCTACCCTCCTCGCCAGGTCGCTAATGCCCCCCCCCCCCCCCCCCGAGGTCGCCGGCCCGGGTCCTCTCTTCGCGATTCAACTTACAGCGCCGAAACCGCAGCAGGCAGATCAGGTGAGCTGCCGTCGGCCTTCCTTCTCTGCCTGTGTCCCGCCCTCTTGTGACGTAACGTCGGCGAGGGCGGGACAGAGGCAGGGAAGGAAGGCCGACGGCAGCTCAGCTGATCTGCCTGCTGTGTTTTCGGCGCTGTAAGTTGAATTGCGAAGAGAGGGCCCGGGCCGGGTGGAGGGGGGGCGGCAGCAGTGACTCCGGTTGGGGGGGGAGCAGTAGCGACCTCGGCGGTTCCCTCCCTCCCTCCCCTTCGCGCAGTTTCCCTCTCTGTCCCGCCCCCGTCATCACGTATTGACGCGGGGGCGGGACAGAGAGGGAAAGTCTCTACTGCGCATTTGCGGGTGAGTACAGTCACTCGCAATTTATATGTTTGATTAATTTACTCAACACTCAGGCCAGTGATTCTTGAGCCTGTCCCGGGGGAACCCCAGCCAGTCAAGTTTTCAGGATATCCACAATGAATATACATGAGATAGATTTGCATATCAAGGAGGTAGGGTATACAAATTCATCTTATGACTATTCATTGTGGATATCCTGAAAACCTGACTGGCTGGGGTGCCCACAGGACAGGTTTGGGAACCCCCCTAACTCAGAACTTTTGCCTTTGAAGTGTATCCAACAATGCAGATAGGACTCTTCCGATACTAGAAAAAAAACAGTCAAGACAGATCGGATCTCTCGCCTTACGGATTTGATCGAATACTGATGTGTTCGTTAAATCACGGCTTGGATTTGATTGCATTTCAATGCTTGTCTTTACAGTCAGACCTCCTCAAAGTTACAGTCCTGGAAACTGAGTAAAAAAAAAAAAAGCCCACTTCCTCTTGGCCTCTGACTAATCAGTGTTGATAGCAGACAAAGAAGGGTTTCGCATATCCTTGCAGGCTTGATGCTGGGTTACCCCATGCAACAGTGAGCAGGGGAAAAGGGAAGGAAAGAACAGGAACTGAGAGCGTCTCTTTCGCTAGCCAAGTGTGGCTGGTTTCATGCTGACCTCTGACAGCTGTGTTGGAGAATTTGATTCTCTGAAGGTCTTGATTCCCTTTATTGGACAGATGTAACAATCAATCAGCCCCCCCCCAGCATCCCCTCAGATGTCCCTGGTTAGGGTTACCATATCTACTACTACTACTTAACATTTCTAAAGCGCTACTAGAGTTACGCAGCGCTGTACAATTTAACATAGAGGGACGGTCCCTGCACAAAGAGCTTACAATCTAAGAGACAAATGAACGGTCAGTCCGATAGGGGTGGAGCAGTCTGGATTTACTGAACGGTAAGAGTTAGGTGCCGAATGCAGCATTGAAGAGGTGGGTTTTAAGCAAAGACTTGAAGACGGGCAGGGAGGGGGCTTGGCGTAAGGGCTCAGGAAGGTTGTTCCAAGCATAGGGTGAGGCGAGGCAGAATGAGCGGAGCCTGGAGTTGGCGGTGGTGGAGAAGGGTACTGAGAGGAGGGATTTGTCCTGTGAGCGAAGGTTACGGGCGGGAACGTAAGGGGAGATGAGGGTAGAAAGGTAGTGAGGGGCAGCAGACTGAGTGCATTTGTAGGTAAGAAGGAGAAGCTTGAATTGAATGCGGTATCTGATCGGAAGCCAGTGAAGTGACCTGAGGAGAGGGGTGATATGAGTATATCGGTTCTGGCGGAATATAAGACGTGCAGCAGAGTTCTGAACAAATTGAAGGGGGGATAGGTGGCTAAGTGGGAGGCCGGTGAGGAGTAAGTTGCTGTAGTCCAGGCGAGAGGTAATGAAAGCGTGGATGAGAGTACGGGTGGTGTGTTCAGAGAGGAAAGGGCGAATTTTGCTGATGTTAAAGAGGAAGAAGCGACAGGTCTTGGCTATCTGCTGGATATGCGCAGAGAAGGAGAGGGAGGAGTCAATCTATATAAATAATTCTCACCTCAAATATTCTGAAGCTCACTCTGTGGCAGGAAAACACTGAAGCCCTGCACTTAGGCTGTCACCACTCACCTCTCACTGTCACTCATGCACCACTCACTCTCACTGATAGACCCGCCCGCAGCCACGCCCCTTCCGCACATAATTTGCTACCTCAACGTTCTAATGAAGCTGCAACTTCCGGTTTTTGAGGTGGCAGAGATCGGAATTTTTCCTGAGGTGGCAGAGATCGGAATTTTTCCCCATGACTGTTTGCTCCACCCTCGCGTCAAACGTGATGACGTCGAGGGCAGAAAAATGACTACCAATCGCATCGCTCCGCCCTCGACGTCATCACGTTTGACGCGAGGGCGCCGTTTCGCCTGCAGGACCGTCGGGCAACAAGGAGTCAGCTGTTCGTCCGAAACCACAAACGTCGGACGAACGCAAGGCGTGAGGCAGGCAGCCTGAAGGTCAGAGGCAGCGAGGGAGCCAGCCAGCCAGTCTCCATGTGGCACTGCGGGGGCGGGCCCACGACCCTGAAGCACGGAGGGTAAGGCCAGGAAAAGGGGGAGGGGGATGGGAAGGAAAGAGCCTTGCTAGCGCCTGTTTCATTGGCCTCAGAAACGGGCCTTTCTTACTAGTAAAATATAAACTACGGAGAAGTTTTGTGATCAAGAAGCTTGTCCACCCCTAGAGACACAAAACATTTCGGTGTAGTCTTGCTTGGGTGAGTCTATACTCTGAGAACTCTCCACTATTATACAAAAAAATTTTGCATAAGATTTGTAGTGTCTGGTCAATCTTCTATCTATATTTTGAGTCCTCTTTATTGGACTCTGGTTCTTGAATACATTGCCTTAGATACAGGAAGTCATATCAGAAGGGGCAGAATTGGCAGATCCATCAGCGGCGTGAACGACACAGCGGGTCTGCTCCTGTATGGCACATTTTCCCCACCAGGAAGCAGCGGGGATTAAGGAAGCTGTGCTGCTGGACTGAGGGGAAAGGGTACTTCGAGGCCCCATAGGTGGTTAAAGAGGCCATGTGTGAAAAATATAGTTGCTGAATGCTAGTGTGAGGCCCTACCCCTTCTCCTCCATCGCTAACTCCAGACTCCGTTCCTTTTATCTCGCCGCACCTTATGCCTGGAATAGGCTTCCTGAGCCATTACGTCAAGCTCCATCCCTGGCCGCCTTCAAATCCGGGCTAAAGGCCTACCTGTTTGATGCTGCTTTTAATTCCTAAATTGTTACCTGCTCGTAACTTTATCTTGTCTTCCTCTCTTCAATAGTCCCTTTCCCTATGTGTCCTTCTGTCTGTCCTACCCTTATCCTTATTGGTCCTGTCTGTCTGTCCTGATTTAGATTGTAAGCTCTTTTGAGCAGGGACTGTCTTTTCTTCATGTTCAATTGTGAAGCGCTGCGTACGACTGGTAGTGCTATAGAAATGATTTATAGTAGTATTAGTAGTATAAGGTTTCTTATACTTCACTGGCTTCCTATCCGTTTCCACATACAGTTCAAACTCCTCTTATAGACCTACTAGTAAAAAAGGCCCGTTTCTGACACAAATGAAACGGGCTCTAGCAAGGTTTTCCTGGGAGTGTGTATGTTCTCCTCCACTGCTAACTCCAGACTCCGTTCCTTTTATCTTGCTGCACCATATGCCTGGAATAGACTTCCTGAGCCGGTATGTCAAGCTCCATCTCTGGCCGTCTTCAAATCTAAGCTAAAAGCCCACCTTTTTGATGCTGCTTTTAACTCCTAACCCTTATTTTATCATCCTCACTTTAATATTCCCTTATCTCTTGCTTGTCCTGTTTGTCTGTCCAAATTAGATTGTAAGCTCTTTCAAGCAGGGACTGTCTCTTCATGTTCAAGTGTACAGCGCTATAGAAATGATAAGTAGTAGTCTTTGGGATTCCGGAATGTTGCTACTCTTTAGGATTCCACACAGAATCTTTCTATTCTTTGGGATTCCGGAATCTTGCTACTCTTTGGAATTCCGGAATCTTGCTACTCTTTGTCCTTATCTGGCCTGTTTGTCTGTCCTAATTAGATTGTAAGCTCTGTGGAGCAGGAACTGTCTCTTCATGTTCAAGTGTACAGCGCTGCATATGTCTAGTAGCACTATAGAAATGATATGTAGTAGTGTTTGGGATTCTGGGAATCTTGCTACTCTCTGGGATTCTGCACAGAATCTTGCTACTCTTTGGATTCCGGAATCTTGCTACGCTTGGATTCCGGAATCTTGCTACTCTTTGTCCTTATCCCTTATTTGTCATGTTTGTCTGTCCTAATTAGATTGTAAGCTCTGTCGAGCAGGGACTGTCCCTTCATGTTCAAGTGTACAGGGCTGCCTGTGTCTAGGAGCGCTTTAGAAATGATAAGTAGTAGTTTCCAGAGCGCATAGATGCTGTCCATGCTTTCGCAACCTGGTACAATCAATGGTACTCAGCCACTTAGATTACTGCAACGGAATTTACGCGGGATGCAAGGAACAGACTTTGCATAACTCTTCCTCTCTGCGATCCCCCAATGTGTCTATAACACATGAACCTATTCGACCACAATAACTCTTTGTATTTGTTTCTCTGCCGGAGATGGCGAGCGCCTCTCCGGTACTATGTAAGCCACATTGAGCCTGCAAATAGGTGGGAAAATGTGGGATACAATTGTAACAATTAAATAAGAGAAGCTTCAGACCGCTCAGAACACGGCAGCTAGGCTTATATTTGGAAAAACGCGATATGAAAGCGCAAAACCCCTCCACAAAAAACTACACTGGCTCCCAATTAAAGAACGCATTGCCTTCAAAATCTGCACCATGGTTCACAAAATAATCTACGGAGAATCTCCTGGTTATATGACAGACCTAATCGACTTACCAACTAGAAACACCTCAAAATCAACACGAACATATCTAAATCTGCATTACCCCAGCTGCAAAGGCCTCAAATACAAATCAACTTACGCATCCAGCTTTTCCTACATAAGCACGCAACTCTGGAACGCATTGCCAAAAGCCTTGAAAACGACGCACGACCACCTAAACTTCCGGAAATCACTAAAAACTAACCTGTTCAAAAAGGCATACCCTGCCGATCCAACCTAAATGCCAGATCTCTGCGACACAGCAAAATTAAAGTACGTAATGGACATAACTCATTTCCTCCGCTGCACACTTCCCTAAACGTGACTTTACCACAGTAACTCTATCCTCCCACAATATCACTTTCTAATGTTCTCACCGGAGCCGCCAAATGCTTTCCGGTACTATGTAAGCCACATTGAGCCTACAAATATGCGAGAAAATGTGAGATACAAATGCAACAAATAAGTAAAATATATTGGACTCTTACGGCCATTCTGCTGAAGAACGGACCTATAGGATCTGACAAGATCACGTTCCAAAATGTATGTAAGCTTTATTGCAAATAGATTTCTTAACCTCAATTAGAACACAGCTTTCTCTGCAGTGCTGAGGAAGAGAAAACTCGGGTAGTATATATCCGACCACCTATTCACAGGCCTTTTGGGTTTAACTTGATGTTGTAATATTCATTTTCATCCAGCAAAAGAAAGCATGATACCATCTATATACTTATATTTTAACTGGATAAAACATATTTTCATATACTGTAAGTCTTTGTACACTGGCATAGCAAGGGGGGGGGGGTCCACCCCGGGTGTGAGCTCAAGGGGGGTGCTTCTTGCCAGCTCCCCCCTCCCCCCCCGGGTGCACCACGATGACACCCCCCCAGACCCAGTGCCTACCCTGAACTCCGTCTAAGCTCCCGCACCCTACCTTTAAAAATGCTCAGAAACTGAGGCGTGGCACAGCGCCTCGCGCCTGCAAGTGAAAGAAGTATGGATGGATCGTCTCATCGTCGATTGGGCCTTCCCTCGCTCTGTTTGGCCCGCCCTTGCGGAAATAGGAAGTTGCGTCAGCGGAGGGCGGGACAGACAGAATGAGGGAAGGCCCGATTGACGATGAGACGATCCATCCATACTTTTACTTGCAGGCGCGAGGCGCTGCGCCTCGCCTCAGTTTTTGAGCATTTTTAAAGGTAGGGTGCGGGAGCTTAGACGAAGTTCAGGGTAGGCACTGGGTTGGGGGGGGGCGCAATGGCGAACCGCACCGGGTGGCAGCCCCCCTTGCTACGCCACTGTCTGTGTATGTACTGGAGGGAAAGTAGTGCAAAGTGAGATTTATTAGCTTTGATGAGACCTATAAAACGTAGAAGCAAGGCAGTGGCTCCCTCTACTGGATGTGTGTGGGAGCTACACCATTGGCTACACACATACAGTGAATATCCTTCTTACAGTTTTCAGCCTTTTCTTTAGGACATTAAGTATTAGCACTGTCCACTCAATATTCAGCCGGCACAGGTCAGTGGTTTTTAAATGCTGACTGCTCTGGACAGAACTAGGCCTCAGCATTCGATGCAGGGCCATGTCTGGGCATCAGCATCGAATACTGGGGTCTGACTGGCCTGAAGATAGCTGCTGGGACTTATGCGGGATCCAGCCAGGACTGCATTAGCAGAGACAACTCATCTACCCTCCTGGCCAGTGGCGTAGCAAGGGGGGGGGGGGGGGGCGGTCCGCCCCGGGAGTCGGTAGGGGGGGTGCTCCGCTCCGTCCATCCACCCCCCCCTTGGCATGGAACCCCCCCCCCGATGCAGTCCCCACCTGCCAACCAGGTTCCAGCTCTGTCCACCCCAGCGAGGCGCCTCGCATCTGCAGCGCTGTTGTAAAAAGAAGAAAATCGCCTCCTCGTTGGCCCTTCCCTCACTGTGTCCCGCCCTCTGACATAACTTCCTATTTCCTCGAGGGCGGGACACAGTGAGGGAAGGGCCGACGAGGAGGCGATTTTCTTCTTTTTACAACAGCGCTGCAGATGCGAGGCGCCTCGCTGGGGTGGACGGAGCTGGAACCTGGTTGGCAGGTGGGGACTGCATCGGGGGGGGGAGGCGGCACCGGAACTTGGAAGGCTGGGGGGGGGGTGCCGTGTTGCCCTGCACCCAGGGGGGGGGGTGCGCAGTGGCGATCCGCCCTGGGTGTCAGGCAACCAAGGAATGCCACTGCTCCTGGCCCCCCTAATCACCCTCAGACCCCCCCTCCCCGCCCCTACCCTAGCTCCACCAGGCCTCCCCTTCCCCTGCCTTTGTGGTCTAGCGGTCCATGGGGTAGGAGTGAACCCCACTGACCGCTAGGTGGGTGCTGTGCTACATAACTGAGCAACCAAAGTTAGGGTGGCTATTTATACAGTCCTACTTGGTCACTTAGCTATGTGGGCACTGACTCCAAATATTGCTGGATTACCCAATGCTTAGCTTCTGGCTCCTCCGTGACTCCACCTCCATAACACCCCTCTCCTGCCCACTTTTAAAACGACTGGTTAGTGTCAATATTCAGAGGCCTGGCCTGCTAAGTGCGATTTAAGCAGGAATGAGTGTCTCTTCTGTTTAAATCACTTTGCATATCGACCCCAATTTTTTTTTTTTTGTCTGTATCCCTTGCCCAGGTATGGACAACTTGAGACATGTACTGGTGTGGCAATGGAAAATAGAGCCTGACCAAAGACGAGTCAACGCTGGAGATATGAATCCAACAGTCTTTATTATACTTAAAAGAAGGACCCGACATTGGCCGTGTTTCTACGCAGGCAAGCGTCTACTTCAGGGATCATAGAGTAAGATTCAAAATATTAGGAAGGGCAGCAGCCCTGCTTTTCTCTGGAGTTTTAGACCTTACCAAAATTGTTTGTGTAGTCAAAGCAAGCAGACAGACTTCTTGCAACGACTATAGTAACAAAAATCACAAAAAGTGTCTGTTTGCTTTGACTACACAGGCAATGTTGGTAAGGCCTAAAACTCCAGAGAAAAGCAGGGCTGCTGTCCTTCTTAATATTTTGGATCTTACTGAATGACCCCTGAAGTAGACGCGTGCGTCGAAACACGGCCCGTGTCGGGTCCTTTTAAGTATAATAAAGACTGTTGGATTCCTATCTCCAGCGTTGACTGGTCTTTGGTCAGCCTCTACTTTCATCTTGTGTGCTTTTTCATCGTAGAGGACTTTTCCTGTCTTGTATTTGTGACAATGGAAAATAACAGGAAATACCAAAGGTACTATACAAAAAACTCTTAAGTAATGCTGTCTATGAAAATACGGAGGAAAGACCTCATAAAAAACCGTTATTTACAATAAGGCCCAGACTTAGCCATTGTTAACGGTTAGGCTTATAATCATAGATCAGAAAAACCTCCAAAAACCGCCAAAAGTGTTCAATAGCTTGAAAAATCTTTTTAACTTTATTTCACTTCTACATAAGCTATCAAACAACTATTATCAAAAATTGAGAAAAATAGTACTTAGCTTTCAAGTTTGGTTCACATTGCTTGACTGAATTTGCTTGTTTAGTCAGACTTATAACGCCAAATTGGCACCGATCTGGAGACACGACTATCTTACTCCTGTTGGTAAGCTGATGATGGCATCAGTACAATTTCCTGAAGAAGCCCCCCCCCCCCGCGAAATGGGTCCCCATTGGGACCTCAGGTGACCCACAGATGGTCGTGTCGCCGGATCAGTGCTAAGTTGGCGTTATAAGTCTGGTTAAGCAAGTTAAGCAAATTCAGTCAAGCAATAACGCTGGAGCAATGTGAGCCAACATTCATAGTAACATAGTAAATGATGGCAGATAAAGACCTGAATGGTCCTTCCAGTCTGCCCAACAAGATAAACTCATTTTACATGGTATGCGATACTTTATATGTATACATGAGTTTGATTTGTCCTTGCAAGATTCTGGAATCCCAATGAGTAGCAACATTCCATGTAGAACCCCAAAGAGTAACATAGTAAATTATGGCAGATCAAGACCTGTACGATCCATCCAGTCTGCCCAACAAGATAAACTCATTTTACATGGTATGCGATACTTTATATGTATACATGAGTTTGATTTGTCCTTGCAAGATTCCGGAATCCCAATGAGTAGCAACATTCCATGTAGAACCCCAAAGAGTAACATAGTAAATTATGGCAGATCAAGACCTGTACGATCCATCCAGTCTGCCCAACAAGATAAACTCATTTTACATGGTATGCGATACTTTATATGTATACATGAGTTTGATTTGTCCTTGCCATTCTCAGGGAACAGACCGTAGAACATAGGCGGTCGGTGGCCAAACTGTTTGGGGAGGCTAAAGGGGGTGGGGTTAGGGGTGGGGCCAGGGGTGGAGCTTAAATCCATAATTGTCTGATAACACACAGAAAAAAAATAAATAAAAGTCACAATTAATACCTTTTATTAAATTTAGATATTAGCTATGTATCATATGTCAAAGAATAAAGTGGTTGCTCAAAGCATATACTAACCACAATCGCTCAACTGCAAAACACTATGCACAACTTTGTGCAAAAACACACTCTGAACCTTACTGTACCATAAATATTACACTGGGCAGAACCTAATACACCAATATACCACCCATACGGAAAATGCAGACCGTCAACAATATGAAACAAGGGATCCTATCATCACAATTCTCATGTAGAGCCACAAAACATCCTAATTCATGTTTAATGTGGGATAAAATGCCATAAATAAGTAAATAAATATAAACTTTTAATGTTGAGCACCTGATTCTCAAAGTGGACATATTCCAAACACTATAATGAAAATAAAATGATCTTTTCTACCTTTGTTGTCTGGTGACTTTGTTTTTCTGATCATGCTGGCCCAGTATCCAATTCTGCTGCTATCTGTCCTCTTAACTCCGTTTCCAGGGCTTCCTTTCCATTTATTTCTTCACTTTCCGCCTTTCTTCTTCATTTCTTGCCCTACATCCGTAAGTAAAAGCTGGGTCCTGCGCAGACTTGACTGTCCAGTGGATCCAACTTCTGCCTATTTTCTTCCTCCATTTGCAGTTTTTCTCTCTTCCTTTTCCCTCACCTCATCTCCTTCCTCACTCTTCCCTCTCCTCCATCCATATCCAGCAACCCTCCTCTTCCCTCCATCCACCCATGTCCAGCAACCTTCCTTATGTACAGTGCAAAATATACAGATAGCAGATTTTAATTCCCAAATCTGACAAATTTCAATCAATAAATGGAAAATAAAATTATTTTTCTACCTTTATGCCTGGTAATGCTATTTTTCTAAGCATAGTAGTCTCATTCTCTCTCTGTATCCCTTAGATCACTGTCCAGGGCCTCCTGTTCATTTGCCATGTTATATTTTCTCAATTTCTTCCACTCAGACATTGATTTTTTTTTTTTCATGCTCATCTTCCCCCAATACATTTTTTGCCTCTCAAACTTTATCCCTCTTTCTCATCCTCCAGTCTTCCAGCTCCCTCTTTTTACTGCTTCTATCTAGCTCTGCATCTCTTTCCCCACCCATTTCTAACATCTCCCCTCTCTCCTCTTTCCTTTCCATTGATGCCAAGCATCTCTCATTTCTTCCCTTCCTTCTTGCCCAGCATCTTTTCCTGGTTTTCTCTTCCCCCTTCCTTCTTGCCCAGCATATTTTCCTGGTTTTCTCTTCCACCTTCCTTCCTAACCAGCAATGCCAGCATCTCCCTGATTTCTCTTTCCACCTTTCCTCCTCTCCAGCACCACCCCCTGATCTTTCCTCCCACCTTCACTCCTCCGTGCCCAGCATGAAGCCCCCATTTCCTTTCTCACATTTCTCCATGCCCAGCATGTCCCACAATTTCCATTTCCTTCTTCCTTTTTCCCAATCTTTCCTCCCACCTTCCTCTGTATCCAGAATCTCACTCTGATCTCCCATTTCCACTTTCCTCCTTGCCCACATGCCCAGTTAATCTCCCTTTCCACCTTTCTCCATGGCAGCACAGCATGTCCCTCGATCTCGCTTCTACTGTCCTCCAGCTCGCAGCGACTCTTCTCTCCCCTGCCATCCGTGGCTTTCGCTCCCCTCCCCCCCCCCCATCCGCCCCTTGTTATTAAAGGCTGAGGCGTTCTCCTCCGATGCGGCGATGCACATAGCCAGCCTGATTCTGCCTGCGTCGGAGCCTCTCTCTCTGACGCGTCCTGCCTCTGCGTACGACAGGAAGTTGAATTCGAGGAGGCGGGACGCGTCTGATAAAGAGAAGCTCCGACGCAGGCAGCAGAATCAGGCTGGCTATGTGTATCGCCGGCATCACAGGACGAACGCCTCAGGCCGACCGGAGACGGAGTGACCACGCCAGGCGAATGGATGGGTGAGTGAGAGCGGGAGGGGGTGTGTGGAGGTGCAAGACTCGCGCGGGAGGGGGGAGGAGGCAGACACCGCCGGTCACTGCAGCATTTTGGCGCTTAGGCGCCATCTCTTTTAAAGAGCAGCCAAGGGAAGTCCACGATTGGGCTGGGGAGGCTTAGCCTCCCCAAGCCTCTTATACGGGGCGCCTATGCCGTAGAAGACTGCCCAGTACTGTTCTTGTACTAAGTTCTGAAGATTCTGGAATCCTAAAGAGTTACAGGATTCCGGAATCCCAATGAGTAGCAACATTCCATGTAGAACCCCAAAGAGTAACATAGTAAATGATGGCAGATAAAGACCTGTATGGCCCATCCAGACTGCCCAACAAGATAAACTCATTTTCCATGGTATGTGATACTTTATATGTATACACGAGTTTGATTTGTCCTTGCCATTCTCAGGGAACAGACTGTAGAAGTCTGCCCAGCACTGTTCTTGTACTAAGTTCTGAAGCTAACATTGAAGCCCCTTAAAGTTTACACTCCAGCCCATCCCTATCCAGTCACGATCAGGCCGTAGACCGTAGAAGTCTGCCCAGCCCCTGTTTTGTTTCCAGTTACCGGCGTTGCCACCCAATCTCTGCTAAGATTCCACTGAACCACTGGCGTACCAAGGGGGTGGGGGTGCCCCGCCCCAGGTGCATGCCGCTGGGGGGTGCCGCGGCGCGCGCCTATGGGCTCCGACTTCGCTAACTTCGCTTGTTCGCTGCAGCTCCCTCTGCCCCGGAACACCCCCGGGGGGGGTTCATTTCACCGGGGGGGGGAAGGTGTCATTTCGCAGGGGGGGGGGGGGGCGCATCGGCGATCCGCCCCGGGTGCCATCCAGACTAGGAATGCCACTGCACTGAACCATTCCTTCTAAACAGGATTCCATTCAAAGCTAAGTACTATTTTTCTCAATTTTTGATAATAGTTGTTTGATAGCTTATGTAGAAGTGAAATAAAGTTAAAAAGATTTTTCAAGCTATTGAACACCTTTGGCGGTTTTTGGAGGTTTTTCTGTCCTATGATTATAAGCCTAACCGTTAACAATGGCTAAGTCTGTGCCTTATTGTAAATAACAGTTTTTTATGAGGTCTTTTTCTCCATATTTTTATAGACAGCATTATCTTTGGTATTTCCTGTTATTTTCCATTGTCACACCAGTATATGTCTCAAGTATTCCTTATTTGTATTGGTGTAGTGATTGTGTGTTTTGTTGATTACAATCCCATGTATGAACAAGCCAAGTGCTCCATTCTCCCTGGCATCACTTCTACTAGAATCATTGAAGAGTTTTATTTATTTATTTTTAGAAAGCTCCTGGAAAAATCCATTCCTTAATTAATTGGGGGGGGATGTGCTTTTGTTCCAGATCACCCAGAACATCCTTGCTGGTACCCAATTCCCTGGAAAGTCTTCACGCTATGAAAGAGCAGTACCAGGAACAGGTCGCAGTGCTTCAGAGCACCGGTGGTGAGGTAGGAGGGAATCGGTAACTCCACTGCAAACGTCTGGTAGTGTTATAGAAATAAGTATTGCCACGCTGGGACAGACCAGAGGTCCATCAAGCCCAGCATCCTGTTTCCAACAGTGGCTAATCCAGGTTACAAATACCTGGCAAGATCCCAGAAAAGTTCAATACATTTTATGCTGCTTATCCCAGAAATAAGCAGTAGATTTTCCCCAAGTCAATTTATTATTATTATTAATAATAATAATAATAATATTTATTACATTTGTATCCCACATTATCCCACCTATTTGCAGGCTCAATGTGGCTTACATAGTTTTGTTAACATTGTCATTTCAGGATATCAGATACAGTTAGTAATGTGTGGCGATTAAGGAAGGGAATAAAGAAGGAGGAAGGGAGTGATTAGGGTAGTTATAGAAGGTCTATGGACTTTTCCTTTAGGAAGCCGTCCAGACCCTTTTAAAACCCCGCTAAGCTAACCGCCTTTACCACATTCTCTGGAAATGAATTCATAAGTACAGAGGTAAAGAGGGCACCACTGTGGATTTTCAGCTGTCTGAAAGCATTCGTTAGGCTGAATAAAAAAAACAAGAAAACAAGATGTCCGCAGACATTCTAAAGTTATGTGGCTAACTGGCATTTTTAGATGTTCTGCTTATGAGTGTCCAACATTTGTTACACAGTGCCTTTTAAGCCCTGATTTGGCACAGATAAAGCAGATCATTAGACACATAATGAACCGCTATTCCAACTGGGTTCCTGCTCTGTATCTTAGGCTTGGTTTTCAAGCTGATCTGGAGGCCTCGAAGGCCGGATTTGGGAGTCGGTATTTAAGAGGTTTTTACCATCGATAGAAATTGTCTTTCTGTAGAACTAAATCCTATCGCTTGGAGAAACCTCAGCCTAAAATCTCAGCTGGGAGAAAGTCGTTGTTCTTCAGCAGGCCCTGACTTTTTCCTGATCGCTCTCTTTGTATATCCAACGGGTGACGCTCCTTTCCTAATCTTAAGGGACTCACGTTCTCTCGTGAGTCAACTTTCTTCTTTTAATTTCTTCTTTTCTGTTCTTCCTCTTACTTACACGAGTTTATTTCTTTACGCCTTCTTCTTCCACAGTTCGATCTTTCTCCTTTTTCTCTCCTACAGTGTCATTCTTGCCATCTTCTCTCCTACTATTACTACTACTACTATTAAACATTTCTATAGCGCTACTAGACTTACGCAGCGCTGTACAAATGAACATGAAAAAGACAGTCCTTGCTCAACAGAGCTTACAATCTAAATTGGACAGACGAACAGACAGCTAGGGGTGGGGAAATTGCAGTGGTAGGGGTGATAAGTGAGGGTGTTGAGTAAGAGAGTCATGGTTAGGAGTCGAAAGCAGTAGCAAAGAGGTGGGCTTTAAGCCTAGACTTGAAGACAGCCAGAGACTGAGCCATCTTCTCTCCTCTTCAGTAGCGCCTGCAGAAATATTAGGTTTGCCAAAGAAATGATGGCTACTGTATAATTAACAGCGCTCTCTGTTGACCTGCAGTTGGCTTACAAAATCATTGAACTGAACAAAAGTCTTGTGGACAAGGATGGGAAGCTGGAGGAGCAGGAGGCGAGGTAAGGTGCTTCAGTTCCGGGAGAGCTTGTGAATTAGTTTCTGCTTAATTGTTTGCCTTTCACAAATCGGAGCTCAACATGAGTTACCTGTGGGCGCTGTTGGTATTTTCCTTTCCCTGAAGGGTTTCGAATTTAAGTTGTACCTGAAGCAATGGAGGGTGAGGTTACTTGTCCAGAGTCACAACAACAAGGAGCCCTGCTGGGAGAAGAGAGATTTGAACTCTGGCTTCTCTGGTTGCTACTTTAGCCGTTAGGATGCTCTCGGCCCTTTGAATCATTCCAACGAGCTGAACTAGCCTACTTTGAGCAGCTAAGAATGTACAGTTCACTCCAGGACAGGTAAGAAACCTTCCACCTGAGAAGTCTTCAGCCACACTTGATAATTTACTTGCAACTTTTATATCCCACATTTTCCCACACGCTAGCAGACTCAGTGTGGCTTACGATAACCGCATTGGCGAACGCCAAGTACGGTAGGGGTTAAACAGATACAATTAAAAATAGGGTCGGGTAAGGTAGGGGTAAGCGGGTATAATAATTGATAAAGAAAGATGAACTAAAATTGTCCTTTGAATCACTGTGGAGTTGAGACCTTCAAACAGAATCAGCAGCGTAGGCCTTGCAAAACAAATAGGTCTTTAAAGATCGCCTGAATGCTTGATGGTCATGTATCGTTCTCACTCTCTTTGGTAAAGCATTCCACATCTGCGTACCTAAGTATGAGAAACTGGACGCGTAGGCGGTTTTATATTTAAGACCAGTGCAACCAGGATAGTGAAGGTTCATATAAGTACGGGATGAACTGATTCTATTCCTGTCCGGAAGATCAGTTAGATCAGTCGTATAACCTGGGGCGTCACCGTAGATTATCTTGTGGACCAGAGTACAAAGTTTGAAGGTAATGCAGTCCATGATAGGGAGCCAGTGCAGTTTCAGTCGAAGTGGTGTAGTGCTATCATATCTTGTTTTATTGAAAATCAATAACGGGAGATACAGTTGCACCTGGTGAAATCAGTGGTGCCGATGAGAAGATTTCGGGTGTTCCTGGACAGGTCTGACAATTTTTAACCTTCAGTGGACAGGTAAGAATCTTTTTGACACATGCGGACAGATAAGAACCCCTGTCGTGGTTATTTTGGAAACTCTGGGGTCCTTTTATTAAGGTGCGCTGGTGTAGACGCGTGTATTGGGTGCGCGCAGGTCCATTTTTCAGCTCACCTGGCTGAAAATGGACGTGCGGCAAAATGAAAATTGGCTCGCGTTCATTTGGAGGGGCATAATCGAACGGGGCCGGCCATCTATAAGGGCGGCCATCTCTAATGACGGCCCCGTTAAGCGGCATACCCGATTGTATTATCGAAACAAGATGGCCGGCCATCTTTCGTTTCGATAATACGGTCGGGGCCGGCCAAATCTCAACATTTGGCCTGACCTTAGAGATCGTCGGCGTTAGAGATGGCCGCCATTGTTTTTTGCCGATAATGGAAACTAATGCCGGCCATCTCAAACCCGGCCAAATCCAAGCCATTTGGTCGTGGGAGGAGCCAGCATTTGTAGTGCACTGGTCCCCCTCACATGCCAGGACACCAACCAGGCACCCTAGGGGTCACTGCATTGGACTTCACAAATTGATCCCAGGTGCATAGCTCCCTTACCTTGGGTGCTGAGCCCCCCAAAACCCACTACCCACAACTGTACAACACTACCATAGCCCTTAAAGGGTAACGGGGGGCACCTACATGTGGGTACAGTGGGTTTCAGGTGGGTTTTGGAGGGCTCTCATTTACCACCACAAGTGTAACAGGTAGGGGGGGGAAGGGCCTGGGTCTGCCTGCCTGAAGTGCACTGCAGTACTCACTAAAAACTGCTCCAGGGACCTGCATAGTGCTGTGATGGAGCTGGGTATGACATTTGAGGCTGGCATAGAGGCTGGCACAAAAATGTTTATTAATTTTTTTGTGTGTGTGGGAGGGGGTTGGTGACTACTGGGGGAGTAAGGGGAGGTGATCCCTGATTCCCTCCGGTGGTCATCTGGTCAGTTCGGGCACATTTTCGAGGCTTGGTCGTGAACAAAAAGGGACCAAGTAAAGTCGCCCAAATGCTCGTCAGGGCCGGCCTTCTTTTTTCCATTATCGGCCGAGGCCGGCCATCTCTTAACCACGCCCCCGTCCCGCCTTCGGTACACTGCCGACACGCCCCCTTGAACTTTGGCCGGCCGTGCGACGGAAAGCAGTTGAAGCCGGCCAAAATCGGCTTTCGATTATACCGATTTGACCGGCATTAGAAGGCCGGCCATCTCCCGATTTGTGCTGGAAGATGACCACCCTTCTCGTTTGAAAATAAGCAGATTGGGGTCTGAGACCTTACCGCCACCCATTGACTTAGCGGTAAGGTCTCTCGCGTTAACCGTGTGGTAATCGTCAGCATCCGTATAATGCCAACTACCGCCCAGTTAGTGCCATGCACTGGAAATTTTCCGGCGTGCGTAGTGGGCATGCCTTAAAAATGAAACTACTGCCCAGGCCGTGCGCTAGTTCTGAATTGGCATGCGTTGGGCGAGCGTAGATGCCTATGCAGCTTAGTAAAAGGGTCCCTCTGTTTATGCTTTGGACCTCTGAAAAGTAACCAATCTGAGATAATATCAGCATCTGAACTAGCAAGGCAAAGGTTGTTTGATCAAAATATGATCGAATAAGATGCAATTGTCTCAATTTGAAAAAATGTTGTTGTTTTTTTTTTTTGCCAAAGATGATTTACTTGAGGTTCCTGGGACAATGATGCAGTGGCGTACCAAGGGGGGGCGGTGGGGGCGGTCTGCCCCGGGTGCACGCCGCTGGGGGGTGCCGCGGCGCGCGCCTGCCCTGAGTTCGCTGACTTCGCGCGTTCGCTGCAGCTCCCTCTGCCCTGGAACAGGTTACTTCCTGTTCCGGGTCAGAGGGAGCTGCAGCGAACGTGCGAAGTCAGGGAACTCTGAGCAGGCGTGCACTGCGGCACCCCCCCCCCCCCAGCGGCATGCACCCGGGGGGGGGGGGGGGGGGGGGGTGCTGTACCCGGGGGTGGGTCCGCGCTGCATTGGGGGAGGGGGGGGGTGCTGCACCCGTGGGGCGGGGCGCCGCCCCGGGTGTCCGCCCCCCTAGGAACGCCACTGCAATGATGAATCCAAGATAATTCCTTGAACTCTCAATTTATCTCCTACTGCTAGAAATTTACCAGGGGATAGTGAAATAATTTTAAGTAGTGTACACATGGATTCTTAACCCAAAGAATTTTGGTCTTATTAGCATTCAACTTCAGCATATTATTCAAAGCGCAAAGCTGGATCCTATCCATACAAAAGATAATCTATTGAAAATAAAGCAAAACACCTACAGAAGGTGATATCTCCACAGGAGAACAAAGACAAGTGAACGAACAGTGGATCCAAAAAAGGCCTCTCACAATGAGTGTCTTCCTGAACGAGGTCTTTATGCAAATCTGCTCAAATGACCCGACACGTGACGTGTTTCGGCCGCAAGGGCCTGCGTCAGGGGTCTAATAATATCTGATGCTAAGAAAACCTTGTTGGTCAGATGAAATACAGCCGTTTAACTGCTGACAGAGATAACTTTGATCCATGAGCTTGGTGAATAATCTTCATTGTATCGTACTGATATTTTAAAAATGGTGGCGGAAGCCCTGTTCTCAAAGTATATCGTGCGGCCCCTCCCGAGGCTGTATTTCATCTGACCAGGATGTCACACTCACAGAAACAGAAGCCTGGGCGGCCGTGTTGCTGATCTGCAAGGACAGGTGGAGGAGTAGTCTAGTGGTTAGTACAGCAGACTGATCCTGGGGAACTGAGTTCAATTCCCACTGCAGCTCCTTGTGACTCTGGGCAAGTCACTTAACCCTCCATTGCCCCTGGTACAAAATAAGTACCTGTATGTACTATGTAAACTGCTTTGAATGTAGTTGCAAAAACCACAGAAAGGCGGTATATCAAGTCCCAGTTCCCTTTCCCTATTTGAGATACTACATGGAATGTTGCTACTATTGAGATTCTGTTGCTACTATTTGAGATTCTACATGGAATGTTACTACTATGGGAGATTCTGTTGCTACTGTTTGAGATTCTACATGGAATGTTGCTACTATGGGAGATTCTGTTGCTACTGTTTGAGATTCTACATGGAATGTTGCTATTCCACTAGCAACATTCCATGTAGAAGCCTGCCCCTGCAGGTCAGCAATGCGGCCGCGCAGGCTCCTGTTTCTGTGAGTCTGACGTGCAGGATGTCAGACTCACAGAAACAGAAGCCTGCGCAGCCGTATTGCTGATCTGCAAAGGAGGCTTCTACATGGAATGTTGCTAGTGGAGGAGTAGCCTAGTGGTTAGTGCAGACAGTGGACTTTGATCCTGGGGAACTGGGTTTGATTCCCACTGCAGCCCCTTAACCCTCCATTGCCCCAGGTATAAATAAGTACCTGTATATACCATGTAAACCGCTTTGAATGTAGTTGATTGGTTATGAAAAGTGATGTATCAACACATTCCATTCCCAGTTTTTATATCCCGCAAATTTCCAACAGTAATCATAGCGGGTCACAATAAGAATTCAATTGCAGCTTAAAATTTCATAGTTCAAAGTGTTTATCAAATATGAAGGTTTTCAAGACTCATCTAAACTGAAAATAATCTTCTATACATCGGAGTTGAATTGGAATTGAGTTCCACAACTTAACTGAAAAGCAACTAAAAGAGACATCATAAAAACATTTATAACAAATCTCCGCCTCCCACTACCAGCAGAGGGTAGTGGGAGGCGGGGATAGTGCTGGGCAGGCTTATACGGTCTGTGCCAGAACCGGTGGTGGGAGGCGGGGCTGGTGGTTGGGAGGCGGGGATAGTGCTGGGCAGACTTATACGGTCTGTGCCAGAGCCGGTGGTGGGAGGCGGGGCTGGTGGTTGGGAGGCGGGGAATAGTGCTGGGCAGACTTATACGGTCCGTGCCAGAACCGATGGTGGGAGGCGGGGCGGGTGGTTGGGGGGTGGGGACAGTGCTGGGCAGACTCATACGGTCTGTGCCAGAGCCGGTGGTGGGAGGCGGGGCTGGTGGTTGGGGGGTGGGGACAGTGCTGGGCAGACTTATACGGTCTGTGCCAGAGCCGGTGGTGGGAGGCGGGGCTGGTGGTTGGGAGGCGGGGATAGTGCTGAGCAGACTTATACGGTCTGTGCCAGAACCAGTGGTGGGAGGCGGGGATAGTGCTGAGCAGACTTATACGGTCTGTGCCAGAGCCGGTGGTGGGAGGCGAGGATAGTGCTGAGCAGACTTATACGGTCTGTGCCAGAACCGGTGGTGGGAGGCGGGGATAGTGCTGAGCAGACTTATACGGTCTGTGCCAGAGCCGGTGGTGGGAGGCGGGGCTGGTGGTTGGGAGGCGGAGATAGTGCTGGGCAGACTTACACGGTCAGTACCAGAGCCGGTGGTGGGAGGCGGGGCTGGTGGTTGGGAGGCGGAGATAGTGCTGGGCAGACTTACACGGTCTGTGCCCTGAAAAGGACAGGTACAAATCAAGGTAAGGTATACACAAAAAGTAGCACATATGAGTTTATCTTGTTGGGCAGACTGGATGGACCGTGCAGGTCTTTTTATGCCGTCATCTACTATGTTACTATGTTACTATTAGCCGCTGGAAGACTTGAATTCAATGAGTAGTTAAATCGAGAGGACCGATAAGATGTTGGATAAGACACTAACCCCTCCCCCCCCCCCCCCCCCCCCCCCCCCCTGTTTACTAACCCCCAGTCACGATGTGTTGGAGAAAAGCACCAAGGACTGCTGAATTCTTATGTCTGTCTCAGGGTGTCCGAGCTGGATCAGGAGGTCCGACATCTTGAAGCATCACGGAAATGTTTGCAGGTCCTAGTGGACCTTCAGGAGACTGACAATGCAGAACTGAAGGAGGGGTACGACACAATGCTGAAATGCAAACATCAGAGAGAGGAGGAGCTACGCATCGCAGTGCACAAAGGAGAAGAGGCTCTGCAAGGAATTGTGAAGAAGAAGGAGCAGGAGGCTGTTCATCGCAATAACAAGAACGAGAGGTGAGCATGTGCATGAGAGAGAGAGAGGAATGAGAGGGGAGCATGTTCACGAGAGAAGGAGGAGTGAGAGGAGAGTGTGTTCATGAGAGAGAGGGGAGCATGTGCATGAGAAAGAAAAGGAGAGCGAGGGGAGCGTGTGCACGAGAGAGAGGAAGGAGTGAGAGGGGAGCATGTGCACGAGAGAGAGGAATGAGAGAGGAGCATGTTCACGAGAGAGGGAGGAGTGAGAGGAGAGTGTGTTCATGAGAGAGAGGAGTGAGAGAGAGAGAGGGGAGCATGTGCATGAGAAAGAAAAGGAGAGCGAGGGGAGCGTGTGCACGAGAGAGAGAGGAAGGAATGAGAGGGGAGCATGTGCACGAGAGAGGGAGGTGTGAGAGGAAAGTGTGCTCATGAGAGAGAGGGGAGCATGTGCATGAGAAAGAAAAGGAGAGCGAGGGGAGTGTGTGCACGAGAGAGGGAGGAGTGAGAGGAGAGTGTGTTCATGAGAGAGAGAGGAGTGAGAGAGAGAGAGAGGGGAGCATGTGCGTGAGAGAAAAGGAGAGCGAGGGGAGTGTGTGCACGAGAGAGAGAGAGAGAGGAAGGAGTGAGGGGAGCATGTGCACGAGAGAGAGAGGAGTGAGAAGGGAGCATGTGCACGAGAGAGAGAGGAGTTTGAGGGGAGAACGTGTGCAAGGGAAGCATGTTCACAAGAGAGAGAGGAGTGCAAGGGAAGCGTGTACAAGAGAGAGAGAGAGATGGGGGAGCATGTGCACGAGGGAGAGAGAGGAGTGCGAGGGGAGCATGTGCATGAGAGAGAGAGAGAGAGGAGTGTGAGGGGAGCATGTGTACGAGAGAGAGGGGAGCATGTGCATGAGAAAGAAAAGGAGAGCGAGGGGAGTGTGTGCACGAGAGAGAGGAATGAGAGAGGAGCATGTTCACGAGAGAGGGAGGAGTGAGAGGAGAGTGTGTTCATGAGAGAGAGGGGAGCATGTGCATGAGAAAGAAAAGGAGAGCGAGGGGAGCGTGTGCACGAGAGAGAGGAATGAGAGAGGAGCATGTTCACGAGAGAGGGAGGAGTGAGAGGAGAGTGTGTTCATGAGAGAGAGGAGTGAGAGAGAGAGAGGGGAGCATGTGCATGAGAAAGAAAAGGAGAGCGAGGGGAGCGTGTGCACGAGAGAGAGAGGAAGGAATGAGAGGGGAGCATGTGCACGAGAGAGGGAGGTGTGAGAGGAGAGTGTGTTCATGAGAGAGAGAGGAGTGAGAGAGAGAGAGAGGGGAGCATGTGCGTGAGAGAAAAGGAGAGCGAGGGGAGTGTGTGCACGAGAGAGAGAGAGAGAGGAAGGAGTGAGGGGAGCATGTGCACGAGAGAGAGAGGAGTGAGAGGGGAGCATGTGCACGAGAGAGAGAGGAGTTTGAGGGGAGAACGTGTGCAAGGGAAGCATGTTCACAAGAGAGAGAGGAGTGCAAGGGAAGCATGTGTACAAGAGAGAGAGAGAGATGGGGGAGCATGTGCACGAGGGAGAGAGAGGAGTGCGAGGGGAGCATGTGCATGAGAAAGAAAAGGAGAGCGAGGGGAGTGTGTGCACGAGAGAGAGGAAGGAGTGAGAGGGGAGCATGTGCACGAGAGAGAGAGAGAGAGAGGAGTGAGAGGGGAGCATGTGCACGAGAGAGAGAGGAGTTCGAGGGGAGAACGTGTGCAAGGGAAGCAGGTTCACGAGAGAGAGGAGTGCAAGGGAAGCATGTGCACAAGAGAGAGAGAGGGGAGCATGTGCACGAGGGAGAGAGAGAGGAGTGCGAGGGGAGCGTGTGCACGAGAGAGGGAAGTGCGAGGGGAGCGTGTGCACGAGAGAGGGGAGTGCGAGGGGAGCGTGTGCACGAGAGAGATTGTAAGCTCTTTGTAAGCTCTTTGAGCAGGGACTGTCTTTCTTCTATGTTTGTGCAGCGCTGCGTATGCCTTGTAGCACTATAGAAATGCTAAATAGTAGTAGTAGTAGTAGAGAGAAAGAGGAATGAGAGGGGAGCATATACACGAGAGAGGGAGGAGTGAGAGGAGAGTGTTCATGAGAGAGAGAGGAGTGAGAGAGAGAGAGGGGAGCATGTGCATGAGAAAGAAAAGGAGAGCAAGGGGAGCGTATGCACGAGAGAGAGAGGTGTTCGAGGGGAGAATGTGCACAAGAGAGAGAGGAGTGCAAGGGAAGTATGTACACAAGAGAGAGAGAGGCGTGCGAGGGGAGCGTGTGCACGAGAGAGAGAGGAGTGCGAGGGAAGCGTATGCACGAGAGAGATGAGTGAGAGGGGAGTGCGTGCACGAGAGAGGAGTGCGAGGGGAGCGTGTGCACGAGAAAGAGGGAGGGGTGAGAGGGGAGTATGTGCACCAAAGAGAGAGGAGTGAGAGGGGACAGAGAAAGGAGTAAGGGGATCGTGTGAATCCTATTGAGAGGAAGAAAGTGCGAGTGTGTAAGATACTGTGAACCCTTAGCGAGTTTCAAAGCAAAGCTACCTGTATTTTAAACTTTCACTTTGAAACCGACAGTGCCTCCAAATGACCACAGTAGTACACTTGCCTAGAGAACCGGGTGAAAGCAGAGGGGGAGATGGAGAAGCTAAAATCGAATGCTGAGACTGTGACGTCCTGCAATTGGAGAGAGTAGTGTTGGGGGAAAGGGGATGAGGTACCTGTGTACAGCAGTCAGGTTGGGGTCTTCGCACTTACAGAAAGACTAAGGCCTAAGGCAAATGGAGGCCAAGGTGTACCTGGAGAGGCAAATCCCATCTGAGTGGAGGAGTGGCCTAGTGGTTAGGGTGGTGGACTTTGGTCCTGGGGAACTAAGGAACTGAGTTCGATTCCCACTTCAGGCACAGGCAGCTCCTTGTGATTCTGGGCAAGTCACTTAACCCGCCATTGCCCCATGTAAGCCGCACTGAGCCTGCCATGAGTGGGAAAGCGTGGGGTACAAATGTAACAAAACACATGGTACCAGGACACAGTACTTTTGTTGATCTGGCCCTCGAAATATCTTTCGAACAAGACCAGCCTGAAACCCTACTGTGCACTTTTTAGGGATGTACAAATACAAATCTTTTGGTTCCTTTTATGGACTTTTGTTTTGATTTAAGCCATTTGCTTAACTTTGTTTCACAAATTTCAGTTAATAAACATTTTCTAATTCACATTGGGACTTCTTACTGTGCATTAGTTCTAATGCAAGGTAAATGAATTGCGCACATAGTAAATGGTTTAAGGCACACTAGCAAGGCAATGTGCAGTAATGAATGGACATCCAGGGTTCGTTCCCTGCCCGGCCCCACCCCTTTTCTCATTCAAAAAATAGCGCATTCGTTTTTTCACAATCGATATACATTTTTCAGCAAATTCTATATATGATGACTAAAGTTACGCGAGCTGTTCTGGCCGCACGGCCGAATTGTGCACGTAACTTAATCATTTAACAAGCTAATCAGCACTGATAATTGGACTCTTAAGCAATTAACTGCACTAATTGGTAATAATTAGAATTTACGCGCACTGTTTTCTAAGGGTATTCTATGAAGTGCGCGTAAATTCTACCACATGGATCTCAAAAGGGGGCGTGGCCACAATAGGAGCATGAACGGGTCATGGGCGTTCCTTAAATTTACGTGCAGTGTTATAGAATACACCTGCTCCGTGTCTACCTTAGGCGTTAGACGTATTCTATAAAACGCTTCTAACGTTACGCGTAGTTTATAGAATATGCCTAGGTGTATTTTTTTCGGCACTGATTGTTTTAGGCGCGATGTATAGAATCTAGCCCTTTACCCACACTGAGGAGGTCATTTTCAAAATGGCATAAACCCATGTTTACCTGTGGGGTTTTCTAGCAGCGGAAGATGACTCTGCTTCATTTCTTGTCCCCCCTCCCCCCCCTTCGTAGAGATTGCCTGTGAATTTTCCTTTTTGCTGTATATCGACTCGCTCTCTTGCTGTTCCTGTGAGAACGTCAGTCTGTGAACAGGAGCGTTCGGGTTACTGATCAATATGTGCACAGTTACCCACAGGCAGGTGTGTCAGGCAATGCACGTGGCCTGATTTCTATAGCATTCATTATTAGCCTCGTATTTAGGGAGCAGTTTTGAAAATTTAGGCAGAGTTTATTTTTGAGGAAGGGCAGGCAGTTCTCACAGCCCCGATACCCTCCAGTTTTTCCCAGGCTACTTCTTAGTTACCTAGGTAAAATCTTTTCAAGTGTGGTTCCAGGTGTCGGTGGTCTGCAGGTAAGTTAAGGTGGTCGGTCTTTAGGCAGACGCCATGACTTCGCAGAGTGGTGTGCAGGAGCCTTGGGTTCAGTTGTCTGTTGGGGGGCTGAATGGGGTCCAGGTACCTCTAGGCCAGGGGTAGGCAACTCCGGTCCTCGAGAGCCGCAGGCAGGTCAGGTTTTCAGGAGGCAGTGTATGCAAATCAAGTTCATGCATATTCGTTGTGGATATCCTGAAAACCTGACCTGCCTGCGGCTCTCGAGGACCGGAGTTGCCTACCTCTGCTCTAGGCAATAGTCTGCTGTGAACCTGTAGGAGGAAGAACGACTCTGATAGGCGCTAAGGGCCCGATGTTCAGCTGGCGGTCGTGCAGCGCTTTTGCTGTCCGCCGCCGGCATTAAGCCTGGATATTCAACGCCGAGCCATTTTTAGCGACCAGCGTTGAATATCCGGGTTTTTTAAAACTGCTAAAAAGTTAACCCGTTAAGCCGAAATTCAGCGCTAATTGGTTAATGTTTTAGCGGTTAAAGATAGGCCTGCTATTTATGCGGCCTGTTTTAACCACTGAACATAGCCGGTTAAGCGCCGAATGTCCATGCTTAACAGGCTGTGTCGAGCAATACACCTGGTTAGCTGTGTACCTGGTTAGCTGTGGATGTTTAGCAGGAGATAACCGGTTACCTCCCGCTGAATATCCACGGTTAGGTGCCGTATGCTATTTAACCGGTCAGTGGCCGTGCCTGGCCCGTGAAATAGCTTTGAATATCGAGGGGTAAAGGTGTTGGCTCGGGTTAATCAGCGCAGAAACCTAGATATTTCATTGACAGTTCGTGAGGTCAGAACTGGATAGGGAGGGGTGGAGAATGAGGAGAAAAGGAGAGATAGTACTGAAAGAAAACCTAAGACGTAGATCAACACTCAAGAAAAGTCAAGTGTAGCTTCCTGCTCTGAAGTGTGTGCGTTCACATCCTGCCGCAGACCAACATCGATAATCTTGAGAAGGGGGAAATGGTGGGGGAGACCCTCGCTGACCTCCTCTCACTGCTGTCTCTCTTCTCTTGTTTTCTAGGGAGAAAAAAATCAGGATCTCAAAAGTCATCAAGAAGGCGACTGAAAAGACGGTCAGCATTGACATGTGAGTCAGAAGACTACGTTAATGTGATGGATAGTGTGCTTGGGGGTGGGGATAGGAGGGGGGCTCGACTGTGAATGTGTCAAGGTTAGGGTGACCTGATGCTTCAAGGCAAGAACTGGGTGGAGGAAACCTGGTTCTGGTTCTCAAGCCTTGCTTACGCTTTTTGGGCTGAGGGTAGGGAGTCCCAGCCGTTCCTGTATGGTGACACCTAATGGCTTAGACTGGGGGTGGGGTTGGGGGAAGGGCATGCACATGAGGTTCTCCTGGCCAAGGACTGTTCCTGTGGTAATTGGACTAGATGGAAGTGGAATTAATAGCCAGAGAGGGAAAAGAAATCTTGACTGAAGGCTCATGGTACCAGTCCAGTAGGATCAGGTTCTGATTTTACTGGAAGTCCAACGGAGCAGGATGAAGGTGCCAGTCCAGAGTGTGTATGAACGGACAATTCTTTTTGGGTCGTTTTGGAACGCTCAGGAATCCACGTTAACTCTTGAGCTTTCCCACCAAGCCACACATTTTGCCATTGAAGTCCACTGGTGCGTGGTTGACCCCGGGCCCACCACGGTTAATGCCAGACTATCTTGTAGCACAGCTGCATCACATCGGTTCTCCCAAGGGTTCCGAAGAGCAGAATGGCCAGATGCAAAGAGTCATAGCGTTACATGCTCTGGTTTTTTTCCCCGCTAAAAGCCGATCCTTTTTCAATCTCAAGTTCTCTGCGACTGATTTTTCAGCAGCGGATTTTTCATGGCTGTAGTGAGATCCATTTTCAACCCAGGGTTGTTTTTGTTCAGCTTCCAGCAATTGCTGGAGATTCTCTGTGGTCTGTGATACCTTGTATTGAACACGCACAAAAGGTGATTTAATAACAGGGCACATAGGACAACTTGAAAAAAGGTTCACCTATTTAACAGTACTATTGACGAAACAGAACAATTGACGAAACAACTGTTTTCCGCAAATCTCTGAAGACTTATCTCTTCAACAAGGCCTACAATGAGAACCGATAGCCACACTAGTCCACCTCACCAGCCCACTCAGTTAAGATAACCCACCTCCTATAATTACCCTACTCACCCCCTTCCTTCTTCTCTCTTCCCTCACTTAATTTCTACACAACACTAAATGTATCTGCTATGTCCTGTAATGACAATGTTTACAAAACTATGTAAGCCACATTGAGCCTGCAAATAGGTGGGATAATGTGGGATACAAATGTGGAGTCATGTTGAATGATGATGGCAGGGAGTCCTATCTCGTGGCCATTTTGGGGTGTCTGTGAAATTGAGCAGTTGTCGAGAGTCTGGTTTCTAGTAAGTAGGCAAGAAAGTCACAATAAAAATCTAACATTATTGGCATTATGTAAGCCACATTGAGCCTGCAAATAGGTGGGAAAATGTGGGATACAAATGTGGAGTCATGTTGAATGATGATGGCAGGGAGTCCTATCTCGTGGCCATTTTGGGGTGTCTGTGAAATTGAGCAGTTGTCGAGAGTCTGGTTTCTAGTAAGTAGGCAAGAAAGTCACAATAAAAGTCTAACATTATTGGCATTATGTAAGCCACATTGAGCCTGCAAATAGGTGGGGAAATGTGGGATACAAATGTGGAGTCATGTTGAATGATGATGGCAGGGAGTCCTATCTCGTGGCCATTTTGGGGTGTCTGTGAAATTGAGCAGTTGTCGAGAGTCTGGTTTCTAGTAAGTAGGCAAGAAAGTCACAATAAAAATCTAACATTATTGGCATTATGTAAGCCACATTGAGCCTGCAAATAGGTGGGAAAATGTGGGATACAAATGTGGAGTCATGTTGAATGATGATGGCAGGGAGTCCTATCTCGTGGCCATTTTGGGGTGTCTGTGAAATTGAGCAGTTGTCGAGAGTCTGGTTTCTAGTAAGTAGGCAAGAAAGTCACAATAAAAATCTAACATTATTGGCATTATGTAAGCCACATTGAGCCTGCAAATAGGTGGGAAAATGTGGGATACAAATGTGGAGTCATGTTGAATGATGATGGCAGGGAGTTCTATCTCGTGGCCATTTTGGGGTGTCTGTGAAATTGAGCAGTTGTCGAGAGTCTGGTTTCTAGTAAGTAGGCAAGAAAGTCACAATAAAAATCTAACATTATTGGCATTATGTAAGCCACATTGAGCCTGCAAATAGGTGGGAAAATGTGGGATACAAATGTGGAGTCATGTTGAATGATGATGGCAGGGAGTCCTATCTCGTGGCCATTTTGGGGTGTCTGTGAAATTGAGCAGTTGTCGAGAGTCTGGTTTCTAGTAAGTAGGCAAGAAAGTCACAATAAAAATCTAACATTATTGGCATTATGTAAGCCACATTGAGCCTGCAAATAGGTGGGAAAATGTGGGATACAAATGTGGAGTCATGTTGAATGATGATGGCAGGGAGTCCTATCTCGTGGCCATTTTGGGGTGTCTGTGAAATTGAGCAGTTGTCGAGAGTCTGGTTTCTAGTAAGTAGGCAAGAAAGTCACAATAAAAATCTAACATTATTGGCATTATGTAAGCCACATTGAACCTGCAAATAGGTGGGAAAATGTGGGATACAAATGTGGAGTCATGTTGAATGATGATGGCAGGGAGTTCTATCTCGTGGCCATTTTGGGGTGTCTGTGAAATTGAGCAGTTGTCGAGAGTCTGGTTTCTAGTAAGTAGGCAAGAAAGTCACAATAAAAATCTAACATTATTGGCATTATGTAAGCCACATTGAGCCTGCAAATAGGTGGGAAAATGTGGGATACAAATGTGGAGTCATGTTGAATGATGATGGCAGGGAGTTCTATCTCGTGGCCATTTTGGGGTGTCTGTGAAATTGAGCAGTTGTCGAGAGTCTGGTTTCTAGTAAGTAGGCAAGAAAGTCACAATAAAAATCTAACATTATTGGCATTATGTAAGCCACATTGAGCCTGCAAATAGGTGGGAAAATGTGGGATACAAATGTGGAGTCATGTTGAATGATGATGGCAGGGAGTTCTATCTCGTGGCCATTTTGGGGTGTCTGTGAAATTGAGCAGTTGTCGAGAGTCTGGTTTCTAGTAAGTAGGCAAGAAAGTCACAATAAAAATCTAACATTATTGGCATTATGTAAGCCACATTGAGCCTGCAAATAGGTGGGAAAATGTGGGATACAAATGTGGAGTCATGTTGAATGATGATGGCAGGGAGTTCTATCTCGTGGCCATTTTGGGGTGTCTGTGAAATTGAGCAGTTGTCGAGAGTCTGGTTTCTAGTAAGTAGGCAAGAAAGTCACAATAAAAATCTAACATTATTGGCATTATGTAAGCCACATTGAGCCTGCAAATAGGTGGGAAAATGTGGGATACAAATGTGGAGTCATGTTGAATGATGATGGCAGGGAGTTCTATCTCGTGGCCATTTTGGGGTGTCTGTGAAATTGAGCAGTTGTCGAGAGTCTGGTTTCTAGTAAGTAGGCAAGAAAGTCACAATAAAAATCTAACATTATTGGCATTATGTAAGCCACATTGAGCCTGCAAATAGGTGGGAAAATGTGGGATACAAATGTGGAGTCATGTTGAATGATGAGGGCAGGGAGTTCTATCTCGTGGCCATTTTGGGGTGTCTGTGAAATTGAGCAGTTGTCGAGAGTCTGGTTTCTAGTAAGTAGGCAAGAAAGTCACAATAAAAATCTAACATTATTGGCATTATGTAAGCCACATTGAGCCTGCAAATAGGTGGGAAAATGTGGGATACAAATGTGGAGTCATGTTGAATGATGATGGCAGGGAGTCCTATCTCGTGGCCATTTTGGGGTGTCTGTGAAATTGAGCAGTTGTCGAGAGTCTGGTTTCTAGTAAGTAGGCAAGAAAGTCACAATAAAAATCTAACATTATTGGCATTATGTAAGCCACATTGAACCTGCAAATAGGTGGGAAAATGTGGGATACAAATGTGGAGTCATGTTGAATGATGATGGCAGGGAGTTCTATCTCGTGGCCATTTTGGGGTGTCTGTGAAATTGAGCAGTTGTCGAGAGTCTGGTTTCTAGTAAGTAGGCAAGAAAGTCACAATAAAAATCTAACATTATTGGCATTATGTAAGCCACATTGAGCCTGCAAATAGGTGGGAAAATGTGGGATACAAATGTGGAGTCATGTTGAATGATGATGGCAGGGAGTTCTATCTCGTGGCCATTTTGGGGTGTCTGTGAAATTGAGCAGTTGTCGAGAGTCTGGTTTCTAGTAAGTAGGCAAGAAAGTCACAATAAAAATCTAACATTATTGGCATTATGTAAGCCACATTGAGCCTGCAAATAGGTGGGAAAATGTGGGATACAAATGTGGAGTCATGTTGAATGATGATGGCAGGGAGTTCTATCTCGTGGCCATTTTGGGGTGTCTGTGAAATTGAGCAGTTGTCGAGAGTCTGGTTTCTAGTAAGTAGGCAAGAAAGTCACAATAAAAATCTAACATTATTGGCATTATGTAAGCCACATTGAACCTGCAAATAGGTGGGAAAATGTGGGATACAAATGTGGAGTCATGTTGAATGATGATGGCAGGGAGTTCTATCTCGTGGCCATTTTGGGGTGTCTGTGAAATTGAGCAGTTGTCGAGAGTCTGGTTTCTAGTAAGTAGGCAAGAAAGTCACAATAAAAATCTAACATTATTGGCATTATGTAAGCCACATTGAGCCTGCAAATAGGTGGGAAAATGTGGGATACAAATGTGGAGTCATGTTGAATGATGATGGCAGGGAGTTCTATCTCGTGGCCATTTTGGGGTGTCTGTGAAATTGAGCAGTTGTCGAGAGTCTGGTTTCTAGTAAGTAGGCAAGAAAGTCACAATAAAAATCTAACATTATTGGCATTATGTAAGCCACATTGAGCCTGCAAATAGGTGGGAAAATGTGGGATACAAATGTGGAGTCATGTTGAATGATGATGGCAGGGAGTTCTATCTCGTGGCCATTTTGGGGTGTCTGTGAAATTGAGCAGTTGTCGAGAGTCTGGTTTCTAGTAAGTAGGCAAGAAAGTCACAATAAAAATCTAACATTATTGGCATTATGTAAGCCACATTGAGCCTGCAAATAGGTGGGAAAATGTGGGATACAAATGTGGAGTCATGTTGAATGATGATGGCAGGGAGTCCTATCTCGTGGCCATTTTGGGGTGTCTGTGAAATTGAGCAGTTGTCGAGAGTCTGGTTTCTAGTAAGTAGGCAAGAAAGTCACAATAAAAGTCTAACATTATTGGCATTATGTAAGCCACATTGAGCCTGCAAATAGGTGGGAAAATGTGGGATTCAAATGTAACAAATAAATAAATAAATTAGTCCAGTCGCAGCAGAAGTGAGGGAGTGAATTGGAATATGGTTAGTGAATTATTTTTTCTTTGATGCCCTGTACCTCTGGAGAAATATAAAGTGCATATAGATGTCAGAGAAGGGCTACCCTGTATTTGTTCACACTGGAGCCTGCAAAGGCCTCTCCGGTACTATGTAAGCCACGTTCAGCCTATAAATAGGTGGGAAAATGTGGGATACAAATGTAACAAATAAATAAAAATAAATAATATAGACAGGCAATAAATGCATTCGTATGCCTTTGGTGGTCATTTTAGAAGCTCTGTTCCTGTTTTGGAAGTCTGAACACTGGCATTTGGATGTCCATATTGTACGGACGTCCAACTCCCAATTAGAAGTAGAAAAGGTTCAAAGAAGAGCGACAAAAATGATAAAAGATGAACCTCCTCTCATATGAGGAAAGGCTAAAGAGGTTGAGGCTCTTCAGCTTGGACAAGAGACGGCTGAGGGGAGATAAGATTGAGGTCTACGATATCCTGAGTGGTGTAGAACGAGTAGAAGAGAATCGATTTTTTTTACTCTTTCCAAAAGTACAAAGAACATAAAGAATAGCCATGCTGGGTCAGACCAATGGTCCATCGAGCCCAGTATCCTGTTTCCAACAATGGCCAAGCCAGGTCACAAGTACCTGGCAGAAACTCAAAATTGTGGCAACATTTCATGCTACAAATCTCAGGGCAAGCAGTTGCTTCCTTATGTCTGTCTCAATAGCAGACTATGGACTTTTCCTCCAGGAACTTGTCCAAACATTTTTAAAGCCCTGATATGCTGTTATGACCTGGTAGTAGTGAGCCCTTGTGCCCCGACAGAGCACGGCAGAGATGGAGTTCTACCGCACTCAGTCAGGCAGCCAGCCAACCCCTAGCTTCACCTGGAAAGCGACCACCGTTCACCGGGAGTTGAGCTCCCAGTTGCAGGCGGCCATCAGGACTTCTGGAACCGGCGGGGTTGCACAGCCGCTGACCAGGATGGCAGGAAACAGACACAGTCCAGAACCAGTACTCCGACAGGCAAAGAATAGTCAAAATCAGTCCAGGGTCAAGGCAGGCAGCAAACAAGCGTAATCCGAGAAAACTAGCCAAGGTCCGGTGCACAGGTAAACAGGAACAGAAGAATAGTCAGTGAACAGCAATCCCACAGCAACTCCTCAGAACAATTGAGGCCAAAGCAAAGAAGGCCTGGAGGCAGTGCTTTAAATAGTGAAGCAATCTGAGCAAACCAAACTCAGGTGAATCCAACATGGCTGCCCCCATAGGAGATCATCCCAAGACCAAATATGGAGTTCCTTCCTGTTCTCATTTACACAAGATGGCTACCCCTTCCTGAGCTAGCCAAGATGGCTGCTGCCCTTGCTCCAAGCTGGATGACAGCTGCCAGACTTGAGAAACTGAAACAGACCCTCCTAAGACTGAACCTTGTCCCTTTTAGATGGAGCTGAGGAATGACTTAGCCGGGAGGAGCGTCGAACAGGTGAGGGACGTAACATACGCTAATCGCTGTTACCACATCCTCCGGCAAAGAGTTCCAGAGCTTAACTATTTGTTGAGGGAAAAACTATTTCCTCCTATTTGTTCCAATGAAGATCACCCTTTTGAACTATCGTCTCCCTCGATTCATTGGAAGAGCCAATCTACCCTACTCCTTGGTTTCTCTCTTGCTGGCGCACGTAGGGATTGATCGTTCCTCCACTTGGTATAAGCAAGACTCTGTCATGTTGGCTTCCTATTTGGTTGGCATGATGGAGACTTGAGAACCAGCATTAAGCATGGGTGCATGGGGCCCTCACAGAGTGGCATTCACAACTTTGGCCACCTTGTTGGGTAGACTGGATGGATCTTGTGGGTCTTTATCTTTTGTCATTTACTGTTTTACTGTGTACATGCTCTTTGTGGCAGAGAAATATCTACTGTTCTAGAGTGCAACTCACCTTGAGTTTGGATTTGGAAAAGTATAGTGTGGTATATATATCCCCCTGCGCACAAGGGCAGTGGTTTCTGTGGTGGGCCATGAGTAGGGTAGGTTGCTGATGTTGTCTCTATCCCAAAGCAATGGAGGGTTGAGTGGCTTGTCCCTTGAACCCGAGTCTTCTGTTTCCCAGCCTTCTGCTTTAACCATTAGGCTATTCCTCTGCCCCTATTTGGGAAAGTGAGTATTTACATTTAAAATCCATGGTATAGTTGAAGGTCAGGTGTGCTCTGTAGTCTTGCAGCAAAAGGGATAAACTAGGAAAACTAGATGTGCCATGCCCTTTGTCCACCACCATGATCTGCTTCTATGTGTCATTCTTCTCCCTGTAGCTCGTGTTCTGCTATTTTGTAATAACCTGGAGGTTTGAAATAGAGAGTTGCACGGGGACGGAAATCCAACCCGTCCCCATCCGTCCCCGTGGGGAATATTACCTGTTCCCACAAGAATTTAACCTGTCCTCACCCAGTCCCGCAAGAATTTAATGGTACATAAAAAAAAATTCCTGTCAGCTCTCGGGGTTTGAGCCGCAGCACTGCAGGCAAGGAAAGAACGGAAGTTGGAAGTTGGAACACTCTGGTGCGCACATGTAAGACTTCTCTGATTCACTGGCACTGTGTGCTAAGAGATCACACCACATGCACGCACCAGTAGGTCAGGTGACATCTGATGCTCGTGCCTATGTCAGAGCTGAGGTCTGCGCATCAGCCCAGGAGCAGAGAGGATTAATAGTAACATAGTAAATGACAGCAGATAAAAACCGGATCGGGCCATCCAGTCTGCCCAATAGTCACAATCATTATCAGTTCATGATTAAATCAACAATGAATGTGATATTATATACTTGATTGTGGTCTTTTTTTGGCATTTCTGGGACATAGACCTTAGAAGTCCGCCTGGCCCTATCCTTATGTTCCAACTGTTGGAGTTGCCCTCGAAGCCCACTCCAGCCTACTTATTTTCTCATTTGCGGGACACAGACCGTAAAAGTCTGTCCAGAACTGTCCTCATGTTCCAGCCACTAAAGTTGCTGTCTAAACCCTTTCCAGCCCATCCAAAACCAGATTGTCATATATGAGACACAGACCGTACAGGTCACCCGGTATCGGCCCTAGTTCATCATGGCCAGAGTCGCCATCTAAGTGCCACTCGACACATCCACACACAAGCAGCCATTTAAGTTTAGAATTTTTATAACTTCCATTTTCTAAATAGAGATCCTCTGTGTTCATCCTATGCCTTTTTGAATTTTGTCACCATTTGTATCTCTACCACCTCCTTAATGGAGACTTTCCGCATCTGTGCTGTTAAAGCAAGGGGGGGAGGAGGAGGAGACAGCACTCAAAGAACTTGGTACTCGGTAGGTGAGAGGCTGGCGCAAGTGCAGCAAACACTTCCACGAGAATCCCACAGGGACTGCTTCCGTCCCCACGGGAACCCCATAGGAACTGCTTCCGTCCCCAAGGGATCCCCGCAGAACTGCTCCGTCCCCGTGGGAATCCCGCGAACCCCGTTCCCGTGCAGGTCTCTAGTTTGAAATAACAAGCCCCATAGAGCAAGCTGTCCGCTTTGATTTGCTTAATGAGATTCCGCTCTTTAGGAGAACATGTGTTCTATCTGTCACTTCTCTTCATGGTACAAGGACTCCGGAGATCCTGTCAGCCTCGTTACTCTTGATTGGAATCGGCACAGCAGATGGAAGCTCTGCTCATTAGCTCTGTTGATTGGCACCTATCCAGTGATTGGTCCCAGAGTGGCACTAGACATCGACCCTGATTGGCTGAGGCCATTTCTATGAGCCCGAACATTCCTCAACAAGGGTTGAGAAGCTGGAGTACAGGAGGCTTGTGGAAGCTCTGAGACGAGCATTAGTAAAGTAAGAGGTTTGATAAATAGCTCGACTCATGAGGCAGCGACGAAGGAAAAGATGTTAGAATAAAGTTCAGCTGTCTTTCAGTCCTTGACCTCGTAGTTAAAGCAGTCAGCTGGGAATCCCAGTAGTACCAGTCATGGAAAAGTGTTCGCATCCTATAGACCCCAAGCCATTCTGAAACCACCAGGTCGTTGCACAGAAAACACCAATCAAGGGGAAGGGATGAATGAGTAAGCAGGGCCAAGGTGAGTTTGGTCTCTCTGCATGTATTGAAGCAGGAGTAATTTAGTTTATGCCACCACAATCACCCGTCTCCCCCATGTTGCCAAGTTACTGCGGCTATAAGACGGAGCCTTGTGATTCAATCCATTTTGTAATGTGGAAAATAACCTGAGTCACTTGGTACATTTTCTGGGTTAGAAATGGGTCCCAAGGGCATCTTTTAAAGTCATGTAAGGGGAAAGGGAAATGGGACTTGATATACCACCTTTCTGAGGTTTTTGCAACTACGTTCAAAGCGGTTTACATATATTCAGGTACTTATTTTGTACCAGGGGCAATGGAGGGTTAAGTGACTTGCCCAGAGTCACAAGGAGCTGCAGTGGGAATCAAACTCAGTTCCCCAGGATCAAAGTCCACTGCACTAACCACTAGGCTACTCCTCCTCCTTCTTTCGGTGAGCAAAACCCACTTGTGTAAATTCCGTATCTGAAAATTTAGCCTCCCTAAATATGGCTCTAGTAGGTGCAGGTTGTACATCATGTGCATGAGGCGTTCCCGGGAGCACGTTTGGGTAGAGGGAGGAAAGTTAATACACGCAGGTTGTATTTTCAATTGTACGTGAAGTTTTTTTTTAAAAAGACACCCATGGGAAAGGGATGTAACAGTACCCATGATACTTTTTCATGGGAGAAAACCTTTTCTTTTAAACATAGTGCAAACAGTACCTATCAAATTTAGGGGTAAGAGAAAAAAATCTCAAAGCTTCCTACAATTTGCTAAACTTCCTGTAATGTAAAATTTTGGCAAAGCCCCCGTTTTAGAGCAGCAATCAGAGGTGGCAGAAGGTAGCATTTAACACACAGACTCTGTTATTTGATCCTGTGGTTTATTTATTTTCCTTATTTATCCCCTTCAGGGAGCGTGAAGATGTGGCAACCCTAGACCTCAAGACTCTCAGCCTGGATATCCCTGAACCACAGGACAGCGGAAAAACACTAAACAGAGCCTTTCGGTAAGCAAAACCCACATTTCCCTGGACTCTTACTCAAGTATATTCTGAATAAGCAGTATAAAATGTTTTGTACATTTTTGGGATCTTGCTGGGTATTTGTGACCTGGATTGGCCACTGTTGGAAACAGGATGCTGGGCTTGATGGACCTTTGGTCTGTCCCAGTGTGGCAATACTTATGTACTTATGTACACTTTGAAATTCTGCATGGAATCTTGTTATTCTTTAGAATTCTAGAATCTTGCTTTTTTTTAGGGTTCTACATGGAATGTTGCTACACTTTGAAATTCTGCATGGAATCTTGTTGTTCTTTAGAATTCTAGAATCTTGCTACTCTTTGGGGTTCTACATGGAATGTTGCTACACTTTGAAATTCTGTATGGAACCTTGTTATTCTTTAGAATTTAGAATCTTGCTACTCTTTGGGGTTCTACATAGAATGTTGCTACTATCTGGGTTTCTGCCAGGTACTTGTGACCTATATTGGCCACTGTTGCAAACAGGATGATGGGTTTGATGGACCTTTGGTCTGTCCCAGTATGGCAACACTTATGTACTTATGATCCCTGTGCCCTCAATACTTCATCATCTGAATCAGGGAGGCGGAGTGACCATTTGGGCAACAGGGCAGTGCCCAAGGGCCCAGTGTAGTTGGGGGGCCCAGTACCTCCTTCTCATATGTCTGACATCTCTCTCTCCTCCGTCCCCAGTTCTGGGACTCCCCCTCTCTCACCCCCCCCACCCCATTTACCTCAAAAGTTCCTTTTTCTGTACAGTGACTGAACCCTTTCTTATGTAACTTCCTGCTTCCGCCAGGGTGGGTCATAGCAGAGAGGTTCCGGTCAGCGGCAGGCATCCAGGGCCCTGTACAGAGAAAGGGACTTTGAAGGGAAATGTGAGGAGAGAGCCAGATTCAGGGACAGAGAGGAGAGAGGGGAAGGTGTTGGCCTCGGGAGGGGGGAGAGAAGTTGGACCTGGGGAAGGGAAAGGCAGAGATGACGGAGCTGTAGAGGGGAGCAGAGATGATGCATTAAGGGGAGGAAGGAAGAATGAGAAGGAGAGATGTTGCATCTGGGGGAGGGACAAAGATGGTAGATCTTGGGAAGGGGGAGAGATGTGGGACCCAGGGGAGGAGAAAGATGTTGGATCTGGGGAGGGAGGGAGAAACGATGGATCCGGGGAATGGAGGGAGAAATGGGGGACCCAGGGGTGGAGGGGGAGAAAGATGTTGGATTTGGAGAGGGGAGAGAGGTGTTGGATCTGGAAGGATGGAGGGAAAGATGTGGGACCCAGGGGTGGAGGGGAAGAAGAATGTTGGATCTGGGAAGGGGGGAGAGATGTTGGATCCAGAGAGATAAAGGGAGAGATTTAGGACTCTATGGTGGAGGGGGAGAGATGCTGGATCCGGGAGGAAGGAGGGAGAGAGGTGGAACCCGGGGGGGGGGGGGGGGGGGGGGGGGGGGAGGGGAGAAAGATATTGGATCTGGGAAGAGAGGGAGAGATTTTGTATCCAGGGGATGGAGGGAGAGATGTGGGGCCCAGGGGCGGAGGGAGAGGGATCTGGGACACAGGGGCGGTGGGGCCTGGGGCCCTCTTACTGTCCCCCTGGGGCCCTCTTTACTATCCGGGGGCCCAGATCCCTATTAGTCCGCCTCTGATCTGAATCCTCCATTTGTGCGCTTGTGGACTTATAGGGGGTAATGCTATAATTGGGCACCTAGTATAGGTACCTGGATGCACTGCACTGAGAATTAATTCTATAACAGGATCTGAGCGCCAAGATTCCCTTATAGAATATTAATATAAATCAGCATGGACGCATCTGCATTTTACTGCCAGATTCTATAAAGTTGGGCACCCAAATTTTCAACACGTCTGCCAATGTGGGTACATAATTTATAGAATAATGCTAGTTGTGCGCCTGACTTAATTGTTAGATTAGGCGCTATTTGGTGTTAATTAGCGCTAATTGGCACTAATTTACCGTTTTGCGCATAACCCCACACTTAGGCTCTATTCTGTAAATATAACCCCTCCCCCCACCCTGATATTCAGCGCTATTTAACCGGCCAGAACGGCTGCTGACCAGTTAAATAGCGCTTAACCGGCTGACCCCTGCTGAATATCCCTGGTTAGAGGATAGCAGCCATATTTGGCTAATGCCAGTTAATCTTGAAACCAGCCAAAAATAAACCGGCTATTCAGTGCTGGTGCAAATGCACGCTAAACAGGTATTTTATTATTCCTCCGCAATGATCAGCGGGCAGTGCGCCAAACCCATGTAAGGTGGTGAAGCCCCGCCCAGTGCGTTCCAGGATGCACTGGGCAGGGATGTACGCTGCCATTTTTAAATGCAGTCCTCCTCTGCCACTCAGATATTGAGGGGGGGGGGCGGGGAAGGGGGCCGCTACAATAATGTCATTCGCTGGGTCGTTATGAACGCTTAACCATGCTCCCACACTGTACATAAGAAAAGGGGGGAAGAATAAATCTTCGTCTCTGGGTTGTTGGGTGAGGTGGCAGCCCCTGGTATGGGGCCATGTGGTGATCGGCAGGTTTGGGGTCTATGTGAGGCCACAGTGCACCTTATTATCTTATAAGTCGCATAAAGTGTCACATCACTCCATAAACAGACAGCGCTGTCAAGTAGTAAATTTAATATGAATCAGAGAAAAGTTTTCTTCACTCAATGTGTAATTAAACTCTGGAATTTGTTGCCAGAGAATGCGGTAAAGGCGGTTAGCTTAGCGAGGTTTAAAAAAAGGTCTGGACAGCTTCCTAAAGGAAAAGTCCATAGACCATTATTAAATGGACTTGGGGAACATCCACTATTTCTGGGATAAGCAGTATAAAATGTTTTGTACTATTGTGGGATCTTGCCAGGTATTTGCGACCTGGATTGTTCACTGTTAGAAACAGGATGCTGCGCTTGATGGACCTTCGGTCTGTCCCAGTGTGGCAGTACTTATGTACCACAGGTGTCACGCAGCAGAAGCACAAAAACTGCCCAGGGGATGATGCAGGGAAATGTGGTCTAGATTTTTCTGCACGCACGAGGCTAAAATCAGGACTTGATGCTCCTGCTGTAATGGCCAAGGTGTAGTGGTGACTTCATTTCTGCCAGGGCCGTGAGCTTTTTTTTTTTTTTTTTTTTTTAAATCTGTCTATCTTCACTTCTGTGTTTCTAAATTTCAGGTCTGCATCAGCCACCATGTTGAGGTCCTCAAAGTTTGTGGAAACCTTTAAAGACCTTTTTGAGTAAGTTTAGAATAGATTCTCACTGGGGAGAAGGGGAGGGAGAGAACTGTGGTTCTTTTCATGAAGAAGAGAATCTAATGTAAGCACATGGGCGAAGTTTGACCGTTTCATTTGGGGAGGGCGGGGCATATTAGCATATTCATTTGCATACATGTATATCTCATATATATTCATTATGGTTATTCCCAAAAAAGCCAGCTCCTTCACAAAAGCTCACAATGTCCTTTCCCAATCCTATTTTTACTTTTCAACAATTTTTATTGATGGCTCAACTCACAATACATAACCAAAAACCACAATGTACAAAATAGTAGATACTCTAGTATTCGTAAGTACACAAAAAGCAAAAACAAACGGAGAATGTGTGCCATCAAGTATTTTTCAGTTTTCGCCCTTCCCCCCGTTTGTGTAAAGTGAAAAAAGTGAGTATCAGAGGTCCTTTGTGTCATAGTTGTGTACATGTCCCAATCCTATTTTTACCCAAAGACTTTGCACAACAGCCTCTGCCTTTTCTGCGTCCCTTGCTGTCCCTGGATGGTGAAAGGATCGGACTCTCGGAGTTCAACCTACTCAGGGCCAGATGCACTAAAACAATCGTTAAAGCCCTTCCCTTACCAATTCTTTAGCGAATTGGTAAGAAACGGGCATGCATCAAGGAAATCGCATACAAATGAGCTGGTCGCTGCTAGCTCATTTGCATGGGATTTCCTTCCAAGCCAGTCGGCCAGCTGAGCACGCGCATGCCAAGGACGTCCTTTATGGACGTCTTTCACTGAAAAAAAAAAAAATTGTCCACATAATCGATCCAGATCCAGGAATCCAGCAGAGCCAACAAACGAGAGGGGAGGGAGGGAGGGAGGGGGAGGTACAGGCTCGTTACAAGCAGGGTGGAAGAAGGAAGAAGCCGGGTCTGTGCTGTCACCAGCGCGCGTTTAGGAACGGAAGGGCTCGTGGCTGGGAACTCTTCTTTTGGAACTCTTCAGCGCTCTCGCTCACTTTTCTCCCGTCACCCCAAATCAAAAAAACTATTTGGACGTCCGCTTCGATTATGCCCCTCCTCCAGGTCTCTCTCAGCCAATCACAGCGCAATCACCCAGGCAGCTCCTTTCAGTCGCTCCGGTGCCTCTGCCAGCAGCGATTGAGGTAGGTTAGCAAGCACTGTCGGACCGCAGGGAGCTGAAGGGAGGAAAGTCGGCAGCAGCCCAGGACATTAGATGGAGGTCATTCTTGCCGTTGGGGAGGCAGGACGGGGCGGCTATGACAGCGGACAGCGGAGCCGCGTCGTAGGCTATGCACTGGCGCTGCGTGCTGGTCCTCTCTCTGACGCACACACTTCACGCTAGAGGGGGTGGGACTAAGATCGGCGGGCGGCGGCAGAGAGAGGAGGAGCCTTTCAGCCTTGCAAAGTGCATGAGTGCAAGGCTCCACGGATGAACTGGTGCACACTGCTTTTCCGTGGGCAGGAATTTATCCCGATGATGCAGGTAAGAGTAGCTCTCGTTTGGGGGGGAGGGGCAATGCCCCCCCTCGCTCCCTCCCAAACTACACCCATGTGTAAGCATATATTATTAAGTGATGGGGTGGGGGAGGGGAGAAAAGTTGTTGGCATGTTCCACTTGAAGCGTGGGAGAGATGTCAACTCACGTATGAAGGCTGGCCTGAATGTTTGTCGCACAACGCCTACATCAGCTTCTGACATGTTCTCTTTCCTGGTGTATTGTATGCTTTGAATAAAAAAATAAATACATTTTCACAAAGTTATGCATGTAAATAGCACGTTACTCTTACGATCGTATGCGCCATTATGATGGGAGATCTCCTACTTTCACAGCCATGAATGTCTTGCCACTGCCTGTTGGCTTGTGAAATGTTTCCTCTTGTTAACAGCAGTCTCTGTGGGGTGTGTGTGTATGGGGGGGGAGGGGGTCACCTGGCTTATGTTCTCCTAATGACCACACTACCTGTCCCTCTAAGTTTTAGGAAAAGGCGCGTGAATTCTATGTGCAGTCAGAGCGAGAACCTCTACCCCAGGGCGCCTGTCTGCGTAGCTGCCACCATTCCTTCCAAGGCCATCTTTGTGCTGGTAAGATCAGACGACATGGAGTGAGTAAACCTGCGGATATCCTTCCTCTCTGACCATCTGTCCTTTCCTATTTAGTTCGTTCATTCACACGTTACTTGTCTCTTTCCCCTCTCCCCTCTTTCTTCTCGATTCTCCTTTTCAAGTTCTTTCTCATCTTCTTTTCTTCTCTTTTGCAAACCTCCTCCTGTATCTCTGGTCTTTTCCAGACCCTCCCTTTCTTTCTCTTTCCCCTCCTTTTGTTTTGCTTCCTCTATATCTTCTAGGCTCTCCCTTCCCCCTCTGGAGTGGAGGAGTAGCCTAATGGTTAGTGCAGCAGCCCTTGATTCCTGGGAACTGGGTTTGATTCCCACTGCAGCTCCTTGTGACTCTGGGCAAGTCACTTAACCCTCCATTTCCCCAGCTACAAATAAGTACCTGTATGTACTATGTAAACTGCTTTGAATGTAGTTGCAAAAACCTCAGAAAGGCGGTATATCAAGTCCCATTTCCCTTTCCCTATTGGAGATTCTACATGGAATGTTGCTACTGTTGGAGATTCTAGATGGAATGTTGCTACTATTGAGATTCTGTTGCTACTATTTGAGATTCTACATGGAATGTTGCTACTGTTGGAGATTCTAGATGGAATGTTGCTACTATTGAGATTCTGTTGCTACTATTTGAGATTCTACATGGAATGTTGCTATTCCACTAGCAACATTCCATGTAGAAGCCTGCCCTTGCAGATCAGCAACACAGCCACGCAGGCTTCTGTTTCTGTGAGTCTGCAGGACGTCAGACTCACAGAAACAGAAGCCTGCGCGGCCGCATTGCTGATCTGCACGGGCAGGCTTCTACATGGAATGTTGCTATTGGTGGAGTAGACTAGTGGTCAGTGCAGCGGACTTTGATCCTGGGGAACTGGGTTTGATTCCCACTGCAGCTCCTTGTGACTCTGGGCAAGTCACTTAACCCTCCATTTCCCCAGCTACAAATAAGTACCTATATGTACTATGTAAACTGCTTTGAATGTAGTAGCAAAAACCTCAGAAAGGCGGTATATCAAGTCCCATTTCCCTTTCCCTATTGGAGATTCTACATGGAATGCTGCTACTGTTGGAGATTCTAGATGGAACGTTGCTACTATTGAGATTCTGTTGCTACTATTTGAGATTCTACATGGAATGTTAATGTTGCTATTCCACTAGCAACATTTCATGTAGAAGCCTGCCCTTGCAGATCAGCAACGCAGCCACGCAGGCTTCTGTTTCTGTGAGTCTGACGTCCTACACGTACGCGGCCATCTGCAAGGGCAGGCTTCTACATGGAATGTTGCTATTGGAGGAGTAGCCTAGTGGTTAGTGCAGCGGACTTTGATCCTGGGGAACTGAGTTCAATTGCCACTGCAGTTCCTTGTGACTCTGGGCAAGTCACTTAACCCTCCATTGCCCCTGGTACAAAATAAGTACCTGAATATATGTAAACCGCTTTGAATGTAGTTGCAAAATACCACAGAAAGGCTGTATATCAAGTCCCATTTCCCTTCCCTATTGGAGAATCTACATGGAATGTTGCTACTGTTGGAGATTCTAGATGGAATGTTGCTACTATTGAGATTCTGTTGCTACTATTTGAGATTCTACATGGAATGTTGCTACTATTGGAGATTCTAGATGGAATGTTGCTACTATTGAGATTCTGTTGCTACTATTTGAGATTCTACATGGAATGTTGCTATTCCACTAGCAACATTCCATGTAGAAGCCTGCCCGTGCAGATCAGCAACACAGCCACGCAGGCTTCTGTTTCTGTGAGTCTGACGTCCTGCACGTATGTGCAGGACGTCAGACTCACAGAAACAGAAGCCTGCGCGGCCGCATTGCTGATCTGCACGGGCAGGCTTCTACATGGAATGTTGCTATTGGTGGAGTAGACTAGTGGTCAGTGCAGCGGACTTTGATCCTGGGGAACTGGGTTTGATTCCCACTGCAGCTCCTTGTGACTCTGGGCAAGTCACTTAACCCTCCATTTCCCCAGCTACAAATAAGTACCTATATGTACTATGTAAACTGCTTTGAATGTAGTTGCAAAAACCTCAGAAAGGCGGTATATCAAGTCCCATTTCCCTTTACCTATTGGAGATTCTACATGGAATGCTGCTACTGTTGGAGATTCTAGATGGAACGTTGCTACTATTGAGATTCTGTTGCTACTATTTGAGATTCTACATGGAATGTTGCTATTATTGGAGATTCTAGATGGAATGTTGCTACTATTTGAGATTCTACATGGAATGTTGCTACTATTGAGATTCTGTTGCTACTATTTGAGATTCTACATGGAATGTTGCTATTCCACTAGCAACATTTCATGTAGAAGCCTGCCCTTGCAGATCAGCAACGCAGCCACGCAGGCTTCTGTTTCTGTGAGTCTGACGTCCTACACGTACGCGGCCATCTGCAAGGGCAGGCTTCTACATGGAATGTTGCTATTGGAGGAGTAGCCTAGTGGTTAGTGCAGCAGACTTTGATCCTGGGGAACTGAGTTCAATTCCTACTGCAGTTCCTTGTGACTCTGGGCAAGTCACTTAACCCTCCATCGTCCCTGGTACAAAATAAGTACCTGAATATATGTAAACCGCTTTGAATGTAGTTGCAAAATACCACAGAAAGGCGGTATATCAAGTCCCATTTCCCTTCCCTATAGGCATATGTTAACTTTGCATAAATAAATAAGGTGATGTCGCCCTCGGTTCAGGCTTCTCCTACAATATTCTTTGGTAAGTCAGTGTGTGTTTTCTGCTTTCAGGAGGCTCATGACTCGGAGGTGAACGGAGTGAAATTCAGTCCCAGTTCCAAGCTTGTGGCCACAGGAGGGGCGGATCGAGTTATTAAACTCTGGAATGTCATTGGAGGTATAATCAGATGCTGCAAGAGTTTTGTTTTTTGTTTTTTTCTCTTCCTTCCTTCTAACTCAGCACTGAATTTTGTTCTGTACCGTTTATATGTACAGTAAGCTTGGATGCTGCAGGTGGCATCTGCCTGTTGGTGACGGCTCTCATCATGCTGTTGCATCTCTGGCTGCAAGGGGGCACTGTTGGCAGTCACACTCATGCTGTGCAAAACCACAGAGTTGGATTCAAGGGGGTAAGGGGAAAGGGAGGGGGCAGAAATTGACGCATAGGAGGACAGAAAGGGGAAGAGTGCTGGGGGAGGGAAGGATGAGAATTTTCTGGTTAGAAGGGATCGGATCAAGTCAGGCCAGGCAAGGTCAGGGGTGAGGAGGGAGATAATAGTCATGGGACCCTGTGTCTCTGAATCTCCCTGATGTAATTTGACACTAATACCTCCTCCCCCATTCTCTGGGTGTGGATTTTAGATTTCATTATTCCACGTCCAAATCCGAGCTCACATAAAGCTACAGTTAAGTACAAACCGGTCCCCTCTACATTGAAGGTGACAGTAATTGAGAGCATTTCACGCTGTGTACTGTGAGAAAATACCAAAATGGAACACTGCGGCCACTGTGAAAAATAGGAAAGAGATGAATCGCTTGTTTACTCTTTCCAAAAATACTAGGACTAGGGGGCACGCAATGAAGCTACAAAGTAGTACATTTAAAACGAAGCGGAGAAAATTATTCAAACCCTGGAATTCGTTGCCAGAGAATGTAGTAAAAGCAGTTAGCTTAGCGGGGTTTAAAAAAGAAAAGTCCATAACCCATTAGAATAATGGGGGTGCACGTGTTTGGGTGAAGAGGTGAGCGGCAGCGATTAATGGAACGTCAGTTTTCAAGCTCCAACTACTTTATTGTTTGTGGAATATCTGCTTTTACAACGGCTTCAAACCGATTTGTTGATTGAGTTCTTCCCCCTTCTCCCTCCTTCATCTCCAGAGGGCCAGAAAGAAGGATTTTAGATGAATTCGGTGCATTGGGGTGTCTGATGGAGCTGGGAGGAATACCAGTGACTTCCTCACTTCTGTCCTTTACTGTGCTGGGTCTCCCTGGGAAGTAAATTAATCGCCATGTGCTTTCTGTTTTTGTTGGGTTTTGAGACAGGAAGACTGCAGAGAATCCAGGACTTGGAAGGCTGCAACAGCAGCATCACCAGCGTGGAGTTCAGCCCCTCTGTAAGTGACCAGTTGAATTATTGTAATGTTTTATATCTGGGTATTTCAGTGAAATTGAGGAATCGTTTGTAATTAAAGCAGATTACAACTGCTGGTATGATTTTTGCGAAGAGTAAGTTTGACCATCAGGCTTATTTTCGAAAGAGAAGGGCGTTCATCTTCCGACACAAATTGGGAGATGGATTTCTCTCTCTCAGGGTTGCCCAAATCGGCGTAATCGAAAGTCTATTTTGGGCGTCCTCAACTGCTTCCCGTCGCGGGGACGACCAAAGTTCACGGGGGCATGTCGGCACTGTAGCGAAGGCGGGACTGGGGCGTGCTTAAGAGATGGGCGTCCTCGGCTGATAATGGAAAAAAGAAGGGCGTCCCTGACGAGCACTTGGCCAACTTTACTTTGCCCATTTTTTCTTGCGATCAAGCCTCAAAAAGGTGCCCGAACTGACCAGATTACCACCGGAGGGAATCGGGATCACCTCCCCTTACTCCCCCAGTGGTCACCAACCCCCTCCCACCCTAAAAAAAAAAAAAAAATCTGCACCCACTAACAACTGCTCCAGGGACCTGCATACTGCTGTGATGGAGCTGGGTATGACATTTGAGGCTGGCATACAGGCTGGAAAAAAAATGTTTTTTGGGTGGGAGGGGGTTAGTGACCACTGGGGGACTCAGGGGTGGTCATCCCCGATTCCCTCCGGTGGTCATCTGGTCATTTAGGGCACTTTTTTGGGACTTGTTCGTGAAAAAAAAGGATCCAAAAAAAGTGACCCAAATTTGCGCTAAAAATGCCTTCCTTTTTTCGATTATCGGCCGAGGACGCACATCTCTCCTCGGCCGTTAAACACGCCCCAGTCCCGCCTTCACCACGCCTCCGACACTCCCCCGTCAACTTTGGCCGTTTCCGCGACAGATTGCAGTTAAAGACGCCCAAAATCGGCTTTCGATTATACCGATTTGGGCGCCCACGGGAGAAAGACGCCCATCTTCTGATTTGGGTCGAAATATAGGTGTCTTTCTCTTTCGAAAATAAGGTGGATAGTGTGTGTATATATGCCATACTTTGTATTATTTGAATATTTTTACTGTCCTAATTGCCTATTGCTCATGTTTGATCTATTCTTACTGTACACCGCGCATAGAGTGAATTCCTTCAAAAAGGCGGTAAATAAATCCTAATAAATAAATACATAAATTCAAAGGCATTAAATTTAGAAGAGTTTCGGAGACCTCTTTTATATATCAGGCTCCTCAGCTATGAAATCATTTACCATCGCGTCTTAAGAACCAACTTTCCTATGATCTGTTTTGGAAGGATTTGAACATTTTTTTATTTAAGGAATTTGTGCATTCTGATTTTTCAGTGGATTTAACTGAGGAATGACCTAGTGGTTAGGGTGGTGGACTTTGGTCCTGGGGAACTGAGGAACTGAGTTCAATTCCCACTTCAGGCACAGGCAGCTCCTTGTGACTCTGGGCAAGTCACTTAACCCTCCATTGCCCCATGTAAGCCGCATTGAGCCTGCCATGAGTGGGAAAGCGCGGGGTACAAATGTAACAAAAATAAAATAGATACTATTGGAGATTCTACATGGAATGTTGCTATTCCATGTAGAAGGCTGCGCAGGCTTCTGTTTCTGTGAGTCTGACGTCCTGCACGTACGTCCTGCAGGACGTCAGACTCACAGAAGCAGAAGCCTGCGCGGCCACATTGGTGATCTGCAAGGGCCGACTTGTACATGGAATGTTGCTAGTGGAATAGCAACATTCCATGTAGAATCTGAAATAGTAGCAACAGTGGAGGAGTGGCCTAGTGGTTAGGGTGGTGGACTTTGGTCCTGGGGAACCGTGGAACTGAGTTCGATTCCCACTTCAGGTACAGGCAGCTCCTTGTGACTCTGGGCAAGTCACTTAACTTGCCATTGCCCCAGGTACAAATAAGTAGCTAAGCCGCATTGAGCCTGCCATGAGTGGGAAAGCGCGGAGTACAAATAAAAAAAACAATGCCCTCCCCCCACCTACCTGACCTCCTCACACCCAAATTTCCCCACCCATCCATTGCCTGGCACTCTTCAACTCCACTGGCCTAACCCTTGAGAAAGTTGATCCCATCAGACCCTGCCCTCCCATCACCCAACTAATCCCCCCCCCTCCCCCGTGGCCCAATACATCCTTCAAACAGATACACCGATCATTTCCATTCATAATCACTCACCCTTTCCCCATTACTTAACCCTCCATTGCCCCAGGTACAAATAAGTACCTGTAAGCCGCATTGAGCCTGCCATGAGTGGGAAAGCGCAGGGTACAAATGTAACAAAAAAAAAATTAAGGTACTTCTCAAATTAGTCACCTGCCCACTCATTTATGCAGTTCTATCCAAGTTTATCTTCCATTTCAGGTCAGATTAGGTAGTCGGCAAACTGCCCTTCACGGCCTCAGCTGTCAACAAAGGCACCCCCATCTGCTTACTCTTTTCCAGCATAGGCGCTCCATATGGGGAAGTTTCCTCAATCTTACCATATCCCTCATTTCCAGCTCTTCTAACTCTGCCTCAGCCAGGGCCCCAGCAGCTTTCTCCTGTGATTGAGGACAGTTCGTCTCGACTGACACTAAAAAGCTCAAGCAAAGGAGTGGAGCCAAATTTAACAAACTCTTTTGCTCCTCAGCTTGGCAGTTTACATCCTTAAGTTCTTGCCTGTTACTCAGTCACTGTGGAAAGGTCCCAAAACACCTCTATCCTATACATGTTCCACATTACGATGTCCATATTTCTTGCCTTGTCCAGTATGACCTCGTTGTCCTTACAACTGTGGAATGTGCTTGGGCAGGTTTGTGCACTGCCCTCCCCCCCCCCCCCCCCCCCCCGGCTCTGTGAGCCCTCTTGATTTTTGAACTGGGGTTCTTCCCCTTCATACATCTCAGGAGACATAAAAGTGCTTAGGATTTTATTGATCACTTGGATGATCTCCCTAGTAATTCTGGAGCTTTAGACACTTGTAGGAAAAAGTGGTTGTATCTCCTTCTCTGGTTCTCTAGATCTTCTATCTTGCATTTTTTTTTTTTATTGACGCATTGCATCTCCTCCAGTGTCACGTTTTCTCAGCTGGAAACTGGGTTTGTGAGCCCTTGGGCCACTGCCGAGGAGCAGCAGTGGCAGGCAAAACCACCCCACACCAGAAGCAAGGCAGAACAGTCAAACCGGCAAACCCAGGCAAGGTCTCTAGGCAGTCAGCCAGCAAGCAGAAGACAGGTCCAGGCAACGGTTCAAAAGGCAGGCGGCAAGCAAAGTCCAGGTCCAGGCAAAGGTTCAATAGGCAGGTGGCAAACAAAGCAGTCCAGGTCCAGGCAAAGGTTCAAAAGACAGGAAACCAGCAAAAGCAGAATCAGGTCCAGACAAAGTCTCTCAGGCAGAAGTGCACCAGCACCCACATACCAGGGCCTAAGACGCAATGCAAAGGCAACTGACTGCAGTCTCTAGGTGATTAATAAAGCCCATCCACACCTGAGGTGCAGCTGCAGCAACTCTGAGTAACAATGGAGGCTGTTCCCACAGGAGATCTCTAAGGACCAAATAAGGGCTTCCTTCCTGTCCTCGTTACTCCAAGATGGCTTCCTATGATGTGATCTATCCAAGATGGCTACGACTCTTGAGCCATCCAAGATGGCTGCCGCCATTGATCCAACCCAGATGACGGCGGCCAGAGATAGGAAACTGAAACAGATCTTCCCAAACACAGAACTACTCCAGAAAGGATAGGCAGAAGCCAGCTCAGAAGCTGACCTCCAGAAATCAGGTAGAGGCTGTGAGGGGTCACGACCACAGACGTGACATCCAGACCTTTTTCCAGCCCAGAGACAACCTCAGCCTCCTCTACTGCAATTCTGTCTCCTCTAGCTTGTAGCCCAAGACCACCAGACTGACTCTCGGGTCACTGCCCAATGCTGCAATTTCTTCTTTAACTTCAGTTAGCTCTGTTTTTATATCGTGAACTTCCAAAGAGTTCACATTCAGCACTGATCCTGCAACATCTGGGTCCTCATTTGCTCGTTTCTCCAGCTCTGACCACATGGCAGCAGCTGCTGTGCTTGGCACCTCTCACTGGCCCTGCATCAAAGCTGCTGCATATGTGACTCTTGAAGATTGACCATGTGCTACTTCACTGCTATCATGGAGCATCAACTGGCAATCTCCACAGTTAAAAACATCAGTTGGCACTGAGATAGGGGACATCTAGCAGAGGATGCTTTTACTTGAAATCGAGGGGTCTGTGGAGTGAAGACAGGAGCATGCTACAATGGGCTCTCTCTCTAGGCTTAGCCAGCCCTGCAGTTTTGGGTGAACTGGTGGGGACAATGCATGCCTCTCTCGCCCCCCTTCATGTGTCCATGCTAGGCATACCTTTGCTTGCAGGGATGCCGAGCCCCACCAGCCAGTAAATGCTTCAACCACTCCCCACTGTTTGTTTCTGGCTCCGAGCAGCATGCTGGGACTTCTCTCACATGCACGAGAAGTCCCAGCCTGCTGCTCAGAGCAGGGGAACAAGGAGCAGGTGTTACGGATTGGTAGTGTGCTCCTGGACAAAGGCCGGGGCCTATGTCTAACTGAACCCTCACCAGCAAAAGAAAACTAAAAGGCAGCAAAGCCCAAGACGCATAATAGAACCAGAAAGCAAGACACAGAAGGATGAGGAAAACACTTATTTGGGTCGCAGGGCCAAACTGGACCCCAATGCGTAACAGAGCCCACTCACTCGGGCCGCAAGGCCGAACTGGAACCCAAGCAGCAAGCAAGAAAAGGAAGTAGGGCATACAGGTAGTGGACTGAAACTCGAGAGAACAGTAGATCAGGCAGGCTTGCGGCCCAAAAGCAAAGGCAGTGATCTTGCAACAAACAAAACAGACCGGAGAAGACAAGGCCACAAACCAGAACACCCCAGCCAGGCTCAGGCCCACACAAACCTGCAGGCAGCACAAAGCCGCACAGGAATCACACACAAAACACAAGGGCAAAGGCAAGCCCAGTCAGGCACAAGCAACAACATTCTGTGTAGAAATCACTCACAAGCCCTCACAGAGACAAGCAGCAACACACTGTGTTGGAATCACTCATAAGCAGAAGGCTAAAGGCAAGCCCACATGGACACTAGCAGCAAGATGTCTTGAAACCCATCGCAGACTGGCAAACCGTAAGCTAGGGCGGCATTGACGTCAGAGCGTCTGTTTGAAACATTGGCGGGGTTAAAGTAGGTCCGGCGTCTGACATCATCCAAAACAGACGCCGGCCCTCCAAACCCCGAAATTGGCTCCACGCGTGCCAGCAGTGTACATTGGCGGATGCAGCTGCAGACTCCTCACTCATCAGTTCTCCCACAGGCCAGCCTGGACCTTGGTCGTCGCCAAGACACGGTAGGACCGTGACATCAGCGAGCAGCAGCAGCCTATTTACTGGTCTGGCGGGGCCCAGCATCCTCACCAGCAAATTAAAAGAGAATTCAGGAGGGGGCCTGAGCCCACATTTTGGGAGCCAGTTGTTAAAGTAGCCATGGGAGGACCTACTTAACAGATGGCTGTCGAGAGCCCGCTCCAACACAACATTGAGTGAATGGTTTAGGATGTCATTCTGTTCAGTGATGTTACTTCCTCCCTTCCCGTAGCCTTTTACTGTGAACACCAACCAACAGTGAGTGGGGAAGACATTTTGCTTTCTAGTGAAGTGGCTGGTGGCATAAAATCATAGCTCACTTCTTTGTGTCCCCATTGAGCAACTAATTTGCAATTCTGGATCGAAGCTGCATGAGTAGATCTCAAACAAAGGAAGAGAAAAAAATAGTTTTACAGTCCCACCAGCTGAGCACTAGATGGCAGCAGAAACCAGCCTAAAAGGGAGCATGTATGAGTCAAGGTTCTACGAGATGTAAAATAGTAGATGATGGCAGATAAAGACCTGTACGGTCCATCCAGTCTGCCCAACAAGATAAACTCATTTTACATGGCATGTGATACTTTATATGTCTACCCAAGTTTGATTTGTCCTTGCCTTTCTCAGGGCACAGACCGTAGAAGTCTGCCCAGCACTATTCTTGTACTAAGTTCTGAAGATTCTGGAATCCTAAAGAGTTACAAGATTCCGGAATCCCAATGAGTAGCAACATTCCATGTAGAACCCCAAAGAGTAACATAGTAAATGATGGCAGATCAAGACCTGTACGGTCCATCCAGTCTGCCCAACAAGATAAACTCATTTTACATGGTATGTGATACTTTATATGTATACCCGAGTTTGATGTGTCCTTGCCTTTCTCAGGGCACAGACCGTAGAAGTCTGCCCAGCACTGTTCTTGTACTAAAAGTTCTGAAGCTAACGTCGAAGCCCCTAAAAATTTACACTCCAGCTCATTCATATCTATTCAGTTACGATCAGTTCGTGGACCGTAGAAGTCTGCCCAGCACCGTTTTTTCTTCCCAGTTATCGGTGTTGCCACCCAATCTCCGCTAAGATTCTGTGGATCCATTCTTTCTAACCAGGATTCCTTTGTGTTTATCCCACGCATGTTTGAATTCTGTTACTCTCCGTCACCTCTTGCGGGAGGGCATTCCATGTATCCACCACCCTTTCCGTGAAAAAATACTTCCTGACATTACTCCTGAGTCTGTCCCCCTTCAACCTCAATTCATATCCTCTAGTTCTACCGCCTTCCTGTCTCTGGAAAAGGTTTGTTTGCCGATTAATACCTTTCAAATATTTGAACCTCTGTATATATAAGTACATAAGTAATGCCATACTGGGAAAAGACCAAAGGTCCATCGAGCCCAGCATCCTGTTCACGACAGCGGCCAATCCAGGTCAAGGGCACCTGGCAAGCTACCCAAACGTACAAACATTTTATACATGTTATTCCCGAAATTGTGGATTTTTCCCAAGTCCATTTAGTAGTGGTTTATGGACTTGTTCTTTAGGAAACCACCCAACCCCTTTTTAAACTCTGCTAAGCTAACCGCCTTCACCACGTTCTCCGGCAACGAATTCCAGAGTTTAATTATGCGTTGGGTGAAGAAAAAGTTTCTCCGATTTGTTTTAAATTTACTACACTGTAGTTTCATCGCATGCCCCCTAGTCCTAGTATTTTTGGAAAGCGTGAACGGACGCTTCACATCCATCTGTTCCACTCCACTCATTACTTTATATACCTCTATCATGTCTCCCCTCAGCCGTCTTTTCTCCAAGCTGAAAAGCCCTAGCCTCCTTAGTCTTTCTTCATAGGGAAGTCGTCCCATATGTAACAGGTTGTGATGCGATAATGTACTCTTAAAGATCTTAAGTAGGTTTGTCTGAAATAACATTTATTTGTATATTTTATAGCATTTTGCCTAAAAATTGTAATGCCCAAGGTGAGTTACATCAAAATACAAAACAACGATATACAGCTAACACAGTTGGGTTCAAATGTATAGGCACCACTGTTCAAATTGTATGTTTTCTTGAACCCCCAATCAACAAAAGTTGGCAGAGCGTCTGCATTGTACAAAGTTAATCATGGAATCTTCCTGCAATTTTTAATGTATACTTATGTAAGATATTGAAAATAAAAAAGCGAATATGGCAGGTGCAAAATTTTGGACCTTCCAGTTGATTCATTGCTACTTTTTAAAGTTGATAATAAGGCCTCAAAAGCTGATCATCTCGTTAGGCCTTCAGTTGATCAGGTCAAGGAAATTCCATGATTGAACAAATGCTCTGACCCTTCTAAACTCTCATAAAGTTATTGTTATTCTGTCTACTTAAATAACTTAACTAAAACACGAGAGGCTGTAATGCAGTGGCCACTTTGGATTCTAATGAGCTGCAAAGGTGGAATTGCCGCAAATCTCCATGACAAGATGTGTGCGTCCCGGCTGCGCTCATTTCTTTGGAGTTAACCTTGCCCCTGGGTTTGAGAGAAGCTCTGAAGGCACCCTTTTTGTCTGGCTCTCACTGAGCTGTTGCATTTTTTTATCTCTTCACAGGGGAGTCAGATTTTAGCAGCTTCCGCTGATAAGGCAGCCCACCTGTGGAAACTGGACGGCAGCAAATCCAAAGTAAGTAACCAAAGACCGACATATGAGTGAGTGTGAGGAGTAAGGTGGGGTCAGGCATCCTTGTAATGATCTGGGCATATTTCACATTCATATCATATGCCATGAGTGCGAGTACTGTATATCTCAACGGGGGAGGGGAAGACGTCTTAAAGTTGAATGTTAGTAATGTTGTTGGATTAATCATGAATTGATGATCAAGGCGACTGACTGTTGGGTAGACTGGATGGACTGTGCAGGTCTTTTTCTGCCGTCATTTACTATGTTATATTTCAAAACACAATACTGAAAGGTATTAATCCGTAAACTTGGTAAGAAGGCAGAACTTCAGAATGACCGCTGATCAGTAGAGAGTTTAGACTAGGGATGTGCCAGTCAGTCTGGGTTTAAGACCGAGTCCCTAGTGAATCAGGATTGTACCCCGCAAAGTTCTGGATTATAACCCCTATGGATCTGTTCCTGCACACAACTATTTATTATTATTAGCATTTGTGTAGCGCTACCAGACGCACACAGCGCTGAACACCTGATACAGAGAGACAGTCCCTGCTCAATAGAGCTTACAATCTAAAATAATACAGACAGACAAGACAATTAATGGTGAGGGAAGTACTGGGTGAGAAGGAACAAGGGGAGGGCAATTGAGTAGTGGTTAGGAGCCAAAAGCAGTAGTGAAAAGGTGGGTTTTCAGCATAGATTTGTACCCCGTGCTTTCCCACTCATGGCAGGCTGAATGCAGCTTACATATTGTATACAGGTACTTATTTGTACCTGGGGCAATGGAGGGTTAAGTGACTTGCCCAGAGTCACAAGGAGCTGCCTGTGCCTGAAGTGGGAATCAAACTCAGTTCCTCAGGACCAAAGTCCACCACCCTAACCACTAGGCCACTCCTCCACTGTTGCTACTATTTGAGATTCTACATGGAATGTTGCTATTCAAGTCGGCCCTTGCAGATCACCAATGTGGCCGCGCAGGCTTCTGCTTGTCTGACGTCCTGCAGGACGTCAGACTCACAGAAACAGAAGCCTGCGCAGCCTTCTACATGGAATGTTGCTAGTGGAATAGCAACATTCCATGTAGAATCTCCAATAGTATCTATTTTATTTTTGTTACATTTGTACCCTGCGCTTTCCCACTCATGGCAGGCTCAATGCGGCTTACTTGGGGCAATGGAGGCTTAAGTGACTTGCCCAGAGTCACAAGGAGCTGCCTGTGCCTGAAGTGGGAATCGAACTCAGTTCCTCAGGACCAAAGTCCACCACCCTAACCACTAGGCCACTCCTCCAGGCGCAGGAAGCTTATTCCAGGCATAAGGTGCTGCGAGGGAAAAGGAGCGAAGTCTGGAGTTAGCAGTGGAGGAGAAGGGGGACGACAAGAGAGATTTGTCCAGTGAGCGGAGTTCACGGGGAGGAATGCAGGGAGAGATGAGAGTGGAGAGGTAATGGGGCTGCAGAATGGATGCACACAATAAGGTTATTTGTCTAAAGAGAATGTAGGGCTAGAGGCATGACTGATAACCATTTAAATTGCTGTGGAAATATTTATTTCCAAGCAGTAGAACTGAATCAATATCCCTTTTGTTAAAGATTGTAAACCAGATACAAGGAGAGTCGGGGTAGTTGAGCTGACGTCCACTGGGTTATGGCATCTTTTGCCTTTTAAGAGTAGAGCTAAGGGATCAACACACACAATGAAAGCAATTGCCTTTTAATTGGATTAAAATCGCAATTCCTTTTAAGAGCAAAGGTTTTGGATGAAGATCAGTAGAGAGTGAAAGCCATTTGCAAAAAGTCCTCAGTTTATATGTTGGCCTTTGGCAAAAGGCAGCCACAATTGTGTGGGGTTTATACCCAGACCTGTAAGGACCTACCTACATATTCCCTAGAGGAGACGAGGGACAGATGGCAGAGGATATAGGCCTTTAATATACCTGAAATCAGAGGCGGACTGACCATTCGGGTAACCGGTCACTGCCCGAGGGCCCAAAGGCTCTGCCTGGATGCCCACCGCATACTACAGCCCTGCCCGGTCCTACGCGGCCATTTCAGGGAGGGGGGGGAGCCCTTACCGCCACCCATTGAGGTGGCGGTAAGGGCTTCCGTGCTAACCCGACAGTAACAGGGCAGTGTGCGGTAACGTGGCGGTACTTCCGTTATAGCAATCAGTAAGCCGCCACTTAGTAAAAGGAGCCCTATGTTTTACTTTGGTGTCCTGAGTCTGTCTTTCAAGAGCCTGATCCAGTTGCCACTCCTTGGTTTTTTTATTTTTTTATTCTGTTTACCCTGTGGATCTCTGTGTTCGTTCCACTGTTTGTGGTTGTTTTGTATGGGCCAATATTTCACGTTGTACCCACATAACTAAACTGGGTAAAGAGAGGACTGCACTGAAGTGGCCCTGCTTGCCCTGTTAGTTATGTCGGTGCTGCATCAGTTCTGGGACCACCCCTACCCTGTACCCGTACCATTCCCCAGCGCTGCTTGGACAGTCTGCAGCCGTCAGAGAAGATAATCAGCAGCACCTGCCTGATTAGATGCCACTGAAAATGCCCTCACAACCCACTACCAACAAACAGTGGATCCAAAAATGTCCTCGCACAAGTGATGTTTTCCTAAGCAAGGTCTTGATTTTGAAATAAATTGAAACAACCCGACACGAATCGTGTTTCGGCCGTAAAGGCCTGCATCAGGGGTCTATGAATAAACATAAATATAATAATAAAAACACATTCATACATATATAGAAATCACAGTACAAACTCTATAAAAAAAACTAAAAATAAAATGCCATATCCTATATAATAATTCTCACCTCCAACATTCTGAGGCTGCCTGGAACCGTGGTTTCCGGCCAGAGCTGCTCAGGAAAGTGGAGTAGATAAAAGTGACATCATTTCTGAAGTGCCACTGATTGGCTGCTATGACATGCTGCAGGACGTTCAATAGACAGGAGTGGAAGTGAACAAAGCAAGTCTATGGTAAGCAAGGAAGCCCATTGGTTAATCTCTGATTCCACTCCCCAAAGCAGCTGTCATTCCTATACACTCAAAAAAAAAAAAAAAGGAAACCTAGGAGCTGCTTCTCATTGCCGTTTTTACAGCTGTTTCCACTGCACAAAAGGAGGGGGGAGACACACAGACCCTGCAGGGGGGAGGGGGGACCCTGCAACTGGGAGGGGGGACCCTGCAACTGGGAAAATGGGAGGAGGGGGGACACCCCTGCAAATGGGAGACATACCGGGGGGACGAAGACAACCCTGGAATTGGGAGAGAGGGGGGAATACCGGGGGGGGGGGGGGGGGGGGAATGACCCTGGAACTGGGAGAGAGGGGGGACCCTGGCACATACTCTCATTCTCACACACACACTCGCACCCAGTCTCACTCTCTCTCTCTGTCACACACGCACATTCACACTCTCTCAAACATACACACTCCGAGGAAAACCTTGCTAGCGCCCGTTTCCTTTAAAACAGAAACTGGCCTTTTTTACTAGTGTTTATATAAAGGAACATATCTATTGATTTCCAAATACAGAAATAATCTTCTAGAACAAATGACAAACAGTTAACTTCTGCTAACTGAGAAATCTATGACAAGGAAATGATGAAAAACATATTACAAACCATATCATAAAATAAGCTTAACAAATTTTGTTTTGCACAAAAGCGTATAACGATAATAAACGTAAAGATCACCTTCTGTAGGTGTTGGCTTCTCACCATTGGAGCCGACTCTGTGGGTGCTTGAGCACCCCCAATATTGAGAAAATTCCTTGTATGTGTCCAGGGAGGGGTTATTTTCACTGGGCTTAGCACCCCCAATAATTTTGAAAAGTTGGCTCCTATGCTTCTCACAACCCACTAAGCATCATTTAACCAGGCCGGAGCCTGTCCTGCCCAGTTAAACCCTGATCTTCCTCCGAACACAGCTCAAGCAGCAAAGATTTCCATAAAATGGGAACAGCACGGGAGTGAGTTTCCACCCTCAGCAAGGTTTTTACAGACGCTACAGACTCGTGAAATTCAGAGAACGGTTAGGATTATAACAGCGCAAAGCGACTCGCAAATAACCAGGTGTAAGACTGGTCAGCGCTTTAAATACGATTGTAAGGAATTTTGAATTGTATTCTTCATTTCAATTGATATTTGGAAACAGCAAATATCAATTTATGCAGCAGATAACACACTTTAAGTATTTTGGTTGCCTTCCAGGACACTCTCACAGGGCACAATGACAAAGTGACAGCGGCGAAATTCAAGTCGGTGGTCCACCAAGCAGTGACTGGCAGCATGGACCGCACGGTGAAGGAATGGGACCTCCATAAGGGAGCTTGTAAGCGATTATTTCTGTCGGCTGCAGAGTCAAGAGTGGAGAATTTTAGTGACCTGAACAGCAGTAGCGGTGTACCAAGGGCGGGGTGGTAGGAGCAGGCAGCAAGGGGCAGTGTCATAGCCACGGGTGGTCTGGGGAGCTTTGCCCCCCCCCCCCCCCCCCCCAAACAAAGAACTCTAGAAGAAAGTCCGCTATTGTGTAATTTTTTGAGAAGAAAAGAATCCCTCAGAAACCTCTCAGACTCAAGGTCTTAGGTTAACAACGAGTATATGATATCGTTGATAAGTCTCCATCACAGGGATTCTAAAAACTTTTTAAATATTTTATATCAATTCAATAAGTGCCGAATGCTATGTTTTATGGTTAGGATTTTAATATCTCAAATCTGAATTGCACATTTTGCTGAACAAGCGCCAATGAAAATAAAGCAACACTTAGCTTAAGCCCGATGGCGCCGCCGTTTCACCTTCTCGTGGCTTCTTCAGGGACTTGCGTTGCAGATATTGGTTCAATTTTTTTCAGATTTATTTTATTTTTGTTACATTTGTACCCCGCACTTTCCCACTCATGGCAGGCTCAATGCGGCTTACATGGGGCAATGGAGGGTTAAGTGACTTGCCCAGAGTCACAAGGAGCTGCCTGTGCTTGAAGTGGGAATCGAACTCAGTTCCTCAGGACCAAAGTCCACCACCCTAACCACTAGGCCACTTCTCCACTGTTGCTACTATTTGAGATTCTACATGGAATGTTGCTATTCCACTAGCAACATTCCATGTAGAAGTCGGCCCTTGCAGATCACCAATGTGGCCGCGCAGGACGTCAGACTCACAGAAACAGAAGCCTGCGCAGCCTTCTACATGGAATGTTGCTAGTGGAATAGCAACATTCCATATAGAATCTCCAATAGTAGCAACATTCCATGTAGAATCTCCAATAGTAGCAACATTCCATGTAGAATCTCCAATAGTAGCAACATTCCATGTAGTAGTCGGCCCTTGCAGATCACCAATGTGGCCGCGCAGGCCTCTGCGAGTCTGACGTCCTGCACGTGACGTCAGACTCGCAGAAACAGAAGCCTGCGCAGCCTTCTACATGGAATGTTGCTAGTGGAATAGCAACATTCCATGTAGAATCTCCAATAGTAGCAACATTCCATGTAGAATCTCCAATAGTATCTATTTTATTTTTGTTACATTTGTACCCTGCGCTTTCCCACTCATGGCAGGCTCAATTCGGCTTACATGGGGCAATGGAGGGTTAAGTGACTTGCCCAGAGTCACAAGGAGCTGCCTGTGCTGGGAATCGAACTCAGTTCCTCAGTTCCCCAGGACCAAAGTCCACCACCCTAACCACTAGGCCACATTCTACAAAACAATTGATATAAAATATTTAAAAAGAATAAGTTTTTAGAATCCCTGTGATGGAGACTTATCAACGATATCATATACTCATTGTTAACCTAAGACCTTGAGTCTGAGAGGTTTCTGAGGGATTCTTTTCTTCTCAAAAAAATTACACAATAGCGGATTTTCTTCTAGAGTTCTTTGTTTTGTTTTGTATAGATTTACCATATTTTAGACACTAGATTTGCTGCACTATTGTATTTTTAGTATTGGAGCTTTGCCCCCCCCCCCCTCCCCAAGTTTGGGCTCATGTCAGCCTCCGTTGCAATGGCTGGTGAGGATTCCCAGGCCCCGTCAGCAGAAGAGCTCCTCCGCCTGGAATGCCGTCAGCTGCAGGGAAGTCAGTGGCTCACTTTCACCTGCCGATGTTGGCATTCCTCGTGTATGTTCAGTTCGGTATCAGGTGAGTTCAGTTCCCGCCCACCAAATCTTCCCACCTGGGACAATTCCCACCAAGGACTTCCCCGCCCTCCCCCACGTCATTTCCCACCCTCCCTAGCCTTTTTTTTTTAACTGACTGTAGCTTCTTTTTTGTATCGGGACCCATAAATCCTGGTAATTTGTTGTGACATCCAGCTGGGTTGCATGATGGCAGCAACGACAGTCTTCTGGGTTGCTCTCCTACTACTACTTATCATTTCTATAGTGCTACTAGACGTACGCAGCGCTGTACACTTGAACATGAAGAGACAATCCCTGCTCCAGAGAGCTTACAATCTAAGTAGGACAGACAGTACAAATAATGGATAAGGACAAAGAGTAGCAAGATTCCAGAATCCCAAAGAGTAGCAAGATTCCGGAATCCCAAAGAGTAGCAAGATTCCGGAATCCCAAAGAGTAGCAAGATTCCGGAATCCCAAAGAGTAGCAAGATTCCATGTGGAATCCCAAAGAGCAGCAAGATTCCAGAATCCCAAAGAGTAGCAAGATTCCAGAATTCCAAAGAGTAGCAAGATTCCGCAATCCCAAACACTACTACTTATTTCTATAGCGCTACTAGACGTACACAGCGCTGTACACTTGAACATGAAGAGACAATCCCTGCTCCACAGAGCTTACAATCTAAGTAGGACAGACAGTACAAATAATGGATAAGGACAAAGAGTAGCAAGATTCCAGAATCCCAAAGAGTAGCAAGATTCCAGAATCCTAGAGTAGCAAGATTCTGGAATCCCAAAGAGTAGCAAGATTCCTGAATCCAAAGAGTAGCAAGATTCCGGAATCCCAAAGAGTAGCAAGATTCCATGTGGAATCCCAAAGAGCAGCAAGATTCCAGAATCCCAAAGAAGATTCCAGAATTCCAAAGAGTAGCAAGATTCCGCAATCCCAAACACTACTACTTATTTCTATAGCGCTACTAGACGTACACAGCGCTGTACACTTGAACATGAAGAGACAGCCCCTGCTCGACAGAGCTTATAATCTAATTAGGACAGACAAACAGTACAAACAAAAGATAAGGGAATATTAAAGTGAGGATGATAAAATACAAGTGAATAAGGGTTAGGAGTTAAAAGCAGAATCAAAAGGTGGGCTTTTAGCTTAGATTTGAAGACGGCCAGAGATGGAGCTTGACGTACAGGCTCAGGAAGTCTATTCCAGGCATATGGTGCAGCAGGATAAAAGGAACGGAGTCTGGAGTTAGCAGTGGAGGAGAAGGGTGCAGATAAGAGAGATTTACCCAGTGAATGGAGTTCCCGGGGAGGAATGTAGGGAGAGATGAGAGTGGAGAGGTACTGAGGAGCTGGAGAGTGAATTCACTTATAGGTCAATAAGAGGAGTTTGAACTGTATGCGGAAACGGATAGGAAGCCAGTGAAGTGACTTGAGGAGAGGGCTAATATGAGCATAACGACACTGGCAGAATATTAATCGTGCAGCAGAATTTTGAACAGATTGAAGAGGAGAGAGATGGCTAAGTGGGAGACCTGTGAGAAGCAAGTTGCAGTAGTCTAAGCGAGAGGTGATAAGAGTGTAGATAAGGGTTCTGGTAGTTTGCTCAGAAAGGAAAGGGCGAATTTTGGTGATATTATAGAGAAAGGAACACCAGGTTTTAGCAGTCTGCTGAATACGTGCAGAGAATGAGAGGGAGGAGTCGAAGATGTAGCAGCAACCACCTGTATTGCTTTTCTAAAGCATTTGCCTGTCTAGTTGTCCCGCAATGTCTACCTGTGTTGCTCCTGCTACCATCGCCCCTGTTGTGTAGTTAACAACAGTCACTGTTTGCTTACCATAGTTGCAACAACCGCCAGGACTACTCAGTTTAAACGGCCACTTGTTTTCCGTGCCGTGGGTTGCGCAGTACTAGCATTTCATAGATACTGTCAGGTACTTGTAACCTGGATTGGCCACTGAAGCAGGATACTGGCCGAGATGGACCATAAGTCTGACCCAGTATGGCTATTCTTATGTTCTTAAATGCCAGGGCTACTCCAGTGAGACAGATACCCGACTGCAATGCAACACAAACAATGAATTGGCAGAGCCTAGCAGAACCACCATGGGGGTGGGGTGGGGGGGACCTCAGGGTTACAGATCGGGTTAGATCATCCATCCGAGCCTGGAAGATGTTTTGGTTGTAGTAGCATTGCACCAGGAGAAGACATGGTGGTCACAAAGACTTGCAAAGAAATAGCTTCATTGGTTTCATCTGTTACAAATGACATCAAGCAGAAGAACTTGACCACCTCATTTTGTGTCGTCATCATCAGGTCTAAGATCTATCAAAGTGCCTTCCTTCTGCACCGACGTGGTCTGCTCAGACTACTATATTATCAGTGGCCACCACGACAAAAAGATCCGCTTCTGGGACAGCAGGTAAGGTTCATTTGGTAGTGAGGACATCGCTATAATTTGCCAAGAGCCCAAGAACATTTGGGGGGACCTTGTGTTAGATTCTGGGCACCGGACAAAACAGCGAAGATGACTAAAAGGTAAAAAAGTAAAGAAAAAAGGAAAAAAGAAAATTGTAGAAAAAAATAAATAAAAAATAATAAAACTAGACAAGACTAATAATATAAATACTTAAAAAATGTATTTATTATAAAAATACAAAACAGGGGGTGATCGAGGCTCAACACAGCTGTGTTTCGGCCGGTCGGGCCTGCATCAGGAGTCTCTTTACTATGTAGTTTCTTGCTGTATTTCTACATTGGATGGTTTATGTGTTTGTAAGTGAAAAACTGTAACGAAGCGTCTGTGAAAACGACTCTCCGATTTTCTCTTCAAAAAACTTTGTAGCGCTAAGATCAAACTCAAAACAGTATAGACTAGAGAAGCACTAATCGGCGTCTCGCATCTGAGGGATTTTTCTTTTCTTTACTTTTTTACCTTTTAGTTATCTTCGCTGTTTTGTCCATTGCTTGTTTTTTTTTTTTTGCGAAGACTGGTTTCTTCTGTGTTTTTTCGCATACCAGATTCTGGGCACCAGCATTTTACTAAGGTGCGCTGAAAAGTGGCCTGCGGTAGTGGAGGCACGTGTCTTGGACTCGCGTAGAATCATTTTTCAGCGCACCTGTAAAAAATGCCTTTTTTAAAAATTTTGACCGAAAATGGATGTGCGGCCAAATGAAAATTGGCGCGCGTCCATTTGGGGTCTGAGACCTTACTACCACCCATTGACTTAGCGATAAGGTCTCGTGCGTTAACTGGGCGGTAAAGGTCTACGTGCGTAGAATGCCTTTTACCGCCCAGTAGTGCTGCGTGCCGGAAAAAAAAAAGTATTTTCTGCTGCCCGTAGGGAACGGCCATCAAAAATGAAATTACCACCCGGGCCACGTGGTAGCTGAGCAGTAATCCCAAGTTGGCGTGCGTATGCACCTCCGCGGCTTACTAAATGGGCCCCCACAGAGCCTTCCCTGCAAAGATGCTGGAGCTTTTGATATGTTCAGAGTCTGTATCTTCTCGGGGAGGGTGCGGAGGGGGCGGGGCGCCAGGGGCAGCCTTGCCCCAGGCCCGGCCCAGTCTCTCGGCGGCCGTGCAGAACAGGCACGGGGGCATAGTGGGCTGCCAGATTCAGGGATGATGAGTGGGCTCTGTGTTTGGCTTGCAGGGTGACGAGGTGTACCGAGGAGATCCCGGTGCAGGGAAAGGTCACATCACTCAACATCAATCCAGAGCAGACGCAGTTGCTGAGCTGCTCGCGGGACGACACCCTGAAAGTCATCGACCTGCGTATGAACAACGTCCGACAAGTGTTCAGGTCTGTCTGTCTGTCTGATTAAATCATAGGTAACGGCTTCGGCCTCCTCTATTCGAAGCTCTCTCAGTTTTATTGGAATCTCAGTTACTGATTTGAATTCAGTATTTCAGAGTCATCTCAGGGATAGGTAACTTCTAAATCGTATCACTTGAGGCTTGGAAACATTGGGGATCAAATTGAAAGCGATTTAAGTGGGCGGGAGAGGGTCCTGCCCACTGACATTGCTTGTGGCCACCTAACTGCTGAGATTCAGCGGCACCGAACTGGGCGGTGCCATTGAGCAGCCATTTTTGTTGTGGGCCGGAGAGGGGCATCCCAAAGGCGGAGTCAGGGAGGAGCAGCATAGCTAAGTGACCAAATAGGACCACGAAAATAGCAGTCTTAAGTCTGGTCATTTAGCTATGCAAGTGCCGGCACTGAATAACCTATCTATCCTCCTCCCTCCTTCCCTCCCCCCCCCCCCCAGAAGAACATGATCTCTCCTCACACAGGATCCTAACTTACTCACCCACACCCCTCAGAACATCAAGACTCCCCCTTCCCTCCTCTTCTCCCATCCCCCCAGAACATCGAGACCCCTCCGCAGGCAGCCATACCAAGCAGGAGTGAGTGGGCGTTGCTTCTGCCCGTTTCCTCACGATCCTGGAAGGGGGGCCTTGATGTTTCAGGAAGTGGGAGGGAGGGGGATCCTATGGGCCGGTAGACTTTCTGAGGAGGATCCTTTGGGGGATTTCATGTTTTTCTGGGAGGTAAGGAGGAAAGGGGGATTGGAAGTGGAGGTTTAGGATGTTCCAGGGAGATCAGAATCGAGGGGCGGGGGGGGAGGATACCGGGAGCACCTAGAAATACTTATGAATATTGGCTGGGAACTACATAAGCTGTGGCGACTGGCACATAACGATTTAGCCCTGGATATTCAATGCTGGAGCCTGGGCATGGACTGACACTGAATTTAATTCTGCCTGACTGTCGTGGGTTGAGTTTCGACAAGTTAAATTTGAAGAGGGGTAAAGCCAGGGATAAGCACAAAGGATTCGTAGCTGGGGGGAGTGAGAGGGTAAAGCCTGGGCTATGTTTCAGAGGCTCAGTAGCCGTGGGCGGGGGGGGGGGGGGGGTGGGTGAGAGGGTGAAGCATGTGATAAGCACAAATGATCTTTACCTTTAGGGAGTGAGGAGTAGAGCCAGTTGCATTTATGCTTTATATGTATCTGTGTGATGCCTCTGTGGGACTCTGAATGAGATCGTCTGTTCAGTGTTCAGTACTAGATTCATACTGTACTTGAGTCAACACCTGCATGGGGCTCTGATAAAATCTTCTCTTCAGCTGTCTGTGCTGTATTCATGCTTTATATCAGTATGTCACCTGCATGGGGCTCTGATAAAATCATCTCTTCAGTTGTCTGTGCTGTATTCATACTTTATATCAGTGTGCCACCTGCATGGGGCTCTGATAATGATCCTGTCTTCAGCTGTCCGTGCTGTACGCATGCTTTGTATCAATGTAATGTCTGCATGGGACTCTGATAAGGGTCAGCACAGCAGCACCTCTAATTCAGTTGAAATGTAGACAGGGATTGATAAATCAGGAATTTTCATAAGCTATAAACACCAATATTTCCTCAAGTACGAAGAAGAAATTTAAGAAGACCCTAAAGACCTTTCTTTCTTTATTTATTTTTTTTGAGAAATGCTTTTCCCATCTTTGATGTGCTGAATCTGGCACCTCACACCCTCCGAATACTTTCACTGCCCCGTCCATAGCATAACTAGTCCCAGCACCCTTCTTCCTTCTGGACCTCTTCTGTGCTTCCCTGTTTATCTTCTGCTCCTTTTCGTTATAACCTTCAGTATTGTAAACCACTGTGATCTGCATTTCTGAGCAGCTACAGTGGTACAGCAGGCAATAAAATTATTTAATTTCTTATATATTGCCTGTAAGCCAAAAAGCTATCAGAGCAGTATACAAAGTGGGAAGAGCCAACTGAATTATTTTAATAAATCAAGACTCTGCAGCTACTTCCCATTAGAGTGACTCAGCGTCTCCTTTCCTCAGTGACATTCAAACCGAGGCCATGTTCGCTTTTATTTGTTTCCTTTAATTGTGTTTCTGATGTAGCGGTCAGAGAGTTCAGCTTCTGAAATGATGACTGTACAGTCTTTGCCGGTTTCCCTGGAAAAGCAGCTGGAAAAAGGTTCAGCTTTGAGGGACGACAGGGCAGAAAAAACGCAGACAGGAATGTGCCGGACCGTCGGTGTCTAGGGTCTGCCTGGGTTTTGCAGCTCTCGCATCCCTCGCTAGTTATACACAGTCCTGCAGAGTTGTGGCATTCGGCGGCAGGGCTGTACCGAGGCTGTGCAGCCACAAAGTGCGCAAGGGAAACGGGCATCGATATTCCTCCCCATCCATGGTTTCTATTCATGGCTGTCGTGCTTTTGGCGGGGGACGGGTATCCAGCAGGCATGTTGCACAGGGCGCGATTTCCCAAACTCTGGCATCAAGACTCTCAACCAGACCTGGATTGTGAATCAACTCGCTTCCTAGATCATAAGTACATAAGTATTGCCACACTGGGACAGACCAAAGGTCCATCGAGCCCAGCATCCTGTTTCCAACAGTGGCCAATCCAGGTCAGAAGTACCTGGCAAGATCCCGAAAAAGTTCAATACATTTTATGCTGCTTATCCCAGAAGTAAGCAATGGATTTTCCCCAAGTCAATTTAATAATGGTCTATGGACTTTTCCTTTAGGAAGCCATCCAGACCTTTTTTAAACCCCGCTAAGCTAACTGCCTTTACTACAATCTCTGGGAACGAATTCCAGAGTTTAATTACACGTGTTCAATACATTTTATGCTGCTTATCCCAGAAGTAAGCAATGGATTTTCCCCAAGTCAATTTAATAATGGTCTATGGACTTTTCCTTTAGGAAGCCATCCAGACCTTTTTTAAACCCCACTAAGCTAACTGCCTTTACCACAATCTCTGGCTACAAATTCCAGAGTTTAATTACACGTTGAGTGAAGAAACGTTTTCTCCAATTCGTATTAAATTTACTACTCTGTAGCTTCATCGCATGCCCCCTAGTCCTAGTATTTTTGGAAAGAGTAAACAAACGATTCACGTCTACCCATTCCACTCCACTCATTATTTTATAGACCTCTATCATATCTCCCCTCAGCCGTCTTTTCTCCAAGCTGAAGAGCCCTAGTCGCTTCTGCCTTTCTTCGTAGGGAAGTAGTCTCATTTCCTTTATCATTTTCGTCGCCCTTCTCTGTACCTTTTCTAATTCCACTATATCTTTTTTGAGATGCGGTGACCAGAATTGAACACAACATTCGAGGTGCGGTCGCACCATGGAGCGATACAAAGGCATTATAACGTCCTCATTTTTGTTTTCCATTCCTTTCCTAATAATTCCTAACATTCTATTTGCTTTCCTAGCTGCCGCCGCACACTGAGCAGAGGGTTTCAGTGTATCAAAGGTAGCCCACGAGTATTCACTATTGGCGTTCTCAAAACCAAAACTGTTTGCAGGTCCCACAGACCAGTCCAGGAATATACTGCAATTATTCTGTGACCCTATATTCTGTCTATCCTGTGACATTGTTCATTGACTGTATATTGTAATTGTGTTGTGCCCGTGTATCCTGCAACGTGTAACTTTATCCTGTGGCTGGTTTATCCACTGTGGTCCTGCATCCCGTGTGTATCCTGTAGCTTTTCAGCCAGTCTTATGGATTCTTCCTTTTCTTACACAGGGCCGACGGCTTCAAATGTGGAGGGGACTTGACACGAGCCATATTCAGGTAAGTTTGTAGGTGTTAACATTTGAAACAGCCCTGCAGCTGTCTGACCCAGGACTATCAGAGGTAAACCTGTGGCCAAAATTCCTCCTTCTAGTTCCCCTCCCCCCCCCCCTTTTTTTTTTTTTTATTTGTACCCCGCACTTTTTCCCACTCATGGCAGGCTCAATGCGGCAGGCAATGGAGGGTTAAGTGACTTGCCCAGAGTCACAAGGAGCTGCCTCGGCCAGGAATCGAACTCAGTTCCTCAGGACCAAAGTCCACCACCCCTAACCACTAGGCCACTCCTCCACTGTTGCTACTATTTGAGATTCTACATGGAATGTTGCTATTCCACTAGCAACATTCCATGTACAAGTCGGCCCTTGCAGATCACCAATGTGGCCGCGCAGGCTTCTGCTTCTTTGAGTCTGACGTCCTGCACATACAGGACATCAGACTCACAGAAACAGAAGCCGGTGCAGCCTTCTACATGGAATGTTGCTAGTGGAATAGCAACATTCCATGTAGAATCTCCAATAGTAGCAACATTCCATGTAGAATCTCCAATAGTATCTATTTTATTTTTGTTACATTTGTACCCTGTGCTTTCCCACTCATGGCAGGCTCAATGCGGCTTACATGGGGCAATGGAGGGTTAAGTGACTTGCCCAGAGTCACAAGGAGCTGCCTGTGCCTGAAGTGGGAATCCAACTCAGTTCCCCAGGACCAAAGTCCACCACCCTAACCACTAGGCCACTCCTCCACTTTCACCTCCTCTGCCCCCTTCTCTCTCCCTTTTGCGTCCTCTCTCCCCATCCTACATGTTTTAGTCTCTTCCTTGACCCTGTTGCCTGCTTTTGCTTTCCCTCCACCTCTCATTCTTACTTCCACAGTATTTATCGGATTGGGAACAGAGCCGGGACCAGAATCCGTTGGGGGGGGGGGGGGGGCTACAAGCAGCTTCACTCTTTCTCCGCACTTTCCATTCTCTCAATAAGCCAGTCCACTCCCAATGCTGCTGTTCGGCTATGTCATGCAAGGTTCCGCTTTAGGAGTTACGGACCGAGAAAGGGATCTGGGCGTCATCGTGGATAGGACGTTGAAATCTTCCGCTCAATGTGCTGCGGCGGCTAAGAAGTCGAACAGAATGTTGAGTATTATTAGAAAAGGGATGGAAAACAAGCATGAGGATGTTATAATGCCGTTATATCGCTCCACGATGCGACCGCACCTGGAGTATTGTGTTCAGTTCTGGTCGCCTCATCTCAAAAAAGATATAAAGGAATTGGAGAAGGTGCAGAGAAGGGCGGCGAAAATGATAAAAGGGATGGGTTCGACTACCTTACGAGGAGAGGTTAAGACAGCTAGGACTCTTTAGCCTGGAGAAAAGGCGGCTGAGGGGTGATATGATAGAGGTGGGGTAGAGTGGACAGATGTGAAGCGTTTGTTTACGCTTTCTAACAATAATAGAACCAGGGGACACAAGATGAAATTAGAATGTAGTAGGTTTAAAACGAATCGGAGAATGTTTTTCTTTACTCAGCGCGTAGTTAGACTCTGGAACTCATTGCCGGAGAAGGTAGGGACGGCAGCTGGCCTTGCTGAGTTTAAAGGGGGTCTGGACAGATTCCTGAAGGAAAAGTCCATTGATCGTTATTAAATTCTGGGTTTTTGCCAGGTTCTTGGGGCCTGGATTGGCCGCTGTCGGAGACAGAGTGCTGGGCTTGATGGACCTTTGGTCTTTTCCCAGCGTGGCAGTGCTTATGTACTTATGTTCTGAACCCGCTGTTTTTTTTTTCTTAAATCAAGTCTCCTCAGACAAAAACACAAGGTGGCAGAGACAAATACAGAATAATGGTAAAAAAAGGTAGACTAATAGAAAACATATGAAATAATTTATTGGTGTGAATCAAAAAACAAACCCGACGTGGCCACTTAAATGCTGTTTGCAGCAAGACAAGCTTTGAAATGCGGCACAGAGAGCCAAGTACTGTTTTTAAATAAAAGTATTTAAGAAGGGGGGAATTCCATCACCCCTTGTTTTTTTTAGTTTTGACCCCTGACAGAGCCTGAGGGCGAAACGGGGCCACGACGGATTTGTTTTTTGATTCACACCAATAAATTATTTCATATGTTTTCTATTAGTCTACCTTTTTTTTTTTACTATTATTCTATTATAGTAAGGAGTCTGTTGCCTTTTTTGCTTGTTTTAGAGGACAAATACAGGGCAACTAAATTATCAAACATATAAATGGCAAGTGACCGACTCACCTGCAAATTCGCAGTAGAGACTTCCCTCTCTGTCCCGCCCCCGCGTCAATACGTGATGACGGGGGCGGGACAGAGAGGGAAACTGTGCTCCCCCCCCCCCCCCCCCCCCACCCGGCCCGGGCCCTCTGTTCGCAATTAATTCAACTTACATCACCGCAGCACGCAGATCAGCTGAGCTCCGGTCGGCCTTCCTTCCCTGCCTGTGTCCCGCCCTCGCCGACGGTACGTCACACGAGGGCGGGACACAGGCAGAGAAGGAAGGCCAGGCCGACGGGAGCTCAGCTGATCTGCGTGCTGCGGCGATGTAAGTTGAATTAATAGCGAACAGAGGGCCCGGGCCGGGTGGAGGGGTGGCGGCGACTCCGGGGGGGGGGCCTTGGAAAACCCCCATTCAAATAGTAGCCCGTTTTAGGGGGCTCAACGGCTAGTTTACAGTATACAGTGATACCCTTAACTCCAAAGTCCAAAGAAAGTCCAACTTTTCTTCCTTTCAATGGTCAGTTAAGGGGTCCTTTTACTAAGGTGCGCTGAAAAATGGCTTGCAGTTGTGTAGGCGTGGGTTTTGAGCACGTGACGATCCAATTTTCAGCGTTCCTGTAAAAAAAAAAGGCCTTTTAAAAAAAGTTTGACGACAATGGACGTTCTTCAAAATCAAAATTGCCGCGTGTCCATTTCGGGTCTGCCACCTTAAGAGCCAGCCGTTGACCTGGCGGTAGAGACTTACGCGGTAACCGGGCGGTAATGGCCTACCAGTGTCAAATGCCACTTGGGCACGCGTCCAAAAATAAAATGTATTTATTGGACGCGCGCCAAAAATGAAATTACTGCAAGAGTCACGCGGTAGCCGGGTGGTAACTCCATTTTGGCGCATATTGGGTGCTTGTAGACGCTTACGAGGCTTAGTAAAAGAGCCCCTTACAGTTCTGATGTTAGCTGCAATAAGACTCAGGGGGTCAGGAGATTCAGATACAGGTGTATTTGGCGCATCAAGAACCCTGTAGGTTTAGGTAAAACTTCCTTGAGCAGGAAAAAGCTTCAGAACACTGTTTATCACCACCATCCTATATAATAATTTGCACCTCCAACGTTCCATCGCTGTCCGGCTGCCTGGGTTTGTAACATCTCATGACGTCAGCCAGCCTCCAGCATTCCATTCCCCCTCGCTGCCTTGCCGCCCTCCTGTCAAAACGTAATGACGTCAGAGGGCGGAACAGTGAGAGGGAAGGGAACGCTGGAGGCGAGCTGATATCAGGATGTTACCAATGGGAAGGGAAGCCAGCCAGAAAACGATGAGGTACAAAGGAAGAGAGAATCGTGGCACATCGAGGGGAGGGCAGGGCAGAGCAGAATCGATGGGATTGGATGGGAGGAGAGGACAGGAGAGAAGAGAATCGCGGGGCACGGATGGGAGGGCAGGGAAGAGGAGAATCGCTGGACATGGAGGGGAGGGCACGGAAGAGGAGAATCACGGGGCACGGATGGGAGGGCAGGGAAGAGGAGAATCGCTGGATGTGGAGGGGAGGGGAGAATCCCTGGACATGGTGGGGAGGGCAGGGGAGAGACAAAAAAATCGCTTACAAGAAAGCCTTCCTAGTGCCCGTTTCATTGTTGAAGAAACTGGCTGGGTTCCACCTATAAATATGGTGCAGAAAATATATGGAATCTGTCAAACAAGTGTGGGAGGATTGTGCTGAGCGCATGCTCAGGCACAATTCTCCCGCACTTCTACCCCATGATCAGAGATAATTGCGCTGCTTAAATTTGCATGCATTATCTCTGATCATAGGTCTAATAGCGCCCTGCGCTGTTCCAGCGCTATTTTTAGAGCACTATTTGGAACAGCGCGGGGCTTTTGATTATCTGCCTGTAGGTGTGGTCTCAAAAAAGGAGTTTGGCAGTCACTAATGATTGGATAAAAATGATATTTTCCATAGCTGTTATGACATGGTAGCTATCAGGGCCTGACAAGCCCCTTCTGCAAATACAGTAGGTCAATTGCTAAGGCTGGTACCACATGCCTTCCAGGAATTAAGCAGTGCCATCCCAAGTTCAATTTCATTTGGTAAAAGCAAGAGTTTTCCTGAGTCTCAGGTGAAAAAATGTTGGCTAAAATAGTTTTAAACTGACCGTTCTCATTTTCCTTACCCTTCCATAGCCCTGATGGGAATTACGCCATTGCAGGGTCTGCTGATGGTGCTCTCTTCATCTGGAATGTGACCACTGGACATCTGGAGAAGAGTCTACAGGGGATGCACAGGTAGGGTGCCCTCGCACTTTGGCGATCTTCGCGCTTCTGAATCATACTGGGTATTATGTCATTAACTGCCCCTTAAGATATAGCAGCAGTGGCTTGTGAATTAGAAGGGTGTGAGGGGGGTGTATATGAAGTGACCGCTCCCCCTTAATAGCACTCCTTCAGAGAGCCACATTAAATCCCGCAATACAGAGTGGAGAGGGCATGGTTCAATGAAGGTAGATTTGGGAAGGCATGGTCCAACCAAGATAAAACTCTTAAGCACAGCTAAGCTGGAGAGAGGCCCAAGAAAGACAGGAACAACCTGCCAGCAGATGCTTCACCAGGCATGTCTAAGCAGTAGAAGTTTGATTCAGGTATTTATTTAGATTTTGCTCACACCTTTTTCAGTAGTAGCTCAAGGTGAGTTACAGTCAGGTACTCTGGATATTTCTCCATCCCAGGAGGACTTACAATCTAAGTTTGTATCTGAGGCAATGGAGGGTTAAGTGGCTTGGCCAAGATCACAAGGAGCAGCAGTGGGATTTGAAGCGGCCACCTCTGGATTGCAAGACCTGGTGTTCTAACCACTAGGCCACTCCTCCACTTGGTACTCGTTAGGGTTCTACATGGAATGTTGCTACTGTTTGAGATTCTGCATGGAATCTTGTCACTCTTTAGGATTCCAGAATCTTGATATTCTTTTGGGTTCTACATGGAATGTTGCTATTCTTTGAGATTCTGAATGGAATCATTATTTATTTATTTGGATTTTGCTCACACCTTTTTCAGTAGTAGGTCAAGGTGAGTTACATTCAGGTACTCTGGATATTTCTCTGTCCCAGGAGGGCTCACAATCTAAGTTTGTACCTGAGGCAATGGAGGGTTAAGTGACTTGGCCAAGATCACAAGGAGCAGCAGTGGGATTTGAAGCGGCCACCTCTGGATTGCAAGACCGGTGCTCTAACCACTTGGCCACTCCGTGCATCTGTACCAGTTCCTGCCCTTCATCTAAGCAAACATCTTTGTATGGTTAAATTAAACTAGGGGCTTCAGATTTAAAGGGATTGAACCAGGCAGGAGAGGATCCTGCCTGGTTAAACCCCACTGAGCTGGCCGGCCACTGATTTTTAGCACCACCTATGATTGGTCCAGGGTAGAGGAGAGGTGGATGCTTACCACAGCCTATAAAACCACGCTGCAGACAAAGAAACTCTGAAAAAAACTAGGCATGCTTGGAAAGAGTGTTTCTGATCCGTCCAAATGGCCTGTTTTTTCCGAAGGGGTTTGCTCTCCCCCCTTCATAGAAACTAATTCTCTATATCTAAGAATCTTTATTTCATTCATTCTTTCTCTTCTTTCTCTCTGTTCTGTGACCTTTGTGTGAGGAACAAACTGTCTTCCTCTTTTTTTCTCTTCTTGTAGGAGGAGCCTAGTGGTTAGTGCAGCGGACTTTGATCCTGAGGAACTGGGTTCGATTCCCACTGCAGCTCCTTGTGACTCTGGGCAAGTCACTTAACCCTCCGTTGCCCCTGGTACAAAATAACTACCTGAATATACGTAAACCGCTTTGAATGTAGTTGCAAAAACCTCAGAAAGGCAGTATATCAAGTCCCATTTCCCTGTCCCTATTTGAGATTCTACATGGAATGTTGCTACTATTAGAAATTCTAGATGGAATGTTGCTACTATTGAGATTCTACATGGAATGTTGCTACTATTAGAAATTCTAGATGGAATCTTGCTACTATTGAGATTCTGATGCTACTATTTGAGATTCTGATGCTACTATTTGAGATTCTACATGGAATGTTGCTATTCCACTAGCAACATTCCATGTAGAAGCCTGCCCTTGCAGATCAGCCGCGCAGGCTTCTGTTTCTGAGAGTTTGACGTCCTGCACATATGTGCAGGACGTCAGACTCACAGAAACAGAAGCCTGCGCGGCTGATCTGCAAGGGCAGGCTTCTACATGGGTGCTGCCAGTGGAGGAGTAGCCTAGTGGTTAGCACAGTGGACTTTGATCCACTGCAGCTCCTTGTGACTCTGGGCAAGTCACTTAACTCTCCATTGCCCCTGGTACAAAATAAGTACCTGAATATATGTAAACCGCTTTGAATGTAGTTGCAAAAAACTCAGAAAGGCGGTATATCAAGTCCCAGTTCCCTTTATATAATTAGTCCAATTACTTATAATTACCAGAGGTACTGATGTTAGATTTTGAAAGTTTGTTATAACTTATCACTGATGTCTGATGCTGTGCTGGTGGGTGAGTAACTAAAAGACTTTTTTAATTCTCTGATTCGACTCGTACCGGTTGTTAATTGGCTTTTTCTCTCTCTTCCTCCACCCACCCTTTCTAGTGCTTCTGTGAATGCAGTGGCCTGGTCCCTGTCCGGGGAGTATGTCGTAAGCGTAGACAGAAGAAAGATGGCCGTTCTCTGGAGCGCATTTTGAACCTGAAGCCCGGGGTCCTGTCGGAAGCCGGATTTCATTCTCGGACGGCTGCACTCGAAGCGACTGTTCGGTTCAAGCAGAAACCCTGCGAGGGAGCTTCGTTTTGACAGGAGCTCCCGCTGGCGCTGCCCTGGAATGCTGAGAGATGCACGTACACCTGACGCGACAGCCCGAGACTTCACGTGAATGAGATCCAAGATACTAACCCTCTGTTCCTGTTTTATCTGGGGGAGTTGTAGCACTTTCAGCCTTCTCCTCTTCGTGGTATTCAATGCATTGCTAGAACGCTCGTGAAAAGCATTTCCTGTCGAGCTTGGCAGCCGTCTCGCTTATAAAAGGACCGAGTGTTGTTTAGCCAATCGAGCGGCAGGGTGACTGCAAATTCAGTTCCGTATACCTGTGCATAGAAGATGTTTCTTACACACGGTGAAAAACTAATGGCAGACTGTAAATCTAAACAAAGAACAATATAATACAACCATTACTACTATTTAGCATTTATATAGCGCTACAAAGCGTACGCAGCGCTGCACAAACATTGCTTTAATTCTAACACTTCTAAGCAGGGGCCTAGCCAGACTTCGGCGTGAGTGGGGGTCCAGAGCCTGAGGCGAGGGGGCACATTTTAGCCCCCTCCCCTGGCGCCGCCGCCCCCCCTGCGATCGCCGCCAACAACAACTTTGACCCCCCCCCCCCGCCGACGACCCTCTCGACCCCCCCCCCCTCTCGCCACCAACCCTCCCCCGCCGTCCCCTACCTTTGACGGCAGAGGACTCCGACTCCCGTCAGCCGAGGTCCTCCTCTTCCGGCGCAAGGCGTCGTTCTGTTTCTGTGAGTCTGACGTGCAGGACGTCTGACTCACAGAAACAGAACGAAGCCTTGCGCCGGAAGAAGAGGACCTCGGCTGGCGGGGGTTGGGGTCCCCCGCCAGCAAAGGTAGCGGGGGAGGGTTGGCGACGGGAGGGCGGGGGTCGAGAGGGTCGTCGGCAGGGGGGTCCAGGGCCAAATCTACGGGGTCCCAGGCCCCCCTGGCCCCACGTAGCTACGCCTCTGCTTCTAATTCTCCCTCCAATTGAACGCAGCAATAAAAACATCCTGCAATTAGAGGAAAAACTAAAAAAGGCCTCCTAATATCATGTCAAGGATGATAGCTGTAAGCTATCTGGGTCATTGAGGTAGGTGGATTGTACCAAATGTTTCTGAAGCAAAGGAGGTTTGCTGTCCTCCTGCTGTGAACATGGTTCCTTCCAAGGTGCAGCTTCACCCACGGAATCTTTGTTGGATGGTTGGATTGAGAAGGTGATAATGATGAACTCTTGCCACCCCACTCCATGTGAGGTAGAACCAAATCTGCATCCTAATTCCTAGCCAGTTATCTCAGCTGCTGTCAGGGGGGTGTTACTGATCTAAGAGTAATACAGAAAGCTGAAGGTAGCGTCTACGTGCATAGATGTGGGTTATTGTCGTCTTCAGAGCTTATGTTAATGTACGGCTAGAAATGGAAATGCATGAATGAGCCAGATGGCTTTTGTTCTGATTCCAGCGCGAAAGATTTTTTTTTTTTTTTTTTTTAATTTGCCTCAGATTCACATCGGTCTGTGTCCCAATTATAGCGAAGCAGACCTGGATGGGCTGGAGTGGGCTTCAATGGCAACTCCAGTAGTTAGGGAATAAGGACCAGTGCTCCAGGCAGACTTGTACAATCTGTGCCCCGACGATGGCAAGGAATGATGAAGATCAAGTATTCATATGTTATATTGCATCATACCATACGCTATGAGTTTATCTTGTTGGGCAGACTAGATGGTCCGTACCAGGGGCGTAGCCAGATTTCGGCGGGAGGCGGAGGCCAGAGCCCGAGGTGACGGGGCACATTTTAGCCTCCCCCCCCCCCCCGCCATTACCGCCCCCCGCCACCGCCAACTTTGACGACCCCTGCCGACGACCCCCCTCCCACCGCCAACCCTCCCCTGCCGTCGCCGTGGGCTACCTTTGCTGGTGGGGGACCCCAATCCGTGCCAGCCGAGGAGGTCCTCTTCTTCCTCCAAAGGCTTCATTCTGTTTCTGACATCCTGCACGTTAAGGCTTCGTTCTGTTTCTGTGAGTCTGACGTCCTGCACACCCAACGTGCAGGACGTCAGAAACAGAACGAAGCCTTCGGAAGAAGAGGACCTCCTCAGCTGGCGGGGATTGGGGTCCCCCGCCAGCAAAGGTAGCCCTTGGCGACGGCGGGGAAGGGTTGGCGACGGGAGGGGGTGTCAAGAGGGTCGTCGGCAGGGGGGTCCAGGGCCAAATCTACGGGGGCCCAGGCCCCCTGGCCCCACGTAGCTACGCCACTGGTCCGTACAGGTCTTTATCCTTTATCCATCATCTACTATGTTGCTATGTTGGTTAGATGCAGAGCAAAAGCCCCCCCCCCCCCCCCCCCCCCCCCCCCTTCTGGTGATTCTCAGAGGAACTGTCTGGGCTTTTCTTTGACATGTTGTGAAACATGAGAGTGAGGATTGATGCACGTAGGTTGGCTCATTTTTATGGGTAAAGCAATTCTTTGCCCTTATAATGGGCTGTGATATAATTGCCCACCCTTTGTGTGCATAACGTTATGCACAGACAGCTTGCATGCTGCAGGGCGAGAGCACCGGGTGATAGAGAGGAGGTGGATGAAAGGACAGAGGGCCAGATGCACTAACCCCACGTAAAGAGCCCTTTCCTTACCGATTCCTTAGCGATTCGGTAAGGAAAGGGCATGCATGAAGGAAATCGCATGCAAATGAGCTGCTCGCTGTTAGCTCATTTGCACCCGATTTCCTTCCTTCCCGTCGGCCAGCTGAACATGCGCAGAGCAGCCAATCGTTATGCTGGCTGGTCTGCGCATGCCAAAGACGTCCTTCAGCAAAAAAAAAAAAGGACGTCCCTGACGAGCACCTGGACGTTTTCCTTCAGCTTTTGTGATGGGCGTCCTTCTCGGATGTGTTTTTCTTACGTGCCTGAAATGACCACAGCCATGGAGGTTCTCTCAACATTCTCCGTCCCCTCCAAGGTTGTTTTCAGCTTGTGCCCCCCCCCCCCCCAAAGGATCGGGACATGTGAGGACGTCCAAATCAAAACTATTTGGACGTCCCTCCCTCCAGGTCTCTGAGCCAATCACAGCGCGTTTAGCTGTCACCGGTATCAGCTAAACGCGCTGTGATTGACTGAGAGAGACCTGGAGGGCGGGACGTCCAAATAGTTTTGATTTGGATGTCCTCGTATGTCCCGATCCTGGGGGGGGGAGGGGGGGGCGCAAGCTGAAACAACCTTGGAGGGGACGGAGAATGTTGAGAGAACCTCCATGGCAGGTCTTATGCTTATGCCTGGAGACTGTGTGGGGGAACCGCTAACATAACTAAGTTCTCTGATTGGGAACAGGGCCAGGACCAGACGCCACAGGCAAGTAATCCACACACGCTACACTCTCCACCCAGTCCATGAGTCAGACCACTCCAGTTCTCACGTTATGAAACAAATTATTTACTTAAGAGTCTTAGCTGGAAAATAACTGGGACAGTCACATAGCAGAGAGAGTTACGTTGGCAGAGACAGTATATACACAGAGCTTGGTGTCCTCTGTCTGCCTTCTGGTCAAGTATTTTTTTGTAATCATTCCCTGGGGAATGATAAATCTCCCCAGATGTCCATCTGAAACGTGAGAAGAACAGAACCTACAGCATTAGTAGCATTAGATTCACTGAACGTTACAGCGCACGGGTAATGCATTGGTAGCAATCAGGGGCGTAGCCAGACATCGGCGGGAGGGGGGTCCAGAGCCCGAGGTGAGGGGGTACATTTTAGCCCCCCCCCCCGGCGGCGCTGACGACCCCCCCCCCCTGCCATTTTTGACCTCCCTGTCACCACCACCACCTTTGACCCCCCCAGCACCAACCCTTTCGACCCCCTCTTCCTGCCACCGCCAACCCTCCCCCGCCGTCGGGTACTTTTGCTGGCGGGGGTCCCTAACCCCCACCGGCCGAAGTCCTCTTCTCCGGCGTGGCCGCGTTGCTGATCTGCAAGGGCAGGCTTCTGTTTCTGTGAGTCTGATGTCCAGCAAAGGTACCCAACGGTGGCGGGGGAGGGTTGGTGGTGGGAGGGGGGTCGAAAGGGTTGGCAGGGGGGCAGGGCCAAATCTATGGGAGCCCATGCCCCCCGGGGCCCCACATAGCTACGCCCCTGGTAGCAATACAAAAGGGCATATCGCCAGATAAATTATCACACGTACTGCGGCATATTCAGCTCATTAGCAGGAAGTTACCAGTGGAATCCGAAGTGAAGGGTTTACGTGACTTTGTCAGCAATCACTAAATTGAATTAAGTTCATAGTATAATATGTACAGTACAGATGATGTTAAATGAGTGATCGGTCAGTACGAACTCAGTGGTAAACATTGAACCACAGGGTAACTCTGCCAACCATTAATGACTTAGTTGCATGCTCTGACAGCATCTGCCTGTGTCCACGTGGTACTGGTGCCCCAGCATGGAGTAAGGGGCTAAGGGCATGCATAAAATGTCGGTATTCTAGTCATATTTATTTATAACATATCCCACAATTTCCCACCCACGGGCAGGCTCAATGTGGCTTACAACAGTCTGTAAAAACATACATCAAGTCAGCAAACAAACAATCAGTTTCTTAGAAGTGTAAGAGCGAAAGGGTAAAAGCAAAGAAGGAAAAAAGAGAAAGAGTAGTGGTGATCAATATGACGCCTTGACAGAGACAGTTCAGAAGTAAGAAATGCCAGGCGGGATTTGAGCGTAGGCTCTTCCAAATAAAAAGGTCTTGATGCGTTTTTTGAAGGTCGGGTGATCAGGAGTCAGTTTCACCAATTTAGGTAGACCATTCCACAAATGAGCGCTAATATAGGAGAAGGTGGATGCGTAGGTGGTCTTCTACTTGAGGCCACTAGATACTGGGTAATGGAGATTTCACATATGTTAACATACATACCTTCAAATGGCAATATTCCACTATGCGTTATATTGTGTAAGTATGTGACGATCTTTGACTGTGCAGGTGGGTGTTCACATACTTGGATTTGCATCCATACTGCCCTAATCTAGGCACAAGCGTTTATACCACTCTATGGCTGGTATAAGTGGTTGCAGTATTCTGGAGTGGAGGAGTAGCCTAGTGGTTAGTGTAGTGGACTTTGATACCGGGGAAACTGGGGTTCGATTCCTGCTGCGGTTCCTTGTGACTCTGGGTAAGTCACTTAACCTACAAATAGGTACCTGTATGTACTATACAAACTGCTTTGAATGTAGTTGCAAAAACCACAGAAAGGCAATATATCAAGTCCCATTCCCTTTCCCTATTCTATAATAGAACTAGTAAAAAAAGGCCCGTTTCTGGAAGAAATGCAACGGGCGCTAGCCCACCTCTTCAATGTCGCCTTCGGCACGTAACCATTACACCTTTATTCAAGAAATCTAGACTGCCCCAACTTGACATGTCATCCTTTAGATTGTAAGCTCCTTTGAGCAGGGACTGTCCTTCTTTGTTAGCCTGTACAGCGCTGCGTAACCCCAGTAGCGCTTTAGAAATGTTAAGTAGTAGTAGTAGTAGCTAGCAGGGATTTCCTCGGAGTGTGTATGTTTGAGAGCGTGTGTGTGAGTGACTGTGAGAGAGAGAGTGAGACTGGGTGCGAGTGTGTCTGTGAGAGAGAGTGTGTGTGATTCTCCTCTCTCCCCTGCCCCCCTCCAGCCACCCAGCGATTCTCCTCTCTTTCCTGCCCCCTCCTCCAGCCACCCAGCGATTCTCGCTCCCCAGATTACCTCCGTCGAAGCGGCCACCTTATTGAAAGTCCTGCCCATCTCTAGCCTTCCCTTCGAGTTCTTTCCCTCAGAGTCCCGCCCTCGCGGAAAGAGGAAATGACGTCAGAAGGCAGGACTCTGAGGGAACGAACTCGAAGGGAAGGCTGGAGACGGGCAGGGCTTTCAATGATGCGGCCGCTTCGACGGAGGTAATCGGGAGCGAGGAGAATCGCTGGGTGGCTGGAGGGGGGGGGCAGGGGAGAGAGGAGAATCGCTGGGTGGCTCGGGAGAGACCTGTGAAGTGACGCATGCGCGGCACGTCGGTCACAGCTCATTTATAAAGTAGGATACACTTAGCCTGTTACCTTTAAACCAGCCAAATATATCCCACCTTTTCACGTGACTAAATATGGTTGCAAAACCAGCTTTGAAAATAGGCGGATAACCAGTTATGTCGGGTGATATAACAGACTATCTGCTAGCCACTAACCGGGACTATTCAGTGTCTTATAGAATTGCCCTCCACAGGTCCTCTGGGCAAATGTACAGCACTGACAAGAAAGGCAAGCTGGTCCTGTTAAAAAAAACTCAACCTAGGTTCCATTCAAAACCTGATCTGGTTCCTCTATTATAATTCTGAGCCGTTGCGAGTGGATTGTTCAGCAGCATTGGCCCTCTACAGATTAAGGGTCTTTAACAGCCGATGGTTGATCCCGGTGGTGTTAGTGAATGAAGGGTGTGAATCAAGTACTGCTGAAAGGTGGATCGGTCTCTGTGGATGGATGACTCTCTATGAGATGCTACAGATTACAGGTACTTGTTGAATGCCGCTGATTATACACCCCCTGGGGATATGAGATTTTGTAATGAAGTCAGACTGCGCCGGGAACTGTGATTCCAGTAGAGGTTTGCAGGGATGTAACGCTCATTAGTATGCATTCACTTAAGGTGCCTTAAAAAAGCTTGCAAAAAAAAATCAATTTAATGTTCATCCACTTACCAATGAATCTGCGAATGTATGGTCAATTTCTGTCCGTTAACATTTTTAATATGAGTGTGGGACAGAAACTGGGAAATTGATAAAAATCGGGGGAAACTTACAAATTTTCCTGAAATGAAGATTTTTGTCTGTGCACATCAGTGGTGGGGCTACAGGGGCCTGGACGCCCCCCCCCCCCCCCAAATTGGCTCTTGGGCCCCGGTTTGGCTGGTGGGGGTTCCCAACATCCACCAGCTAAAGCATTTGTCCTGCGCTGGTCTCGGTACAGCGCATAGCGACTGAAAAAAGAACAGGGCACCAGGCAATGTGAGACCAGCGCGGGACAAACGTTTTAGCTGGCGGGGGTTGGGGAACCCTGCCAGCCAAGGTACCTTTGCAGGAGTGGTGGGGGGGGGAGGAATGGGTGACGGGAGGGTGGGCCAAAATGTGCCCCCCCCCCACCTTGGGCTCTGGCCCCCCCTCCCGTCAAGGTCTGGCTACGCCCCTGGTGCACATCCATAGAGGCCTGTCTTTAAAAAAAAGTGTATTTACAAGGCAAACATGACAATAATGGCTGGATTCTCTAAATGGAGCGCAAATTTCCACATGCTAAGTCGTGCATTATGCCGAGATGCACATATAGCTCCCATTAGCACTGCTAATTGGCTGCTAACAATCATTGGCATTAATTGGCAATGCTTTTAAGCGCTATCCTGTAAAGATCCACTCACAAATCTTATAGAGTGGAGTTCGAAGGGGGCGTGGCCACGGGCGGGGCATTCACTAAAGATGCACACCGTATTCCTGAATGCCGGGGATCTATGCCTAACTTACGTGCATCTAAAGTTGAGCACGGACCCCGGTGCTATGCACTATTTCACTGATCTTAGAACTCCGTTCACCGCCAAATTTTGAGTGCCATATACCGAAGCCAGTCCTAAATGCCGTCTAACAGTTCCGCCAAGACACTGCGTTGAAGTGGCAAAATACTAACCCCACACAGATGTTTGTTTCTAGGTACTTTAACCTCGCAAGCCCAGCCCCCAGTTTCATCTGGCAGCTGATGGAAGATTTTGCAGCAAATATGTAGTACTTTTGTTACATTTGCATGAATTTGCATATTACATTGTACAATGTTTTTAACTTTATATAAAAAATAAAGTCAATTTTCTGCTATTTCTTGTATGCTCATTGTATTTATTTTGTCCTTTTTTGGGGAACACAGAAGGAAAGTGGAGAAAGTATTTCAGGCAGGAGGTTTCAGACCGACAGTGGATGGAAGGAAGGGGACGAATGTTCAGAAGGAGAAGAGGATGGGGGTGGGGTTCAGGGAGCACTGGAAAGAGAGGGAAAGGGAATGGAGAGAAGAAAGAGACATCTTGGATTGAGGAAAGGGATCTGTGAGAAGGAGGTACGATCGATCCGTTGACACTCAACTGCCTCTCCAATCCTCTTACTCCCCACTCTCTTGCAACCCTTTTAATTCCTTCACTCAACACCCCACCACTTCTGAAACCCCTCCCTCACTATCCCACTCTCTAGCATTCCTGGACCCATTTCTCTCCCCATCTTCCTGCACTCAGACCCCCTTACAGTCTCTGTACCCTCTCTATCCACTTGCCCCCTTCTCCAGTCCCTTCTCCACTTTTCTCCAATCCCCCTACCCCTTCAGTTCCTTTCTAATTCCTTATGTCTCTCCCCCATCCCTGCACTGATCCCCTAACACCCTGGATGCTCTCAACCACTCTTGCTTCCCCATCGCATCATCCTTCCATCCCAGCTTGGAGATCAAACTCAGCCTGCAAATCATGAACTCTTGGGCGGATACATTTCAACTAAAACTCAACGCAGAAAAAACACATTGTCTCATCCCAATACAACACGAATAAACACCCCAGATTACACCCTTCCTGTTTCAGACAGCCTGAAAATTCTCAGAGTTACAATCGACTGAAACCTCACGCTAGAAAGCCAAGCGAAAATTACAACAAAGAAAATGTTCCACTCAATGTGGAAACTCAAACGAGTAAAACCTTTCTTCCCGAGGGAAATATTCCGCAGCCTGGTACAATCAATGGTACTAAGTCACCTAGACTACTGCAATGCAATCTATGCCAGATGCAAAGAACAAATCATTAAGAAACTCCAAACTGTCCAAAACACCGCAGCCAGACTCATATTTGGAAAAACGAGATTTGAAAGCGCTAAACCCTTACGAGAAAAACTGCATTGGCTCCCAATCAACGAATTGCATTCAAAATCTGCACCCTGGTTCATAAAATTATTCACGTTGAGGCCCCGGTATACATGGCAGACCTCATAGACTTACCAACCAGAAACACAAAAAGGTCAACACGCACATACCTAAATCTCCACTACCCAAGCGGCAAAGGACTAAAATATAAATCAACCTATGCATCCAGCTTTCTCTTACATACATGCAACTATGGAATGCACTACCAAACGTCACGAAAACAATGCAAGACCTAACAAACTTCCGGAAAGCATCAAAAACCAACTTGTTCAAAAAGGCATACCATAACAATCCAACTTAAACACCTGAACCTTGCAACACAACGAAACGTATACCAGACCTGGACAAAACTTAATTCTTCCTCCTTGATTACCTAATTTACTCTGTCACTCATGAACTCTATCGCAATACCACTCTGTATTTCTCATACCGGAACTGGCGATCGCCATCACGGTACTATGTAAGCCACATTGAGCCTGCAAATAGGTGGGGAAAATGTGGGATACAAATGCAACAAATAAATACAAATGCAACAAATAAATTCTGCATGGAATCTTGTCACTCTTTAGGATTCTAGAATCTTGCTATTCTTTGGGGTTCTACATGGAATGTTGCAACTCTTTGAGATTGTGCATGGAATGTTGCTACTCTTTGAGATTCTGCATGGAATCTTGCCACCCTTTAGGATTCTAGAATCTTGCTATTCTTTGGGGTTCTACATGGAATGTTGCTACTCTTTGAGATTCTTAAACACCTGAACCCTGCAACACAACGAAACCTATACCAGAACTGGACAAAACTTAACTCTTCCTCCTTGATTACCTAATTTAGTCTGTCACTCATGAACTCTATCGCAATACCACTCTGTTTTTCTCATACCGGAATTGGCGATCGCCATTACTGTACTATGTAAGCCACATTGAGCCTGCAAATAGGTGGGATACAAATACAACAAATAAATAAATAATGACAGTACTGAGCAGTGGCATAGCTAGGTGGGGCCATGGGGGCCCCCGGTTGACTGGCAGGGGTCCCCAACTCCTGCCAGCTGAAGACTTCATCTAGCGCTGGTCTGCGGCAGCTCCGCCGCAGTGCCTGCCCTGCTCTCCTCCTTTTAGTGAAATTGAGCATGCCCAGTTTCACTAAAAGGAGCGTGCTGGACATGAGGGGAAGAGACAGCGGGGCAGGCAATGCGGCGGAGCTGCCGCAGACCAGCGCTAGATGAACTAAGTCTTCAGCCGGCGGGAGTTGGGGACCACCCCCCCTCCACCACCAGCCAAGGTATTTGAGGTGAGCAGCGGAGGGGGCGGTGAGGTGGTGGCAGCGGGGCAGTGACCCAAATATGCCCCCCCCACCTTGGGCTGCAGCCCCCTCCCACCTTGAGGTCTGGCTACGCCCCTGGTACTGAGTTTTAGACAGAGAGGACATAACGGAGTATTAGTACCAGATGTCCAAAGTCTCCTTCAGTGACACTAGTGGAGGTGTTTAAATTCCATCAGGAGGTTCCGAAGGTACCAGCAGAACCTCTTCCACCCGTTGCATGGGTCTGTTCTCTGCCTTCTGGCTGCAGAGGGAGGTGCTGTGAGCAGTGCATCTGAGAGAGCAGAGCTTGCACTGATAGCTCAGACTTAATTAAAGGGATCAGTATTCAGCTGGTGACACTCAGCGTGGTGCTGACCGCTGCAGGCGTTAATGTTTGGAAATTGAATGCTGAGCCATGTTCAGACTTCGGCACTGAATTTCTAGGTTTGCAGAGCCAGCTAAAACATAGCCGGTTAAGTTCAATAATTCAGCATTTAACCAGGTACAGGACACTGCATAAAGACAGGACTGACTTTTATGCAGTCCTGTTTCTATGGTTACCCTGGCTGGTACATAAGTATTGCCACACTGGGAGAGACCAAAGGTCTATCAAGCCCAGCATCCTGTTTCCAACAGTGGCCAATCCAGGTCACAAATACCCGGCAAGATCCCGAAAAAATTCAATATATTTTATGCTGCTTATCCCAGAAATAAGCAGTGGATTTTCCCCAAGTCAACTTAATAATGGTCTATGGACTTTTCCCTTAAGAAGCCGTCCAGACCTTTTTAAAACCCCGCTAAGCTAACCGCCTTTACCACATTCTCTGGCAATGAATTCCAGAGTTTAATTACACGTCGCGTGAAGAAAGATTTTCTCCGATTCTTATTAAATTTACTAGTTTTTAAGTGCTGAATATCGACAGTCGGCCAAGTTCTGACTCCATCGTTGGAACGCCCCAAAATAGCTGGTTTTGTGTGAGATGGGCAAACGTTTATGGTCTGTGCTCTGATCGTGACTGGACAGATTCAGAAGGTGGAGAACAAGGCCAGTGCTGGGCAGACTTCTACAGCCTGTACCCTGATCATGGCTGAATAGAATTGGATGGGCTGAAGTGGAGCTTTGCAGGGGCTTCGATGTTTACTTCAGTAATTTTAGAACAAGGACAGTGCTGGGCAGACTTCTACGGTCTATATCCTGAAAATGGCAAGGACAAATCATATATATATATATATATATATATATGAAGTATCACATCATACCATATGTAATGAGTTTATCTTGTTAGGCAGACACTGGATGGACCTTACAGGTCTTTATCTGCCGTCATCTACTATGTTATGTGCTAAACAGATATTTTTAGCAGAACTAACTGGTTAAAGTGTCACTGAAAATGACTAGTTATCTCCGAATAGGTGATGTAACATGCCTGGAGCTGTTTCTGGCCGATTACATTGCTTTGAATATTGACCTGTAAGTGTGTGTGTGGAGGGGGGTGGGGTTTTTTTTTGTTACATTTGTACCCCGCGCTTTCCCACTCATGGCAGGCTCAATGCGGCTTACATGGGGCAATGGAGGGTTAAGTGACTTGCCCAGAGTCACAAGGAGCTGCCTGTGCCTGAAGTGGGAATCAAACTCAGTTCCTCCCCAGGACCAAAGTCCACAACCTAACCACTAGGCCACTCCTCCACTGTTGCTACTATTTGAGATTCTACATGGAATGTTGCTATTCCACTAGCAACATTCCATGTAGAAGTCGGCCCTTGCAGATCACCAATGTGGCCGCGCAGGCTTCTGCTTCTGTGAGTCTGACGTCCTGCACGTCAGACTCACAGAAACAGAAGCCTGTGCAGCCTTCTACATGGAATGTTGCTAGTGGAATAGCAACATTCCATGTAGAATCTCCAATAGTAGCAACATTCCATGTAGAATCTCCAATAGTATCTATTTTATTTTTGTTACATTTGTATCCTGCGCTTTCCCACTCATGGCAGGCTCAATGCGGCTTACATGGGGCAATGGAGGGTTAAGTGACTTGCCCAGAGTCACAAGGAGCTGCCTGTGCCTGAAGTGGGAATTTAACTCAGTTCCTCAGTTCCCCAGGACCAAAGTCCACCACCCTAATCACTAGGCCACTCCTCCACTGGTAGAATTCATGCCTAGAAGTTGTCTTTGTTCTTACATTCAGGTACAGTAGCTATTTTTCTGTCCCTGGAGGGTTCCTTTTACCAAGCAGCGCTAAGCCCAACACGGGCTTACCGCTCGCTATAATGGAAGTACCGCAGCAGCCTGGTGGTACTTCCCACCTCTTCCACTCCATTATTTCCGGTGCCATTATTTGTAGCGCTGGATTGTACCTGGCGATAATTGGGCAGTGCTTACCGCTGGGTTAGCGTTGAAGCCCTACTTCAATGGGTGGCGGTAAGGGCTTCCCCCCCCCCCACACCCGAAATGGCCACGTGGCTTTACTTGCTGCCTACTACTACTACTTATCACTTCTAAAGCGCTACAAGGCATACGCAGTACTGTACACCATACACAAAAAAGACAGTCGCTGCTCAAAGAGCTCACAATCTAAATACAGGCACACAGACAGAATAACTAAGAGGTAAGGGAATTAAAGTGGTGGGAACAAAAGGTACAGGGCAAGTGAGTAGTGGTTGGGAGTCAAAAGCAAGTGTCAGGAGTCAAAAGCAGTGTCAAAGAGGTGGGCTTTTAGCCTGGATTTGAAGACAGCTAAGGACGGGGCTAGACGTACAGGCTGGGGAAATCTATTCCAGGCGTGAGGTGCAGAGAGATAAAAGGAACGGAGTCTGGAATTAGCAGTAGAGGAGAAGGGGACGGACAAGAGAGATTTATCCACAGAACGGAGTACCCGAGGGGGGGCGTAGAGAGAGACAAGGGTGGGGAGGCACTGGGGAGCGGTAGAGTGAATGTACTTATAGGTCAGTAAGAGAAGTTTGAATTGAATGCGGAAACGGATAGGGAGCCAGTGAAGTGACTTGAGGAGAGGGCTGATGTGAGCATAGCGACTCTGGCGGAAAATGAGTCGCGCAGCAGAGTTTTGGACTGATTGAAGAGGAGAGAGATGGCTAAGTGGGAGGCCGGTGAGAAGCAGGTTGCAATAATCTAGATGAGAGGTGATAAGAGTGTGGATAAGGGTTCTGACAGTGTGCTCAGAGATGAAGGGACGGAATTTGCTGATGTTATAGAGAAAGAAATGACAGGTTTTGGCAATCTGCTGAATGTGAGCAGAGAAGGAGAGAGAGGAGTCAAAGATGACCCCAAGGTTACAAGCTGATGAGACAGGGAGAGTGAGAGTGCCATCCACAGAAATAGAGAAAGGGGGAAGAGGAGAGGTGGGTTTAGGGGGAAAGATGAGAAGCTCGGTTTTGGCCATGTTAAGTTTCAGATGACGTTGAGACATCCAGGCAGCGATATCAGATAGGCAGGCTGATAATTTGGTCTGGATGCTGGTTGAGATTTCAGGGGTAGAGAGGTAGATTTGGGAGTCATCAGCATAGAGATGGTATTGAAAGCCATGGGATGATATCAGAGAGCCAAGGGAAGAAGTGTAGATGGAGAACAGGAGAGGACCGAGAACAGAACCTTGAGGTACACCGATTGGTAGTGGGATAGAAGTGGAAGAGGATCCACCAGAGTGTCCACTAAAGGTGAGAGGTAGGAGGAGAACCAGACCTTCCCTTTTACCAGCTGCGGTAAAACATGCGCCAATGACAGCGCTGGCCCCCTTTTGCCGCAGCTTTGTCAAAGGGGCCCCGAGTTTGCACCTGAGGCAAGGGGCGGTTAATTGACTTACCCAAGATCACAGGGAGCTGGCTAGAGTGGGATTTGAACTGGAATCCCCAGGTTCTCAGCCCACTGCTCTGCTTTGCCAGCTGTTGTTGAAAAAAAAAACCCCGAAAAACATCTACCACCCTGGCTGAATATCAAGCGCCATTTGTAACCTGTGAACTGAGTTCTTTAGAACAGCAGACTGATCCTAGCAAACTAACAATCCACAGCGGGGTTACCTGGGAGAAAGAGTAACCCTAACCTTGTTTTCCATTTTTTTTTATGTCAGACGTATGAAAATTATTCGAGAGGAAAAGAAATTCCAAAGGAAATAATTTTCATGTTTCTGACATCAAAAAATGGAAAATAGGATCAGCTAACTCCATATTGGGCTCAAATGATGCATGCGATTGTGGTACTTTGATACCCCCCCCCCCCCCCCCCCCCCCCCCCGTATAATTTGATGGTATTTCAAGATCTTAAGAAGAAATTATTTCTTTATTGCTTGGTATGATAAATGCTCAAAAGGTTAATAGTCAGTTCAATTGATTTAGTGGTTGACATGTTCGCTCTCAGGAAGACCACTTAATGAGATAATGCACCTGGTGTGTGTTTGGTCCCCCAGCACTTACTGAACAAAAGAAGAAAGAGATACAGAAGAGGGGAAATAGTTGTTATGCACAGATTTAACTGGATCGTGCCGAATATTAGTGCTCTTCAGTTAAAGTTTTATCGCAGACCCTGCGTGTATCATTCCTTATTGAACCGGTTAACTTTTGGTCAGAGAACAAATTCTGCAGTCGGAAGTTACCTGGAGTTCAGAGTGAGATATTCAAAATTTAGGATTTCTCTAAATAAGTCCTTAAGTTGCCTGGATAAATCTTTTGAACATCAACTCCCCCTCAACTGATGTTGAGACCTGTTGGTCCATTCAGTCTGCCCATTTGTACCTGTCTGCTGTGATGCTACACACACTGCTCAGTGTTTGTCTCCCTTTCAACCTGTCCCATATGGGCTTGAATTACATTAGACACCTCCCCCTCCTCCTTCAGGTCTTTTAGAGAGATGAAGGATTATAAACACTGCCCTACTGGCATAGACCAAAGGTCCATTATGCCCAGTATTCTGTTTCCAGCTGTGGCCAATCCAGGTCATAAGTGCCTGGCAAGATCCCAAAAGAGTAAAACAGACTTTATGTTACTTATACTCCAGAGAACTGAAAAACAGCCAAACACAATCCAAAGGGTTGTGTAAAATGAATGTAAAGAAATGAGAAAAGTGGGAAATACCCTCAGAAACCAAGGCTCCCGCCAAGGCCTAGTCAACAAGGCACTATTATCTATAAAAGACTTTGTGCCCGTGAACAAGTTTCTTTCATGGGGTAAATATTCCCTACTTCACTCGTTCAATATACAAAAATGCCCATAATAGAGCACAGAGTTTAAGAATAACCGAGTAACAGAAACTGTTCAAGCTACAGCATGGCATGCATCAACTTAGCTTAATAAATGCTGGCTTGACAACCCCACATTTCAACTGTTGATTTTCAACGGGGCCCGATTCGTTTCACCCATAACAGGGCTTCATCAGGAACCACTCAGTTGGATCATACTGTCAGGGGCAGGGCTGTGCCTAGGGTCTCTGGTGCCCCCCTGCAGAGTATCAGTTGGCGCTGGCGCACGTGCCCCCCCACCAGACTCCCTCCGATGTCTGCGCAGCATCCGTGAAAGCGCTGCCTTTCTGACGTCTCTCCACCAGCCCAGCCTTCCCTTCGCTCGTTCGTTCCCTCTGTGTCCTGCCCTCAAGGAAATGATGTCAGAAGAAGGCGGGACACAGAGGGAACAAACGAGCGAAAGGAAGGCTGGGCTGGTGGGTGTCCTGCCCTGTGTCCTGTCCTCAAGGAAATGATGTCAGAAGAAGGCGGGACACAGAGGGAACAAACAAGCGAAAGGAAGGCTGGGCTGGTGGGTGTCCTGCCCTGTGTCCTGCCCTCAAGGAAATGATGTCAGAAGAAGGCGGGACACAGAGGGAACAAACGAGCGAAAGGAAGGCTGGGCTGGTGGGTGTCCTGCCCTGTGTCCTGTCCTCAAGGAAATGATGTCAGAAGAAGGCGGGACACAGAGGGAACAAACGAGCGAAAGGAAGGCTGGGCTGGTGGGTGTCCTGCCCTGTGTCCTGCCCTCAAGGAAATGATGTCAGAAGAAGGCAGGACACAGAGGGAACAAACGAGCGAAGGGAAGGCTGGGCTGGTGGGTGTCCTGCCCTCAAGGAAATGATGTCAGAAGAAGGCGGGACACAGATTGAATGAACGAGCGAAGGGAAGGCTGGGCTGGTGGAGAGACGTCAGACAGGCAGCGCTTTCACTGACGCTGTGCAGACATCGGAGGGAGTCTGGTGGGGGTGCACGTGCGCCAGCGCCAACTGATACTCCGCAGGGGGGCGCCAGAGACCCTAGGCACAGCCCTGCCCCTGACAGTATGATCCAACTGAGTGGTTCCTGATGAAGCCCTGTTATGGGTGAAACGAATCGGGCCCCGTTGAAAATCAACAGTTGAAATGTGGGGTTGTCAAGCCAGCATTTATTAAGCTAAGTTGATGCATGCCATGCTGTAGCTTGAACAGTTTCTGTTACTCGGTTATTCTTAAACTCTGTGCTCTATTATGGGCATTTTTGTATATTGAACGAGTGAAGTAGGGAATATTTACCCCATGAAAGAAACTTGTTCACGGGCACAAAGTCTTTTTTTTTTTTTTTTTTTTTTATTTATAAATTTTACAATTACATTCCAAAGCTGAACTTTGTCAAGAAATAATAAGTAATTTACATAATAAGGAAACATAATTAGAGAAAATATTCTCATCAAATTAGTGTCATTGTTTGTAGTCCTCAACAAGAGGGGAGACATTAAGTAAATCTTATAAGAGGATAAGAATACTACAAGTAATATATATGTTTAAATCAAGAATGCGTTGGGGTTGTCACTACTAATAATAATTAAAGTCCTTCCATTGGTTCCTGTGGTGGTTTAGGTAACCTTGCATTTAAAAAAGATCGCAATTGCAAAACATCAAAGAAATGAAATGTCTTGTTTTCATAGAACACTACGCATTTACAGGGAAATCGAAGCTGAAACTTAGCTCCCAATTGTATAGTCTCTTGCCTCATCGTCAAAAACTTTTTTCGGCGCTCTTGTGTAGTCCTTGACACATCTGGGAAAATTTGAATTCTTTCTCCCAAGAAAACAGCAGAAGAAATTTGTTTTAAATATTGCCTCAAAATTGCCTCTTTGTCTGTGAGGAAAACGAAGGATACCAATAATGTAGACCTAAATTCTACCTCTTCCTGTGACTGCTCTAACAGAGCAGACACATCCAAGTTTTCCACAGCAGTATTCTCCACTGCTTTATCTTTTCCTTTAATATCTCGAACAGGCAATAGATAAAGTTTTTGTATGGGAGGAAAATTTGTCTCAGGATATTTAAAGACTTCTTTCAAGAACTTATTGAACAGATCTCTCAGTGGAATAAATTTAACAAAGGGAAAATTCAAAAACCTCAAATTTAAATTTCTAGATCCATTCTCTAAGTTTTCAATCTTCCTGTGCATCAGGTCTGCATTTTGAAGTAATTTATATTCTTGTTCTTTCAATTGTGAGATAGAAAGTTCACATTGTTTCAGATTATTTGCTTGGGATACCAATTCTGATTGAAGGGTCTCTGTCTTTAAAGTATTAGTTTGAAGACTGGAAACTAGGGAAAAACATATTTTATGCAAGGATTCCATCGCCCCCCACAAAGATTCCAACGTCACCTTTGTTGGTTTCTCCAGAGGCTGTAGTTGCAGTACAGGTTCCAACCGTTGGTCCGCCATTTCCTGAACGGGCCGGGTTTCTTCTTGGATGTTAATCGGACTACTGCTGCTTCTGGGAGTAGATGTTTGATTCGGTTCTTGGCGGGAAAATCCCGGTTGTAGCAGCGCAACGCTAAGGGAGTGCTCCTTCCCCGATTCCCCAGCTTCGTACTGTGGGGCGGGACTTCCTTTCGCGTCGATACCTACTACTCGAGGCAAACACGGACTCCTTGGGCTGAGTGATAATTCACTCCCCTGATCGAGGCTCCTCTCCGCCTCAATCTGCAGGACGCCCGATGTAGTAACTGGAGCTGTGTAGTCGGTTATCGGAGGTTGCCGTCTAGGAGGGTCCTTAGAGGGTAAGGAGCTACCACCTCTCGTTTTTCCCTTTCTTTTGGGCATAGCAATAGAAAGCAGACTAAACTGAATTGAAAGAGTCCTCCGAGCTCAGACCACACGTCTTACCCCGACGCCATCTTGAATGCGTCTCCGGGCACAAAGTCTTTTATAGATAATAGTGCCTTGTTGACTAGGCCTTGGCGGGAGCCTTGGTTTCTGAGGGTATTTCCCACTTTTCTCATTTCTTTACATCAGTGGCGTACAAAGGGGGGGGGGGCGGTGGGAGCGGTCCACCCCAGGTGCACGCCACTGGGGAGGGGGTGCCACATGCGCCTGTCCTTGGGTAGTGCAGATTTAGATAAGATCGGGTTGATTCGGATGTATTTTCTAATTGGTAAGTCGATCAAGTCTGTCATGTAACTCGGGGCTTCCCCGTAGATGATAGTCTGGGGCTCATTTTCAAAGCACTTAGACTTACAAAGTTCCATAGGTTACTATCTAACTTTGTAAGTCTAAGTGCTTTGAAAATACGCCTGTGAACCAGGGTGCAGATTTTGAAGGCGATGCGTTCTTTGATTGGGAGCCAGTGTAGTTTTTCGTGGAGGGGTTTTTTCGCTTTCAAATCGCGTTTTACCAAATATAAGCCTAGCTGCCGTGTTTTGAGTGGTCTGAAGTTTCTTTAAGGTTTGTTCTTTACATCCCGCATAAATTCCATTGCAGTAGTCTAAGTGGCTTAGTACCATTGATTGTATCAGGTTGCGAAATGTTTCTCTCAGGAAGAATTGTTAAAGCCAATCAAATAATTTAATTTCATGCATAAATGCCCGTATGCTATTAATTGCCACTAATTTGCACCAGTTGGCACTGTGTACATGCACATAGCTGTTATTCTGTAAAGTCTGCGCACTAAATGCGGCGCACACAATGGCAAGGCAGAAGTGGCAGTGGGAGGGGCCAGGGACCTGTCTGGAATTAGCATGCAGACTTTATAGAATACTCACATTTGCATACCTAACTGGCATTAGTCAGGCACTTCCATCTAGAGCAGGCATAAGTGAGAGCACCTATAGTTAAGTGAGCTCATACATTCTTAGACTAGTTTTTTATAAGGGCAATTTATCCTTATAGAGTCGCATTTAGCGCATTCTGTCTCGGCATCTAATTTGAGGCGCCCTTCTGAGAATTTTCCCCAGAGCGGCATAATTCATCCACTCTGTATATAAGTTCTACGTGTACATTAGGCCAGTGAAAAAGGCAGCAAACCAAAGGTACGCTAAAGTCTTTTAATAGATGTATTCACAAGATGACAACTCCTCAACGACTCGACCTGGGCCATGTTTCAGCTCAAAAGGCCTTCCTCAGGAGTCTCTATAAAAACAGCATAATATCTAAATAACAAACTAAGTAATGGAATTCAAACATGCGTGGGCTAAACACAAAGGAATCCTGTTTAGAAGGAAAGGAGCCACGGAATCTTAGCGGAGATTGGGTGGCGACGCTGCTAATTGGAAAGCAAAACTGGTGCTGGCAAAGTTCTATGGTCTATGCCCTGATTGTGACTGAATAGATATTTATTTATTTATTTATTTATTTATTTATTTATTTGTTACATTTATATCCCACATTTTCCCACCTGTTTGTAGGCTGAATGTGGCTTACATAGTACCGGAGAGGCGTTAACGACTCCGGTGTAAACAAATACAAAGTGATGTTGTGGTAAGATAAAGTTCATGTGGCCCAGCCACACTAAGGAATCGTACAATGGAAGAATTGTGTTATGTCCATTACGTTCTTTAGTTCTGTTGTGTTGCAGAGATCGGGCATTTATGTTGGATCTGTAGGGTATGCCTTTTTAAACAGGTTAGTTATTAGTGTTTTCCGGAAGTTTAGGTGGTCTTAGGTAGTTTTCAAGGCTTTTGGTAATGCGTTCCACAGTTGTGTGCTTATATAGGAAAAACTGGACGCGTAAGTTGATTTGTATTTGAGTTCTTTGCAGCTTGGGTAGTGCAGATTTAGGTACGTTCATGTTGATTCGGATGTGTTTCTAGTTGGTAGGTCGATCAAGTCTGTCATGTGTTGTACGCAGCGCTATAGAAATGATTTGTAGTAGTAGTAGTATCCCGGAGCTTCACCGTAGATAATTTTGTGAACCAGAGTGCAGATTTTGAAAGCAATGTGTTCTTTGATTGGGAGCCAGTGTAGTTTTTCGCGAAGGGGTTTTGCACTTTCAAATCGCGTTTTTCCGAAGATGAGCCTAGCTGCCGTATTTTGAGTGGTCTGAAGTTTCTTTAAGGTTTGTTCTTTGCATCCTGCATAGATTCCATTGCAGTAGTCTACATGGCTTAGTACCATTGATTGTATCAGGTTGCAAAATGTTCCCCTCGGGAAGCATTGTTTCACGCATTTGAGTTTCCACATTGAGTGGAACATTTTGTTGTAGATGTCACTTGGCTCTCTAGTGTTAAGTTGCGGTCCATCGTAACTCTGAGGATTTTCAGGCTGTCTGAAATAGGGAGGGTGAAGTCTGGGGTGTTGATAATTGTGGGGTTATCCGCGCTGTGTAGGGATGAGAGGATGAGAGTGTGTTTTTTCTTTGTTTAGTTTTAGTTGAAATACATTTGCCCAAGAGTCCATGATGTTCAAGCTGATCTTGATTTCGTTGGTGATTTCTGTCAGTTTAGATTTGTAAGGGATGAATATTGTGACATCGTCTGCATAGGTGAAAGGGTTAAGGCCTTAGTTGGATAAGGCCTTGGCTAGTAGGGTCATCAATAGGTTGAAGAGGATCAGTGATAGCGATGATCCTTGTGATACTCCGCAGTCTGCTTTCCACGGTGATGATATGTTAGAGTTTGATTTTACTTGATATGTCCTTATGGTTAGGAAACCCTTGATCCAGCTAAGTATGTTTCCACCGATCCCGAACTTATCTAGTAGTCTTATTAATATATTATGGTTTACCATGTCGAATGCACTAGAATTTGTTTATATAATCTGTAAGTTGATTGGCTACCATGCTTTCCATCAATTTGACTGACAAAGTTAGTGATTTCATTTGTTTTTTTCTTGGTGTCTTTTGGTATCTGAGTGAGTAGAATATTGCCATTTTCCTTTGGGAAGAAACCTTGATGAAGCTTGTAGTTTAGGTGGGATGTGAGGTCTGCTATGAAGCGGTCAGGAGTGGATTTCATTAGGTAGTTGGGACAGGTATCTAGTTTACAGTGAGGGTTGGAGAACCTGCTGATTGCCTGAGCAACTGCATCGACGGTCAGGAGGGCAAATTTTAACCAGGTTCGGTCAGCCGGGTATTCTCCGGTGGTTGGGTCCAACTCATTAAGGAAGATTTTGATGTCAGTGTTGTCCTGAGGTAGCATGTTGTGTAGGTTTGCAATTTTTTCATTGAAATACTTAGCAAGTTTGTCTGCAGATGGGATGTCTGTATTCGATGTAGTGACCAAGTTGGTGTCTAGGAGTTTGTTCAAGTGTACAGTGCTGCGTACGTCTAGTAGCGCTTTAGAAATGATAAGTAGTAGTAGTAGTTGTTCATGAGTTGGTATAATTTCTTCATGTCTTTGTAATCTGTCCCTATTTTAGTTTTATAGTATGATCTTTTGGTCTGTCTTATTGCATATTTGTATTTTCTTTGCAATTGTTTCCATGTGTTGAGTGTGTGTTCGTCTTTTGTTTTTCTCCATGCTCGTTTGAGTTTCCTTGATTGTGTTTTTAGCTTTTTCAGTTCATCATTGAACCATGGTATCGAGTTATGCTTATGTGAAGTTCTTGTTCGTAAGGGTGCTATTTCATCTAGTATGCATTTGCATCTTTTATCCCATCCCACGAGGTAATATATGGAGTCTGTTTGTGCTGTCCATTCATTGTTGTATATCTGTTGCCAGAATGTTTTCGTGTCTACTTGACCTCTTGTGCTGTAGGATGTGTGTTCTTGTATTTAGTGTAGTCCCTTCTTCCGCCAGTGTAGGGATAAGTTTAATTTGTAGTGATCAGACCAGGGTGTGTTTGTCCATTTAATATCTATTATTATTAGGTTCTGGTCTGTTGAAAGTTTGTGTGAGATACGATCAAGTGTGTGCCCTTTGACGTGGGTTGCTTGCATTTGAGGCCATTTGAGATCCCATAGGTGGAGGAATTCCTTACATTCTCATGCGTTGATTGAGTTTGGATCTTCTAAGTGAAGGTTGATGTCTCCTAATACTAGTACATTGGAGTTGATTACACATGTGTTTGGAATGAAGTCCATGAAGTTACTCTGGCCTTCGTTCCAATTACCTGGAGGTCTGTAAAACAAGACACAATTCAAGTGATTGCATAGGGTTTTGTTGTGGATTCTGATTGAGGCAATTTCAAGTTGAGGTGTCATGGACTCTGCAGTGGTTTCGGTGGTAAAGTGGGATCGATAGATTAGTGGTATGCTTCCGCCTCTCTTTTCCTTTCTGGTCCAGTGTGTGATTTTGTATCCTGGAGGGCATAGGTCTAGGATTATGGGGTCCTTTTGGTCGTGGATCCAGGTTTCATTGATGAAGAGTAGGTCAAGGTCTTCTGCCATGATCCAGTCTGTTAGTATTGCTGTTTTGTTTACTGCGGATTTGGCGTTGATGTAGCCCACTTGGATTGTTTGGAATGGGTCTTCAGCATCTGGTGTTGTGTGAACTTTTATTAGTTGTCGTTTCTTTGATGAGGTGATTTTGTTTGGACCCTTCTTTGCATTCTGTGGTGGTTATCCGCATGTTGGTGTTCTTCCTTTGTTTACATTGTTGTCAGTTTGATGAGGTATGGTGTATCTGATCAATCTTTGATGATTGTATAGTATGCGTATAGTGTTACTTTCTGCAAGAGGGGTGGTTAGTGTTAAGGAGTATATTATCAGGAGTAGTTTGAAGTTTTTTGGTAATTTTGGTTTCTTTTCGCTGTGGGCTACTAATAAGAACGAGTTCTGATGACTGGACGCATGATTAGACTTTTTTTCTTTGGTATAGGGTCTGGTGTTCTGATCTTGTGTGTTATTTCAAGCTTAGTCTTTGGTTAATATCGTTGGGTTATATATGTGTGTGTGCCTGAGGTTAGTGCGTGACTTTGTTTTTGTTTGTGTATGACTGTTTGAGATCTTGTCTGCCTGCACTATTTCTCAGTATGTTTTCCTTGGGTTAGGCGATGTGTGGCTGTTCTGGGCCACTTTTGTAGTCTGCCTCTTCAGTTGATGAATTTGATCTGCGGTTCAAAATTCCCTTAGATCCTGCCGTTGATTTTCTTGCCTGCTTTTCTGATGGGTCACTTTTATGGATGGGCTGGAGTGTAAATTTTAAGGGGTTTCGACGTTAGCTTCAGAACTTAGTACAAGAACAGTGCTGGGCAGACTTCTACAGTCTATGCCCAGAGAATGGCAAGGACAAATCAAACTTGGGTATATGTATAAAGTATCACATACCATGTAAAATGAGTTCATTTTGCTGGGAAGACTGGATGGACTGTTCAGGTCTTTATCTGCTGTCATTTACTATGTTACTATGCTTCTCAATAAAGTTGGCCAAATGATCATCAGGGGGATGTAGATTAGCCAAAGTGAACAATTTCTTGTTGATCGAGACTTGTCCAAAAGAAATATCTCTCATTAGCGTCTCTTTTCAGGTCTAACTGTAAGGGACTTAAATACAAGTCATTATATGCATCCAGCTTCTCTTACATCTGCGCGCAACGTTGGAATGCACTTCCGAATCCCTTAAAAACAACACACGATCTGACAGTCTTCCGGAGCTCACTGAAAACGAAATTATTTAACGAGACTTACAAGAATCCTTCATAAAAGCTTCACTATCACATCTGTATTAAAACTAATCAACATTGAACTTCTAATTTGGTTACTTTAATCACACTGTTATTGTTTAACGATATACTCTACCTTACATTCTGCATTTCTAATATGTATTAATTATTTCTTTATTTCTAGTTTTCTTGATATCTAATGTACCTTAATTGTAACAATACTTTGTTCTTATCATACCGCTTATGACAATTGTCATTGCGGCATAATGTAAGCAGTGGCGTTCCTAGGGGGGCTGACACCCGGGGCGGATCGCCGATGCGCCCTGCCCCCCGGGTGCAGCGCCCCCCCCGGAACAGAGCGACGCCCCCCCCCGGCAAAAGAACCCCCCAGGGTGCACGCCGCTGGGGGGGGGGGGGGTGCCGCGCGCCTGCCGGCTCTTCGCTTTCATGCTCCCTCTGCCCCGGAACAGGAAGTAACCTGTTCCAGGGCAAAGGGAGCATGAGAACGAAGAGCCGACAGGCGCGCGGCACCCCCCCAGCGGCGTGCACCCGGGGCGGACCGCCCCCCCGCCCCCCCCCTTGGTACTCCACTGAATGTAAGCCACATTGAGCCTGCAAAGAGGTGGGAAAATGTGGGATACAAATGCAATAAATAAATAAATAAAACTGAAGCTCTGAGAATTGCTTTCCTTCTTCTTCTTAGTGTAAAAGGCAAAGATTAGAGCAGGGAAACCTTTACTTCTAAGTAACCATTTATCCTTCCTTCAAAAATGCTTTCCTTGGATAAATGAGATCCCTGCTCCTAAGCTCCCGGCTTCTTTGAAAAGCAATTGCCTTGTCTTGGGGGAGTCCAGGCCTTTCACATTCGAGCTTGTTGTAAAAGGAAACACCATTATACAGAGGCAGTAAAACACAGATATTAGACAACCCTGTTATCCATGTATGTGTGCTACAGCCAGAGAAGGCTAAAGACATACAGGTACCTCTTAAGGGTTCTGCACTACATCCGATGCCCTAAGTCTCCAGAGGAAATAAAAATGTTTTAAGAGCCACAGTAGATAACAGAAAGTGCACCCCCCACCCCTGCTCCTTACCGTCTCTTTCCATGAGAACACATCTATCTTCATGGCTAGACAGTGTTTCTAAAGGGAAAGGGGAAAGGGAAATGGGACTTGATATACTGCCTTTCTGAGGTTTTTTACAACTACATTCAGAGCGTTTTACATATATTGAGGTACTTATTTTGTACCAGGGGCAAAGGAGGGTTAAGTGACTAGCCCAGAGTGACAAGGAGCTGCAGTGAGAATCGAACTCAGTTCCCCAGGATCAAAGTCCACTGCACTAACTACTAGGCTACTCCTCCACTATGTACATTCCATGTAGAAGCCTGCCCTTGCAGATCAGCAATGCAGCCGCGCAGGCTTCTGTTTCTGTGAGTCTGACGTCCTGCACATACGTGCAGGACGTCAGACTCACAGAAACAAGCTTGCGCGGCTGCGTTGCTGATCTGCAAGGGCAGGCTTCTACATGGAATGTTGCTAGGGAAACAGCAACATTCCATGTAGAATCTCAAACAGTAGCAACAGAATCTCTATAGTAGCAACATTCCATGTAGAATCTCAAGAGTAGCAACACTCCATGTAGAATTTACAAATAGTTTCAACATTCCATGTAGAATCTCAACTAGGGAAAGGGAAATGGGACTTGATATACCGCCTTTCTGAGGTTTTTGCAACTACAGTCAAAGCAGTTTACATATATTCAGGTAGTTATTTTGTACCAGGCGCAATGGAGGGTTAAGTGACTTGCCCAGAGTCACAAGGAGCTGCAGTGGGAATTGAACCCAGTTCCCCAGGATCAGAGTTCGCTGCACTAACCACTAGGCTACTCTTTCACTCCACATTGAGAAAACATAAGCAATCTTTCAGGTTTATAGAGCGCATAGCAGTGGAAAAGACTGGAGAATCTACTGGTGTCATACAGACCCCATAGGTTCACAGAGAGGAGGATAGTCAAATTCAGAGGTTTTACTAACAGACCAGTTGGTACACTAAGATTTAAGGGTTTCTTCTGAGATGCTAAGTTATATGTCCTTCGCCAATTTTTGCCATCTTACAATACGGTCATTGAGTTGTTGTTCATAGGGCTAGTACACTCGGCCAATCTGCTTTCAAGCTCTGGAACTTGATGCTGGAGGAAGTAGTAACAGCAGTTAGCATATCTGGGGTTAAAAAAGGTTGGGACAAGTTCCTGGAGGAAAAGTCAAAAGTCTGTTATTGAACTGGACATGGGGAAAGCCACTTCTTGCCCCGGAATTGGTAGCATGGAATTTTGCTACTCTTTGGGATTCTGCATGGAATCTTGTTACTCTTTAGGATTCCAGAATCTTGCTATTCTTTGGGGTTCTACATGGAATGTTGCTACTCTGAGATTCTGCATGGTATCTTGTCACTCTTTAGGATTCCAGAATCTTGCTATTCTTTGGGGTTTTATATGGAATGTTGCTATTCTTTAGGAATCTGCATGGAATCTTTTTATTCTTCGGGTTCCTGAATCTTGCCATTTTTGGGGGTTCTACATGGAATGTTGCTACTCTGAGATTCTGCATGGAATCTTGTCACTCTTTAGGATTCCAGAATCTTCCTATTCTTTGGGGTTCTACATGGAAAGTTGCTACTATTTGAGTTTCTGCCAGGTACTTGTGACCTGGATTAGCCAGTGTTGGAAGCAGGATACTGGGCTAGATGGACCATTGGTCTGACCCAGTATAGCTATTCATAGGTTCTTACATTCAGTTCTCTTTGACATACCACCTATCAAATGGCAGCTAAGCAGTTTACAATAAATACATTTCGCTCAATATTCAAAGCAAGAAGAGGCTCTGGGCTGTTTAAGTTGTTTGTTCGGAGCTAACCATAAATATTCAGAGGTACTTAAGCAGACTGTGGTACTGTATATCTATTTTTAGCACCTAAGCCAAAAACCAGCTAATTTGTGGGTGGTCTTAGGGTGAAATCAGCACCTATGCAGTTCCAGGGTCGCCGAGAGACTAGGCTGGGCCCGGGGCAAGGCCGCCCCGCCTGGCCCCCCCCCCCGCCGCTGCCGCCCCCCTTGTCCCCGGTCTCACCTGCCTGCCTCCACGGCTCTAGGCCCCCTGCATTCAAAGCAACTGTCGCAGATCACCTTTCTTGAGTCACAGATCACCTCTCTTCTGGCCTTCCCTCCCTGTGTCCCGCCCTCGTCTGATGTAACTTCCGGTTTCCGCAAGGGCAGGACACAGGGAGGGAAGGCCCGAAGGGAGGCGATCTGTGACTGCCGCTTCGAATGCAGGGGGCCCGAAGCCGAGGAGGCAGGCAGGTGAGACCGGGAACTGCAGCGCCGGTGGCCTGACCCCGGCGCCAGGCCCCCCTTGGAGGCCTGGGAAATTTTGTCCCCCCTGCCCCCCCCCCCCCTCAGCGGCCCTGTGCAGTTCAGTATCAATATTCAGCCCTTAACCTCATAAGATAACAGCATAAATTGGGCCGCATAAAAAGCTGTCCTATCTTATGCAGTTCATTGTATGCAGTTAAGGGCTGAACATTACACTTAGCGCATAAGGTATGACAGGTATTCAGTGCCCAGCATTGAAAACCCAACAATAAAGCGCATGAGCATAAGCACTGAATATGCAGGTCATTGGCGGCACCCAGAAGTTATGTGGATACTGTTGGAATGTAATTGTATTTTGCATGCATTGCCTGTCACCTATTATTTCTCTGTGATTACTCTGTGACCTCTGATGTGAATTACTTAGAGAGGTCACACAGCTATGTAACTTCCTGTGGGGGTTAGACACAGCAGATGCAGCAGATGCAGCACATGGAGCACATGGAGCTCATGATCTCTCCTAACCTGAGAGGATCTATGGTGGTGTGAGCATCCATTACCATCTAAGCACATGGAAGGAGCTGATAATACAAATGTATAGTAATATGTATATATAAGCCTGTCTGATTATAATCAAACTACAAACTGTGAGTAAACAGATGTTTTGTTACTTCAACTTTAAAGTGACTCAGCAGTGAATTATTCTGGGGTGAATGAGAGAGAGATGAAGAAAGAAATTAACATTTCTAAAGCTGAAGCTGTGTGTACTAAAATCTGCTAATTATTTACTACAAATAATCCAACAAAAGGGTTATGGGCCCAGGGGCCAGGAATTGAAAAAGAAGAGAAATATTACCAGGCAGAAAAAAAGGCCACATTTTTCTCTTAAGTTTTAAAGGAAAGAATCAGTCTGTCTCTCTCCCCCCCCACACAGCAGACAGAAGGCTAAGAAAATGGCTGAGGGAAGAAATTCACCATTTTTCTATTCTCTCAAGGTGCCTAGATTAACTGAGTTTAATTATCAGCAGTGGGAACTAAGATTCATATGTCTCCTTCGAGCAAAAGGATTAAATATATGCTTAGACCAAGACAGAACAGATGAAAATATGGCTGAATGGGACAATGCAAACTATTATGTGAAGTGCATGCTTTTGGAAGCTCTCTCAGAGAAACAAGCCATATTAGTGGAGGGAAAAGATACACCAAAGGACATTTTATATAAACTGAGAACTATGTATGCAACTACATATGCAAAGCAGCAACCAATTTGGTTGGCAGAGTTGAATGAAACCAAATTAAGGGATAAAAGTAAATGTAATGATCACATTATGCATCTTATGTCTTCATTTCAAAAGCTAGAACTTTCTGGAATTCCCATGTGTGATGCATTGAAAAGAGCATTTCTTTTTACCTCACTATCAAAGAAGTTTGATGTTTTTAGGTCTGTAAATGAGGCCATTGAAGGGCAATCTTTTGAACAGACAACATCAAAACTAAGGCAGGAATGCATAATAAATGATTCTGAGGAGATGTGTTCTCAAAGCAAGTCAGAGAGAAATGAAACAAATTTCTTGGCAAAGAACAGAGGAAGGCGGAGCTATGGGAAAACTCCACCCAAGGGCAAGCTGATTTGCTACTCATGTGGAAAGGAGGGACATGTATCTAAATGGTGTAAGGAAACACAAAACACTCCCTCTAGCTCACCTAAGCCAATGGAACTAAAGAATTTTCAAACCAGGAAATGTATGAAGGACAAAGATAAACACAAGGGCTTTCTAATGGCAGAAAAATCTTTGACTATGGTAAATAATAATTCAAATGAAAGTACTTGGATTTTGGATTCAGGGAGCACATGCCATTTAACCAATTGTAAAGATTTCTTTCAGGAAATGTGTCCAGAGGAAGGTATTCTTAAAACTGCAAACGCAGGGACTGCTAAGATCCAAGCAAAAGGTATTGGATTCTTAAAATGCAAAGTGTCTAATGAAGTTAAAGAAATTCCTGTAAGTGATGTCTTGTATATTCCCCAAGCAGTTTGCAATATGCTTAGTGTATCTACATTAGATAAGAAGGGATTTGTGATTCATTTTGAAAACAGTAAGTGCACAATCTCTAAAAATGATGAAGTGTATGCTGAAGCTTTTATGCATAATGATGTTTATAAGCTGAACATTTCAGGTGAAGCCTCACATATGGCGCAAGTAAGGAAGAATGATGGTAAATGTAGTCTGGAAATCTGGCACCGCCGCCTGGGACATCGTGATTCTAAGGTGATCCAGGATCTTTACAGTAAGCAACTGGCCACCGGCATTCAGATAAGTGCAGATGCTGGTAAAATGGAGAAATGCATAGACTGTGTTACTCAAAAAGGTGTGAGACCCTCATTTCCTGCATACACAGGAAATAGGAGTAATAAAGTGCTGGACTTAATACACAGTGACTTATGTGGACCGTTTAATATCCCATCATTGGGAAATAACAGATTTGTGCTAATATTCTTGGATGATTTCTCTAGATATTGTGTGGCCTATTTGCTGAAAGAGAAAAGTCAAGTCACAGACATGCTGAAGAAATACGTAGCCATGGTGAGCAACAAATTTGAAAGAAAACCAAAGGTTCTTCAGACCGACAATGGTGGTGAGTTCACTTCACAAAGCATGCGCACATTTCTAGAACAAGAAGGCATTCAGCATATCACAACAGTAGCTTATACACCAGAGCAAAATTCTGTTGCAGAGAGAAAATTTAGGTCACTTGTGGAAATGACCAGATATATGCTGTCAGATAGCAATCTCCCTAAAAGACTATGGGGGGAAGCCATTCTCACAGCAGTGTACCTACAAAACAGAATGCCAACTAAAGGCGCTGAGCGCACACCACATGAGACATGGCATGGTAGGAAGCCAAACCTGTCACACATAAGAACATTTGGAAGTACAGCATATGCTCATATACCAAAGCAAAGAAGGCATAAGCTGGATTCCACAACAGAAAGGGGCATTTTAGTTGGCTATGCTCCAGGACACAAAGGATATAGAATTTTGAATCTGAAAACTGGCATTGTTGGCATAAGACATGTTACATATTTTGATGAAAACAAAAGGGTTGATAAAGGCTGGATTATCCCAGATGAGCCTTATCATCCAGAATATGAAACTAGAACCATAATAGACATGCCAGTGTATATAAATGCCATACCAAGGCAGATGTCTGAAAGCAACTCATCTGTACCTAACGAGGAACAGGCAGAGGAAGCAGACACAGAAAGGATCATTGAAGAAGACAGTACAGTTGGAGAAGGGGAATCAATTGGAGAAGGACTCTCAGATTTAGAGGATGCGGAAAGGTCAGACCAACCTGTTGTCAGACGCTCATCCAGGGAAAACAAAGGTGTTCCACCCCCAAGACTGTCTTACCTAACAAAGTCAGCAGAAGCTCAAGAGCCCTTAACATGGGATGAGATTGAGAAAATGCCAGCAGAAGAAGCTGCTGAATGGCATAAAGCTGCACAAGAAGAAATTGATGCATTGGATAAAAATAATACTTGGATTCTTACAAAATTACCTCCTGGCAAGAAAGCTATAGGATGCAAATGGGTATTCAAGTTAAAAAGGAATGCACAAGGAAAAGTGGAAAGGTATAAAGCCAGATTAGTGGCAAAGGGATATCTTCAAAAATATGGAGAAGATTTTGATGAAGTGTTTGCACCTGTAGTGAAACACACGACAATCAGAACACTTCTGAGCATTGCAGTCTCAAAAGGCATGCAAGTCAACCACATTGCTGTGGAGGACTTGCAGCGTTCTGCATATCCTCACAGCTGCATCCGGGGTGACTCCCAAATCCACCCCGACCTTCCCAGGGCCTTCGCCACAGTTAACCAGGGCTTTCGCTCCACCTACCCAGAGCTACCAGGTACTTCTTAGCCAGGATCAGGTGACCCTCAGGGGGAGGAATGCTGGCTTTGGCCTAACCCCTGGTAAGCCTTTTCTTGGTTGAGAGGTGCCCAGCTCTCCCACCGGTTGCCTTCTCAGGTGCCGTGGAGGACTTGCAGCTCATCTGCATATCCTCGGAGCCTTCGCCAGAGTGACTCCCAGGTCCGTTCCGATCCACTCGGGGCCTCTGCTCAAGGTGCCGCGCGCCGAACGGCGCGCGAAAGCTTTCCTTCTAATAAGTTCTGGGAGAAGAGGATATTTCTCTGGTAAGTGAACAAATTTTGCTTGTGCTTTCGGAACTTGAAGATTGGGGTTTAAAGGAGGAACTGTAAGTTAGTGATAGGCTGATATCCTTAATACTTTAGCAAGTTTTAAATTACGGAAAAACTCAAAAAACACTAAGATGGAGTCAGCAGTCCAGCAGCGAGAGGGGTGCTATCCAGTCTTTTGCATTGAGTGTCACATGTATGATTATCTCCCAATTGGTGAGGTGTCATATGTGTGTGCCCGATGCAAAGAGCTCCTAGCTCTCAGAGAACGTGTCCGTTCCCTTGAGGCTAGAGTAGCAGACTTGATGGAGCTGAGGGAGACAGAGAGGTACATAGAGGAGACCTACAGGGATGTTGTAGAGAAGTCCCACCTCCAGTCAGGTAGCCCCTGTGCTACCTTGGAGGAGGGAGGTCTCCTAGAAGGAGAGCATCACCCTGGTGAAGTAGGAAGTACTCCTGTAGCCAGGACCTGCCCACCAGGGGATGTATTATCCTTTCGCACCGAGGATATATCTCCAAATGTTGCCCGGGAGGGAAAGGTTAGGACAGCTGTTGTACTTGGTGATTCGATCATTAGGCATATAGATAGCTGGGTGGCTGGTGGACGTGAGGATCGCCTGGTGACTTGCCTGCCTGGTGCGAAGGTGGTGGACCTCACGTGTCACCTAGATAGGATTCTAGATAGTGCTGGGGAGGAGTCCGCTGTCTTGGTACATGTGGGTACCAATGACATAGGAAAATGTGGGAGAGAGGTTCTGGAAGCAAAATTTAGGCTCTTAGGTAGAAAGCTGAAATCCAGATCCTCCAGGGTAGCATTTTCTGAAATGCTACCTGTGCCACGCGCAGGGCCCAAGAGACAGGCAGAGCTCCAGAGTCTCAATGCGTGGATGAGACGATGGTGCAGGGAGGAGGGCTTTAGATTTGTTAGGAACTGGGCAACATTCTGGGGAAGGGGGAGCCTATTCCGAAAGGATGGGCTCCATCTTAACCAGAGTGGGACCAGGCTGCTGGCATCGGCGTTTAAGAAGGAGATAGAGCAGCTTTTAAACTAGAAATGGGGGGAAGGCCGACAGTCGCTCAAAAGAGCATGGTTCGGGATAAGGTATCTTTCAAAGATATCACCATAACAGGGAAGATAGAGTATCCTGATAGTGAGGTTGCAAAAGAGATTGTAGTAGATCGGGTATCTTTAAATAACAATAAAAATCAGACAAAAGATTGCCAATTAATACTGTCAAGTACTAAGCATGATGTACTTAGGAACAACAAACATAGTTTGAAATGTCTATATGCGAATGCCAGGAGCCTAAGAAATAAGATGGGGGAGTTAGAATATATTGCACTAAATGAAAAATTAGATATAATAGGCATCTCTGAGACCTGGTGGAAGGAGGATAACCAGTGGGACACTGTCATACCGGGGTACAAATTATATCGTAGTGATAGGGTGAATCGGATTGGTGGAGGGGTAGCATTGTATATTAACGAGAGCCTTGAATCAAATAGATTGAAAATTCTGCAGGAAGCAAAACACTCCTTGGAATCACTGTGGATTGAAATTCCATGTGCAAAGGGGAAAAGGATAGTGATAGGAGTGTACTACCGTCCGCCTGGCCAGGACGAACAGACGGATGCGGAAATGTTAAAGGAAATCAGGGACGCAAACAAACTGGGCAACACAATAATAATGGGGGATTTCAATTACCCGCATATAGACTGGGGTAATGTAACATCTGTACACGCAAGGGACATAAGATTTCTTGATGAAATCAAGGACAGCTTCATGGAACAGCTAGTTCAGGAGCCGACAAGAGAAGGAAAAATACTAGACTTAGTCCTTAGTGGTGCTCATGATCTAGTGCAGGGGGTAACGATACGAGGGCCGCTTGATAACAGTGATCATAATATGATCGGTTTTGATATTGGCATTGAAGGAAGTGAAACTAGGAAATCAAGTACGCTAGCGCTTAACTATAGAAAAGGTGATTACGACAAAATTAGAAAAATGGTGAAAAAAAGACTGAAAGGAGCAGCTCGCAGAGTAAAAAACTTGCATCAGGCGTGGATGCTGTTTAAAAACACCATCCTGGAGGTTCAGGACAAATATATTCCACGTATTAGAAAAAAGGGAAAAAAGACTAAACGTCAGCCGGCGTGGCTAAACAGTAAGATAAAGGAAATCATTAGAGCCAAAAAACAATCCTTCAGAAAGTGGAGAAGAGAACCAACTGAAAGTAACAGGATAGATCATAAGGAATGCCAAGCCAAATGCAAAGCGGAGATAAGGAGGGCAAAAAAGGACTTTGAGAAGAAATTAGCGTTGGAAGCAAAAATACATAGTAAAAACTTTTTTAGATACATTAAAAGCAGGAAACCGGCCAAAGAGTCGGTTGGGCCGCTGGACGAAAATGGTGTTAAAGGGGCGATCAAGGAGGACAAAGCCGTAGCGGAGAAATTAAATGAATTCTTTGCTTCGGTCTTCACCGAGGAGGATTTGGGGGGGACACCGGTGCCGGAAAGAATATTTGAAGCGGGGGAGTCGGAGAAACTAAACAAATTCTCTGTAACCTTGGAGGATGTAATGGGTCAGTTCAGCAAGCTGAAGAGTAGTAAATCACCGGGACCTGATGGTATTCATCCCAGAGTATTAATAGAACTAAAAAATGAACTTGCGGAGCTACTGTTAGAAATATGCAATCTGTCCCTAAAATCGAGTGTAATACCGGAAGACTGGAGGGTAGCCAATGTTACTCCGATTTTTAAGAAAGGTTCCAGAGGAGATCCGGGAAATTATAGACCGGTGAGTCTGACGTCGGTGCCGGGCAAGATGGTGGAGGCTATTATTAAGAATAAAATTGCAGAGCATATACAAAAACATGGACTGATGAGACAAAGTCAGCACGGATTTAGTGAAGGGAAGTCTTGCCTCACCAATCTAATGCATTTTTTTGAGGGGGTAAGCAAACATGTGGACAATGGGGAGCCGGTTGATATTGTATATCTGGATTTTCAGAAGGCGTTTGACAAAGTGCCGCACGAAAGACTCCTGAAGAAATTGCAGAGTCATGGAATCGGAGGTAGGGTATTATTATGGATTAAGAACTGGTTGAAAGATAGGAAGCAGAGAGTAGGATTGCGTGGCCAGTATTCTCAGTGGAGGAGGGTAGTTAGTGGGGTCCCGCAGGGGTCTGTGCTGGGTCCGTTGCTTTTTAATGTATTTATAAATGACCTAGAGATGGGAATAACTAGTGAGGTAATTAAATTCGCCGATGACACAAAATTATTCAGGGTCGTCAAGTCGCAGGAGGAATGTGAACGATTACAGGAGGACCTTGCGAGACTGGGAGAATGGGCGTGCAAGTGGCAGATGAAGTTCAATGTTGACAAGTGCAAAGTGATGCATGTGGGTAAGAGGAACCCGAATTATAGCTACGTCTTGCAAGGTTCCGCGTTAGGAGTTACGGATCAAGAAAGGGATCTGGGTGTCGTCGTCGATGATACGCTGAAACCTTCTGCTCAGTGTGCTGCTGCGGCTAGGAAAGCGAATAGAATGTTGGGTGTTATTAAGAAGGGTATGGAGTCCAGGTGTGCGGATGTTATAATGCCGTTGTATCGCTCCATGGTGCGACCGCACCTGGAGTATTGTGTTCAGTACTGGTCTCCGTATCTCAAAAAAGATATAGTAGAATTGGAAAAGGTACAGCGAAGGGCGACGAAAATGATAGTGGGGATGGGACGACTTTCCTATGAAGAGAGGCTGAGAAGGCTAGGGCTTTTCAGCTTGGAGAAGAGACGGCTGAGGGGAGATATGATAGAAGTGTATAAAATAATGAGTGGAATGGATCGGGTGGATGTGAAGCGACTGTTCACGCTATCCAAAAATACTAGGACTAGAGGGCATGAGTTGAAGCTACAGTGTGGTAAATTTAAAACGAATCGGAGAAAATTTTTCTTCACCCAACGTGTAATTAGACTCTGGAATTCATTGCCGGAGAACGTGGTACGGGCGGTTAGCTTGACGGAGTTTAAAAAGGGGTTAGATAGATTCCTAAAGGACAAGTCCATAGACCGCTATTAAATGGACTGGAAAAATTCCTCATTTTTAGGTATAACTTGTCTGGAATGTTTTTACGTTTGGGGAGCGTGCCAGGTGCCCTTGACCTGGATTGGCCACTGTCGGTGACAGGATGCTGGGCTAGATGGACCTTTGGTCTTTCCCAGTATGGCACTACTTATGTACTTATGTACTTATGTACTAAAACAGCGTTTCTTCACGGAGATATAACTGAAGACTTGTACATGGAACAACCAACAGGTTTCATAAATACAAAACAAAGACAGCTAGTGTGTAAATTAAACAAAGGTCTTTATGGATTAAAGCAAAGTGCAGAATGTTGGAATGACAAATTGCATGAAATATTGACAAATTTAGGATTTAAGCAAGGTGAAGCAGATAAATGCTTGTACACTAGGTGCACAAATGGACAATATGCATACATTTTAGCTTTTGTTGATGATCTGCTCATTGCAAGCAAAAATGAGCAAGAGTACAAGGACATTGTAAAGTGTTTAAACCTCAATGTTGAGATAAAAGAACTTGGTAATGTGTCATACTATCTTGGTATAGAAATTGAGAAACAAAATGATGGTTCTTATCTTCTAAGCCAGAAGCAGAAAATAAATGAGCTTATTGAAAGTTTAGGTATGCAAGATGCCCAAGTTGTAAGCACTCCCATGATCACTGATTTTCTGAAGGATGAAACAGTAAGAGAACCTTTACCAGATAACATCCAATATAGATCAGCCATAGGTAAGCTTTTATATCTAGCTACCACATACAGGGCTGATATAGCAAATGCAGTAGGAATTTTGAGCAGAAGGGTCAGCTCACCTACCAAATCAGATTGGACTGCAGTTAAAAGGATGGTAAGGTATTTAAAGGGTACCATTGATTGTAAATTAAAGATTTCAGCCAATAGTAATCCAAAACTAATATGTTACTGTGATTCAGATTGGGCAGGGGATCATTCTGATTATAAATCCACAAGTGGATATGTGTTTATGTATGGAAATGTACAAATTTCATGGGCCAGTCATAAACAAAGTATTGTGAGTTTGTCTTCTACAGAAGCTGAATACGTGGCCGTATCGGAAGCGTGCAGAGAACTGATGTGGATTGAAAAACTTATGCTGGATTTTGGAATAGCTGAAAAGAGACCAATCCAGATAATGGAAGATAATCAGAGCTGCATCCGACTGTCACAGAATGACAAGGTTCAGTCACGCACCAAGCACATCGCAACGAAATACCACAACGTGCGAGAGTTGGCGAAAGAAGGGGTCATCAGTCTACACTATTGTCACACCAGTGAGATGACAGCTGACATCATGACCAAACCGTTACCCAGAGAACATTTTGTGAATCTGCGTATAAAGCTTGGACTTTGTATGAATAAATAATTGCATGACAGTTATGCATGAGAAGGGGTTTGTTGGAATGTAATTGTATTTTGCATGCATTGCCTGTCACCTATTATTTCTCTGTGATTACTCTGTGACCTCTGATGTGAATTACTTAGAGAGGTCACACAGCTATGTAACTTCCTGTGGGGGTTAGACACAGCAGATGCAGCAGATGCAGCACATGGAGCACATGGAGCTCATGATCTCTCCTAACCTGAGAGGATCTATGGTGGTGTGAGCATCCATTACCATCTAAGCACATGGAAGGAGCTGATAATACAAATGTATAGTAATATGTATATATAAGCCTGTCTGATTATAATCAAACTACAAACTGTGAGTAAACAGATGTTTTGTTACTTCAACTTTAAAGTGACTCAGCAGTGAATTATTCTGGGGTGAATGAGAGAGAGATGAAGAAAGAAATTAACATTTCTAAAGCTGAAGCTGTGTGTACTAAAATCTGCTAATTATTTACTACAAATAATCCAACAGATACAGCCGATATTTTGGGCCTATTGGTTAGTGGAGGAACAGCCTAATGGTTAGTTGCAGCTGCCTTTGAACCCAGCATCCTGGCTTTGATTCCCACTACAGCTCCCTGTGACCTTGGGCAAGTCACTTCACCCTCCGTTGCCTCCAGTACAAAAACTTAAATTGTGAGCCCTCTAGGGCCAGAGAAAGTACCTCCTCAAAATGTGTGATTGTTCTTCACCCTGAACTTCCTGGTTAAGCAGACTATTAACCATAAACATAGTAGATGACGGCAGAAAAAGACCTGCACGGTCCATCCAGTCTGCCCAACAAGACAACTCATATGTGCTACTTTTTGTGTATACCTTACCTTGATTTGTACCTGTCATTTTCAGGGCACAGACCGTATAAGTCTGCCCACCACCAGCCCCGCCTCCCAACCACCAGCCCCGCCTCCCACCACCGGCTCTGGCACAGACCGTATAAGTCTGCCCAGCACTATCCCCACCTCCCAACCATCAGCCCCGCCTCCCACCACCGGCTCTGGCACAGACCGTTTAAGTCTGCCCAGCACTATCCCCGCCTCCCAACCACCAGCCCCGCCTCCCACCACCGGCTCTGCCACCTAATCTCAGCTAAGCTTCTGAGGATCCATTCCCTCGGAACAGGAGACTATTAAACAGATAAGTTCACAAAATTCTCTATGGTGAAGTCCCTGGCTACATGATTAAACTAATCACCCTACCACCCAGGAACGCATTAAGACTATCCCGTTCATACCTAAACTTTCACTACCCAAACCGCAACGGGCTTAAGTATAAATCCACATGTGCTTCATCCTTCTCCTCCATCAGCTCACAACTATGGAATTCTTTGCCAAAAACTCGAAAAACCATCCACAACCATCTAAATTTCAGGAAATCTCTCAAGACCATGTTATTGGGAAAAGCCTACCCCGAGGACTCGGCATATGTCTCCACTGCTTGATACACATCAATCTAATGACAATTTTGGACACGTCCACCCTTTCTTCCTCTCCCCTGGTTTCCCTGTTCCTTTCGTTCCTTCCCCATCCTCTCCATTATCTTGTATTAGCTTAATTTACTGGATTGGCGTTTGCCTTTGCAGTGTCATGTAAGCCACATTGAGCCTGACGCCGCTGGGAAAATGTGGGGTATAAATGAGATAATAAATAAATAAGTTAGTAAAGTTCTACTATTAAACAGTCCTACTTGACTGGTTATCTTTGTTGGCACAATGTCCAGATACTACTACTACTAAACATTTCTAGAGCGCTACTAGGGTTAAACAGCGCTGTACAGTTTAACAGAGAAGGACAGTCCCTGTTCAAAGGAGCTTACAATCTAAAGGATGAAATGTCAAGTTTGGGCAGTCTAGATTTCCTGAATAGAGGTATGATGGTTAGGTGCCGAAGGCGACATTGAAGACATTTGAGCAAGGATTTGAAGATGGGCAAGGAGGGGGCCTGGCGTAAGGGAGTTTGTTCCAAGCATGGGGTGAGGCGAGGCAGAAAGGGCGGAGCCTGGAGTTGGCGGTGGTGGAGAAGGGTACTGAGAGGAGGGATTTGTCTTGAGAGCGGAGGTTACGGGTAGGAACGTAGGGTGAGATGAGGGTAGAGAGGTAAGGAGGGGCTGCAGATCGAGTGCATTTGTAGGTTAAAAGGAGAAGCTTAAACTGTATGCGGTACCTGATCGGAAGCCAGTGAAGCCAGATACCAATGACTCCCCCCCCCCCCGGACCACGTAACCTCCCAGTCCACTTTGACTCCCCCCCTGCAACACTGCCCGGATTGTGCCGGGGTGATAAGAGCCAATATTCAGCAGCACTGTTGCTTGGTAGGGCTGCTGAGAGACAGAGCAGGGTCACTGCAGCTGCTGCCTCCCCCCACCTGGGATGTACTTGCTGCCCCTTGCTTGCTTGCTCAGGCCGCCACTGCCCCTCTACCTTCTTGCATCTGTCTGCTCCTCCCTGGCCTGCACCGGGGTCTCTCTCCTGCTCCTGTGTGCCGGGACAGGGTCATCGTGTTAACGCAATCACCCGGGTCCCGACAGAAGCAGGAGATAGACAGACCCCAGTGCCAAGCCCCCCCCCCTCCTTGGAGGCCGGGCCTGGGTAATTTTGCCCCCCCTCTCAGCGACCCTGCTGCATGTTTAAATACTGCTGAATATCAGTGAACCCCCCCCCCCCCCCCAGCTGACTAAGATTTAACCAGATAAAAAAAAGTGGGAAGTGGACCAATGACTCCAGGACGCTGAGACTGTGGTAGTATATAAAGGAGCAAACTTTATTGAAGGCTCGACACCGTACTGTGTTTCGGCCACAGGTCTGCCTCAGGAGTCTAAGCCTTGTGCCTAACAAGAGCAATTGCTGGAGAAGAATACACGAGATATTCAATTATTTGTCGCTGAGATTCTACAGCTTGTTTACCGATGCATGATAACCACCCGTCCAGTGGCGTACCAAGGGGGGGGGGCAGTGGAGGTGGTCCGCCCCGGGTGCACGCCGCTGGGGGGTGCCGCAGCGCGCGCCTGTCGGCTCCAAGTTCGCTACGCTAAATTCTCTCGTTCGCTGCAGCTCCCTCCCTCTGCCACGGAAGTAACTGTTCCGGGGCAGAGGGAGGGAGCTGCCGGGAACGAGAGAATTTAGCGTAGCGAACTTGGAGCCGACAGGCACGCGCCACGGCCCCAGCGGTGTGCACCTGGGGGGTGTGTCATTTCGCTGGGGGGGGGAGGTGCCACTTCACGGGGGGGGGGGGGGGGGGCACATCGGCGATCCGCCCCGGGTGTCGTCGAGGCTAGGAACTCCACTGCACCCGTCCTAAATCCATCTACATTGGTCCACTTCCCACTTTTTTTTTTATCCGTATCTTTACCTCGTGGGATTTTGTGTTCATCCATTTAGGTGGATAGCCTACCCCTAAGATTTAACCAGGCAGGAGTCCGTCTTGCCTGGTTAAATCATTTTGAATACCAGGCCCGTAATCCATAAGCAATGGAATTATAAAAGAGTGAAATGAAAAGAAACTGCGAGATTTAAATTACAAGTAACTCGGATGAGGGCAGGGACAATAGGAAAAGGGAAAGGCTGTCAGAGGATAGAACACATTCTGCTGTCAAGGAGGTGGGTACGGCATTTGAGACTGGCATACAGGCTGGGAGAAAAGTTTGTAAAGTGTTTTTTTTTTGGTGGGAGGGGGTTAGTGACCACTGGGGGAGTCAGGGGAGGTGATCCCCGATTCCCTCCGGTGGTCGTCTGGTCAGTTGGGGCATTTTTTTGGGACTTGGACCTGGAAAAAAAGGGTCCAAATAAAGCGGACCAAATTCTCGTCATAAACGCCCTTCTTGTTTCGATTATCAGCTAAAGATGCCCATCTCTCCTCGGCTGATAACCACGCCCCAGTCCCGCCTCCGCCACGCCCCCGTGATCTTTGTTCATCTCCGTGACGGACTGCAGTTGAGGACGCCAAAAATTGGGGTTTGATTATACCGATTTGGGCGCCCACGGGAAACGGACGCCCATCTCCCGATTTGGGTCGAAATATGGGCGTCTTTCTCTTTCGAAAATAAGCTGGAAAGTGTCCATATTATCTGTATAAAATAGCCGCTATTGTTGACATTTTTAAACACCCACTTATAAAATGAACCCCATGTGTCTTTACGAAGTGCTGTGTGTGTCTGCTGTCACTAGGCAGATGGCGATAAACTGCAGTTCATTCTGCTGAAAGCCATAGAGGAAAATCTGTCATCCCGATAGCATTAATGTCTCCTTAATGCAGTCAAGGTAGTGAGAGCTGTGCCGTTTGCTCCATTAGTCTGAACTTCAGATTTACTCCTCCCCTTCCATGCCCAATCGATCAAAAATAGAGGGCAGGGGCTGACATCCCAGAGGGGCTGTTTATAGTTCCATAATGTCAGTGCCAGATGGTGGTTTTAACAGGGTAAACTGGTCTTCTTTCGCGGCATCAAATCACCAGCAGTTGCAAACATACATAAGTACATAAGTAATGCCATACTGGGAAAAGACCAAGGGTCCATCGAGCCCAACATCCTGTCCACGACAGTGGCCAATCCAGGCCAAGGGCACCGGACGAGCTTCCCAAACGTACAAACATTGTATACAAGTTATTCCCGAAATTGTGTTTTTTTCCCCAAGTCCATTTAGTAGCGGTCTATGGACTTGTCCTTTAGGAAACCGTCCAAACCCTTTTTAAACTCTGCCAAGCTAACCGCCTTCACCACGTTCTCCGGCAACGAATTCCAGAGTTTAATTATGCTTTGGGTGAAGAAAGATTTTCTCCTATTTGTTTTAAATGTACTACACTGTAGTTTCATCGCATGCCCCCTAGTCCTAGTATTTTTGGAAAGCGTGAACAGACGCTTCACATCCACCTGTTCCACTCCACTCATTATTTTATATACCTCTATCATGTCTCCCCTCAGCCGTCTCTTCTCCAAGCTGAAAAGCCCTAGCCTCCTTAGTCTTTCTTCATAGGGAAGTCGTTTCATCCCCGCTATCATTTTCGTCACCCTTCGCTGCACCTTTTCCAATTCCACTATATCTTTCTTGAGATGTGGCGACCAGAATTGGACACAATACTTAAGGTGCGGTCGCACCATGGAGTGATACAACGGCATTATAACATCCTCACACCTGTTTTCCATACCTTTCCTAATAATACCCAACATTCTATTCGCTTTGCTAGCCACAGCAGCACACTGAGCAGAAGGTTTCAGTGTATTATCAATGACGACACCCAAATCCCTTTCTTGGTCCGTAACTCCTAACGTGGAACCTTGCATGACGTAGCTATAATTCGGGTTTTTTATTCCCACATGCATCACCTTGCATACGATAAGATAATCCAATACAGTCCCAGCATTTATGTGTCTGCCCCTCCCTACGTTCTTTATCTGAAAGGTGGAATTGGGGGTCTTTCCGATTGGGAGGTAAGGGAAAAATGTTTTAGCAAATCATCAGGTGAAGGTGGAGATTCAATTGAATGTCACCAAACAGTGCGGGAACAGGACACGGTACCCATCAGTTTTCTCCAGAGCGGAAAGAACTTTCATGGTTCAGTTCTGTTCCCACATTGTTTGTTTTGCATCATTCAATTAAGCCTCCAGCGGATTTGACTTTTTCAAGACAAGGCTGTTTACCTTCACCGAATGATTTTTGTTCCGTCGGATATAGATATGCCATCATTAGACCCCTGCTGCAGGCTTTTCTCGCGGACCGTGTCGAGTCTGATTAATAAGTTGAGATGCCCCTACTCTTGAAGGCTGTTTGATTTTGCGTCTTTGGATTCCTTCTCCTTTGTGCTCTGCAGTGCACTGTAGACAGGTGGACTCAGGCCCAAACCTCCCCCTAACTGTTACACTTGTGGTAGAAACTGTGAGCCCTTCAAAACTACTACTACTACTAATAGCATTTATATAGCGCTACCAGATGCACGCAGCGCTGAACACTTGACATAGAGAGACAGTCCCTGCTCAAAGAGCTTACAATCTAGGTAAAACGGACAGACAAGACATTACAGGCAAGGGAATTACAGGGTAGAGAGAAACAGGGAGGAGGAGGGCAAATGAGTAGCGGTTAGGAGCCAAAGGCAGTAGTGAAAAGGTGGGCTTTCAGCATAGATTTAAAAACAGGCAAAGAAGGAGCTAGACGCATGGGTTCGGGAAGACAGTTCCAGGCATAAGGTGGCGCAAGACAAAAGGAACGAAGTCTGGATTTAGTGGTGGTGGAGAAGGGGGACATTTGTATCCCACATTTTCCCACCTATTTGCAGGCTCAATGTGGCTTACATAGTACCGTAAAGGCGTTCGCCAAGTCCGGTAGAGAAACAAATACAAGGTGATGTTGTGGTCGAATAGAGGTACAATGGGGATCGAGGAGAGGAAAGGTTATAAAGTGTCCATTACGAGCTTTGGTTTTGGTGTTGCACAGTGTAGGCATTTATGTTGGGTCGGTAGGGTATGCCTTTTTGAATAGGTTGGTTTATAGTGATTTCCTGAAGTTTAGGTGGTCGTAGGTCGTTTTCACAGCTTTCGGCAATACGTTCCATAGTTGTGTGCTTATATAGGAGAAGCTGGATGCCTAGGTTGCTTTGTATTTGAGTCCTTTGCAGTTTGGGTAGTGGAGGTTTAGGTATGTACGAGATGATCTGGTTATGTTTCTGATTGGTAGGTCTATAAGGTTTGTCATGTATCCTGGGACTTGGCCGTCGATAATTTTGTGGACCAGGGTGCAGATTTTGAAGGTGGTACGTTCTTTGATTGGAAGCCAGTGCAGTTTTTCTCTTAGAGGTTTGGCACTATCGAATCGCGATTTAGCAAATATCAGCCTGGCTGCTGTGTTTTGAGCGGTCTGGAGTTTCTTTGTGCGTTGTTCTTTGCATCCCGCATAGATTCCGTTGCAGCGGGCTGCATGGCTTAGTACCATTGATTGTACAAGGTTGCAAAATATTTCCCTCGGGAAGTAGAGGAGTGTGGTAGCCATGTTAGTCCACTCTTAAGGTTATCAATGGAAATCGGGAAGAAAGGCTTTACGCGTTTAGGTTTCTTTACAAAAAGTAATAACTTCATCTCCACGCACACCAGGGGGCACAACTGGAACTGCATCAGCTTCTCTGTGCCGTCTTGAGTGGGGTGGACGCCCTAAATCACAATTTACAAACGGTTCCTAAATAAGCCCAGATGTGCTTTCATTCCTCCATTTCTCAGCTTCGATTTCTGGCCCTGGCTCTATTTTCCCATTTTCACATTGTGATGCTTCATGCAGAGCTGTTATAGCTGCACCCCTGGGGCCAGCCCACAGTAAATTGCTTGGCAGAGGGCACTGCCAGACACCCATCAGTGAGCCCAGCCTGAGGTGCTGCTGCTCTTCACACCTTGGGATCAATAATCCTTCCTTCCTGCGAAGTAGCTTTTCTGCACCTCTGGAGAGAAAGGAAAGCTGAAACTGTTGAAACAGGATGTTAATAAGGTAGCAGAATCATAACTGGGACAGTAGTTTAGTGAGAAATAAATTTCACCCCTAGAAACAGGGTGCAGTGCCGCTGCAAGTGGACAAAAAGGACATAGTTAATTTGTCTTCTTATTTTGTCCATCAGTTTATTAGATCCTGCTCCATCTGGGGCTACTTTCACAGCTCCCTGGGCATTTTCTTCCCCACTTCCCCCCCCCCCCCCCCATCTCCTTTCATCTAGTTCAGATACCGCTGCACAGGTACTGTCATGAGCCAGCCAACAGGTGTCGCACTTGGTTGAGGATTCAGTTGTCCTCATTCCCCCTAGGAGCTGTGGTTGAGGTCTCCACTGCCTCAAAGAGGGCTTGGGCTTGGGAGCACACAGAAAATTTCTAGGACTGATAATAATTTGGATTAATACACAAGTCAGTGTTAAAAGGTACTTACACCGCTGCCAGAGGCACCAGCCATATGAGCCCTTCCTGGGAGCTGAACAGATAACTCTGGACATATAAATCGTGATACGTCACAGATGTCTGTCCAGAAAGGGGACAGAACTTGAGCTATTGTTGTGCTGCTTATAAGAAGCAATATTCAGCCATTAAAGGCGGTTGGGGTTGCTTTAAAATGCTGACCACAATATTTCAACTTTCACCTGGATATTCATCACCAGGCTGTACCCAGATACTGGCACAGAATAAAGCAGTTAATAGGAAAGGGATGGTGAAAGACCAAAAATATTATAATGCCTTTGTACGCTCCATGATGCGTCCGCACCTTGAGTTTCACGTTCCGATCTGGTCGCCATATCTCAAAAAAGATATAACAGAATTAGAAAACGTTCAAAAAAGAGCGACCAAAATGATAAAGGAGATGGAACACCTCTCGTATAAGGAAAGGCTAAAGAAGGCTCTTCAGCTTGGAAAAGAGACGGCTGAGGGGAGATTTGATTGAAGTCTACAAAATCCTGAGTGGTGTAGAACGAGTAGAAGTAAATCAGTTTTTTACTCATTCCAAAAGTACAAAGACTAAGGGACACTCGAAGAAGTTACAGGGAAATACTTTTAAAACAAATAGGAGGAAATATTTTTTCACTCAACGAATAGTTAAGCTCTGGAACTCTTTGCCGGAGGATGTGGTAGCAGCGGTTAGCGTATCTGAGTTTAAAAAAGGTTTGGACAAATTCTTGGAGGAGAAGTTCATAGTCTGCTATTGAGACAGACATGGGAAGCAACTGCTTGCCCTGGGATTTGTAGCATGGAATGTTACTACTCTGAGATTTTGCATGGAACCTTCTTACTTTTTAGGATTCCAGAATCTTGCTATTCCTTGGAGTTTTATATGGACTCTTGTTACTCTTTAGGATTTCAGAATCTTGCTATTCCTTGGAGTTTTATATGGAATCTTGTTACTCTTTAGGATTCCAGAATCTTGCTATTCCTTGGAGTTCTACATGGAATCTTGTTACTCTTTAGGATTCCAGAATCTTGCTATTCCTTGGAGTTTTATATGGAATCTTGTTACTCTTTAGGATTCCAGAATCTTGCTATTCCTTGGAGTTCTACATGGAATCTTGTTACTCTTTAGGATTCCAGAATCTTGCTATTCCTTGGAGTTTAAATGAAATCTTGTTACTCTTTAGGATTCCAGAATCTTGCTATTCCTTGGAGTTCTACATGGAATCTTGTTACTCTTTAGGATTCCAGAATCTTGCTATTCCTTGTATATGGAATCTTGTTACTCTTTAGGATTCCAGAATCTTGCTATTCCTTGGAGTTTAAATGGAATCTTGTTACTCTTTAGGATTCCAGAATCTTGCTATTCTTTGTGGTTCTACATGGAGTCTTGTTACTCTTTAGGATTCCAGAATCTTGCTATTCCTTGGGGTTTTATATGGAATCTTGTTACTCTTTAGGATTCCAGAATCTTGCTATTCTTTGTGGTTCTACATAGAGTCTTGTTACTCTTTAGGATTCCAGAATCTTGCTATTCCTTGGGGTTTTATATGGAATCTTGTTACTCTTTAGGATTCCAGAATCTTTCTATTCTTTGTGGTTCTACATAGAGTCTTGTTACTCTTTAGGATTCCAGAATCTTGCTATTCCTTAGGGTTTTATATGGAATCTTGTTACTCTTTAGGATTCCAGAATCTTGCTATTCTTTGTGGTTCTACATAGAGTCTTGTTACTCTTTAGGATTCCAGAATCTTGCTATTCCTTGGGGTTTTATATGGAATCTTGTTACTCTTTAGGATTCCAGAATCTTGCTATTCTTTGTGGTTCTACATGGCGTCTTGTTACTCTTTAGGATTCCAGAATCTTGCTATTCTTTGGGGTTCTAAATGGAATGTCGCTACTATTTGGGTTTCTGCCAGGTATTTGTGATCTGGCTTGGCCACTGTTTGGAAAACAAGATACTGGGCTAGATGGACCATTGGTTTGACCTATTATGGCTACTGTTATGTTATGTTACCACTCCGTCTCTATAACCATAGACAACTTGCTCCTGCAGTTTACTGAAAGTGGCTTGTTTTGTATTGGGTTTTTTTTTTATTACAAAGATGTAACAAACAAAAATATTGTGTAAACTGGCTGTCTCTAGAATCTTGTTACTCTTTAGGATTCCAGAATCTTTCTATTCTTTGTGGTTCTACATAGAGTCTTGTTACTCTTTAGGATTCCAGAATCTTGCTATTCCTTGGGGTTTTATATGGAATCTTGTTACTCTTTAGGATTCCAGAATCTTGCTATTCTTTGTGGTTCTACATGGCGTCTTGTTACTCTTTAGGATTCCAGAATCTTGCTATTCTTTGTGGTTCTACATGGAGTCTTGTTACTCTTTAGGATTCCAGAATCTTGCTATTCCTTGGGGTTTTATATGGAATCTTGTTACTCTTTAGGATTCCAGAATCTTGCTATTCTTTGTGGTTCTACATGGCGTCTTGTTACTCTTTAGGATTCCAGAATCTTGCTATTCCTTGGGGTTTTATATGGAATCTTGTTACTCTTTAGGATTCCAGAATCTTGCTATTCTTTGTGGTTCTACATGGAATCTTGTTACTCTTTAGGATTCTAGAATCTTGCTATTCCTTGGGGTTTTATATGGAATCTTGTTACTCTTTAGGATTCCAGAATCTTGCTATTCCTTGGGGTTTTATATGGAATCTTGTTACTCTTTAGGATCCCAGAATCTTGCTATTCTTTGGGGTTCTAAATGGAATGTCGCTACTATTTGGGTTTCTGCCAGGTATTTGTGATCTGGCTTGGCCACTGTTTGGAAAACAAGATACTGGGCTAGATGGACCATTGGTTTGACCTATTATGGCTACTGTTATGTTATGTTACCACTCCGTCTCTATAACCATAGACAACTTGCTCCTGCAGTTTACTGAAAGTGGCTTGTTTTGTATTGGGTTTTTTTTTTATTACAAAGATGTAACAAACAAAAATATTGTGTAAACTGGCTGTCTCTAGAAGCTTCCTGATTTTTATACAGAGGCAATAACGGATCCTGCAAAGTTCCCATGAGCCTGAAAACTCTGTGCACGCACTCAATGTCCAAATCATTGTCCAACTACACATCGATAACTTAGGTAGCAGATTCTCAAAAAAACTGCACTGGGTTTGCATCTTCCATATCCTCAGGCCCCCAAAGATGCATAGATGTGAGTTCAATTACTAGAGCTTCCAGGCCCTGCTCAAATATCGCTAGGGATTTCATTTTCTTTGGTAGCCGTGAAACTTCTATGCCAGTTGCATTCATCCGCATGTCATGAGTTGTATACAGCGAGTTCTTGTTTTATCATGCCGAGCTCCTGTTTAATGTCATCAGTGGTGTCCTTGGTCTCCTTCAGCAAATCTTTCATTGGGACCAGCAGAAGAAAAGAGGTTTTAATGCCCCTGTATAAGTCATTGGTGAGCCCCCACCTGGAGTATTGTTTTGGAGGCCGTATCTTGCGAAGGATGTTAAAAAAATGGAAGCGGTGCAAAGAAAAGCTACGAGAATGGTATGGGATTTGCGTTACAAGATGTATGAGGAGAGACTTGCTGACCTGAACATGTATTCCTTGGAGGAAAGGAGAAACAGGGGTGATATGATACAGATGTTCAAATATTTGAAAGGTATTAATCCGCAAACGAACCTTTTCCGGAGATGGGAAGGCGGTAGAACGAGAGGACATGAAATGAGATTGAAGGGGGACAGACTCAAGAAAAATGTCAGGAAGTATTTTTTCACGGAGAGAGTGGTGGATGCTTGGAATGCCCTCCCGCGGGAGGTGGTGGAAATGAAAACGGTAACGGAATTCAAACATGCGTGGGATAAACATAATGGAAAACTGTTCAGAAGCAATGGAACCTCAGGAGCTTAGCCAAGATTGGGTGGCAGAGCTGGTGGTGGGAGGCGGGGCTAGTGCTGGGCAGACTTCTACGATCTGTGCCCTGAAAATGGCAGAAACAAATCAAGGTCAGGTATACACAAAAAGTAGCACATATGAGTTTATCTTGTTGGGCAGACTGGATGGACTGTGCAGGTCTTTTTCTGCCGTCATCTACTATGTTACCATGTTACTATGAAACGTTCAGTCCTAGCTTCCCTGAATGAGTCCTCTTCCACTTTTCTGGAGAGTGATTTTCAGAGACGGAGGATCCGTTTTAGTTCTCTTAACTCCGCGAGCAGATGTAGAAGCGGATGCAGACTTCTGGAATTAGACTCTATTCCCACTGCAGCTCCTTGTGACTACGGGCAAGTCACTTAACCCTCCATTACCCCAGGTACAAATAAGTACTTGTATATACTATGTAAACTGCTTTGAATGTAGTTGCAAAAACCACAGAAAGGTAGTATATCAAGTCCCATTTCCATTTCCCTACATAGAGGTTCTACATGGAATGTTGCTAATATTTCAGATTCTAGATGGAATGTTCCTACTAGTGGAGGAGTAGCCTAGAGATTAATCCTGGGGAACTGGGTTTGATTCCCACTATAGCTCCTTGTGACTCTGGGTAAGACACTTAACCCTCCATTGCTCCAGGTACAAAATAAGTACCTGTATATACTATACTTTGAATGTAGTTGCAAAAACCTCAGAAAGGTGGTATATCAAGTCCCATTTCCCTTTCCCTATTGGAGATTCTACATGGAATGTTGTTACTATTGAGATTCTGTTGCTACTATTTGAGGTTCTACATGGAATGTTGCTACTATTGAGATTCTACATGGAATGTTGCTACTATTTGCAGTGCCGTAGCGAGGGTGGCTGACACCCGGGGCGGGTCGTCGCTGCGCACCCTCCCTCGGGGGGAGAGATGAATTCCATGCCCACACACCCAAAATTGCCTATCTGGCTACGCCCCTGGAGCAGGAGCAGCGAAGAGCTGGTCGGAGCCAAAGGTGCTAGCCCGGAGAGGTACTCCTTTGGAGAAGAGTGTGGACAGACAGGGAGGTCTGATCTGACGTTACCTCCTGTTCCAGGGCAGGGAACCTGCGGAGCCGACAGTTGCATGACTGCTTCCTGCACCCCCAGGAGATAAGAGCGATGCGCTTGGGGGGGGGGGGGTGGAAGTGATGCACTGGGGAGGGGGGGGAGTGTCATGATTCGTGTGTGTGTGTGTGTGGGGGGGGGGGGGGGGGGTGATGCACTGCGGCGATCTGCCCTGGGTGGCAGCTGACCTAGGAACGCCACTGGATTGGCTGTTTCAAGAAGGATTTGAACTGCCTGTTGCAGAATCTTCAGTAAAGGTTTTGGTTTTTGCATAACTCTCTGGACTGGAGTATTTTCTTTGAGTGAGAGTGAAAATTACGTACTCCCAGACTGGCAAAGGAAAAAGAGTAGAGAGTGGTATAAAAACTGAAATAAGGCCCCAGCTCAAAACCCGATTTGTTTATTTATTTATTACATTTGTATCCCACATTTTCCCACCTATTTGCAGGCTCAATGTGGCTTACATAGTACCGGAGAGGCAGTGGCGTAGGAAGGGGGGGGGGCGGTCCGCCCCGGGTGCACGTGCTGGGGGGGGGGAGGGGTGTCGGCTCGCTGGTTCCCTGCTCTTTCTGCCCCGGAACAGGTTACTTCCTGTTCCGGGGCAGAGAAAGCAGGGAAGCAGCAGAGCCGATGCAGCTCCCAGTGACGTGTACTGGGGGCGGATCGGCCCTCCCGCCTGCACCCCGCTGAAAGGTAGGGTGCGTTTCGGGGGGGGTGCGCTCCGCAGGCGGGGTGCTGTGCCCTGCACCCGGAGGGGGGAGGTGTGCAGCAGCGACCCGCCCCGGGTGTCAGGCACCCTCGCTACGGCACTGCGTAGAGGCGATCGCCAATTCCGGTTATAACAAATACAAAGTGATGTTGTGGTAAAGTGCATGTGACAGACACATTGGGGAATCGTAAGAAGAGTTAGGTAATGTCCATTATGTCCAGTAGGAGCTTTGGTTTTATGTGTTGCTGGGTTAAGGCATTTAAGTTGGATCGTTAGGGTATGCCTTTCTGAACAAGTTACTTTTTAGTAATTTCCGGAATTTCAGGTGGTTATATGTTGTTTACATGGCGTTTGGTATTGCGTTCCATAGTTGTTTGCTTATATAGGAGAAGCTGGATGCATAGGTTGATTTGTATTTGAGTCCTTTGCAGCTTGGGTGATGGAGATTTAGGTATGTTCGTGTTGATCTTGATGTGTTTCTGGTTGGTAGGTCTATGAGGTCTGTCATGTATCCCGGGGCTTCTCCGTAAATGATTTTGTGAACCAGGGTGCAGATTTTGGCGCTTTCGAATTTCGTTTTTCCAAATATAAGTCTGGCTGCTGTGTTTTGAGCAGTTTGGAGTTTCTTTATGATGGCCTTCCGACCTTTATCTGGCCCCGGTCTACGCCCAGCTCAGCGAGAAGGGCTAAGAACTTGGTTTAGTTTGATTTTCTTTCTGGCCCTGGTCTCGAGTACCCCTGACAAGCGATGAGTTAGCTGGTGCCCAGACCTTATGGTGAGACCAGGGTTACAAAATGGAAAATCGGCCATTGTATTGCTGCAGTAACAATGGCCTTAGCACAGGAAAAACCCCATGCAACAGTGTGCAATCATAAAAGAGCCCCTTAAATTCTCAAATATTGTGTGTAAAACCACGACAACCCAAGAGCCAAGGTGTTGTGTGTCTTTGAAATTATGTCTTGCAATCCAGAGGTGGCCGGTTCAAATCCCACTGCTGCTCCTTGTGATCATGGGCAAGTCACTTAACCCTCCAGTGCCTCAGGTACAAACTTAGATTGTGAGCCCTCCTGGGACGGAGAAATATCCAGAGTACCTGAATGTAACTCACCTTGAGCTACTACTTAAAAGGGTGTGAGCAAAATCTAAATAAATAAATATGTGAGAATCTACATGGAATGTTGCTAGTGGAGGAGTAGCCTAGTGCAATGGAACATGGAATGTTGCTACTATTCGAGATTCTGTTGCTACTATTTGAGATTCTACATGGAATGTTAATGTTGCTATTCCACTAGCAACATTCCATGTAGAAGCCTGCCCTTGCAGATCAGCAACGCGGCCACGCAGGCTTCTGTTTCTGTGAGTGCAGGACGTCAGGCTCACAGAAACAGAAGCCTGCGCGGCCGCGTTGCTGATCTGCAATGGAATGTTGCTAGTGGAGGAGTAGCCTAGTGGTTAGTGCAGTGGAACATAGAATGTTGCTACTATTTAAGATTTTACATGGAATGTTGCTACTATTTGAGATTCTACAGAGAATGTTGCTAGTGGAGGAGTAGCCTAGTGGTTAGAGTACCGGTCTTACAACCCAGAGGTGGCCGGTTCAAATCCCACTGCTCCTCCCTATGACCTTGGGCAAGTTACTTAACTCTCCATTGATTGCTTCAAGTATAAACTTAGTTTGTGAGCTCTCCTGCGACATAGAAATATCTACAGTACCTGAATGTAACTCACCTTGAGCAAAATCTAAAATAAATAAAATGTTTTTAACTGCAGAGATTGTAGGATCTGGAAATCCTGAATAGCAAGACTTTTAAGCAGTTTTTAAAAGAAATTTCCTGGAAAGTGGCAAAGCATCCACATCCTTCCTCCCTCCCTTTCTTCCCAGCTCTCTCAGGAGCCTCTGCTTCCTATAGTGTGAAAGCTTCCACATTTTCACTCCTGGCGGCTTGTAAAATTTGATTTGATTTTCTAAAGTGCCTGTAATATCACTCTGTGGCACTAAAAGGTCAGGGTAGAGACGTTTGTGGGAAGTGTTTCACTCGAGTAAATTAAGCCAGCCCAGGTCTCTGAAAATATCTATTGTCTGACTCTCTGAACTGATTAAATAACGTTATTAAGGCCTCTTTTCACATAGCAAACTCCAGCACTTTTCCAGCATGTATGAAAACACTGATCATTCAGCTCGGGCTAAGTGGCTGATAATTACCTGAAAGACTGTTTTAAGTGCCATCAGGAAGCAGAACACTACATTCTCAACCTTTGGTGAAGTTGAAAAAAAAGATTCCACTTTAATTTCTTCAGTTTGATCAAATGTAACATCAGGAGAAAAGCCCAGAACATAAATCCACCAAGAAAGTTTCTATGCTAGGTTCTGTTACTGTCCTGCCAGGGTTGGGATACCAGGGATGCAGCGATTGCTTCTAGATGGCAAACAGCAAGCGGAGTCAGGGTGAGACAAGAGGAGGGAAAAGATTTAAATAGCTTCTGAGTTTGGTTTATTTTTGTACCCCGCACTTTCCCACTCGTGGCAGGCTCAATGTGGCTTACATATTGTATACAGGTACTTATTTGTACCTGGGGCAATGGAGGGTTAAGTGACTTGCCCAGAGTCACAGGGAGCTGCCTGTGCCTGAAGTGGGAATTGAACTCAGTTCCCCAGGACCAAAGTCCACCACCCTAACCACTAGGCCACTCCTCCACAGTGCCCCAAAAAAGTGGAGACTGATGCATTTGGGAGTATGCAGTAGGAGGGGAGGAGCAGGGTAGCCGAGAGACAAAGCCCCCCCCCCCCCCAATGTGCCCCTACCGTGCCCCTAGTTAAATGCTTGTTTCCAGGGCCAACGAGAGACTGAACTGGGCCAGGGCAGGGCAGGGCAGGGCAGGGCAGGGCAGGGCAGGGCAGGGCCGCCCCCCCCCCCCCCCCCCCAAGATCACTACCACAATTGAAATACCTTGTTGGCTGGCAGGGATCCTGAGAAGACATCTTCCAGCGATGACCAGAATTCCTGGTGCTCTATGCAGCCACCTCATGCTTACATGTCTGCCATCGAGATACTGCTGGGACCGTGGAGAAGTGAAGTCTCCGCTTGACTATAGCCCTCACCATCATGGCTGCCTCAGCCTGTCAATGCCTTGCACTGTGCCCTGGATTACATGACCATTTGGAATGCATAGGGGGATTTGGTCAATGAGAAACTGGAAAGGACATAGTACCAGAGTAACATAGTAGATGACAGCAGAAAAAGACCTGCACAGTCCATCCAGTCTGCCCAACAAGATAAACTTACATGTGCTACTTTTTGTGTATACCCTACTTTGATTTGTACCTGTGCTCTTCAGGGCACAGACCGTATAAGTCTGCCCAGCACTATCCCCGCCTCCCAACCACCAGCCCCGCCTCCCACCACCGGCTCTGGCACAGACCGTATAAGTCTGCCCAGCACTATCCCCGCCTTCCAACCACCAGCCCCGCCTCAAACCGTATAAGTCTGCCCAGCACTATCCCCGCCTCCCAACCACCAGCCCCGCCTCCCACCACCGGCTCTGGCACAGACCGTGTAAGTCTGCCCAGCACCATCTCCGCCTCCCGCCACCGGCTCTGCCACCCAATCTCGGCTAAGCTCCTTAGGATCCATTCCTTCTGAACAGGATTCCTTTATGTTTATCCCACGAATGTTTGAATTCCGTTACCGTTTTCGTTTCCACCACCTCCCGCGGAAGGGCATTCCAAGCATCCACTACTCTCTCCGTGAAAAAATAGTAGTGGATGCTTGGAATGCCCTCCCGCGGGAGGTGGTGGAAACGAAAACGGTAACGGAATTCAAACATGCATGGGATAAACATGAAGCTTCTTTTGATCTGCCTGGACTGGAGAGGGAGAGGAGGAGAAGGAGAAGTAAAAATTACTACTACTACTACTATTTAGCATTTCTATAGCGCTACAAGGCATACGCAGCGCTGCACAAACATAGAAGAAAGACAGTCCCTGCTCAAAGAGCTTACAATAATGCTGCTTGACTTTGCCTGCTCACATCATGGAGAACAGGATACTACTAGGACAGGAACCTTCAAAAACCTATGTACCTGAATATACTAATCTACCCGACCTAACATCAAATTGTATTTGTTTCCATACCGGACTTGGCGATCGCCTTTACGGTACTATGTAAGCCACATTGAGCCTGCAAATAGGTGGGAAAATGTGGGATATAAATGTAACAAAATAAATAAAACACCCATACATAGGGGAAGTTGTTTGTATTGAGCACTGATGCTGATCCGCTACACACAGATCTATTTTAGTGACACTCTGTATTTTATTACTGCAGTTGCTTTCAGGGGATCTAGGGTTAAATGTATTGATCCCTGCATGAATATTACTGAGCCCAGTCTTTAGAGTTCATTGCTATAGTGAGATTGCTGTTGATACCAGGCCTTGCTAGAAGTTAATAGGTGAGCTATAAATGTTTTAAATAAATATTATTGTTAGTTTACTGCCCTATTGAGTGAATATTACTGAAACTGGTCTGCTCTGTTGGTATAGTGTAACAGGAAGGTTGTGTCCATCAGCCAGGAAAAGACAGCACAAGAAAACCAATAAGAGTCCATATTCTCCACTACTAGTTCACTCAGGGTGAAAAAGAAAAATCAGTTTAAAGCTAAGCAACAGTAAATTCATTCTTCATTAAGAGAAGTCCGAAATTAAGGTTTTGTTTCAGTTTGAAGTTTTTAAGTCTCCAGGGTCTCAAAGTCGTAATCCCAAAAGTAAAGATTTAGCCAATCTCAATTAAATATGCAAATTGTGGAGCAGAGCCTGATTCCCTGCTCTCTGACTACCAGCCAGCTGGTGAGAAATGTTATACAATTCCCTCTTTCAAGTGCATCAAAACAAAACTCTTTCTCAATTCTTGTCATACAATGTCCAACTAGCTAGTCTTTATACTTAGTTTCTTCACAGTTCAAGGCTCAATGTTAAGAACTCCAATAGCATCCCGACAGCCCCACCCTATGGGCTAGTTTAACCCTAGAACATACCGCCCTCTTGGCTGTCAGTCCTGAAAGAAACAACAGGTAAGTTTCCTTAAAGTTCCCGGGCTCCCCAAACTGTCTCCTTTCATAGTAACATAGTAGATGATGGCAGAAAAAGACCTGCACGGTCCATCCAGTCTGCTCAACAAGATAAACTCATATGTGCTACTTTTTGTGTATACCCTACCTTGATTTGTACCTGTCCTCTTCAGGGCACAGACCGTGTAAGTCTGCCGAGCAATATCCCCGCCTCCCAACCACCGGCTCTGGCACAGACCGTATAAGTCTGCGCAGCACCATCCCCACCTCCCAACCACCAGTCCCGCCTCCCACCACCAGTTCTGGCACAGACCATATAAGTCTACCCAGCACTATCCCCGCCTCCCAACCAGCAGTCCCGCCTCCCACCACCGGTTCTGGCACAGACCGTATAAGTCTGCGCAGCACCATCCCCACCTCCCAACCACCAGTCCCGCCTCCCACCACCAGTTCTGGCACAGACCATATAAGTCTACCCAGCACTATCCCCGCCTCCCAACCAGCAGTCCCGCCTCCCACCACCGGTTCTGGCACAGACCGTATAAGTCTGCCCAGCACCATCCCCACCTCCCAACCACCAGTCCCGCCTCCCACCACCAGTTCTGGCACAGACCATATAAGTCTACCCAGCACTATCCCCGCCTCCCAACCAGCAGTCCCGCCTCCCACCACCGGTTCTGGCACAGACCGTATAAGTCTGCCCAGCACCATCCCCACCTCCCAACCACCAGTCCCGCCTCCCACCACCGGCTCTCCTTTCAATTTCCATCACAGCTCCATACCTTGGGGTTCTGGCTCTGCTTGCAAATCTGCAGCTTATCTCTTTCATTTCCAACCCTGGCTCAGAAGTTTGGTTCTACAGGTCTCTTATGTCCATAGGGGTGGGATCGTCTAGCCTCTCAGCCCTAGGCAGGAACTCCACTTCTCTGGTCCTTCTGGGAGCTATTATATACTGAGTATGTTCCCGGGAAGGCTTGGTTTCCAAATGGCCCCTCCCACCACAGACCCTGCTATAGGTCAGGTCCTTAAGCAAGTGAGTTCTTCTATGCTCCCTTCCAGTCCTATTCCAGCCTGGGATTTCCTTGTGTTCCTTGTTCTGTAGGAAAGGCTGCTGTCCTCCTGGAAAAATTCTGTAAGCCAAGTGCAAGATTATGGGCTTGGGCACTCTCATTGTTTATGACAATAGTTATATTTGTTTGTGATTAAACTTTCATGCACAGTTCTTATTCAAGGTAACATAGTAGATGACAGTAGATAAAGACATGTACAGTCGTCTGCCCAGCAACATAAACTCATAGCATAAGGTATGATGTGATATTACATATTTTTATTACATTTGTACCCTGCGCTTTCCCACTCATGGCAGGCTCAATGCAGCTTACATGGGGCAATGGAAGATTAAGTGACTTGCCCAGAGTCACAAGGAGCTGCCTGTGCCTGAAGTGGGAATTGAACTGAGTTCCTCAGGTCCCCAGGACCAAAGTCCACCACCCTAACCACTAGGCCACTCCTCCACTGTTGCTACTATTTGAGATTCTACATGGAATGTTGCTATTCCACTAGAAGTCGGCCCTTGCAGATCACCAATGTGGCCGCGCAGGCTTCTACATGGAATGTTGCTAGTGGAATAGCAACATTCCATGTAGAATCTCCAATAGTAGCAACATTCCATGTAGAATCTCCAATAGTATCTATTTTATTTTTGTTACATTTGTACCCCGCGCTTTCCCACTCATGGCAGGCTCAATGCGGCTTACATGGGGCAATGGAGGGTTAAGTGACTTGCCCAGAGTCACAAGGAGCTGCCTGTGCCTGAAGTGGGAATGGGACTCAATTCCTCAGGACCAAAGTCCACCACCCTAACCACTAGGCAACTCCTTGATTTGTTCTTGTCATTTTCTGCAAAAAGACTGTAGAAGTCTGCCAGACACTGGCCTTGTTCTACAACTACTGAAGCTGAATCTGTCCAGCCATGATCGGATGACAGATCAAAGATATCTGCCCAGCACTGGATTTGCTCCTCAATTACAGGTGTTACCATCTAATCACCTCTAGGTTTGCTTGGTTCCATGTCTTCGATTCAGGATTCCTTTGTGTTCATCCGACAAATTTTTGAATTCTATTACTGTTTTCATCTCCACCACCTCCCGTGGATGGCCATTCCAGGCATCTACCACCCACTCCGTGACTTTATTCCTGAGTCAGTCCTCCTGCAATCTAAATTCATGTCCCTCCGTTGTACCACCTCCCCTCCTCTGGAAAAGGTTTGTTTGTAGATTAATACCGTTTAAATATTTGAATGTCTGTTTCATATCACCCCGTCTCGTCTTTCCTCCAGGGTGTACATCTTCAGGTCATCGTCTCTCCTCATAAGACATAAGGCATAAGCATCGCCACACTGGGACAGACCAAAGGTCCATCTAGCCCAGTCTCCAACAGTAGCCATTCCAGGTCGCAATCAAATATCTCGTACCGTAAACCTCATACCATTTTCATCGCTTTTCTCTGAACCGCTTCGTCTTTTTCCATCCTTAGCAAGCTGCAGCCTCCAAAACTGAACACAAGACTCCATAGCTATCCCAGTACGTTTATAAGTACATAAGTAATGCCACACTGGGAAAAGACCAAGGGTCCATCGAGCCCAGCATCCTGTCCATGACAGCGGCCAATCCAGGCCAAGGGCACCTGGCAAGCTTCCCAAACGTACAAACATTCTATGCATGTTATTCCTGGAATTTTGGATTTTTCCAAGTCCGTTTAGTAGCGGTTTATGGACTTGTCCTTTAGGAAACCGTCCAACCCCTTTTTAAACTCTGCTAAGCTAACCGCCTTCACCACTTTCTCCGGCAACGAATTCCAGAGTTTAATTACACGTTGGGTGAAGAAAATTTTTTTCCGATTTGTTTTAAATTTACTACACTGTAGTTTCATTGCATGCCCCCTAGTCCTAGTATTTTTGGACAGCGTGAACAGATGCTTCACATCCACCTGTTCCACTCCACTCATTATTTTATATACCTCTATCATGTCTCCCCTCAGCCGTCTCTTCTCCAAGCTGACTGTATTGTATTGTATTGTAAAATTGGATTCTTACAACAAATTACTTTCTTATGCATTATTCTTTGTTATGTTATACTACCACGCAACTTGAAAACAATCCACGAACTAACCAACTTCCGCAAACTACTGAAGACTCATCTCTTTGATAAAATTTACTGTAAGGACCAGTACACATGAAGTCCACACTCACTGTTCCAGAAATACACCAATACAGTCTTTTCTGAACTCTCATCCCCCGTAATTTTATCACACTTAAACCTTCACTCACAGAAAATGCTATACCGAATGTTCTTTTGCTAAGGTTCTATCACCCTATTAATTTCCCGTTGTCTCTTTCCATTGTTCCATCGTTCTTTTCCTTGTCCTATTCCCTAACAATACCTTGACTCTGTCTTCGCTTAACTTCTCACAATGTAATCCATAACTGATTTGTAACAAATTGTATTTCCATTATTTACAATGTGTTGTAAGCCACACTGAGCCCGCAAATAGGTGGGAAAATGTGGGATACAAATGCAACAAAATAAATAAAAATTAATGTATCCTACACTGTTTATTGTAAGCCACATTGAACTCAAACTTGTTTGGGGTAATGTGGGATATAAATGTCACAAATAAATAAATAAAGTGGGGTCTCACCAATGACTTGTATAGGGGCAACAACATCTCCTTTCTTCTGCTGGTTATACCCCTCCTATGCAGCCTAGCATCCTTCTGGCCATGGCCACCGCCTTGTCACATTATTTTGTCACCTTGAGATCCTCAGACACCATTACCCCAAGGTCCCTCTCCCTGAGCCGTGTTTATCAGTCTCTCTCCTCCTATCTCGTACATCTCCTTTGGATTTCTGCACCCCAACTGCATCACTCTGCACTTCTTGGCATTAAGTTTTAACTAAATACAAATTACAGAAAAATATATACTTTGGGAACTTACACTGTAACTATTGTTCAATTTGCATGCTATCACCAACACAAAAGAATAGACTATTACAAACTTGTTTATTACCAACTTACTCAAATGACCATTTCAAATATTTCATCCAAAGTTTAAAACCTACACATACCCAATATCCTCTAATGCTATAATAAATTCTCTCACTGTATATCTATTTCCTAAGCTCTTATACATCCTATATACTAAAACGCACCTCCAACATTCTGAAGCCGACTGCATGGCTGAGGCATTCCTGCTCTCTGTATCCATCTCCTGAATTGACATCACGTACTTCCGGGTTCGTCACAAGCAGAAGTGACCAACCACACGAGGTTTCTCGGCTTCAGAATGTTGGAGGTGCATTCTATTAAATAGGATTGGTCAGTTCCTTGAAGCACAGCCAGAGCTCAGCGTCCTGCACAGTAACGCTTAAACACCAGAGAGAGGGGGGGGGGGGGGCCCTGACACCAGAGAGAGGGAGGGAGGGTGGCCTGACACCAGAGAGGGGGGGAGGTATCTCTGTCACACACACACTCTCACTCTCACACTCTCTCTCTCTCTCTTTCTCACAGTCAATGTCTTTCTTTCTCTCACTCTCACACACTGTATGTCTCACACTGTATCACATTCACTCTCTATGTGTCACACAGTCACTCACATGGTCTCATACACTCAGTCTCACAGAGAGTCTGTGTCTCACACACACACTCTCTCTCTCTCTCTCTCTCTCTTTCTCACAGTCAATGTCTTTCTTTCTCTCACTCTCACACACTGTATGTCTCACACTGTATCACATTCACTCTCTATGTGTCACACAGTCACTCACATGGTCTCATACACTCAGTCTCACAGAGAGTCTGTGTCTCACACACACTCTCTCTCTCTCGCACACTGTGTCTCACATACGCTCTTGCACACACTCTCATTCTCACACATACACTCTCTCTCTCACAGACACACTCGCACCCAGACTCACTCTCTCTCTCTCACACACACACACTCGCACATTCACTCTCTCTCTCACACACAGTCACTCTCACATACACTCTCTCAAACAAACACACTCCGAGGAAAACCTTGCTAGCGCCCGTTTCATTTGTGTCAGAAATGGGCCTTTTTTACTAGTATGACATAAATGCTGATGCTTAAATGTCCATCAATACTTTAAAAGGAAGATTTTAAACAGTTCCGAATAAACGGAGGAAGATCACAGTACTCGTGTATTAATAAGTCCACTGATCATCACAGACACCACCGCATTTCCGAGGATCCTTTAATTAAACAAATCCACAAGGCAGTTGCAGTCCATAATGCAGCTAGTGATTGTCACAATCTTCTTCAAAAATTTGAAAATTCAATCATAGATGAAAAGGAAAACTTGAAGACAGTTCTACACAAGACTGTGTTTCGCCAAAAGGTGTCCTCAGGAGCCGTTCATATGCCACCGCTGTGCAATAGCTATTATTCTCCATCAAAATAGATTTCTGGTGCATTCTGACCAGGATGGAACAAGGAGATCTCAAATGGCTCCTGGGGATGCCTGTTGGCGAAACACAGTCTTATGTAGAGCCGTTCCTAAAATTTATGCGCAGTTGTATAAAATAAGGCAGATCCTTGTCTAATTTACGTGCGAGGATTTACACCAGGTTTCAATTGGTGTAAATTCTCGTGCCCCAGAACTGGGCACAGGTCCTAACGTTATGCTCTATTCTATAAACTGTACCCAACTCGCAGTGGCGTTTATACAAACAGTGCTATATAGAGAATCTAGTTCTGTATGCATTTGTTTCAGTAAACAAGTCACATCTGTATCAGCTATAGTCATAAGTACATAAGTAATGCCATACTGGGAAAGACCAAGGGTCCATCGAGCCCAGCATCCTGTCCTCGACAGCGGCCAATCCAGGTCAAGGGCACCTGGCAAGCTACCCAAAAGTACAAACGTTTTATACATGTTATTCCAGAAATTGTGGATTTTTCCCAAGTCCATTTAGTAGCGGTCTATGGACTTGTCCTTTAGGAAACTGTCCAACCCCTTTTTAAACTCTGCCAAGCTAACCGCCTTCACCACATTCTCCGGCAACGAATTCCAGAGTTTAATTACGCGTTGGGTGAAGAAACCTTTTCTCCGATTTGTTTTAAATTTACTACACTGTAGTTTCATCGCATGCCCCCTAGTCCTAGTATTTTTGGAAAGCGTGAACAGACGCTTCACATCCACCTGTTCCACTCCACTCATTATTTTATATACCTCTTTTATATACCATTTTCAAGCAAGCATACAAAGCATCAAGCTTGCACACAGTGAGCAAAGAATGAATGGACAGTTTTCCGTGATGACTTTTAATAGCAGCAAATACGAAACTGGCTAATGGCAGAGCAAAAGGGAAAAGGCATTGCTGGAGTGTTGCCATGTTTCTGACTTGGAAATCTTTACTTGGTTTGTGACACTGGTTTTTATGTCTCGGCTTTTTCTCAAGGATGCAAAGAGACTGCTGCTGTCATCTCGGCGGAGCAGACTAGCGGTGTACACCGGATGGCCTTTTTAGAACAGAACTACAGGAAGAGGCCAACAAAACTAGTGAATGAAATCGAATACCTTGTGAAGGAAGTCTCTAAGCTGGTAATGGGTCTGAAGCTTTGCTCCTGTTCATGGTCCGCTGCCAACCGGTGCATCAGGGACAAACTAGAAAGACCGGTGCCCCCATATTGGAGCGGACATACTGGAGGCAACACCTGGATCCTTTATGGTCCTCGCACAGAAAAAATCATTGTAAGATCTGTAATTCTTCTTAAGAAACCTTGGCACATGTAACGCTTTACTTAGAATTCGCAATAAGGTTGCCAACTCATCCGAGGTCCAATGACTGTGCTGATCCAGTTCTCAGTTTCTCCCTTTAGCATACCTAGGAGGCTGCCAAAAAATATTCTAGGCTTCTGCTCCAGAAAGGTGAAAATTAATTCTAATCAGGAGGAGGTCTAACAGGATGAAATAGACATTTGAACATGAACTTTAGGCACTGGAATGCAGTGAGCCACAGGGGCCTTAACCCCCCCCCACCGATATTTTACTCAGCACAGTATCAGCAACTAGGGAGCTTGGAGTGGGGCTAGAGATTGGTTCATTTGGTGCCTCTAACCAAAAAGATGCTTCACTACTGCCAACTCCAGACTTCGCGTCTTCTGTCTCACTGCACCCTACGCCTGGAATAAACTTCCTGAGCCCCTACGTCTTGCCCCATCCTTGGCCACCTTTAAATCTAGACTGAAAGCCCACCTCTTTAACATTGCTTTTGACTTGTAGCCACTTGTAACCACTCGCCTCCACCTACCCTCCTCTCTTCCTTCCCGTTCACATTAATTGATATAATTTGCTTACTTTATTTATTTTTTGTCTATTAGATTGTAAGCTCTTTGAGCAGGGACTGTCTTTCTTTTATGTTTGTGCAGCGCTGCGTACGCCTTGTAGCGCTATAGAAATGCTAAATAGTAGTAGTAGTAGTAGTAGTTCACTGCCTCTGGATCCCCAAGTGCAAGGGAGGAGTCAAGGTTGTCCTCCCTCAGAGGTGGTCCAACACGGAGAATGTAGAGGAGCATTAGGTAGGGGACTTCCACCAGAATCTTAGTTCCCTGCTCTAGGGGCTAACAGAAGAATGAAGGAACAGAAAGCATAGGGGCTGCCTGCAGTTATAAGCCGTCCCTTGGAGCTAAGGCGTAGTAGCATTGAAAAGTTTCCAAGCAGAAGAACTGCCCATCTTCATCTGTCTTTGCTAGTTTAGGGACACAGACTGTAGAAGTCTGCCTGGTCCTGGCCTTACTTCCTACCTACTGGAGTGGAGGAGTAGCCTAGTGGTTAGTGCAGTGGACTCTGATCCTGGGGAACTGAGTTCGATTCCCACTGCAGCTCCTTGTGACTCTAGGCAAGTCACTTAACCCTCCATTGCCCCTGGTACAAAATAAGTACCTGAATATACTACTACTACTATTTAACATTTCTAAAGCGCTACTAGGGTTACGCAGTAACATAGAGGGACAGTCCCTGCTCAAAGAGCTTACAATCTAAAAGACAAGTGAACAGTCAGTCCGAAAGGGGCGGTCAAATTGGGGCAGTCTGGATTTCCTCAATGGTAAGAGTTAGGTGCCGAACGCAGCATTGAAGAGGTGGGCTTTAAGCAAAGACTTGAAGACGGGCAGGGAGGCAGGGAGGGGGCTTGGCGTAAGGGCTCAGGAAGGTTGTTCCAAGCATAGGGTGAGGCGAGGCAGAATGAGCGGAGCCTGGAGTTGGCGGTGGTGGAGAAGGGTACTAAGAGGAGGGATTTGTCCTGTGAACGGCGGTTACAGGCGGGAACGTAAGGGGAGATGAGGGTAGAGAGGTAATGAGGGACTGCAGACTGAGTGCATTTGTAGGTAAGAAGGAGAAGCTTGAACTGAATTCGGTATCTGATTGGAAGCCAGTGAAGTGACCTGAGGAGAGGGGTGATATATCGGTTCTGGCGGAATATAAGACGTGCGGCAGAGTTCTGAACAGATTGAAGAGGGGATAGGTGGCTAAGTGGGAGGCCGGTGAGGAGTAAGTTGCAGTAGTCAAGGCGAGAGGTAATGAGAGCGTGGACGAGAGTTCGGGTGGTGTGTTCAGAGAGGAAAGGGCAAATTTTGCTGATGTTAAAGAGGAAGAAGCGACAGGTCTTGGCTATCTGCTGGATATGTGCAGAGAAGGAGAGGGAGAAGTCAAAGATGACTCCAAGGTTGCGGGCAGATATGTAAACCGCTTTGAATGTAGTTGCAAAAACCTCAGAAAGGCAGTATATCAAGTCCCATTTCCCTTTCCCTATTGGAGATTCTAGATAGAATGTTGCTACTATTGAGATTCTGTTGCTACTATTTCTAGATTCTACATGGAATGTTAATGTTGCTATTCCACTAGCAACATTCCATGTAGAAGCTTGCCCTTGCAGATCAACAACGCGGCCGCGCAGGCTTCTGTTTCTGTGAGTCTGATGTCCTGGGCCACGCAGTAGCTTGGTGGTATTTCTAATTTGATGGGCATTATACGCGCGTAGGTGACTATCACACACCTTAGTAAAAAGACCCCATACTATGGTAATTTAATGGGAGTAAATAAACAAGATCAAAAACTCCTTTTTAAAATATTTAATGATCTTACAAAGTCATTGACAATGACTTTTCTTCCAGATACGTTACAGCCATCTGCTGAAGACTTAGCAGGATTTTTTTTATGGATACATAGGTTGTCTTTAGCATCAGATTTAGATCCATTAGTACCATTAAATGGAGATCAGTTGGATGGCCTACTGGCTGATCAATTATGGACATCAAGGAAGAAACTGTATATTCAAAGTTGAAATTACTTTCTCGTAAATCAAGTCTAATGGACTCTTGTCCATCTTATTTGCTACATGATGTTCCTATAGAATTACTCAGTTGGTTAACGACACCAGTGAATAATTTTTTACAAGAAGGGAATTTTCCTACCGCTTTAGGGAAGATTAAATTAACCCCAGTTCCGAAAGCAGTGGGGATAGATTTGTCTGTTTCTAATTTTCGTCCAGTGTACCGTGGATGACGAAATTACTAGAAAATATTGTAACATCACAAATAATGTCACATGTAGAATCTTTCTACAGTTTACATGATTCTCAATTTGGATTTAGACCAATGAATCACTTGCTCCTGTTGTTGGTTTCTAAAGTAATTTTTTTAAGTCAAGGTGTACGATCAGTACTAATACAGTCTGATGTGTCAGGAACCTTTGATATGGTGGATCGTGCTATATTGTTGGAAAGGCTAAGTGAACTTGGGATGTCAGCAGGGCTGCCGAGAGACTGAGCCGCGCCCAGGCCAAGGCCCCCCAGGATCATCGCCGCCCCCCTAGGATAATCACTGCTGCTGCTGCCCTCCCCCCAGGATCGTCACTGTCGCTGCCACCCCCAGGATTGCTGCTGCCCCCACCTGCCTCAACTGTAAATACCTTGGCTGGCGGGGATCCTAAGGTCACACCAGCAGAAGAGTCTTCTTCCAACACTCATAGCTGCCGAGAGGGGGGGGGGGCAGAGGGGATAAAATTCCCTGGGCCCGGGCCTCCAATGGGGGCCCGGCGCCGCAGTCCCACCCGCCGTCCGTCATCGACCGTCTGCATTGAAATCGCAGTCTCACCTCCGTGAAAGCAGCGCTGCAGGCAGCAGAATGCCTCCCTTCGGCCCTCCTTCCCTCCCTGTGTCCCGCCCTCATCTGACATAACATCCGCGAGGGCGGGACACAAGGAAGGAAGTAGGGCCAAAGGGAGGCGTTCTGCTGCCTGCAGCGCTGCTTTCACGGAGGTGAGACTGCGATTTCAATGCAGGGGGCCTGGCCCGGTGCCAGATGGAGAGGTGGAGCGACGGCGACCTCGGGGGGGGGGGGGGGAGGGGGAAGCAGTGGCTGTGGTGATCTTGGGGGTGGAGCGGTGGTGACCTTGGGAGGGTGGAGGGGGGAAGCAGCGGTGGCAACCTTGGAGGCCCGGGCTGGGGAATTTTGTCCCCCCTGCCCCCCCTCTCGGCGGCCCTGGGCTCCGATCATGGGGTGGTAGCAAATGCAGGCGCTAATATGGCGCTAATAGCCTCTAGTGTTTGCTTCTATCGGCCCAAAGGTGTGTTGCAAGGACTGGATTGAGAGCCCCCAGGACAGGTTAAACACTTGGCAAGAACCTTGTGTGGAGTATTCTAAAGGCAGAATTAGGTGTCTGATTAGGAGAGTAAGACTGGAGAGAAAGATGGGACAGTGGAGGAGAGAAAAAGGAAAGACCATAAGAAGGAAAGAGAGCCAAGAGGAAAGGAAAGGAGATCAGAGCTAAGCAAGATACCAAGAAAGCTTCAAGAAAGCTTTTCCTAATGACCCAACTTAACTTTTTAAGCCCATCCACATGATTCCTGCCCCGATGATTATTATACCTTTGACCATGTCTCTCAATCTCCTTATGCTCATTCCTCAATCTCTTCCTCTCCATCCTTCCTACTCCTTACCCCTCCCAATCTCTTCTCCTTTTGCTCATCCCATCTTTGTTTACCCTCTCCATGCTCAATTTACAAATCCTCAAAACCCCACTACTACTACCTTTACTACAACTTGTAACATTCTCCTTCAAGACTTTGTAATTCTATTTACTATGTAAGCCTCATTGAACCTGCTATGTGTGGGAAAGCGCGGGGTACAAATGTAATTAATAATAATAATAATAAAGGTGAAACTTCCCTTATTTCCAGGACAGACTATCTAATGAATTAATTCGGGAACCTGAGTGTGAGCTGAATTCCTTTCATGTTTTCTCTTGTCTGTGCTCTTATCCTGATATTGGTTACTTCATTTTCTGGATTTGGGCTTTGCTGGCAGTGGAGGAAGGGGACAAGCCAGGGTCTGTCTGTCTGTCTGTCTGTCTATCTATCTATCTATCTATCTATCTATCTATCTATCTCAAATCTGATTCTATGAGGAACTTCACCGTGGGTTTATAGGGTCACCAGGATTAACCCTTGGGGTCTTCCTTACAGTTCAGGGTTTGGATGCTTCAGAAGGGATCAGAACTGCCTTGTGCCATCTTACTCAGAACCTCAGACTGGTTTCCAGAGCGGTCCTGTCACTGGGAGACTCGGGCGACCATAACAGGTGAGAAAAGAAGCAGAAAAAGAAAAAAAAAAACCCCTCACCAAAAACAGTCCTGGAGGAAATGGCTTCTTTCCACTTGCCTGCATGAATCCCAGGTTTAGAGAGACCCCCCCCCCCCCCCCTTTGCTGCCTGTTTGGAAAGGAAGGGGAGTTGCTGAGAGGTTCTAGGATGCAGATGGAGTGGGATTATATTTTCAGCAGTTCTCTGCACCTCCAGTTCAGCCCTGAAAGCGTGAGGCAGTGTAGAGAGAAGGAAGCAGTGTGTTTTCAGCTCTCACAGAAGGGGTGGATCTGCTCAGCAGCCAAGGGAAGCGATCACCCTTCGCAGGCAGCAGCGGGGCTCTGAGAGATGGACCAGATCGTCTGTCTGACCCAATAGCAAACAGAAATCCTTTGGGGGATTTCCCCGGCCCCCCTCTCTGTGTCTGAGCTTCCAGGCTCCCAGTCATTCTCTCATAACTGGATTTACAGCAGCCAGAGCTCAAACGACAACAGAAATCTGACCTCGGTTTCTTGTCTTCATTCGGCTTTTCAAAGGAAGAAGGTGCGTGCGTGGGGCGGTCGGTCCAGCGTGAGCGCAGAGGGATCTCGGTGCTAATCCTGCATCGCTCGTTCCCCGGCACTGGGTCGCAGCCCTTCGGGAGCCCGGCTGCTCTGTCTTCTCCCGAATCCCACTAGGTCAACCTGGCGATGAGTGACAAAGGGACGAGGTAAGTCACAATCTCAGGGCTCTGAGCTATCCTTCGGATTGAGATACCGGTTTTTTTTTTTTTCATGCCTTTCTGCTGCTGAGTTAGCTTGAAATCTTTGCTACGGAGAAAGTCGTGTGGTTGCCATGTTAAATTCACTCGAATGCAGAGAGGATAAAGATTAATACATCAAAAGGAGCAAAAAAAAAAAAGATAGGTGCAGGTACCTTTTGGGGGGATCAACTTCATACATTTCTCGACTAGCATTTGGGAGCTGAAACCCCTTCCTCTGCTGCCCTGGAAACTAGCCAAGACATTCTAGTTAGTCCAATAAAGGTATCATCTCAATTATTATTATTATTATTATTAATTTTATGTTTTGTGCTTTTTTTCTGCTATGTTATAGATCCTCTTCAGAGAGTAATAGCTGAACTATACATAATGTAATTCAACACCTAGAGAAGTATTATTTGCATTATAAGTGCTTTGATGCATGTAGGCAATTAACCTCCTATAAAAATCATGCCCTCTGCCTTAGCAGTTCTGTTTAGTTGGTGGATTGCTTTCTAAGTGCACCTTGAGAGTTTGTTCAGCCTGGTTTATACAATCAGGGGGGGGGGGGCAGGGGTCTTTGCTGCTGGCCGGGATTGTGTGGACACAGAGGGGCTGAAGGAAGTCCCTTTCCTCTCTGTGGTCTTCCCTGTGGCTTTGGAAGGCTCTGCATGCCAGGTTGCAGATAATAGGAGTCATTTTAGGTCAGAAGGGTATTAAACAGCGTTCCCTCTTTTTGGGGAAGGAGGGGGGGGGGGGTCGAGATTGCCGGTCTGCATCCTGATAGTGAAGGTTTCTTCTTTCATGTTGATGCTGGCAGGGGTGAGGCTGTGCGTGGGAGGGATGGAGAGGGAGGGGAGGCACTCTGGCAGCCAGATCAGAGCAGGGAAGCTTGTGGAAAATCCTGGGTTTAGGCAGGGTTTCCTGCTTGCTGCTTCTTCTCTGTGCTTTTCTTGAACTGCAGTCTGAAGGTGGCCACGGGGCTGGGTGTCTGCAGGTCAAGTTTACACACAGCAGGGATATTGGCTACTAACATCTGGTTGGCTGGTGATGTGGCATAGCCAAGTACACCTTCCGTTCCAGGGGCTGCTATGCCATGGCAGATGCCAGTGCTAAGTGCTGAAGCTGTCACCTCACCCACTGTTGTTGGCAGGGAGGGAATGCCCTGTCCGTGCCTTATAAACTCACTGCAGTGATGGGACGAGAGCCTAGCCCCGCACTCTCATTGGTGGCCGCGGACGCCGTTTTCTATCGCCATAGAATTGTCACTGGGTTTGTTTTGATCATTTATGATGTCTAAGAACAGTTGCCCTTTGTTGTAGGCGGGGCGTCTGCATAGCGGTTGCAGGCTTTTGGTTATGGCTCTCTAGATCTGTGGTTCTCAGACCTGTCCCGGGGGGGATCCCGGGGCAGTCAGATGTCAGGGCGTCCTATCCACAATGAATATTCATGACAGAGAATTGCATGCAAATTTCTCTAATGCATATTCTTTGCAGATCACCTGAAAATTCAATTGGCTGGGGGTCCCCCAGGACAGTTTGGGGATCAGTATTTTAGAGGGTGGTATGGTGCATACACAAGGCTGGGTGTAGTTCATTGCTATAGGTGACTCTGCACTGTATATACTCTGATACACAGTAACTGGGAACTCAAGCCTGGCGGGGCTAAGGGCTTTGTCCTTTTTTCTGAAAACTGTCGTGTCTTTCTCAGGCATCATTTCCAAATAGCAGACAGAAAAGTGATAGCACTGGTCATTATAATCTACTACTACTTATCATTTCTATAGCGCTACAAGGCATACGCAGCGCTGTACACCATACGCAAAAAGACAGTCCCTGCTCAAAGAGCTCACAATCTAAATATGGAATGTTGCTAGTGGAATAGCAACATTCCATGTAGAATCTCAAATAGTAGCAACAGAATCTCCAATAGTAGCAACATTCCATGTAGAATCTCCAATAGTAGCAACAGCAACATTCCATGTAGAATCTCAACTAGTAGCAACATTCCACGTAGAATCTCAAGTAATAGCAACATTCCAGAATCTCAAATAGTAACAACATTCCATGTTCCACTGCACTAACCACTAGGCTACTCCTCCACTAGAAACATTCCATCTCGAAGCCTGCCCTTGCAGATCAGCAACGCGGCCGCGCAGGCTTCTGTTTCTGACTCACAGAAACAGAAGCCTGCACGGCTGTGTTGCTGATCTGCAAGGGCAGGCTTCTACATTACTGCTACTACTACTACTACTACTACTACTTATCACTTCTATAGCGCTACAAGGCATACGCAGCGCTGTACACCATACACAAAAAGACAGTCCCTGCTCAAAGAGCTTACAATCTAGATAAGATGGAAAACAGACAGAACAATAAGGGTAAGGGAATAAAGAGGTGAGGATAAAAGGACAGGGCAAGTGAGTAGTGGTTAGGAGCCAAAAGCAGTGGTAAAGAGGTGGGCTTTAAGTTTGGACTTGAAAACGGCCAAAGACGGGGCTAGATGTACAGACTCGGGTACTCTATTATATTATAATCAGTGTATTTTACTTCCTTGGAGGAGGGGGGTGTCTGTTCATGGCTGCTGTCCAGGAAATGTCCTAAGACCATCTAGGGGCTGTGGCAGAAACCTTTCATTGGAGCCGGAGGGCGCTGCATTGCATTTTTAGAAGAAAACAAGCTTACGACATTTATTTTCTTAAGCTTATGGACTGAATGACTGATAGAGTGCTTGTATGTTGTATGCCTTTACTTGTCTGCAATTTTATTGGATATGTGTTTGAATGTTTATTTATTTGGATTTATTTATCGCCTTTGGGAAGAGAATGCTGTAACACACAGAGTGCTGTTGTAAACTGGATTAATGATCGAATCTAAATAGCTATGTAGATGTCAAAAATCAGGAAATACAATTTAGGTTGTAGAGTACTGAGCTGTGGTGGTGACAGCCAGGGTGAAACCCTTAGCCGTGGTGACACGTGATCCTGTCGCATATCTGAGCGGTGAAAGCGACCGTCTCTCACCCTGATTCTATGGAAAGGTCTCAATGGCCACATACCCTCTGTGATCCATTTTTTTTTTTTATTTTAGTGCCCTGACCCTGGGAGCAATAAAATTGCAGTTAGTTCAGTGGTACAATTGTGAACCGGAGCCTCAGAAAGGCCAGTGACAGTTGTAGAGGCCACGGTGTTGGTTACGGACTCCGGTGCAGTAGGGGGCAGTGTGTGTGGGTCTGTGAGTCTATGACCTGACTCAGTAAGTGCAATATTGCATTACTAGATCAGGGGTTCCCAACCCAGTTCTCAGGACACAGCAAGAGTTTTCAGGCAGCAGCATCCTAACCTGGAATGCTGCCCTGTGCAACACTTTATTTTGGATTTGGCTCACACCTTTTCAGTTGTAGCTCAAGGTGAGTTACATTCAGGTGCACTGAGTATTTCCCTGTCACTTGAGAGCTCACAGTCTAAGGGGTCCTTTTACTAAGTTGCGCCTATGCACTCCCAACTTGCGCCAATTTGGAGTTCCCGTCTGGCTACCGCGTGGCCCATGAGGTCATTTCATTTTTTTACGTGTGCCTGCTACGCACGCTGGAAAATAATTTTTATTTTTCTGGCGCACAGTGAAAATCAGGTGGTAAGTCTGACTTGATATGCATAGGCAATTACCGCACGGTTAATGCAAGAGACCTTACCGTTAAGTCAATGGCTGGCGGTGAGGTCTCAGACCTACAACGGATGTGTGCTAATTTCTTTTTTTTTTTTTTTCGCATGTCCATTTTTGGCAAAAATTTTTAAAAGGCATTTTTTACAGGTGTGCTGAAAAATGGATCTGTGCACGCCCAAATCCCATACCTGCAGGCCATTTTTTTCAGCGTACCTCAGTAAAAGGACCCCTGTATTTGTACCTGAGGCAATGGAGGGTTAATTGACTTGCCCAAGATCATACAGAGGAGCAGTGGGATTTGAGCTGGCCACCTCTGGATGTCTAGACCAGTGCTCTAACCACTAGGCCAACTCCTCCACTTGAGAGCAAGCGGCTGCTCTAGTGCTCCCCTGCCCCCCAGAGGGGACAACGGACAGGGCGAAATGTTTGCACCGCCATCTCCCTTGTGCTCAGCCCTCCGGATGGCCCTGTCTTCAGGATACCCGCAACGAATAATCATGAAATGGATCTGCAGAGAATGGGGTAGTGCATGCAATTGATCTTGTGCATCTGTGGTTCCCAAACCTGGTCCTGGAGGCACCCCATCCAGTCAGGTTTTCACAGGGCTTTTTTTGAGGGGGCACCTTTATTTATTGCATTTGTAACCCACATTTTCCCACCTCTTTGCAGGCTCAATGTGGCTTACAATAATACATTATGATAGGTGGAAATATAATTAGAAAATATACATTTAATGGTACAGAAGGATCTTGGGTAGAATTATAATAAAAACGTGATAGTAATGTAGCAAGCAGATATATTAAGACAGTTCTGAATATATGTGGAGGAGTTGAATATATCCATATTTGTTAATCTTTGTGGTATGCCTTGTCTGCTAAAATTGACCCACGGACCCTAAGTTTTAATGAAAGAGCTCAGGCTCTACACACCAATTCTGCCTTGTCATAGATTCTGTGACTGGTTGCAGGGGGCCTGGCTATTATGGGGAGGGTCCCTCAGTGATTACCCCCACCCCTGAAGGGTGGTCTAGCTTTTGAGTATGGGCACCTCTTTTGCTAGAACGCATTGGATAAAAGGGACCCATGTGTAGGTGATCAGGCCATTGTGACATCACTGATGAGGTTGGCTGTTAGCCATTGGTGGAATGAGGCATTATGACATCACATTATCATAAGTAAGCCAAGTCTAGAACAATCAAGCTAATTACAGGGGTTAACAGTAAAATAACATGTCTTAACAATAGCTCATGTTGATAAGACCCCTAAATGAAAGAAAAAAAAAATGCCTGTAGAAATCAAAATCCCTGCTACATGTGATAAAAGCAAGGCTTTTTTTGAGGGGGTACTGAGTACCGGCACCTTTTCCATTGTCTGCTAAAATTGACCCACGGACCCTAAGTTTTAATGAAAGAGCTCAGGCTCTACACACCAATTCTGCCTTGTCATAGATTCTGTGACTGGTTGCAGGGATCCTGGCCATTGTGGGGTGGGTCCATGAGTGATCACCCCACCCCTGAAGGGTGGCCTGGCATTTGAGTACCGGCACCTTTTTCGCTAGATTTAATTTAGATTGTAAGCTGTTTGAGCAGGGCCTGTCCTTTTATGTTAATTTGTACAGTGCTGCGTAACCCTAGTAGCGCTTTAGAAATGTTAAGTAGTAGAAAAAATGCACTGGGTTTTCAGTATATCCACCAAGGGCGTAGCCAGACACCCAATTTTGGGTGGGCCTGGGCCCAAGATGGGTGGGCAGAAGAATCTCGCCCTATCCCACAGGTGAGTTGGTCTCTCCTTCTCTCACCTGCATGCTATATGGTCTCTCAAAACATTCCCCCTCTCCCGCATATCTTTTAAATAGCAGATTTTCACCGGCAGTGAGCAGCAACTAATACACTCATGTTGGCCCCACAGCCTTCCACTGACACAACTTCCTGTTTCCGCATAGGCAGGAATACGTCAGAGGGAAGGCTGTGGGGCTGGTGTGAGTAGTATGTATCAGCTGGTGCTCGCTGCAGGCGAAGATCTGCTATTTACAAGGTATGCAGGAGGGACAGTTGTTGGGAGTTTTCAACTGGTGGGACTTGGGAATCCCTGCAAGCCACATCATAGGTGTGCTGCTACTCCACCCAAGCCCACCCTTGGCTACGCCACTGATATTCACAATGAATATTCACGATTTGCATGCAAATCTCTCTTCTGAATAGTCATTGTGGGTATCCTGAAAACCTGACTGGCTAGCTGTATCCTCAGGACTGGATTGAGAACTTCTGCACTCGATTTGCGTTTGAAGACGAAACGGACTGGGAATGTTACTGTGAAACTGATAAAATACCTGAAAGTGAATTGGTAAATGAAATGATTCAAGGCTTGTTAAATAAATCTTAATAAAATGCATTCACACTGCATGCCAAGAGAAGTAATTACACATCGAGGAAAGACCAGCAAACACAATCCCTATAGAAAGAAGAAAAGGAAAAACAGAAAAATGTAATACAGCTTCCAAAACAATACAGTTGATGTAACAGGATAGGAGATGAGGCTAGTGGATCACATGATCGCTCAAGATAATTCGATAAAGACCTTGTTTGAGTAATATTACATCTGCGTCAGTGGGAAACTAGTCTCACAAGTGGAGATACAATATTGGAAAGAAGATTATGTAAATGGTATTTCAAGGTTATACAAGCTGGGCTAAGTTACGATAACAAATGCAGCATGAAATTAAAATAGTTACGATTGTAATGAACAATGAGGACGCCAGTAAGGAAATCTTCTGCCCAGTGTCTGGCGGCAGCCAAGAAAGCAAACAGGATGCTAAGAATTATTAGGAAAGGGATGCAAAATAAGACCACAAATATTATGATGCTTCTGTATCACTCCATGGTGTGATTTCCCCTTGAGTGTTGCGTTTAATGGTGGCCACCGTATCTCAAAAAAGATATTTCAGAATTAGAAAACGTTCAAAGAAGAGCAACCAAAATGATAAAGAGGATGGAACTTCTCCCGTATGAGGAAAGTCTAAAGAGGTTAGGGCTCATGAGCTTGGAAAAGAGACAGATGAGGGGAGATATGATTGAGTGATGTAGAAAGGGTAGAAGTGAATCGATTTTTCACTGTTTCAAAAAGTACAAAGACCAGGGGACACTCAATGAAATTACATGGAAATACTTTTCAAAACAAATAGGAGGAAATATTTTTTCACTCAAAGAATAGTTAAGGTCTGGAACTTGCTGCCAGAGGATGTGGTAACAGTGGTTAGCGTATCTGAGTTTATAAAATGATTGGACAAGTTCCTGGAGGCAGGCCCAGCATTAGGGGTGGGTAAACAGTGCAATTGCCCTGGGCCCCCATGTCACTGGGGGCCCCAATCCCGCCTGATGTTGAAAGAAGGACAATCTGCCAACGAGCTTTGGGGCCCCCTCCCTAGCATCTGCCCTGGGCCCCATCATGTCTAGCACCGGCCCTGCTTGGAGGAAAAGGCCGTATTGAGACAGACATGGGGAAAGCCACAACTTACCCCGGGATTAGTAACATGGAATGTTGCTACTCTTTGAGATTCTGCATGGAATCTTGTTACTCTTTAGGATTCCAGAATCTTGCTATTCTTTGGGGTTCAACGTGGAATGTTGTTACACTTTGAGATTCTGCATGGAATCTTGTTACTCTTTAGGATTCCAGAATCTTGTTGTTCCTTGGAGTTCTACATGGAATGTTGCTACTATTTGGGTTTCTGTCAGGTACTTGTGACCTGGATTGGCCAGTGTTGGAAGCAGGATACTGAGCTAGGTGGACCATTGGTCTGACCCAGTATGGCTATTCTTAAGACTAGAACACATTTGGGATATAAAACTTTTTTTCTGCAAATGGAAGTGATAAAGTTCAATAAAAAGTGATAGCTCTCAATAAGAAAAATGTAGGGCCCGATATTCAGCCAGCGGCGAGCAATGTTTCGCTGAACACCACTGGTGTTAACCCTGGGTCATGTCTGGGCTCTGGCATTGAATTTCTGGGTATACAGAGCCATCAAAAACATAGCTGGTTAAGTGTGAAATTCATATAAATAAACAATAACTCCCACTGCTTATCATAGAACGGGAACGCTCAAAATATCACAGAACTACGACGTTGTACTGAGGATATGTAAGGGGGAAAAAAAGCCTCAAGGTGCTTGAGATCTGTATAATCTTTCAAGCATCAATCGATCCTGTTGACCAATTACTCGGTCATAAAGGGATCTATGCCTTATCATAGGCTGAAAACCCCCCAAACAAGTCACAGTATACGTTCTGCTGAACCATCAAAAATCCTTCAGGGAATATCGTAATCTTCAAACCAAAGTATTCTTAAATGTTTGTCTTAGCTTGCAAAATGATCCGTCCTGATCTCTCGTGTTTGCCACAGATTCATGTTTGCCGTCATGTTGGCTGGTTAAATTCTGAATATCAGCACTTAACTGATCAAGTGCTGACTCTGCCCCGAGAATGCCCCCAAGATTGCCAGTTTCATGTTGGGCGCTAACCGGACATTTCCAGCCGCATAAACTCTTTAAAGTGCCCTTGCATGCTAAGGGGTCCTTTTACTAAGCTGCTATAAAAGGGGGCTTGCGCAAGCATCAGCGTGTGTTTTTGCCGCGCCGAGGCCCCCTTTTACCGCAGCGGGTAAAAGGCTGTCGTTTTTTTTCTCCAAAAGAAATGGATGTGAACCACTTGCCGAGCTGCCATTTCGGGGGGAGGAGCACTTACCTCCACCCATTGAGGTGGTGCTAAGGACTCCCGGGCAGCACGCAGCATTGAAGGCATTTCCTTCTGTCGCTGGCAAAGGAAACTGTTCAGCGGGAGATCCCGGCTGCCCGGTGGGGCTGTGGGAGATGACCCGCAAAAGTGGGGAGTCTGCCGCACTTGGCAAGTCTGTATGAGGCAACTGTGCACCAGTGTTTACAGAATACATATGGGATCGAGACCCTTAGTTGGCAAATACTTGTGGCTAGGCGCCATTTTGTAAACATGGTGCACGTTACTCATCCCCAGATTCTATATATGGTTCCTAAATCAGCGTACCCAAATTTCTGCACATTCCCAAGATGTGCACACAAATTAATTGAGTAACAAGCCCTTGACTATCAGTAATTGGTGCTCGTTAAAATTTACACATGCATCTGGCTGCGCGCTATTCTGTAAGGCACGCTGCCTGACTCTACTGCATGGCCATGGGCATGTCAAGGCCTTCCAAAACGTTGCGCAGGTAGGTATAGAATATTGCCTCAGTCCACCTAACGTGGACACCAGCATTTACATCAGGCTTCCACAGGCGTAAGTCTGGCAGCAAAACGTAGGCGCAGGAATCAGTACGGCATGCTATTTTAGTACAGGTGCGTGCAATTATAGATGAGTGCTTAGTGCCTATTTTTTTTGTCATCCATTTTTGAGCATAAATTTATACTGGATGATATTCGGCTACATGGGTGGCAGGTTGGCTAAGCGCCACATTCGGTTCCGAACCCAGTGACTTGCATTGAATATTTGGGGTTCTTTTGGCTGGCTTAAACTTAGCCAGCCAAGTCAATATTCAGCACTGGCTGGTTAAGTTTATAGCGACCAAAGATAAGCCTTCCATTTAGGCGGTCCTAGTTAGCTGCCAAAGTTAGCCAGCCAAGCGCTCAATATTCGTGGCTAGCCAGTTGTATCTACTACTACTTAACATTTCTAGAGCGCTACTAGGGTTATGCAGCGCTGTACAGTTTAACAAAGAGAGACAGTCCCTGCTCAAAGAGCTTACAATCTAATAGACAAGTGAACGGTCGGTCCGATAGGGGCAGTCAAATTGGGGCAGTCTGGATTCACTGAACGGTAAGGGTTAGGTGCCGAACGCAGCATTGAAGAGGTGGGCTTTAAGCAAAGACTTGAAGACGGGAAGGGAGGGAGCTTGGCGTAAGGGCTCAGGAAGGTTGTTCCAAGCATAGGGTGAGGTGAGGCAGAATGAGCGGAGCCTGGAGTTGGCGGTGGTGGAGAAGGGTACTGAGAGGAGGGATTTATCCTGTGAACGGAGGTTACGGGCGGGAACGTAAGGGGCGATGAGGGTAGAAAGGTAGTGAGGGGCGGCAGACTGAGTGCATTTGTAGGTAAGAAGGAGAAGCTTGAATTGAATGCGGTATCTGATTGAAGCCAGTGAAGTGACCTGAGGAGAGGGGTGATATGAGTATATCGGTTCTGGCGGGATATAAGACGTGCAGCAGAGTTCTGAACAGATTGAAGGGGGGATAGATGGCTAAGTGGGAGGCCAGTAAGGAGTAGGTTGCAGTAGTCAAGGCGAGAGGTAATGAGAGCGTGGACGAGAGTTCGGATGGTGTGTTCAGAGAGGAAAGGGCGAATTTTGCTGATGTTAAAGAGGAAGAAGCGACAGGTCTTGGCTATCTGCTGGATATGCGCAGAGAAGGAGAGGGAGGAGTCAAAGATGACTCCGAGGTTGCGGGCAGATGAGACGGGGAGGATGAGGGTGTTATCGACTGAGATAGAAAGTGGAGGAAGAGGAGAAGTGGGCTTTGGTGGAAAGACGATAAGCTCGGTCTTGGACAGGTTCAGTTTCAGGTGGCGGTTGGACATCCAGGCAGCAATGTCGGATAGCCAGTTGTATCACGTGTTTTAGCTGGTTAGCAGCTATGTGCTAAGCACCAATATTCAGCAGAGATATCCGGCTCCAAGCCCCTCCTGGCCACTTAAATATTGCTGGATATCGTCTGGATAGAATTTTCCCCTTAGTGCAAGTAGGCCAGGCCTTTGGGTGGAGCATTGGTGTAGATCTCAAGCAAGGACAAGTCAAGCTGAAACTTGTTATTAGGCTCCAAAGCTGAAGACCCAACGCAGGTTTATATAAACTCTGTCTTTTCTGTGTAGCGTCACATTCATAAATGCAAGTTTTTTTTCAATGTTGCATAAGTTCGCTATTACTGTATATTTTTATGTGCACTCTTGTGACCCCTGAGGCAGGCGGTTTCTCTGCCGAAACACTGGCCCATGTCGTCCCTTCAGCTTTGGTGCCTAATAAAGATTTTCAACTGGAATTCTCCCTGCTTGACAGCCGTGTCTCCCTCTACTGCCTTTTGATCTTCATTGCAACCTGTAGAGGGCGCCTTCCTGTTTCTCTTCTGGAACATCGGTGTGTCATGAGTGTTCCACCGAACGACGTACGCAATGCATAGAATACTATGAGATGCGCACTGCAAGGTGCACTTAAGTACTGCAACTTACGCCTGCCATGGCGTAAGCAATCACACCTAGATACTTGGAATGCACTCCCTGAAAGGCTTTGCTTAACACGAGATTATCTCTACTTCGGGGAGCAGCTGAAAGCTTGGCTCTTCAACCAGGCCTTTAATGGAAGAATTAACTAACTCGTTAGTCTCACTCACACACCCAAGGACTGACTCGGGCTGCACATACTGCAGCAGGACATGTTTATCCACTCCTACCCTAGCTGAGATAATATTTAACCATCTGTCTGACCTCATGTGCACCTTTCTTTAAGTCAGGGGTGTAGCTATGTGGGGCCATGGGGGCATGGGTCCCCACAGATTACGCCCTGGCCCCTCTACATTTGACCCCCCCCCTCCCCCCCGCTGCTGCATCAGGTACCTTGTTTGCTGGCGGGGGTCCCCAAACCCCGCCAGCTGAAGAGTTTTCTTCTGCGCCAGTCGACTCCTGCCCCTTCGTTGTGGAATCATCTGTTTCTGACGCCTTACGTCCTGCACCGTGCATGTAGCCCAGTGCAGGATGTAAGGTGTCAGAAATAGATGATCCCACAACGAGGGTGCCAGAGTCGACCAGCGCTGAAGAAGACTCTTCAGCTGGCGGGGATTGGGGACCCACACCAGCAAACAAGGTACCTGATGCAGCGGCAGGGCAGGGGGCAGGCGGTGGCAGTCCAAAGTGGCGGTGGGGGGTTGGGGTTTGCGATTGCGGCGGCAGCAGGGGGGGTGGTCAGGAGCGGTGAGGGGGGGCGGTGGCAGGGGGGCGGCTAAACAGTGCCCCCACCTCGGGCTCTGGCCCCCCTCCCACCGAGGTCTGGCTACGCCCCTACTTTAAGTTAGTGACCTTATTTTCTAACTCACCTATCTATGGGGTCCTTTTACCAAGGGCCCAGCGCTGGCAGCGGGGGCCACTTTCCCCACGCGCCAAGGCACTTTTTACCGCAGCTGGTAAGAAAACCCCCAGCACCCATGGCCAAGCGGTAAGAGAACTCTTACCACATGGTCATGTGATGGGGAGCCCTTACCGTCACCCATTGAGGTTGGCGATAAGGGATCCCGCGCTAACCCGTTGGGAACCAGGCAGTGGACGGTGATGTCCGATTACTGCAGGGTTACTGCCGCACAAGCCATTTTCCCACGGAAATGGCGCGCTCAGGGTGGGACTACCACCAGCATCCGTGTTGGGCCAGCAGTAGTCCCAAAAGAGCTTACTGCCGCTCTGTAAAAGGGCCCTGTCTTTGCTTATACGCCAGGGCGTAGCTACGTGGGGCCACGGGGGCATGGGCCCCCACAGATTACGCCCTGGCTCCCTCTACATTTGACCCCCCCCGCCACCGCCCGCCAGCTTGCCCCCCGCCTGCTGCATCATCAGGTACCTTGTTTGCTGGCGGGGGTCCCCAATCCCCACCAGCCGAAAAGTCTTCTTCCGCACCGGTCGACTCCGGCGCCTTCGTTGGATGATCATCTGTTTCTGACGCCTTACGTCCTGCACCGTGCATGTAGCCCCGTGCGGGACGTAAGGCGTCAGAAATGATCACACAACGAAGGCGCCGGAGTCGACCAGCGCTGAAGAAGTCTCTTCGGCTGGCGGGGATTGGGGACCCCCACCAGCAAACAAGGTACCTGATGTGGCGGCGGGGCGGGTGGTGGTGGCGGGGGGTTTGCGGCTGTGGCGGCAGCAACAGGGGGTTCCAAAGTGGCGGGAGGGGGTCGTCAGCGGGGGGAGGCAGCTAAACAGTGCCCCCGCACATCGGGCTGTGGCCCCCCTCCCGCCGAGATCTGGCTACGCCCCTGTTATACGCTACACTGCCAATTAAAATGTACTATTACGTATTGTGTTGACATTGTAAGTAGTAACTATACCATATCTTTTATTGTTATTTGAATATTTTTACTGCTGTAATTGTCTGTTGCTCATGTTTGATCTGTTCTTACTGTACACCGCCTTGAATGAATTCCTTCAAAAAATCCTAATAAATAAATAAATATCGGCATGCCAAGGCCACTTTATGCTAATGTTCTGTAACAGGTTAGGCGTGCCCTAATACCCTATTAGACTTAGGGGTATGTTTACTAAGGTGTGTTAGCGTTTTTATCACGCCTGTAAATTTCTATGAGCGCAGAGCAGAGCGCAGAGCATATACAAAAACATGGACTGATGAGACAAAGTCAGCACGGATTTAGTGAAGGGAAGTCTTGCCTCACCAATCTAATGCATTTTTTTGAGGGGGTAAGCAAACATGTGGACAATGGGGAGCCGGTTGATATTGTATATCTGGATTTTCAGAAGGCGTTTGACAAAGTGCCGCACGAAAGACTCCTGAAGAAATTGCAGAGTCATGGAATCGGAGGTAGGGTATTATTATGGATTAAGAACTGGTTGAAAGATAGGAAGCAGAGAGTAGGATTGCGTGGCCAGTATTCTCAGTGGAGGAGGGTAGTTAGTGGGGTCCCGCAGGGGTCTGTGCTGGGTCCGTTGCTTTTTAATGTATTTATAAATGACCTAGAGATGGGAATAACTAGTGAGGTAATTAAATTCGCCGATGACACAAAATTATTCAGGGTCGTCAAGTCGCAGGAGGAATGTGAACGATTACAGGAGGACCTTGCGAGACTGGGAGAATGGGCGTGCAAGTGGCAGATGAAGTTCAATGTTGACAAGTGCAAAGTGATGCATGTGGGTAAGAGGAACCCGAATTATAGCTACGTCTTGCAAGGTTCCGCGTTAGGAGTTACGGATCAAGAAAGGGATCTGGGTGTCGTCGTCGATGATACGCTGAAACCTTCTGCTCAGTGTGCTGCTGCGGCTAGGAAAGCGAATAGAATGTTGGGTGTTATTAGGAAGGGTATGGAGTCCAGGTGTGCGGATGTTATAATGCCGTTGTATCGCTCCATGGTGCGACCGCACCTGGAGTACTGTGTTCAGTACTGGTCTCCGTATCTCAAAAAAGATATAGTAGAATTGGAAAAGGTACAGCGAAGGGCGACGAAAATGATAGTGGGGATGGGACGACTTTCCTATGAAGAGAGGCTGAGAAGGCTAGGGCTTTTCAGCTTGGAGAAGAGACGGCTGAGGGGAGATATGATAGAAGTGTATAAAATAATGAGTGGAATGGATCGGGTGGATGTGAAGCGACTGTTCACGCTATCCAAAAATACTAGGACTAGAGGGCATGAGTTGAAGCTACAGTGTGGTAAATTTAAAACGAATCGGAGAAAATTTTTCTTCACCCAACGTGTAATTAGACTCTGGAATTCATTGCCGGAGAACGTGGTACGGGCGGTTAGCTTGACGGAGTTTAAAAAGGGGTTAGATAGATTCCTAAAGGACAAGTCCATAGACCGCTATTAAATGGACTGGAAAAATTCCTCATTTTTAGGTATAACTTGTCTGGAATGTTTTTACGTTTGGGGAGCGTGCCAGGTGCCCTTGACCTGGATTGGCCACTGTCGGTGACAGGATGCTGGGCTAGATGGACCTTTGGTCTTTCCCAGTATGGCACTACTTATGTACTTATGTACTTATTATGTACATTAGCGTTTAACGCGCGTACACCATTTACATGCATTAAAAATGCTAACGCGCTCATAGTGCTGCTTAGTAAACATAGGCGTTAGTGCTATATGCACCTCTTTCTGGCACAACTTTATAGCGTTGGTATGCTCTACGGTATTTAAAGTCCGCCAAATTCCAGTTCAAAGCGTATAACACAGAAAGGAGCCCCACATATTAGGAGAACTGCATTCTATTTTCATCAGCTCTTAGAAAAATCAATCTTTTTCGGAAAACAAATAAGTCTTTAAAGCTTTTGGAAAGACAAAAATATATCTGAATTTTTTGAATATTTAGAGGTAGGTTGTTCCAAGTTTTCACTCCCTAGTGCAAAAAAAAAAAAAACAGAAAACTCTAAATAAGATTTCTTCTCAATCTTTCTAACAGATGGATAATTTAGCTTTAAGTAACGTTCTTGACGTGCCAAACAAAAAAGATGATGGGAGATCAAGATAATGGACTAAACAGCTGGAATTATCTCCATAGAAGGATTAATGCATTAAACAAGCTCATTTAGATCCAAGATGACGGCATAGCGTTTAATTGCACCAGACGCGCCCAGTTAGCTGATCGAAGCACTGCTGGTAGAGGCTCCGGATCCCCGCAGACAATGGGGAAAAGGAGAGGTAAGGTGCGGGAGAATCCCTCAACCTCCACCGGGACCCAACTCCACCACCAGACGACCTTGGATCAGTTCGGGTTAGCGCCTGGACCCAGGCAAGCCTCCTCTCCCGCTGCAGTGTCGATGGGGTCTCCTTGAGCCCCATCCAATGTGCGGCTCCCCCTCAGCCAGGAAGGGGCAGCGTGGAGTCAAGTCCAGTAGCTCAGGCTCCGAATGTACATAAGTACATAAGTACATAAGCACCGCCATACTGGGAAAAGACCAAGGGTCCATCAAGCCCAGCATCCTGTCTCCAACAGTGGCCAATCCAGGCTTCAAGAACCCGGCAACCCCCCCCCCCCCAAAAAAAAAAAAAAAAAACCCCAAACCTTAATTCTTAATAATGTTCAGTGGACTTTTCCCTCAGGAATCTGTCCAAACCCCCCTTAAACTCCGTAAGGCCAGCTGCTGTCACTACATACAAATCTACCATATTCTAGCTTCATCTTGTGTCCGCTGGCTCTATTACTGTTTGAAAGTGTAAACAAATGCTTCACATCTGTCCGCTCTACTCTGCTCATTATCTTGTAGACCTCTATCATATCACCCCTCAGCCGCCTTTTCTCCGAGCTGAAGAGCCCTAACCTTCTCAGCCTTTCCTCATAGGGAAGTCGTTTCATCCCTTTTATCATTTTCGTCGCCCTTCTCTGCACCTTCTCCAATTCCTTTATATCTTTTTTGAGATTCGGCGACCAGAATTGGACACAATATTCTAGGTGCGGTCGCACCATGGAGTGATACAACGGCATTATAACGTCCTCGTGTTTGTTTTCCATCCCTTTCCTAACAATACTCAACATTCTGTGCGCTTTGTTAGCCGCCGCAGCACACTGAGCAGACGTTTTTAACGTCTTATCAACGATGACTCCCAGATCCCTTTCTAGGTCTGTGACTCCTAACGCGGACCCTTCCATGACATAGCTGGGTAGGGGACCTGGGTGTGCAGGGAGGGAACCTACCCACGCTGGGAGAAATGGCCAGGAGCACCAGGCTGGAAGAACAACTAACAATACAAACATTACCATCACAGACAGTGAGTACTTTGAAACAGTCTACTGATGCTCCCCTTCCTGTTTTTTCTTCGGGGACTGTAGCAAAACCAGCCGTAGTGACAATGGAGTCACTCTGGGACCTGACATTTAACATTCAATCTTCTTTACAAGTATTGATAACTAAAAAACAGTAGGGAAATTAAGGTATTGTCTGAAGCAGGCATTATCCAGGCACAAGTAACTGCTCAACAATCCTCTGAATTGAAACTTTTAGATGAGAAAATTCAAAAACTAGAATCTGTGGGGCAAGTCTCAATTAATGAAAGAAACTTTACCTTTCGTCGTTTGGAATACTTAGAAAATCAATCTAGGCTTAGCCCTCTTCACCTACCAACACAGCATGTCTATGATCGAACAGGACATCACGCAATCTTCATCCATTCCGACCCTCCACTTATACCTCATACGATCACTATACAACTTTGTATTTGTTATCCACCGACTGGGCAAACGTCTTTGACGGTACTATGTAAGCCACATTGAGCCTGCAAATAGATGGGAAAATGTGGGATACAAATGTAACAAATAAATAAATCTGAGATTCTGCATGGAATGTTGCTACTATTTGAGGTTCTGCATGGAATGTTGCTACTATTTGAGGTTCTACATGGAATGTTGCTACTATTTGAGGTTCTGCATGGAATGTTGCTATCTGTATTTGTTTACACCGGAGTCTGCAAACACCTCTCCGATACTATGTAAGCCACAATGAGCCTGCAAATAGGTGGGAACATGTGGGGTACAAATGCAACAAATAAATAAATAAAATAAATAATTTGAGGCTGATGAATTTTCCTAGATCACCTTTAATTACACCTATAGAGATGGTTAAAAAAAATATTTGGTTGAAATACTAGGAATGGCTGGGGATTCACTGCCTCCTGTAACTCGGGCACAGTATTTACAAAACTAATGTAAAATCTTTGCCTGGAACTTCTCAAACCCAAGTAACATAGTAACATAGTAGATGACGGCAGAAAAAGACCTGCACGGTCCATCTAGTCTGCCCAACAAGACAAACTCATATCTTCACCACTTCCGTCCACTATACATTAGGTAAATTAGATCCAAGAAAGGAAAACGATTACATAGCATTGTATCTAAGAGTAGGGTTACCAGATGTCCGGATTTACCCAGACATGTCCTCTTTTGAGGGCATGTCCGGGCAACCCGGCGGGTTTTGCCAATCTGCCTGGTTGTCCGGATTTTTGGACAAATGGGCAGGCTGGTGGGCGGGCCGTCCTAGGATGGCCCGCCCGCCAACTGCTATCAACCTCACATCTTTCTTGGAATCCTCATTAGAGGTAATTACTCAGAGAACTACTGTGTTGTTTTCCTTTGCTCTGGAGATGGATTGAGATGCAGTACTCAGACTTTTCTTTCGTCATTTGGACTCTATTCTTGGGGTCAATAATAAGAATTTATCCAGATTTGTCTAGAGAAACACAGAAAAGGTGTAAGGCCTTTTTGGTTTTGCGCCCAAGGACTTTGGCATTAGGTGCAAATTTTGTACTTAAATTTCCTTGTATATGCCGTGTATTATTTCAATCTAAACAATTTCAATTCTTTGATGCCAAGCAGTTAGAAGATTTTTTGCTGTCTAAAGAAGAGGTTAATGTTATTGTCTAGACACAGATGTACACTGTAAGATAGCTTGGAGTAGGCCATCTGGGTAGCATTGATTTAGAATTGCTTCTTAGATACAATGCTAAGTAATCATTTTCCTTTCTTGGATCTAATTTACCTAATGTATAGTGGACGAACAGGGCCTTGCCAACACAGTAAGCAGAGTAAGCACCGCAGGGGGGCGCCTGCCTTCAAGGGCGCTGCCTGCCCCCACCCCGCGAGCTGCAGGCTTCCCCGCTCCCCAGCCAGGTCGCCAATCATCTCCCGCCTGCCCTCAGCTGCCAGATAGGCCTCGTTTCCTTCCTGCCCTCACCCTACCTTTAAATACTGTATTTTTCCTCGAGCGGGCGGCACCGGCATTGCAAGCAGCAGCAGGCTCCAGCCTTCCCTCGCATGGCTCCGCCCTCTTCTGACATATTTTCTGTTTCCGCGAGGGCAAGGCTGGAGCCTGCTGCTGTTTGCAATGCCGGCGCTGCCCGCTCGATGAAAATTACAATATTTTAAGGTAGGGCGAGGGCAGGAAGGAAACGAGGGCTATCGGGCAGCTGAGGGCAGATGGGAGATGATTGACGACCTGGGGAGCGGGGGATCGGGGACTTGCCCAGAGTCACAAGGAGCTGCAGAATTTGTCGTCTAAGTCCCTTCTTCCTTTTGGTTCTGTTGGTTGGTTGGTTGGTTGGGGGGGGGGGGGGGGCGCCAACTGATACTCTGCAGGGGGGCGCCAGAGACCCTAGGCACAGCCCTGTGGACGAAAGTGGTGAAGATATTTCAGTTATGGTTAACTTTGAATATTTTGTTATGAGGTATTTCCAATTTCTTGTATTATTGCTCTGTGAGTTGTATAATATATGTAATTTAATCAAAATAATGAACATAAACAAGCTAATTGAAATGTTATCCTTGAATCAACAGGAAGCCAGTGCAAATCGTACAAGAAGGGAGTAGCTCTCATGTTTACCTAATCTATAAATTAATCTCACTGCTCTGTTCTGTAAAAACTAACTTAGGGGCCCTTTTGCTAAGCTGTGGTAAAAGGGGGGGGGGGGGGGCTGCGCTAGTGGTGACGGCCATTTTCACTGTTCGCTGAGGCCCTTTTTACCAAAGCAGGTAATAAGCCTGAAAAAGAAATGGCCATTCTAGTGAGGTAATTAAATTTGCTGTTGACACAAAGTTATTCAAAGTCGTTAAATCGCGGGAGGATTGTGAAAAATTACAAGCGGACCTTACGAGACCGGGAGACTGGGCGTCTAAATGGCAGATGACGTTTAATGTGAGCAAGTGCAAAGTGATGCATGTGGGAAAGAGGAACCCGAATTATAGCTACGTCATCTAAGGTTCCACGTTAGGAGTCACGGACCAAGAAAGGGATCTAGGTGTCGTCATTGATGATACGTTGAAACCTTCTGCTCAGTGTGCTGCTGCGGTTAAGAAAGCAAATAGAATGTTAGGTATTATTAGGAGAGGAATGGAAAACAAAAATGAGGGTGTTATAATGCCTTTGTATCGCTCTATGGTGCGACCGCACCTCGAATAGTGTGTTCAATTCTGGTCGCCGTATCTCAAAAAAGATATAGTGGAATTAGAAAAGGTGCAGAGAAGGGCGACGAAAATGATAAAGGGGATGGGATGACTTCCCTATGAGGAAAGGCTAAAGCAGCTAGGGCTCTTCAGCTTGGAGAAAAGGCGGCTGAGGGGAGATATGACAGAGGTCTATAAAATAATGAGTGGAGTTGAACGGGTAGATGCGAAGCGTCTGTTCACGCTTTCCAAAAATACTAGGACTAGGGGGCATGCGATGAAGCTACAATGTAGTAAATTTAAAACGAATCGGAGAAAATTTTTCTTCACTCAGCGTGTAATAAAATTCTGGAATTCGTTGCCAGAGGTGCCAAAGGTGGTTAGCTTAGCGGAGTTTAAAAAAGGTTTGGACGGCTTCCTAAAGGAAAAGTCCATAGACCGTTATTAAATGGACTTGGGGAAAATCCACTATTTCTGGGATAAGCAGTATCAAATGTTTTGTACATTTTTGGGATCTTGCCGGGTATTTGTGACCTGGATTAGCCACTGTTGGAAACAGGATGCTGGGCTCGATGGACCTTTGGTCTTTCCCAGTATGGCAATACTTATGTACTTATGTGTGCCAAGTGATAAGTTTGCACTTATGGATTCTCTGAACTATAGACTAGGTGTCGTGAGTCGAGAGTCCATTTCAAGCGTGTTTGTTTGAACAGGCAGGCGCAATTTGCAGTGCTTCCCACCTTTTTGGCCTACTACTATTTCAAATAAAACTAGGAATTCGACATCTCAGGAAGCGACACCAACAGCTACAGCTCCATAATTCAAGAAGACTCCCGAGGCAGCCATATGGCCAAAACACGGCCGTGTCGAGTCTTCATTGCTTTTTAACAAACTTTCAAGACCATGCAGCATCATCGTATCATCGCGTTTTTTGAGTCACCTTCGCTGTCTCCTGAGTGTGAGTTTGCACTTACCATGCGGCCATTTCAGGGCAGCACTCTCTGCCACCCATGTTAACCCGGTGGTAAACATGCAGCACGCAGTGCAGCCCGATTACCGCCAAGTAACCCTCTGCGGTAATATTTTTCTGGAATTTCCGGTAGCACCAGAAATGCCGCACGCTGGGGGCAGAGCTACCGCCAGAGGCCTGCAGTGGTTCCGATTTGCTGTGCAGCAATCCTTTATTGAAAAGGCCCCTTAGGGCATCTTTTATCAAGCCTTCAATAGCCTTTTCCACGCAGCATTACTACTCCGTGGACCACAAGCGCAGTTTGATCAGAGGCCTTTAGTCATGAGCAGCGGCGTACCAAGGGCGGGGCAGTGGTGGCGGTCCGCCCCGGGTGCACACCGCTGGAGGGGTGCAGAGAGCAGCCGCGCGCCTGTCGGCTCCGCTGGTTCCCTGTTCCCTCTGCCCCGGAACAGGTTACTTCCTGTTCCGGGGCAGAGGGAACAGGGAGCCAGAGGAGCTGAGAGCCTCGCGGCTGCTCCGAGCAGCCAAGAATGCACCTGGGGAGGGGGTGGATTGATGCACCGAGGGGTATGTCATTGCGCCAGGGGTGGGGTCGTGCTGCACCTTGGGGGGGGGGGTGCACATTGGATTTTAAACTCATTCATGAGTATGTTATTTGGGAATGTAATGATCGGATTCTAAGGGGCCCTTTTACTATGCCGCGTAAGCGACTACACACTCCCAACACACGCCAATTCTGAGTTACGACCCGGCTACCGCACGGTCCGGGCGGTAATTTCATTTTTGATGCGCGTCTACTACGCACGCCAGAAAATAATTTTTCTTTTCTAGTGCGTGGCGCTACCGGGCAGTAAAAGGCATTTGATGCGCGTAGGCCATTACCGCCCGGTTAACGCGTGAAACCTTACAGCTAAGTCAATGGCTGGCAGTAAAGGCCTCAGACCCGAAATGGACGCGTGTCAATTTTCATTTTGCCACACGTCTATTTTTGCTCAAAATTTTTTAAAAGGCATTTTTACAGGTGCACTGAAAAATGGATCTGCGCGCATGCAAAACACGCGCTTACACTAGCACCGGCCATTTTTCAGCACACCTTAGTAAAAGGACCCCTGAGGTTGCTACTCAGAAGATGTGGAAGACCTAATGTAACTCATCACAATAGGTTCTTGTATTGCAGGCTTAACTACATTGATAAGAAGGGGGCTAGTGGATATATTGTAAAGGAAATAGTGATTTAAAAAAAGCATTCTCGAGCCAAAAAAATAATACTTATGAACTTTTGGCAGACGGTAACAGCATCTGGTACACTTTACACTTAGCTCGAGTGCTTGCAAGCTCTGCCAACATCTTCATTGTTTACGAAGCCTGCCTCTCTCACCCCCCCCCCCCCCCCTTACTACAGTCTCTGTTATATCTATACTCATAATACTGCATCAGATTAAGCCTTTGCAAAGTTTTGCAGCTGTTCGATCAAGTTTCTGACGCAGTATCGGCGAAACCCATGCCGAATCAGGTGATAGAGGGACAACAAACCACGATAAAGTGAAAAGAGAAAAGTGAGCATTATCACACTGAGCATACAAAAGTGTTACATTTTGCATATTTGGTGTGGGGGGGGGAGGGCAATTCTTCACCTGGGCAGCACAATTTAGATGCCCACTTTACATAGGCTGTAAGTCTATTCTCTAATGCACTTATGTTCATAATTGAAGTAAGGCAGTGGCGTCCTGTGATTGCCTGACACCCAGGGCGGATCGCCACTGCTCCCCCTCCCCCCCCCGGGTGCAGGGCAACACGGCACGGCATCCCCCACCCCACACAGTCCCCACTTGCCTTCCAAGTTCCAGCTCCGTCCACCGCAGCGTGGCACCTCGCATCTGCAGCGCTGCTGTAAAAAGAAGAAAATCGCCTCGTCGGCGGCCCTTCCCTCACTGTGTCCCGCCCTCGAGGAAATAGGAAGTTATGTCAGAGGGCGGGACACAGTGAGGGAAGGGCCGACGACGAGGCGATTTTCTTTTTTTTACAGCAGTGCTGCAGATGCGAGGCGCCACGCTGGGGTGGATGGAGCTGGAACCTGGTTGGCAGGTGGGGACTGCGTCGGGGGGGGGGGGGGAAAGGCGGTTCCATGCCAAGGGGGGAGTGTGGATGGAGGAAGCGGAGCACCCCCCTCCACCCATTGACACCCGGGGCGGACCGCCTCCACCGCCCCGCCCTTGCTACGCCACTGAAGTAAGGTCAATGCCAGATGAACTTCTACGGTCTGTGTCCCGTATATAAGACAGATCAGGATGAGCTGGAGTAGTTGGAAAGTAGGATCAGTGCAGGGCAAACTTTTTAGGGTCTGAGCCCTGAAAATGGCTCAAGTATGCATATTTTATACAGGCACAGCAAACAGGTCGCCGTATCTCAAAAAAGATATAGTGGAATTAGAAAAGGTGCAGAGAAGGGCGGCGAAAATGATAAAGGGGATGGGACGACTTCCCTAAGAGGAAAGGGCTCTTCAGCTTGGAGAAAAGGCGGCTGAGGGGAGATATGATAGAGGTCTATAAAATAATGAGTGGCGTTGAACGGGTAGATGTGAAGCGTCTGTTCACGCTTTCCAAAAATACTAGGACTAGGGGGCATGCGATGAAGCTACAATGTAGTAAATTTAAAACGAATCGGAGAAAATCTTTCTTCACTCAACGTGTAATTAAACTCTGGAATTCATTGCCAGAGAATGTGGTAAAGGCGGTTAGCTTAGCGGAGTTTAAAAAAGGTTTGGACGGCTTCCTAAAGGAAAAGTCCATAGACCGTTATTAAATGGACTTGGGGAAAATCCACTATTTCTGAGATTAGCAGTATAAATTGTTTTGTACTTTTTGGGATCTTGCCACGTATTTGTGATCTGGATTGGCCACTGTTGGAAACAGGATGCTGGGCTTGATGGACCTTTGGTCTTTCTCAGTATGGCAATAGTTATGTACTTATGAAACCTCTACGCAAACAGTGCAAGCAAAAAAGAGTCTGTGTTTCGGCGTCACAGAATGCCTGCCTAATGGGGTCATAATACAGTTCGAAAGGAGACTCTGGACAAACAAGGAAGCCCAAAGGCATCCGCTCAGGAGAAAGGCTAACCAAACAGCGCTACCCGGGAGAGTTCTCACATTAAAAAAAGACACACCTTTGGGCTTCCTTGTTTGTTCAGAGTTTCCTTTCAGACTATATTGTGACCCCTGAGGCAGGCATCCTGTGACACCGAAACACGGACTGTGTAGGGTCCCTTGTGTCCAAGCAGCAAATAAAGCATCGGGGGGGGGGGGGGGGCAGACTCAGGAGTAATGTCAGAAGTATTTTTTCACGGAGAGGGTGGTGGATACGTGGAATACCCTCCCACCGGAGGTGGTGGAGATGAAAACGGTAATGGAATTCAAACTTGCGTGGTATAAACACAAAGGAATCCTGTTTAGAAGGAATGGATCCTCGGAATCTTAGCGGAGATTGGGTGGCGACGCTGGTAATTGGGAAGCAAAACTGGTGCTGGGCAGACTTCTACGGTCGATGCCCTGATCATGACCGAATGGATATGGATGGGCTGGAGTGTAAATTTTAAGGGGCTTCGATGTTAGCGTCAGAACTTTTAGTACAAGAACAGTGCTGGGCAGCCTTCTACGGTCTGTGCCCTGAAAATGGCAAGGACAAATCAAACTCGGGTATACTTGTAAAGTATTGCATATCAAGTAAAATGAGTTTATCTTGTTGGGCAGACTGCTCTTTATCTGCCGTCACCTATTATGTTACCACGTATTTTTTTTTTTTTTTAAATTTATGTGTTTATTAACATTTTCCAATATTTTACAAGACAATCCTCTTGTTCAGGAAAAGTATCTAATAATCTACAAAATATGTAAAAAAAGAATAATAATACAAACAGGAAAAAAAAAAGTGAAGCTTAAGCTTCACATTAACAGGAAAACTATACTCAAGTCCATACATGTGATCCAAGATTTCAGGAAAATACTGGAGACAAATTATCTAAAGGAAAAGAAATTATACAAATATTGTTAAGTAGAGCAAACACTTGTAATTAACGCTTATCCATTTTCACTGAGGTTATGAGTGAAGATACATGAGACGGCTCTGTAAATACATATTTTTTCTCCTTAAACCTTATGATACACTTGCAGGGGTATCTTAAAAAGAAGGTACCCCCCAAGTGTAAAACTTCAGGCCTAAGGAGCAGGAATTGTTTCCTTCGTCGTCGTGTCTCTTTAGAGACATCAGGAAAAAGTAAAACTTTTAAACCCAAAAAGGGTTTATCTTTATTTCGGAAAAACAAACGAAAGATCCAATTCTTGTCTGGTAATAATGCAACTGTAGCCACCAATGTAGCTGCAGTTGCTAGTTCGATATCAGAAGTCTCAAGCAAGAGAGAGACATTTATCGGAGCTTCGGGTTGAGAGGTTCCTTTCCCAGGAATATAGTAAACCATAGTCATTGGTGGCAAATTCTGTTCAGAAATTAGTAAATTTTCACGCATATAGCGTTTCAGCATATCCATAGGAGTAACATTTTGAAGTCTAGGAAAGTTGACAAATCTTAGGTTATGATTTTTAGTGTAATTATCAAAGGTTTCCATTTTATCTCTAAGACTCGTCAAGTCTTTCATCATAGTAGGTTGTAGCATCTCAAGCTTCATAATTCTCTGATCCAAGTTAGCAAATTTCCCATTCAAATCTTTAATCTGTTCCTCTTGAACCCCCAAATTACTTTCCAGAGATTTAACTTTAGGCTGAAGGTCATTTATCTGCTTAAGGAAAACTTGTCCTAGGTTGGAAACCAAGTCCCACAAAGCTTCTAATGTCACGTCTTTTGGTCTAGTCATAAATTCTTTAGGAAGTTCAAACCTTACAGGCTGGTCTCGGTCCTCACTCTGTCCCTCTGCTTCTCTCCCCTCAGTTTGCAACGTTTCCACGGGCAAACTGCTCTCCAGTCCCACCTCTGTAGTAAGGGAGGCTTCGATTCGGCGATCTTCTGGGCCCCTAACCTCTACGGGAGTGGACCCCGTCGAATCCAAGAGGAAAGAACTGGCGCCAATCGGCTGGGGAGGAGGAGTGCGTTCGGCGGGGCTGAGGGTCACTTCAAAGCCAGAGAGCGCCAAAGTCGCCGTTTCGCCGGCGCGCACCTCTGGAAGCGAACCGCCGTCACGGTGAACTCCCTGCGATCTCAAATATCGATCCATCGGACCAGGTAATGAAGGAGTTAGCGGGGAAGCCCTACCCGCTAATCTCCCTCTTCGTTTTGGCATTTTTTGAGAGCGTGAGTCGCAGCAACCTAACAGCTTGCGGCTATCTTGGATCCACCTGCTTGCGTATTTTATACAACATTCATATCGTATATCTCAGTGGGGGAGGGGAAGACATCATAAAGTGGAACATAGAGACTAAAATGTTTTAATAATACTATTGGACTATTGGTTCAGTGACAATTTGATAACGAACGTGACTGTTGGGCAGACTGGATGGACCATGCAAGTCTTAATCTGCCGTCATTTACTACGTTACTATACTAGCGTACGTTTATTTATTATGCATTTATTGGGATTTATTAACCGCCTTTATGAAGGGATTCACCCAGGCGGTGTACAGTTTAACATAAAACTTGGTCAGTTTTAGAATATCAATGATATGCTTTGATGTCCCCATGCATACCTCCAACCCACCCCCATCCTCCCACCCTGTCAGACTGTCATAGTAATGCTTGAATGCTTTCACTTATATACACTGTCAGCTAGCACATTTGCTTATTTCCGATCTGACGAAGAAGGGCAACCTTCGAAAGCTAATCAAGAAATGTATTAAGTTATGTCCAATAAAAAAGGTATCATCTTATTTTCTTTTCCATGTTTTATTTTGTTTAATTTCTATAGATTCTACATGGAATGTTGCTATTCCACTAACAACATTCCATGTAGAAGTCGGCCCTTGCGGATCACCTATGTGGCCGCGCAGGCTTCTGCTTCTGTGAGTCTGACGTCCTGCACGTACATGCAGGACGTCAGACTCACAGAAACAGAAGCCTGCGCAGCCTTCTACATGGAATGTTGCTAGTGGAATAGCAACATTCCATGTAGAATCTCCAATGGTATCTATTTTACTGTCATAGTAATGCTTGAATGTTTTCACTTATATACACTGTCAGCTAGCACATTTGCTTATTTCCGATCTGACGAAGAAGGGCAACCTTCGAAAGCTAATCAAGAAATATATTAAGTTATGTCCAATAAAAAAGGTATCATCTTATTTTCTTTTCCGTGTTTTATTTTGTTTGATTTCTATTGATAACCTTAAGAGTGCACTAACACGGCTCCACACTCTTCTACATAAAACTTACAATTTTGTTAGCTGCATAACAACAGTAAAATAACCAAGAATATTGAAATCCAATAATAGAACTACCACAAAACAGTATAAAAATATACAAATTTAACAGCACTGGAATTCAAATACCAGAGATATAATACTCTATGTTAGCATAATACTAATGATACACCTACCACCTTATAATTGAAAGAGAAAAATGCCTAGATTTCGACCCAAATCGGGAGATAGACGTTTATCTCACAAAAACGAATAAATCGTTATAATGGAAAGCCGATTTTGGACGTTTTCAACTGCACTCCATCGTGGAAGCGTACAAAGTTGACGGGGGCGTGTCGGAGGCGTGGTGAAGGTGGAACTGGGGCGTGGTTATCGGCCGAGGAGAGATGGGCGCCTTTCGCCAATAATGGAAAAAAAGTATGCGTTTGTAGCTAGAATTTAGGGCACTTTTCCTGGACCCTGTTTTTTCACGAATAAGGCCCCAAAAAGTGCCCTAAATGACCAGATTACCACCAGAGGGAATCGGGGATGACCTCCCCTGACTCCCCCAGTGGTCACAAACCCCCTCCCACCACAAAATATGCCGTTTCACAACTTTTTATTTTCACCCTCAAATGTCATACCCACCTCCCTGGCAGCAGTATGCAGGTCCCTGGAGCAGTTGTTAGGGGGTGCAGTGGACTTCAGGCAGGTGGACCCAGGCCCATCCCCCCCTACCTGTTACAATTGTGCTGCTTAATGCTTAGTCGTCCAACCCCCCCAAACCCACTGTACCCACATGTAGGTGCCCCCCTTCACCCCTTAGGGCTATAGTAATGGTGTAGACTTGTGGGCAGTGGGTTTTGAGGGGGATTTGGGGGGCTCAACACACAAGGGAAGGGTGCTATGCACCTGGGAGCTCTTTTACCTTTTTTTTTGTTTTTGTAAAAGTGCCCCCTAGGGTGCCCGGTTGGTGTCCTGGCATGTGAGGGGGACCAGTGCACTACGACTCCTGGCCCCTCCCACGAACAAATGCCTTGGATTTATTCGTTTTTTGAGCTGGGCGCTTTCATTTTCCATTATCACTGAAAAACAAAAACACCCAGCTCACAAATTGTCGAATAAAACATGGACGTCTATTTTTTTCGAAAATACGGTTCGGTCCGCCCCTTCACGGACCCGTTCTCAGAGATAAACGCCCATGGAGATAGACGTTTTCGTTCGATTATGCCCCTCCTAATAACCTCTATAACAAGTTCAAACCATCCAGCTTAATTACTCCTGAGCTTGTCCTATCAATCTCGGAGACTCTGAAAATTCTAGGAGTCATACTTGATGGAAATCTAACACTGGTGGAACAAACACACACTAACGTCATAAAAGGCATTCTTCTCTCTTTGGAAATTAAAACGTATAAAAACTTATTTTCCTAGAGAAGTATTTCGCAATTTAGTGCAATCGCTAGTTTTAAGTCAAAAAAGTTACAAACTGTCCCGAATACAGCTGCAAGACTGATCTATGGTAAATCGAAGTTCGACAGTTCCAGACCATTACGTGAAAAACTGCACTGGCTACCTGGTCAAGGATCGTATAACATTTAAAATTTGCACCCTGGTGCATAAAATCCTCTACGGCGAAGGTCCAGCTTATATGGATAATCTTATCAACTTACCACCCAGGAATTCTTACAGATCTTCTTGTTCGTGTTTATATCTCCACTACCCCACATGCACCGGCCTCAAGTACAAAACCAGTTACGCATCTACCTTTCCCTATGTCAGCGCTCGATTGTGGAACGGTTTACCAAAATCAGTAAAAGCTACTTACAGACGTTCAAATATTTGAAAGGTATTAATCCGCAAACGAACCTTTTCCAGAGATGGGTAGGCGTTAGAACGAGAGGACATGAAATGAGATTGAAGGGGGGCAGACTCAAGAAAAATGAGATGAAGTATTTCTTCATGGAGAGAGTGGTGGATGCTTGGAATGCCCTCCCGCGGGAGGTGGTGGAGATGAAAACGGTAACGGAATTCAAACATGCGTGGGATAAACATAAAGGAATCCTGTTCAGAAGGAATGGATCCTCAGGAGCTTAACCGAGATTGGATAGCATAGCTGGTAGTGGGAGGCGGGGCTGGAGGTTGGGAGGCGGGGATAGTGCGGGGCAGACTTATACGGTCTGTGCAAGAGACAGTGGTGGGAGGCGGGACTGGAGATTGGGATGCAGGGATAGTGCTGGGCAGACTTATACGGTCTGTGCCAGAGCCGGTGGTGGGAGACAGGGATAGTGCTGGGCAGACTTATACGGTCAGTGCCAGAGCTGGTGGTGGGAGGCGGGGATAGTGCTGGGCAGACTTATACGGTCTGTGCCAGAGCCGGTGGTGGGAGACAGGGATAGTACTGGGCAGACTTATACGGTCTGTGCCAGAGCCGGTGGTTGGGAGGCGGGGCTGGTGGTTGGGAGGTGGGGATAGTGCTGGGCAGACTTAAATGGTCTGTGCCCTGAAGAGCATAGGTACAAATCAAAGTAGGGTATACACAAAAAGTAGCACACATGAATTGTCTTCTTGGGCAGACTGGATGGACCGTGCAGGTCTTTTTCTGCCGTCATCTACTATGTTACTATGTTATGTATATGTTACTTATGATCAACCAACTTTCAGAATATCACTGAAGACCACCTTATTTAGAAAAGCTTACGCTAAAGTCCCGCATTGCATTAGTGACTCCTTAACTGTTACTGTTAAACGGACGTATTGAACTCTTTTGCACCTTTCTCTTTTCTTCCCCTCTGTCATTACTCACCAACTACTTCAGTCTAAATGTATCTGATTGTCTGTTACTAGATTGATGTAAGCCTTTTTACACTGCTGTAAGCCACATTGAGCCTGCCCATGGGTGGGGAAATGTGGGATATAAATGCTCTAAATAAATAAATAAATAAATAATATTTGAATTTTACCCACACCAGTTTTTTTTTTTGCAATATATTTTATTGAGTTTTTTCAAGTATATAAAAATAACAAGTACCCAATACAAAGAGCGGAGAACAGCAATGTCAGTAAGCGATACAATCTTATGTAGACACATATTACTTGTTTTAACAATGGTTGAACTATAATACACTCTATAAGGTTTGTAAGTATTGTCCTTTTTCAAGGGTATTGCATGCTGTTTCTCAGCCATGGTAAACTCAAATTTTTGAAGTTGTAATACAGAGTCACATAAGTATTGCCATACTGGGAAAGACCAAAGGTCCATCGAGCCCTGCATCCTGTTTCCAACAGTGGCCAGTCCAGGTCGATAATACCTGGCAAGATCCCAAAAAAAGTACAAAACATTTTATACTGCTTATCCCAGAAATAATGGATTTTCCCCAAGTCCATTTAATAACGGTCTATGGACTTTTCCTTTAGGAAGCCGTCCAAACCTTTTTTTTAAACTCCGCTAAGCTAACCGCCTTTACCACATTCTCTGGCAACGAATTCCACAGTTTAATTACACGTTGAATGAAGAAAAATTTTAAATTTACTACATTGTAGCTTCATCGCATGCCCCCTAGTCCTAGTATTTTTGGAAAGCGTGAACAGACGCTTCACTTCTACCCGTTCTACTCCACTCATTATTTTATAGACCCCTATCATATCTCCCCTCAGCCACCCTTTTCTCCAAGCTGAAGAGCCCTAGCCGCTTTAGCCTTTCCTCATAGGGAAGCCGTCCCATCCCCTTTATCATTTTCGTCGCCCTTCTCTGCACCTTTTCTAATTCCACTATATCTTTTTTGATATAAAAATGGAGGTTAAGTAGATGTGCAAATTTCCAATTCTGAAAAATGTGCTTTTGAGCAATGGTAAGCAGAATATCTAACAGTTTTGCTTGTGGTATTTGGTAAGTTCAACTGTTGTGAACATGATTTGAAAATTATTATCGAGGGTGATAGGTCAGGTTCAAAAGATAAAAGCTTCCCAACTAGTCCTGCCTAATTATGTTCTCACCTATCTATTTTTATTTGTTTGTCCTTGAGATAGTCTAAATCCCTGGTTACTTACTGCACATGTATTAATTTGCTTTTAGAAGTTATTGTAATTTGTGTTATGTGATGTACATTATTATGTTTTATTCACTTTATTGTTTGTTTGTAAGATGGTTTCCTAAAGGACAATTATTATTATTATTATTCTTGGCATTTGTATAGTGCTACCAGACGCACGCAGCGCTGAACACCTGATACAAAGAGACAGTCCTTGCTCAAAAGAGCTTACAATCTAAATAAGTCCATAAACCACTACTAAATGGACTTGGGAAAAATCCACAATTCCAGGAATAACATGTATAGAATGTTTGTACGTTTGGGAAGCTTGCCAGGTGCCCTTGGCCTGGATTGGCCGCTGTCGTGGACAGGATGCTGGGCTCGATGGACCCTTGGTCTTTTCCCAGTGTGGCATTACTTATGTACTTATGTCCTCTACTTGGCTCACTTTTATTACATAGAGCAGTGATTTAACCTATTGTGATGTCATAGTGGCTCATTCCACCAATAAGAGCCAACCTCATTAGTGATGTCACAATGGCTTGATTGTATAGAATGTTTGTACGTTTGGGAAGCTCGCCAGGTGCCCTTGGCCTGGATTGGCCGCTGTCGTGGACAGGATGCTGGGCTCGATGGACCCTTGGTCTTTTCCCAGTGTGGCATTACTTATGTACTTATGTCCTCTACTTGGCTCACTTTTATTACATAGAGCAGTGATTTAACCTATTGTGATGTCATAGTGGCTCATTCCACCAATAAGAGCCAACCTCATTAGTGATGTCACAATGGCTTGATTGTATAGAATGTTTGTACGTTTGGGAAGCTCGCCAGGTGCCCTTGACCTGGATTGGCCGCTGTCGTGGACAGGATGCTGGGCTCGATGGACCCTTGGTCTTTTCCCAGTGTGGCATTACTTACGTACATATTGAACTTGAGTCTATTTCAGGCTAATGTGGGTTATAAATGTCATGAATAAATAAATAAAATAAATAATAATGCATTAAAACATTTAACCAACATAGATATGATGCTAAAGATGTTCTACAATACAGCTTAGGAAAAGGATTCGTGTAACCAGCAGGGCTGTCCCGTGAAACAGCAGCAGGACAATGAATAAAGTAAATAAAACCTTTATTTTTCAAGACCCGACACAGCAAAACCTCAGAGCAAAACTTGCAAGATTCAGTCAAACAGTAACAATGGTTTACTTCAGCCAGATCAGCTTACAATGGGGCAGGGACGTAGCCAGAGACTTCGGACGGGAGGGGGGGTTCAGAGCCCGAGGTGAGGGGGCGTGGCGCCGCTGGACCCCTTCACCACTTTTGACCCCCCACCCTCCTGCCCCCGCCGCTGCCAGGTACCTTTGCTGGCAGGGGTCCCCAACCTCTGCCACCCGAAGTCCCTTTCAGCGCCGGTCTCCGAGTCCGGCGCGTTCACTGATGTGGATTCTGAGTCCTGATGTCCTGCACGTTCCTCCGTGCAGTACATGAGGACTCACAGAAACAGAATCCAGATCAGCAACGCGCTGGAGACCGGCGCTGAAGAGGACTTCAGCTGGCGGGGGTTGGGGACCCTTGCCAGCAAAGGTACCTGGTGGTGGCGGGGGAGGATTGGCGGCGGCAGGAGGGGGGGGTCAAAAGAGATGGAGGAGGGGTGGCAGAGGTGCTGTGGGGGGGGGGGGGGCGAATGTGCCGGGGGGGGGGCGGCGGTGGGGGGGGGGTGAAAGCAGGGGGGGGGGGCCAGGGCTAAATCTGCCGGGGTCCATACCCCCGTGGCCCCACCTAGCTACGCCCCTACAATGGGGATCCAAGTCTTCCCTCCCTGGCAGGGTTGCCAGGTGGAAAATTTTTTTCCAGCCCAAAGGAGCCCAAAATCCAGCCCAAAACCCGCCCAAACTCAAACCCCGCCCCTGACACCCCCGCCCCCGCCCCCGCGTCATCACCCCCGCCCCCGCCGTCATCAACCCCGCCCCGCCGTCATCGGCCCCCGCCTCCCCCGTCATCGGCCCCGCCTCCTCCGTCACTACCCCCGCCCCCCCGTCACTAACCCCGCCTCCCCCGTCACTAACCCCGCCTCCCACGTCACTAACCCCGCCCAGAAACGTCATTAACCCCGCCCACCGCGGCTGAAAAAGCCTGCGAAAAAACCGCCCCGAAGCCAAAAAGGAGCCCAAAAAACCGCAACCCGCCGCGGGCAAAAATTTCCCGCGGCGGGTCGCGGAAAACCGCCCACCTGGCAACACTGCTCCCTGGGCCACCTTACCCTCAGCCTGGCCCTGTTTTTTTAAACTTCCTGGTATTGGTCCGCCACCTGCTGACACACTTCCTCTTGGGGCAGGACCAGTGCTCTTAAGTTGGCCCAGGCTGGTTAGAGAGGGGCTTTTCTTAAAGGTGAGGTGCAGTGGAAGGCTGTAGCCTGGACAGATCACTGTGTATTAAACTTTTATTTAAGACATTTTAAACATGTTCAGTCAGGGTCTGAGGTTAGAATGTGTAGAAAACAAAGGAAAGTTAATGCCAAGATTTTTTGGCAGAGGGTAGAGGGTGAATTAGAACAAAGGGAACATCAGCCAGAACAACAACTGCTTCTTATTTTCCCCACCAAACCCACCTCCCCGCTCCCCCCGTTTTCTATTTCTGTTGATGGCTCTCTCATTCTCCCTGTCTCCTCAGCTCAAAACCTTGGGGTCATCTTTGACTCTTCTCTCTCCTTCTCTGCTCATATCCAGCAGATCGCCAAGACCTGTCGTTTCTTTCTTTACAACATCCGTAAAATCCGCCCCTTTCTTTCCGAGCACTCTACCAAAACCCTCATCCACACCCTTGTCACCTCTCGTTTAGACTACTGCAATCTGCTTCTTGCTGGCCTCCCACTTAGTCACCTCTCCCCTCTCCAGTCGGTTCAAAACTCTGCTGCCCGTCTCGTCTTCCGCCAGGGTCACTTTACTCATACTACCCCTCTCCTCAAGACCCTTCACTGGCTCCCTCTCCGTTTTCGCATCCTGTTCAAACTTCTTCTACTAACCTATAAATGTACTCACTCTGCTGCTCCCCAGTATCTCTCCACACTCGTCCTTCCCTACACCCCTTCCCGTGCACTCCGCTCCATGGATAAATCCTTCTTATCTGTTCCCTTCTCCACTACTGCCAACTCCAGACTTCGCGCCTTCTGTCTCGCTGCACCCTACGCCTGGAATAAACTTCCTGAGCCCCTACGTCTTGCCCCATCCTTGGCCACCTTTAAATCTAGACTGAAAGCCCACCTCTTTAACATTGCTTTTGACTCGTAACCACTTGTAACCACTCGCCTCCACCTACCCTCCTCTCTTCCTTCCCGTTCACATTAATTGATTTGATTTGCTTACTTTATTTATTTTTTTGTCTATTAGATTGTAAGCTCTTTGAGCAGGGACTGTCTTTCTTCTATGTTTGTGCAGCGCTGCGTACGCCTTGTAGCGCTATAGAAATGCTAAATAGTAGTAGTAGTAGTAGTAGATATGGAATAAGGTGGTGCCTTTGACTTTGGATGATTTAATGCCTCGAAGAACGGGAAAAGAGCTGAAATAAACAGAATCCCTGGTTTACAGAAGCTTTGGCTCTAATTTAAAAAACAAAATTGTGGGCAGTTGGAACGGGCTTGGAGTACATCTAGCGACTCTGAAATATATATCCGGTGGAGACAGGAAATGAGGTTGTGTGAAAAGTCCATCTCACAGGCAAAAAAGGATTATTTTGAGAAACTTATAACTGTTGCTGATAATGCTTCAAAATGTCTTTTTTTAGATATTTAATGTTTTAATATTAACCGATAAGGTTCAGATGATTTCCTCTGAAATGCAGCCTAATGCAGAGGACCTAGTAATTTATTAGGCAGGGTTTCATCTCTAGTAGGCTGAGGGGAGATAAAATAACGAGTGGAGTGGAACGGGTAGATGCGAATCATTTGTTTACTCTTTCCAAAATTGCAAGGATTAGGGGGCATGGGATGAAGCTACAAAGTGGAATTAAACTGTGGAATTCGTTGCCAGAGAATGTGATAAAAGCGGTTAGCTTAGCGGGCTTTAAAAAAGGCTTGGACGGCTTCCTGAAGGAAAGGTCCATAGACCATTATTAAATTGACTTTGGGAAAATCCACTGCTTATTTCTGGGATAAGCAGAATAAAAAATATATTGAACTTTTTTGGGATCTCGACAGGTATTTGTGACCTGGATTTGGCCACTGTTGGAAACAGGGTACTGGGCTTGATGGACCTTTGGTTTGTCCCAGTGTGGCAATACTTATGTACTTATGTAGGCTCATCAATTTCTGGTCCAGGTAGGGGACAAGGAGAATGAAGTGTATGAAGATCTATTATGGAATCAATTTATAAAGATGGATGGATGGCAGAGGCGGGGCTGGTGGTTGTGAGGCGGGGTTGGGCAGACTTATACGGTCTGTGCCCTGAAAAAGACAGATACAAATCAAGGGGCTGGTGGTTGGGAGGCGGGGCTAGTGCTGGGCAGACTTATACGGTCTGTGACCTGAAAAAGACAGATACAAATCAAGGGGCTGGTGGTTGGGAGGCGGGGCTAGTGCTGGGCAGACTTATATGGTCTGTGCCCTGAAAAAGACAGATACAAATCAAGGGGCTGGTGGTTGGGAGGCGGGGCTAGTGCTGGGCAGACTTATACGGTCTGTGCCCTGAAAAAGACAGATACAAATCAAGGGGCTGGTGGTTGGGAGGCGGGGCTAGTGCTGGGCAGACCTATATGGTCTGTGCCCTGAAAAAGACAGATACAAATCAAGGGGCTGGTGGTTGGGAGGCGGGGCTAGTGCTGGGCAGACTTATATGGTCTGTGCCCTGAAAAAGACAGATACAAATCAAGGGGCTGGTGGTTGGGAGGCGGGGCTAGTGCTGGGCAGACCTATATGGTCTGTGCCCTGAAAAAGACAGATACAAATCAAGGGGCTGGTGGTTGGGAGGCGGGGCTAGTGCTGGGCAGACTTATACGGTCTGTGCCCTGAAAAAGACAGATACAAATCAAGGGGCTGGTGGTTGGGAGGCGGGGCTAGTGCTGGGCAGACCTATATGGTCTGTGCCCTGAAAAAGACAGATACAAATCAAGGGGCTGGTGGTTGGGAGGCGGGGCTAGTGCTGGGCAGACTTATATGGTCTGTGCCCTGAAAAAGACAGATACAAATCAAGGGGCTGGTGGTTGGGAGGCGGGGCTAGTGCTGGGCAGACTTACATGGTCTGTGCCCTGAAAAAGACAGATACAAATCAAGGTAAGGTATACACAAAAAGTAGCACATATGAGTTATCTTGTTGGGCAGACTGGATGGACCATGCAGGTCTTTTTCTGCCGACATCTACTATGTTACTATGTTTATCTTAGGAGGTTGTCTAAGAAATCTAGCTGTTTAGAGGTTTGTCCCTCTTACTTTTGAATGCTGTACCTTCTAATGTGGAGGGGCATTTTTGATATGACGTCTGAGTCCGACATTAGACATTTTGCAAAAAACATCCAAAATCTGAATAAGAAAGAAGTTCATTTTATAAAAAGAAAAACAGCTATCTTTTTTGTTTTTGAAAATACTGTTTCTAACAAGGTTTTGTACTTTGGACGTTTTGTTTAGTTGGTCCATTAAAAAAAAAAAAGTCTAAGTGAAAAACGAAGAAAATCAAGCCATTGGGATGTAGGAGGGGCCAGCATTTTTAGTAGATTGGTCTCCCAGATTTGTGCCTGAGGCAACGGAGAGTTAAGTGACTTGTCCAAGATCACAGGGAGCAGTGGAGAGATTTGAACCAGGCACTTCTGGATTGCAAGACCAGTACTCTAACCACCAGACCACTCCTCCATATAAATGTCATAAATAAATAAATGTGTTCCCATTTAAGTGGTTACCCTGGCAGGTTAAGTGCTGAATATCAACACTTAACTGGCCAAATGCTGACTGTGTTTCCAGAACACCCTCAAAACAGCTGTTTTTCACTTATGAACTTCTAATTTTCAGTAGAGAGAACCGCTTAAGGGGTCCTTTTACGAAACTGTGGCAAAAGGGGTCCTGCGCTGGCACTGAGTTTTTGATGCACGCCGAGGTCCCCTTTTAGCACAGCGGATAAAAAGCAGGTTTCTCTTGTCTGAAGGAAATGGCTGTGCAGCAAGTAAACCATTTGCTGCGTGGCCATTTTGGGGGGGGGGGGGAGCATTTACCGCTACCCGTTGAGATGGTGGTAAAGGCTCGTGCGCCAACCCGGTGGCAACGAGGCAGCACATGGCACTAACATAGTAACATAGTAGATGACGACAGAAAAAGACCTGCACGGTCCATCCAGTCTGCACAACAAGATAAACTCATATGTGCTACTTTTTGTGTATACCTTACCTTGATTTGTATCTGCCATTTTCAGGGCGCAGACCGTAGAAGTCTTGCCCAGCACTAGCCTTGCCTCCCAACCACCAGCCCCACCTCCCCCCACCGGCTCTGCCTGATTACCGCTGGGTACACACTGATGCTACAAAAATGTCGCACACACTGGGGGAGAGAACTACTCAGGGGCGTAGCCACGGGTGGGCCTGGACGGGCCCAGGCCCAGCCACTTTTGCTCCAGGCCCACCCAGCCTCTTCTGCCCACTCTCCTCGTCCACGTGGTCTGCTCACTTTTACTGCCCTGAAGCGCTGTTCTCCCTCCAGCACCGGCGATTCCCATAGCCAGCCTTCTGCCAACGTGCGTCGTCGAGGCCTCTTCTCAGGCACGTCCCGCCTACTCCAGGAAATCCAGACTGCCCCAATTTGACCGCCCCTATCAGACTTACTGTTCACGTGTCCTTTAGATTGTAAGCTCTTTGAGCAGGGACTGTCCTTCTATGTTAAATTGTACAGCGCTGCGTAACCCTAGTAGCGCTTAAGAAATGTTAAGTAGCAGTAGTACTCTGCAACTTCCTGCATCCACCTTTGCGGAAAACAGGAAGTTGCAGAGTAGGCGGGACGCACCTGAGAAGAGGCTCCGACGACGCACGCTGGCAGAAGGCTGGCTATGGGAATCGCCGGTGCTGGAGGGAGAACGGCGCCTCAGGTCAGTAAAAATGACCAGAACTGACCATGTACAGGGGACTGTCGCGGGGGGAGGGGGTAGCAGGTGGAGAGGAAATGCGAGGCCTGTGCCCACCCAGTCCACCTCCAGGCCCATCTAAAAATTAAACTCTGGCTACGCTACTGGAACTACTGCCCGGCTGCTGCAATAGACCAGCGGTACTTCGCTTTTAATGAGCTGCTGAAAATGAGCAGATAGCCCCAAACAAGCGATTTAACCCAGTCAGTGGCCGTTTCTGGCCGGTTAAATTGTTTTGAATATCGACATCACAGAGAATATAGTACTTTCTTTCCTTTTCTTTTCTTTCTGCCGTGTTCCTGACTCACACCTCACCCATGTCTGCCTAACTTATATAAGCACGCAAATATGGAATGCACTTCCAAATGTCATGAAAACAATGCACGACCTAACAAACTTCAGGAAATCATTAAAAAACCAACCTGTTCACAAAGGCATACCAGAATGATCCAACCTAAGTACCTGAACCCTGCATCACAATCGAAACTCCTACCAGAACTGGACAAAACTTAACTCTCTCTACTTGAATATTTAATATACTCTCTCATCTATGAGCATTAACACTTGACCACTCTGGTATTTCTGTTACCGGAATTGGTGATCGCCATCACGGTACTTTGTAAGCCACATTGAGCCTGCAAATAGGTGGGAAAATGTGGGCTACAAATGCAACAAATAAATAAATAAATAAAATAAATAAATAACTTGCTCTATTCAACACATTGCACTCCACCGAGAGCTAAATTCTTGCTCACCTTCATATATGAACACAGGCCAGTTCTTGAATTCCAAAAACTAGAATCGGAAATCTTCGTGAAGAAAAGAATAACTGGAACCCAGCCTCTGGATAGTGTGACGGGTGAATAATATTCCGCCGAGCCAACGAGAAAACACAAGGCTTCATCTGGGCCTTCGTCAAGACGAGAACCAAGATGCTGCCGGCTACCTTCCCTGAGTTGGGAAGTTATCAGGTGAGCTTTATAACAGGGGTCAGCAATCTGCCGTATAACAGTCCCACAGGTTGCTGACTATGGTGGCAAAGGAGTAGCACTGCATGTGAGCCCCCTCCAGCATCCCTGGAGCATCAGGACTCTAAACTGTTGCCTGCAGGGCCTGTTACATTCCTTCCCCATAACCAATAACTTCCCCCACCCTCTGTTATTCTGCCCACTCCTACGATCAAATCCCCACTCATGATCACTTCTTCCATTGCCCCCCTCCCCCCCCTGATCAAGCCCCTGCCCCCCCCCCCCCCCCCAAGAGTGCCCCTCCTCCTGAAAGGGCCTCCCATCAGTTTCCTTGGAGGTCTAGTTATCTTTAGGCAAGAGTCACTCTCAGACATAACTCTCAAAGTGGCAGGTGAAAATCCTTTGAAAATCAGGCCCAGAGCGAGTAATAAAAACCCTGTTGGCTTGCGGGAGGGGGGAGGGGAGGGTGTTCATCCACTTCTCTCCTGTAGGTTGGTTTGTGTGAGGTTAATTCGATTCTGATATTTTATCTTTTGCTTTCAGATTATGATCATTGATTTGTTTACTTCAATTACCACAGTGTGTGTGATTCACATGCTGTTTCTACAGACTTGGCAATTAAATGAGTTCTCTCTCTTTTTTTTTTTTTTATTAACTTTGCACAGCTTTCAATGAATGCTTGTCACATGTAACTATAGAAATATAATCTCATAGTGTTTGCACAGACCTGATAGTGATATAATGCAGATAAACACTGGAATTAATGACTGTGGAAAGCAGAGGCGTAGCCACGTGGGGCCACGGGGGCATGGGCCCCTGTACATTTGGCCCTGGCCCCCCCTCCGCCAAACCCTATGACCCCCCCCTGCCGCCAACCCTCCCCTGCCGCCGCTGTCGGGTATCTTTGCTGGCGGGGGTCCCCAGCCCCCGCCAGCCGAGGTCCTCTTCTCCGGCGCAGCTGCGTTGCTGATCTGCAAGGGCAGGCTTCTGTTTCTGTGAGTCTGACGTCCTGCATGTACGTCCTGATGTCCAACAACGCGGCCGCGTTACGTGCAGGACGTCAGACTTACAGAAACAGAAGCTTGCCCTTGCAGATCAGCAACGCAGCTACGCCAGGGCTATGGCTGGTGGGGGTTGGGGATCCCTGCCAGCAAAGGTACCCGACGGCGGTGGCAGCAGGGGAGGGTTGGCGGCAGCGGGAAGAGGGGGTTGAAAGGGTTGGCACCGGGGGGAGTGGGGTGTCAAAGGTGGTGGTTGGCGGCGGGAGGGGTTAAAAATGGCAGGGGGGGGGGCTAAAATGTGCCCCCTCACCTCGGGCTCTGGACCCTCCTCCCGCCGAAGTCTGGCTATGCCCCTGGTGAAAAGCTGCTTGTCTGCGCCAAATGTTTCTCTGTCAGTGTTAAGCAGTAAATTCTGTGTCCGTCAGAGATGGTGCTGTATGTGGACTTTTGAGATGGGCGTATCTGCTATGGGGCCACAGGGGCCTGGCCCCCGTAGATTTGCCCCTGGACCCCCCTATCGATGACCCTCTCAACCCCCCCTCCTCCCGCCGTCACTCCGCCGTCACGCCTCACCTCCCTTTGCTGGCGGGGGACCCCAACCCCCGCCAGCCGAAATCTCCTTCCTTCCTTCATTTGGGTTTGGTTTCTGACGTCCTGCACGCACGTACAACGTGCAGGATGTCAGACTCACAGAAACACCAATGTGGCCGTGCAGGCTTCTGCTGAGTCACAGAAAGAGAAGCCCAGAAGCCTGCGCAGCCTTTTACATGGAATGTTGCTAGTGGAATAGCAACATTCCATGTAGAATCTCCAATAGTAGCAACATTCCATGTAGAATCTCCAATAGTATCTATTTTATTTTTGTTACATTTGTACCCTGCACTTTTTCACTCATGGCAGGCTCAATGCGGCTTACATGGGGCAATGGAGGGTTAAGTGACTTGCCCAAGAGTCACAAGGAGCTGCCTGTGCCTGAAGTGAGAATCGAGCTCAGTTCCTCAGGACCAAAGTCCACCACCCTAACCACTAGGCCACTCCTCCACTGGCTGTTAACAATCAATTATTGATGTTAATTGGCTTGAATTTGGAGTTGTGCGCCGGTGTGTACCCGGCGGTAATCGGGCAGTGCCGCATGCCGCCCAGTTTCTGCTGGGGCAGCGTGGGAGCCCATACCGCCACCTCAATGGGTGGCGGTAAGTTCTCCCGCACGAAATGAGTGCGCAGCAAGTGTGTCACTTTCTGCACGTCCATTTCTTTTAAAAAAAAAACCCTGCCTTTTACCCACTGCGGTAAAATGGGGCCTCGGCACGCATCAAAAACATGCGCCGACACTAGCGCAGGCCCCCTTTTGCCGCAGCTTCGTAAAAGGACCCCTTAACTGGTTAACTCACTTTGAACATCATCCCTTTTTTGTTGTTGTTGGTATATCATTCCCTGTGTCCTTGAAGGGAGATAAATAATTCGAAAGTTGTGTCATGCTTAAATGACAGCATGAAGAACGCATATATGATACCTGCCTTGAATTACAGGTTATGCTTTTTGATTATTGTACTTTTTTGTTTGGTGGTTGTAGATACTGGTCTATGATTATTGTATACTAGTAAAAAAGGACCGTTTCTCTCACAAATGAAACGGGTGCTAGCCAGGTTATCATGTATTGGCGATTTTGTTTTTAAGGGAACCGTTAGGAGAAATGTTCTGTCATGATAAGTAATAATTGGGAAGGGTGTATAATGAGTAATATAGTAGATGACGGCAGAAAAAGACCTGCACGGTCCATCCAGTCTGCCCAACAAGATAAACTCATATGTGCTACTTTTTGTGTATACCCTACCTTGATTTGTACCTGTCCTCTTCAGGGCACAGACCGTGTAAGTCTGGCGAGCACTATCCCCGCCTCCCAACCACCAGCCCCGCCTCCCACCACCAGCTCTGGCACAGACCATATAAGTCTGCCCAACACTATCCCCACCTCCCAACCACCAGCCCCGCCTCCCACCACCGGCTCTGCCACTCAATCTCGGCTAATGTGCTCCAGGGGTATGAGATATGGATTGTTTTATCTATGTTTTTTTTTTGTTTGTTTTAATCTTTCTTTTTTTTTGTGATTTTTATTTATAGTATTTTTTAAAAGATAAAGAGTACGCAGACATTAGATGATTCCTTTATATATCTTGGAATTATCACTGACCATCAATTAATTTGACGGTACTATGTAAGCCACATTGAACCTGCAAATAGGTGGGAAAATGTGGGGTACAAATGCAATAAATAAATGAATAAACTTTCAGTCTCATATTTCTATGGTTGTCAAGCACTGTTTCTTTGCCCTTCATCAGATCCGTTCTATCCACTCCCTTCTAAGTAATTCTGACCTACAATCATCCATGCAGTGTTAACATCTCGTCTTGACTATTGTAATGCAATACTGGCCGGCCTTCTTCAATATTCTTTAAAATGTCTACAGTCTGTTCAATATACAACTTTTTCGTATATTATTTCATCTTACAAAATCTGAACATGTATCGTCCTACTGATGACAGCTTCGTTGGCTTCCTGTAAAATATTGCTTTCAATTTAAAATGTTACTTTTGACTCACAGTGCTACTCAAACTTTATCTTGCCTCTGCTCCATAGTCTCTTACAAACCAGCCCTGCAGTGATCCATTATTGCTGCCTGCGCTGGCCCTGCAGGCTTCCATCGTCCGGGTCCCCCCTTGATGATGTCACTTCCTGCTTCCTGTCTGGGGCGATCTGGCCGATGGAAGCCTGCGGGGCTCGCACCGGCAGCAATAATGGATCACTGCAGGCACCGGGGATGCCTGTAAGGTACACCGGGGAAGGACGGGGTTCAGCGACGGGCAGGCAGATGCCGAGATGCCCTCGGAGGAGGAGAGATGTTGATGAGGTAAGTGAAAAAAAAAAACCCTACTTTTTTTTTAGCTCTCCGGGGAAGGGGTGGCAGCTGGCATGGTATGGTATGGAAGGGCTCGTCTAAGTTAACTCTGGGCCCATCCAAAATACTGGGTCTGGCTACGCCACTCGTGTAAGTGGCTTCCAAAAGAGATGAAACATAGAAACACGGAAAATGAAGGCAGATAAAGTCCACATGGCCTATCCAGTCTGCCCATCCTTGCCATCTACCATCCCTTCCTCTCCCATGCAGACCCTCTGTGCTTGTCCCATGCTTTCTGGAATTCAGATACGGTCTTTGTCTCCACCACCTCCACGGGAGGCCGTACCACGCATCTGCCGCCCTTTCTGTAAAGGAGTGTTTCCTTAGATTACTCCTGAGTCTGTCCCCTTTCACCTTCATCCTACGTGCCCTCATCTAGAACTTTCTTTCAGATTTAGCAGGTTTATGACAGGGGCATAGCCAGCTCTCCGATTGGAGGGAGGGGGCAGGGATGGACTAGGGGGAGCAACACATATCCTCCCCCTCCCCCAGTGTTAAAAATACCTTTGTTGGCGGGGATGCCAAAGCCCTGAAAACCAAAGAAATTTGGTCCCCTGGCTGCTCCCCTCCTCCTTGTGCTGCTGCTGTAATGGGAGGTCAGCGGTGCATCTCCAGCCACCGATGCCAGCACACCTGGAGCGTGCTACGTTCTTTCTCATTACAGCATCAGCACAAAAAGGAGGGGAGTGTCTGGGAGACTAAATTTCTTGGCTTCGACATCCCTGCCAGCCATTTAATGCGGTATTGCAGGTTTGGAAGAGGCCTGAGCCCAAAGTGAGGGGGGAGCAAGACCCCCTCCCTGTGGCTACATCACCGGTTTATGAACAATAATTCAGTCAATGTTTATACAATATAACCAGGGCCACCGAGAGACTAGGTCAGGCCCGGGGCAAAACCGCCCCACCTCCGCCCCGCCCTGCTCCACCTCCGCCCCCCCCCCCCCCGGCGCTGCAGTCTGCGGTCTCACCTGCCTGCCTCCACGGCTCCGGGACCCCTTTATTCAAAGCGGCAGTCGCACATCGCATCTCTTCTGGCCTTTCCTCCCTGTGTCCCGCCCTCGTCTGATGTAATTTCCGGTTTCTGTGAGGGCAGGACAGAGGGAGGGAAGGCCAGAAGAGAGGCGATCTGCGACTGACACTTTGAATGCAGGGGGCCCGGAGCCGAGGAGGCAGGCAGGTGAGACCGGGGACTGCAGCGCCGGTGGCCTGACCCCGGCGCCAGGCCCCCCTTGGAGGCTCGGGCCCGTGGAATTTTGCCCCCCCGCCCCCCCCCTCTCAGCGGCCCTTAATATAACCTTTGATTCACTACATCCTCTAAACTATGACTGCTGGCAAATAGATGGATAATTTGAATAGACAGACATTTGCAAATGGTATAGATAAGACATATTTTCTTTTGCAGCATTGATGTGACTTGGTTAATAATATATTTTTGTGTATTATTTTACTGTTTTAAAATGATGTTTTTTGATGTTTTAAAATGATGGACATGACCTTGGGCAACAATTCTTGTTGACATGGTGAAAAACAAAGAAATAACTACATAAAAATGTTGGCGTGGGTACCCGTCTTAGCCCCTGCTGTTTGCCACCGTTGGGAAACAGGATGCAGGGTTAGATGGACATGTGGCTGGATCCCAATTGATCACTCAAATGTTTTTAGTGGGAGAAAACAGGGCAAAACAACTCCCCCAAAGTAATTGTTGATTTCCGCTAGTACAGTAACAGAGGACCCAGTCCATATGAGGTCTGTCTGCTGGACACATCAAGCTGCTAATCTCTAAAAAGGCTATGTGATTATCAGGAGATACATTATTCAGGTTTCAGATAATTACTCATTTTTTAATTATGCCAAATGCTAATATGACATTGCAAACATGCTATTCAGCTCTCAGTATAATTAAGAGAGATACTTTATTTGAGCTGAGAATCCAGTGTTTGAGGACCTGGCTTTCATGATAGAGCTGGTTACATGCACATAATGAAACCAGCAATTAAAGTTATTTGAATTATACCTTTATAGAGTTTCATCCCGAAGTGCTCAGGACTGATGCGGTTTCTCAAATAACCCTTCAGGGTTTATTTTCTAGCCCCTGCTATCTGGGATTTCCTTCCTTCGTACCTGAGATTGGACATTTGAGAGGCCTAACAATCTATTAGTTAATCTGGTTTATGAGGATTACCCTCAACTGGACTTCTACTGGACCACTGGTGGAGTCCTTCCCTCTCCTTCCTTCCGTAAGAACATACGAATAGTCCTACTGGGTCAGACCAATGGTCCATCTAGCCCAGTGTCCTGCTTCCAGTAGTGGCCAATTCAGGTCACAAGTACCGGGCAGAATCCCAAAGGGTAGCAATGTCCACGCTGTTGATTCCAGGGTATACAGTGGCGTCTTCCATGTGAATCTCAGTAGCAGACTATGGGCTTTTTCTCCAGGAACTTATCCACTTTTCCTCCAGGACTTTTCCTTCCTCCTTTTATATTTGTTTTCTTTTATTCTCGTGTCTGTCTTCTACTTTCTTGTCTGTGGTTGTAACCCAGAAAGGCAGTATGTCGAATTCTCACTATACATAGTAACATGAGTAACCTAATAGATGACGGCAGAAAAAGACCTGCACGGTCCATCCAGTCTGCTCGACAAGATAAACTACTACTACTACTACTACTATTTAACATTTCTAAAGCGCTACTAGGGTTACGCAGCGCTGTACAATTTAACACAGAGGGACAGTCCCTGCTCAAAGAGCTTACAATCTAAAAGACATAGTAACATAGTAGATGATGGCAGAAAAAGACCTGCACGGTCCATCCAGTCTGCCCGACAAGATAAACTCCTATGTGCTACTATATGTGTATACCTGACCTTGATTTGTATCTGCCATTTTCAGGGCACAGACCATAGAAGTCTGCCCAGCACTAGCCCCACCTCCCAACCACTAGCCCCGCCTCCCATCACCGGCTCTGCCACCCAATCTCCACTAAGCTTCTGAGGATCCATTCCTTCTGAACAGGATTCTTTTATGTTTATCCCACGCATGTTTGAATTCCGTTACCGTTTTCCTCTCCACCACCTCCTGCGGGAGGGCATTCCAAGCATCCACCACTCTCTCCATGAAAAAATACTTCCTGACATTTTTCTTGAGTCTGCCCCCCTTCAACCTCATTTCATGTCCTCTAGTTCTACCGCCTTCCCATCTCCGGAAAAGGTTCGTTTGCGGATTAATACCTTTCACATATTTGAATGTCTGTATCATATCACCTCTGTTTCTCCTTTCCTCCAGGGTATACATGTTCAGGTCTGCAAGTCTCTCCTCATACGTCTTGTAACGCAAATCCCATACTGTACATGTGGCTGATAAGTATGAGGGGGGGGGGGGTCTAGGAGGAAGAACAGAAGACAGACTGTAACAATGTGGTTCTTTCAATTTGTGCACAAGCTCCAGAGAAATGCTACTACTACTATTTATCATTTCTATAGCGCTACTAGATGTATGCAGCGCTGTACACTTGAGCATGAAGACACAGTCCCTGCTCGACAGAGCTTACAATGTAATCAAGACAGACAAACAGGACAAATAAGGGATGACAAAGAGTAGCAAGATTCCGGAATCCCAATGTAGCAAGATTCTGTGCAGAATCCCAGAGAGTAGCAAGATTCCGGAATCCCAAAGACTACTACTACTTATCATTTCTAAAGCGCTACTAGACGTACGCAGCGCTCTACACTTGAACAGGAAGAGACAGTCCCTGCTCCACAGAGCTTACAATCTATTTGCTCCACCTGAGACGCTTGCATGGGAGGCAAACTAGAGGTTGTATAGGATGAGGGAAAGACATAACAGATCCAGGAAAGTAGGGGAAAAGTACTTTATTTATTTATTGCATTTGTATCCCACTTTTTCCCACCTCTTTGCAGGCTCAATGTGGCTTACAATACATGAATGGTGGAAATATTAGAAAATAAACATTTAGTGTTATAGAAGGATCTTGGGCAATATGATAAAAAGAAAAAAAAAACGTAATCGTAGTGTATCAAGAAGGATTTTGGGTAACATGATAATGATGAAACATGATATTAGTATAGCAAGCAAATATTATAAGACAGTTCTGTATGTATGCGGAGGAGCTGTGTATATTCACATTTGGTTGATATTTTTGGTATGCCTTGTTGAAGAGATGGGTCTTCAGTAGTTTGTGGAAGTTCGTTAATTCGTAGATCGTTTTTAAGTTGAACGGCAGTGCATTCCAAAATTGTGTGCTCAAGTAAGTAAAGTTTGACGCGTGTATTAATTTGTATTTTAGACCTTTGCAGTTAGGGAAGTGCAGATCAAGGAATTTGCGGGATGATCTTTTGGCATTTCTGGGTGGCAGGTCTATCAGGTCTGACATGTAGGCTGGTGCATCTCCGTGAATGATTTTGTGAACTAGGGAGCAGATTTTGAACGTGATGCGTTCTTTTAGTGGGAGCCAGTGTAGTTTTTCCCGTAAGGGCTTAGCACTTTCATATTTTTTTGCTGAAAATGAGTCTAGCTGCTGTGTTTTGGGCTGTCTGAAGTTTTTTGATTATCTGCTCTTTACAGCCGGCGTAAAGTGCGTTGCAGTAATCCAGATGACTGAGCACCATTGACTGTACCAGATTGCGGAAAACAGTTTTTGGGAAGAAAGGTCTTACTCTTTTTAATTTCCACATTGAGTGGAACATCTTCTTGGTTGTGTTTTTCGCATGGCTCTCGAGTGTTAGGTTTCGATCGATGGTAACTCCAAGAATTTTCAGGGTGTCCGAAATTGGAAGGTTCAGATTTGGTGTGTTAATGGCTGTAAATTTGTTCTTGTTATGTTGAGAGGTAAGTATTAGGCATTGGGTTTTTTCTGCATTAAGTTTCAGCCGAAATGCATCCGCCCATGAATGCATGATGTGGAGACTTTGGTTGATGTCATTGGAAATTTCCTTTAGATCTTGTTTGAATGGGATGTAAATCGTTACGTCGTCTGCGTATATATATGGGTTGAGATTTTGGTTTGATAATAGTTTGGCCAAGGGTATCATCATTAAGTTGAATAAAGTCGGCGAGAGGGGGGATCCCTGTGGGACTCCTCATTCAGGTGTCCATGTGGCTGAGGTAGTCAAGTTGGATGTCACTTGATATGATCGTGTGGTTAGGAATCCCTTGAACCAGTTGAGAACGTTACCTCCAATTCTGAAATACTCAAGGATATGTAGTAGTATTCCATGGTCAACCATGTCGAAAGCACTTGACATGTCAAATTGTAGGAGTAGTATGTTCTTTCCATTTGCAATTATTTGTTTGAAGTTAGACATGAGAGTGACTAGTACTGTTTCAGTACTGTGATTGGACCGAAATCCTGATTGGGAGTCGTGGAGTATTGAGAATTTATTTAAATAGTTTGTAAGTTGTTTGGTCACCAACTCTTCCGTTAGTTTGGTTGTTAATGGAATGGATGCTACTGGCCTCTAGTTGATTAGTTCACTGGCACTTTTCTTTGCGTCTTTAGGTATGGGGGTGAGTAGAATGTTTCCTTTGTCCTTCGGGAAGAGTCCATTTTGTAACATATAGTTCAAGTGTTTCGTTATGTCTGTTATGAATTGTTTAGGGGCAGATGTCGTAAGTACCAACTGCAAAGGCACACTTCTCTCCCCTGCCAAACACGTATCTTATACAGTCGGTGCCAAATTATCAAATATCCTGGAACAAAGTGCTTTCTTTAATAGGCTCCTGGTCTGTTATATAGCTGGGCCACTGTACAATTATTATCATTAATCTACCTCATAAAAGATTTAAAGCCGTCTGAAGAGCAGGTGCTGTGTCTTCTCCAAAAATGCTTTGGAATTTGGACGATCCTCGGTCCTTACATCCAATGCAGACAATTTACCCTTTCACGCAAGATGAATTTTGGACACGTTCTGTGTTGAAATGAAATCTGCGGAAGGCGTGCCAGGATCTTGGAAGCATCCCCAACAGACGTGCTGAAAAATCTCCAGCACTTCTTCTCCGCTCCCTAGGGACAGGTTGGCTTGTCTGTTTGCCAGGCTTCATGCAGCTTCCCACCTTCCTGACATTCACAGAAAACTTTCTTTCCTTCCAGGGCAGATCTTACGCTTCACAGCGGATCAGCCAGCAAATGATGAGGCACTGACACTGTTTGGTTCCAGCTTGCCATTTGTACGTTTTTTTCATTTCAAGGGTTTTCCTTACCTCATAGACCTACATTGGTTTTGAGAACTGCTTAGGTTAGTACAAAGGTTGGTATTAAGACAAGGGAGGAGCAGAGCTGATTGTTAAATTCTGGAGACCGCACTGTCAAATCGATATAAACTAGATGGAGTCGATCTAGAGGGCGGCGACAAAATTGCTCAGTAGTCTCTGTCATAAAGGGAGAATTTTATAAATGGCACGCAAAAATGGGCACTGAAAAGATCAGCGCTAAGCTCTGTTCTATGAAGGGCATGAGCTTATGCCAATTCCAAATTATGCCTGCTGAAACTCGGTGTAAATGCTGGCACAAATTAGGCATACTAAGGCAGGATTCTGTGACTACGTGAGCAACATTTTGGAATAGAAACATAGAAACATGACGGCAGATAAAGGCCATATGACCCATCCAGTCTGCCCATCCTCTGTAGCCCCTAATTCTTCCTGTTCCTAAGCGATCCCACATGCTTATCCCATGCCTTTTTAAATTCTGGAACAGTCCTCGACTCCACCACCTCCACCGGGAGGCCATTCCACACCTCCACCACCCTTTCTGTGAAATAATACTTCCTTAGGTTACTCCTAAGCCTATTCCCTCTTAACTTTGCCGTATGCCCCCTCATTCCAGAGCTCTCCTTCATTTGAAAAAGTCTCTCTTCCTGTACATAAATGCCCTTGAGATATTTAAACGTCTCTATCATGTCTCCTCTCTCCCTCCTCTCTTCCAGCGTATACATGTTGAGGTTCATAAGCTTGTCCCTATAATTTTTGCATTCAAGACCGCTTACTAATTTCGTAGCCGCCCTCTGGACCGACTCCATCCTGTTTATATCTTTCCATAGATGTGGTCTCCAGAACTGCACGCAGTACTCCAAATGAGGCCTCACCAGAGACTTATACAATGGCACTATCACCTCCTTTTTCCTGCTGGTCATGCCTCTCTTTATGCACCTAAGCATCCTTCTGGCTTTGGCCGTCGCTTTTTCTACCTGTTTGAAAGACACAATCACCCCCAAGTCCCACTCTTCCTTCGCACACCATAAGAAATAACATTTCAGCATCAGAATAAAACTGTTCAATGTGTGCTCAAATAACTAAATATATACTACAAAATGTAAATGTTGAGAAGTATTTATACAAGCAACATATATGGAGAATCCCAATCGCTAATCAAAATAGTACATAGTGTCCAGGTACATGTATAATAGATGGATGATATGAATATAAAAGGTTATAGATGGATAATGCAAATAAGGACATGTTAAAAAAAAAAGAAGCAATACTAATAGATATTTAAACAGATAGGAGAACCAGAGCCCCGGGGGGGGGGGGGGGGGGGGGGGGGGGGAGGGGGCAAAATTCTCCGGGCCCGGGCCTCCAAGGGTTTTCTCTCTCTCTCTGCTGCTCCTGATGGGACCTGGATGATCGCGTCGTGACAGGAGCAAGACGGAGAAAACTCCTGCGCCAGGCCTAGGGTTACCATATGTCCGGATTTATCCGGACATGTCCTCTTTTTGAGGACATGTCCGGGCAACCGGGCGGGTTTTGCCAATCTGCCCGTTTGTCCGGATTTCTGGACAAACGGGCAGGCTGGTGGGCGGACGGCCCGCCCGCCAGCCTGCCCGTTTGTCCAGAAATCCGTACAAATGGGCAGATTGCTAGCCTCCCCTCCCCTTACTTACTGCTGCCCTGGTGGTCTAGTGACCTCTTCCGCCTTCGGGGCAGGAAAGAGCCCCCTCTTTCCTGCCCGGAGCACTGCCCTGCATGCATCCTTCCTGTTCGTGATCTCGGCGCCAATTCAAAATGGCCGCTGAGAGTTGATGTGACCTTGCGAGACGTCAACTCTCGGCGGCCATTTTGAATCGGCGCTGAGATCATGAACAGGAAGGAAGCAGGCAGGGTAGTGCTCCGGGCAGGAAAGAGGGGGCTCTTTCCTGCCCCGAAGAGGTCACTAGACCACCAGGGCAGTAGTAAGGTAAGGGGAGGGGGGTGACGGGGTGTGCGACAGGGGGGAGGGGAAATTTGACAGAGGCGGAGCGAGGGCGGGAAAGGGGGTGGGGCAGGGCGTGAAAGGGGGTGGGGCGGGTCATGAAAGGGGCGGGGCATGTGTCCTTTGGGGGGACAAAATATGGTAACCCTAGCCAGGCCCCCCCTTGGAGGCTGGGGAGGACCCAGAGGAGCAGCAGATACAGCAGGCAGAAGAGTTCTTCACAGTCAACTGTCGTATTGCCTTCCAAGTGGCTGCTTTTCCCCTCAGGCGTGCATGCGTGGTTTAGAAACCGAACATGTGCAACCTGAGATAAAAAGCAGCCGCAGGGGCAGGCCACACGGCAGAACTGTGAAGAACAGCAGCGTTGGAGTGGAGGAGAAGACTCGTCTGCTGGCGGGGGCTTGGGATCCCTGCCTGCCAAGATATTTCCAGTTGCGCCAGGTGACAGCGATCCAGGGGGGTGGGGCGAGCCCTGCAGCAATCCGGGGGGGGGGGGGGAGGAAGCCCGGAGGCGATCCGGGGAGCGGGCCCAGTGGCGTCAGCCCTGCCCCAGGTCCGGCTCAGTCTCTCGGCGGCCCTGAGGAGAACCAGAAAGAAAAATTAGGAACATGAGCGGATATTGGAGTATGGTTTTATAATTGACCAATTCTGCAGCTTTGCATTCATATCTGTATATTATTATTATTTGTTGCATTTGTACCCCACATTTTCCCACCTATTTGCAGGCTGAATGTGGCTTACATAAGTATATAAGCACTGCCACGCTGGGAAAAGACCAAAGGTCCATCAAGCCCAGCACTCTGTCTCCGACAGCGGCCAATCCAGGCCCCAAGAACCTGGCAAACCCCCCAAATTTAATAACGATCAATGAACTTTTCCTTCAGGAATCTGTCCAGACCCCCTTTAAACTCAGCAAGGCCAGCTGCCGTCATTACCTTCTCCGGCAATGAGTTCCAGAGTCTAACCACACACTGAGTAAAGAAAAACTTTCTCCAATTTGTTTTAAACCTATCACATTCTAATTTCATCTTCTGTCTTCTGGTTCTATTATTGTTAGAAAGCGTAAACAAATGCTTCACATCTGTCCGCTCTACCCCACTCATTACCATAAAGGCGTTGAACTTGTAGAGCTACTGTTAGTAATATGCAATCTATCCCTAAAATCGAGTGTGGTACCGGAAGACTGGAGGTTAGCCAATGTTACGGCGATTTTTAAAAAGGGTTCCAGAGGAGATCCGGGAAATTATAGACCGGTGAGTCTGACGTCAGTACCGGGCAAAATGGTAGAGGCTATTATCAAGAATAAAATTACAGAGCACGTACAAAAACATGGGCTGATCAAAGTCAGCACAGATTTAGTGAAGGGAAGTCTTGCCTCATCAATCTACTGCATTTTTTTGAGGGGGTGAACAAACATATGGACAATGGGGAGCCGGTGGATATTGTGTATCTGGATTTTCAAAAGACGTTTGACAAAGTGCCTCATGAAAGACTCCTAAGGAAACTGGAGAGTCATGGGATCAGAGGTAGGGTATTACTATGGATTAAGAGCTGGTTGAAAGATAGGAAGCAAAGCGTAGGGTTGAATGGCCAGTATTCTCAGTGGAGAAGGGTAGTTAGTGGGGTCCCGCAGGGGTCTGTGTTGGGACCGCTGCTTTTTAACATATTTATAAATGACCTAGAGATGGGAGTAACTAGTGAGGTAATTAAATTCGCAGATGACACAAAATTATTCAGGGTCGTCAAGTCGCAGGAGGAGTGTGAAAGATTACAGGAGGACCTCGCAAGACTGGGGGATTGGGCGTCCAAGTGGCAGATGAAGTTCAGTGTTGACAAGTGCAAAGTGATGCATGTGGGTAAGAGGAACCCGAATTACAGCTATGTCATGCAAGGTTCCGCGTTAGGAGTTATGGACCTAGAAAGGGATTTGGGAGTCATCGTTGATAAGACATTAAAAACATCTGCCAGTGTGCTGCCGTGGCTAAGAAAGCACACAGAATGTTGCGTATTATTAGCAAAGGGATGGAAAACAAACACGAGGATGTTATAATGCCGCTGTATCGCTCCATGGTGCGACCGAACCTCAAGTATTGTGTCCAATTCTGGTCGCTGCATCTCAAAAAAGATATAAAGGAATTAGAAAAGGTGCAGAGAAGGGCGATGAAAATGATAAAGGGAATGGAACGACTTCCCTATGAGAAAAGGCTGAGAAGGTTAGAGCTTTTCAGCTTGGAGAAAAGGCGGTTGAGGGGTGATATGATAGAGGTCTACAAGATATTGAGCGGAGTAGAGCGGACAGATGTGAAGCGTTTGTTTACACTTTCAAACAACAACAAAACCAGGGGACACAAGATGAAGCTAGAATGTGGTAGATTTAAAACAAATAGGAGAAAGTTTTCCTTTACTCAGCGTGTAGACTCTGGAACTCGTTGCTGGAGAATGTAGTGACAGCAGCTGGCCTTATGGAATTTAAAGGGGGTTTGGACAGATTCCTGAGGAAAAAGTCCATTGAACATTATTAAATTTTTTTTTTTTTTTTTTTGGGGGGGGGGGGGGGGGGGGGTTGCCAGGATATTGAAGCCTGGATTGGCTGCTGTCGGAGACAGGATGCTGGGCTTGATGGACCCTTGGTCTTTTCCCAGTATGGCGGTGCTTATGTACTTATGTTTGCCAGTCGGTTGATAACAAATACAAGGTTGTATAGTGATCGAATGAGGTATATGTGGAGGGTCGGAAGGGATGAAGGTTGTGTGTTGTCCAGTACGATCATTAGTCATGCTGTGTTGCTTGGTGAAGAGGTTTATGTAGTGTCGTTGGGGTAGGCCTTTTTGAAGAGGTTGGTTTTTAGTGATTTCCTGAAGTTCAGGTGGTCATGGATTGTTTTCACAGCTTTTGGGAGGCCATTCCATAGTTGTGTGCTTATGTTAAAAAGCAGCGGTCCCAGCACAGAGCCCTGGGGAACCCCACTAACTACCCTTCTCCATTGAGAATACTGACCATTTAACCCTACTCTCTGTTTTCTATCTTTTAACCAGTTTTTAATCCACAATAGAACACTACCTCCTATCCCATGACTCTCCAATTTCCTCTGGAGTCTTTCATGAGGTACTTTGTCAAACACCTTCTGAAAATCCAGATACACAATATCAACCGGCTCCCCTTTATCCACATGTTTGTTCACCCCTTCAAAGAAATGTAGTAGATTGGTGAGGCAAGATTTCCCTTCACTAAATCCATGTTGACTTTGTCTCATTAATCGATTATACCGATTTGGACGACCCTGGGAGAAGGACGTCCATCTTCCGATTTATGTCGAAAGATGGGCTTCCTTCTCTTTCAAAAATGAGCCCAATAGTATACTACTTACAATGTCAACACAATATGTAATAGAACAGTTTAATAGACAGCGTAGGGTATAAGCAAAGATGTAACATATAGATAGGGAAGAGAGTAAGAAGAGTTAGAAAATAAGGCAACTAATTTAAAGAAAGTTGCACTTGAGGACAGAGAGCTGGTTAAATATTATCTCAGCTAGAGCAGGAGTGGATAAACATGTCCCGCTGCAGTATGCGCAGCCCGAGTCACTCGTGTGTGTGAGTGAGACTAGCAAGTTAGTTACTTCTTCCATTAAAGGCTTGGTTGAAGAGCCTGAGCCTTTACTGCCACCCATTGAGCTAGCACTAAGGGCTCACGTGCTACCCACGCGGTAACCACGCAGCACGCACCAACACAGGCGCACTGCCGGTTACCGCCGAGAATGCCCCTGTGGTAGAAAATAGAAAATTATTTTCTCCCACCGGATTCAGTATGCGCCAAAATCACAATTCCCGCCGGGAGCACGGGCTACCCCGGCGGCAGTGCCAATTGGGGTGCATGCTACCCAGACGTTAGCTCTTCCATGCCTTTGTAAAGGAGCCCCTGTATTTTCTGTAAGATAATTGGAAACTGTGAGTCTCTAGATGCACTGGGGCAGGAGCAGGCCAGCCTTGTTCCCGTTTCCTCAATCATTGTTTCACGAAGAGATCTTTGATGAAATGAAAACCTCGAGAATGCTACTGCCATGCCGAAAATAGAGCACACAATACAGGAGGTTTCATTAGATCAGGAAGCATCCGCTCCTTCCGTTCCCCCAGTCTGTGTGTGAAATAAATCCTATATAATAAAAGGCACCTCCAACATTCTGAAGCTGACTGCATGGCTGAGGCATTCCTGCTCTCTGTATCCATCTCCTGAATTGACATCACGTACTTCCGGGTTCGTCACAAGCAGAAGTGACCAACCACACAAGGTTTCTCGGCTTCAGCATGTTGGAGGTGCATTCTATTAAATAGGATTGGTCAGTTCCTTGAAGCACAGCCAGAGCTCAGCGTCCTGCACAGTAACGCTCAGACACCAGAGAGAGAGAGAGAGAGAGAGAGAGAGTGGGGGGGGGGGGGGGGGGGGCCTGACACCAGACAGGGGGGGAGGTATCTCTGTCACACACACACTCTCTCTCTCTCACACACTCTCTCTCTCTCACATAGTAACATATTAACATAGTAGATGACGGCAGAAAAAGACCTGCACGGTCCATCCAGTCTGCCCAACAAGATAAACTCACATGTGCTACTTTTTGTGTATACCTTACCTTGATTTGTACCTGTCCTTTTCAGGGCACAGACTGTATAAGTCTGCCCAGCACTATCCCCGCCTCCCAACCACAAGCCCCGCTTCCCACCACCGGCTCTGGCACAGACCGTATAAGTCTGCCCAGCACTATCCCCGCCTCCCAACCACCAGTCCCGCCTCCCACCACCGGCTCTGGCACAGACCATATAAGTCTGCCCAGCACCATCCCCGCCTCCCGCCACCGGCTCTACCACCCAATCTCGGCTAAGCTCCTTAGGATCCTCTTCTCTCACTCCTTCTCTCTCTCACAGCCAATGTCTTTCTCTGTCTCTCTCACACACACTGTCTCTCACACACTCTATGTCTCACACTGTATCACATTCACTCTCTATGTGTCACACAGTCACTCACACACTCTCTTGGTCTCATACACTCAGTCTCACAAAGAGTCTGTGTCTCACACACCCTCTGTCTCTCGCACACACTGTATCTGTGTGAAACACACTCTCTCTCTGTGTCACACTGTGTCTCACATACGCACTTGCACACACTCTCATTCTCGCACACACACTCTCTCTCACACAGACACACTCGCACCCAGACTCACTCACTCTCTCTCTCACACACACACTCGCACATTCACTCTCTCTCTCACACACAGTCACTCTCACACACACTCTCTCAAACATACACACTCCAAGGAAAACCTTGCTAGCGCCCGTTTCATTTGTGTCAGAAACGGGCCTTTTTTTACTAGTACCATATAAAGCGAAAGATCTGTGCTGCAGTTATGCTGTTCAAAACGCTGTGATTCTAATTTGTCGGGTCATTTTTTTCAGTTATAGCAATAAAGACTGTTGGATTCAAGTCTCCTGTGGTGAATCATCTTTGTTCAGCCTCTGCTGTGCTTGTAAATAAAGCAACATGATCAAGATTATGACCGTCTAACTATCTTCTTTCAGCCTGATTAGACTCTTTTGCCTCCCCCTGCAATCGACCCGGAGATTTGTAGAATTCGGCAGCCATGTTCCTCATTAGGACAAGCTATTGCAGGAATACATTCGGGATGCAAATTGACTATGGATTGTCTCCCTGCCAAGGTGATGCTGTGGAAACATCTGAGCTGTCTGCTACTCCTCCTGTTTCCCAGCCTGGGCTGGCATTTGTGCCTGGGCTACCAGAAGCTAATGCAGGTCACTGGCAGAAAAGCTGTATTCTCCCCCCCCCCCCCCCCCCCCCCCCATGGATCCATCTTCTGTCCCTGCGCAGTGTTCTTTAAGAAACAGCAAAGGCAGGAATCATGTGCAATCTGTGGTATTGCAGTAAAAAGGAATGATTTTAAACGTAGAAACAGAGAAAAATGAAGACAGATAAAGACCATGGGCTTGATATTCAGCTGGCAGTAGGCAGTGCTTTTGCTGTTCGCCACCAACGTTAAACGCAGATATTCAATGCTGGATCGTGTCCGGCAACCGGCATTAAATATTCAGGGTTTTTTTTTTAAACTGCTAAAAAGTTAACTGGCTATATCAATATTCAGCACTAGCTGGTTAAACTTTTAGCGGTTAAAGATAAGACAGCTATTTATGAAGTCCTACTTCACCGCTAAATTTGTCCGGTTAGGCGCTGAATATTGATATAGCCGCTAAATGTATCCAATTAGGAAACTGAGGCCTGGTTATTTAAGAAGGCCTTTGGGCTCCTGGGATGCAGCCCCTGCATGCTGGAAATCCCATCAGCCCGGGTCCTCGAAAGCCTGCTTGATGAAAAAAGGCTTTCAGGTTAGCTTTAAAGGATTTCGGAGATAATTCACTGCGTAGTGAAAACGGAAGAGAATTCCAAATGAAAGGGGAAAGGAAGAAAAAGCCCTATGTCTGGTAGATTCGTACTGAGCAGATTTAGGACTAGGAAGGACAAGGTGGTGGTCATTAACGGAGCGAAGGACCCTTGCAAGAGAATAAGGGATGGTGTGATGTGCAAGGTAATCTGGAAGACCTACTCGGAGAGCCTTCAATGTTAGAAGAGCTATATTGTAAGTAGTGCATACTTCAATTGTTTGCACTTCAGACCACGATGGTGCTCGCTTGTTGTGAGGTTTGGAAGCAGTACTCATAAGCACATAAGCACCGCCATACTGGGAAAAGACCAAGGGTCCATCAAGCTCAGCATCCTGTCTCCGACAGTGGCCAATTCAGGCTTCAAGAACCCGGCACCCCCCCCCCCCCCCCCCCAAAAAAAAATATAAATTAAATAATGTTCAATGGACTTTTCCTTCAGGAATCTGTCCAAAACCCCCTTAAACTCCGTAAGGCCAACTGCTGTCACTACATTCTCCGGTAACGAGTTCCAGAGTCCAACTACACACTGAGTAAAGAAAAACTTTTGCCTATTTGTTTTAAATCTACCATATTCTAGCTTCATCTTATGTACCCTGGTTCTATTATTTTTTGAAAGTGTAAACAAACGCTTCACATCTGTCCGCTCTACTCCGCTCATTATCTTGTAGACTTCTATCATTTCACCCCTCAGCCGCCTTTTCTCCAAGCTGAAGAGCCCTAACCGTCTTAGCCTTTCCTCATAGGGAAGTCATTCCATCCCTTTTATCATTTTCGTCGCCCTCATCGGCACCTTCTCCAATTCTTCTATATCTTTTTTGAGATGCGGCGACCAGAATTGGACACAATATTCGAGATGCGGCCGCACCATGGAGTGATACAACGACATTATAACATCCTCGTGTTTGTTTTCCATCCCTTTCCTAATAATACTCAACATTCTGTGTGCTTTCTTAGCTGCCGCAGCACACTGAGCAGAAGTTTTCAACGTCTTATCAACGATGACTACCAGATCCCTTTCTAAGTCTGTGACTCCTAACGCGGAACCTTGCATGACATAGCCGTAACATAGAAACATGATGGCAGATAAAGGCCGTATGACCCATCCAGTCTGCCCATCCTCTGTAACCCCTAACTCTTCCTTTTCCTAAGTGATCCCACGTGCTTATCCCATGCCTTCTTAAATTCTGACACAGTCCTCGACTCCACAGCCTCCACCGAGAGGCCATTCCACGCTTCCACCACCCAGCGTAGCAATGGCTAATCTGTCTATATTGTTGAAAGTCTCCCAACCCAATCTTTCACATTTCTGCTTATTTTTCTTGAGTCCTGAAAAACAAACCATTTCTCTTCGTCATTGAGAGTCACAGCCTACTGGTGTGCAGGTTAATTAAAATGATAAGAGGTGAATTATTTTAGTGCATTTTGCACATTGAATTAACAAGATTAGTCTGGACTTGAATCTTCCAGGCAAGATAAGGCAGGAATGGATACGGCAAATGGAAGTAACTGAGATTTGAGACACAGTGGGGTAGCTGTTTGATTGAACTGAAAAAAGACATCTGAAGCTACGTACTGAGGAATTCTTCGCCGGATTCTGTATAGATCACCCAAAGTTGGGTGTGCAAATTTGGGAGTGGATCTCAGATCCGTGCATAAACTAATTAGCTAATTAGGCAATAGCAATCAATTATTGGCTTTAACAAACATTTAATTGGCAGTAATTAAGGGGAATGCTCAGGAAAATAGAGAGAGTGGGTGAGTGATGGGATGGTTTCAACGAAAAGGGTATTGGTGAAGGTATATGAGATATGGGGAAAGTAAGGAAAGGTGGATCCCTATCCCTATCTGAAGTTATATAGCTCTCAGAGAACGTGTCCGTTCCCTTGAGGCTAGAGTAGCAGACTTGATGGAGCTGAGGGAGACAGAGAGGTACATAGAGGAGACCTACAGGGATGTTGTAGAGAAGTCCCACCTCCAGTCAGGTAGCCCCTGTGCTACCTTGGAGGAGGGAGGTCTCCTAGAAGGAGAGCATCACCCTGGTGAAGTAGGAAGTACTCCTGTAGCCAGGACCTGCCCACCAGGGGATGTATTATCCTTTCGCACCGAGGATATATCTCCAAATGTTGCCCGGGAGGGAAAGGTTAGGACAGCTGTTGTACTTGGTGATTCGATCATTAGGCATATAGATAGCTGGGTGGCTGGTGGACGTGAGGATCGCCTGGTGACTTGCCTGCCTGGTGCGAAGGTGGCGGACCTCACGTGTCACCTAGATAGGATTCTAGATAGTGCTGGGGAGGAGTCCGCTGTCTTGGTACATGTGGGTACCAATGACATAGGAAAATGTGGGAGAGAGGTTCTGGAAGCAAAATTTAGGCTCTTAGGTAGAAAGCTGAAATCCAGATCCTCCAGGGTAGCATTTTCTGAAATGCTACCTGTGCCACGCGCAGGGCCCAAGAGACAGGCAGAGCTCCAGAGTCTCAATGCGTGGATGAGACGATGGTGCAGGGAGGAGGGCTTTAGATTTGTTAGGAACTGGGCAACATTCTGGGGAAGGGGGAGCCTATTCCGAAAGGATGGGCTCCATCTTAACCAGAGTGGGACCAGGCTGCTGGCATCGGCGTTTAAGAAGGAGATAGAGCAGCTTTTAAACTAGAAATGGGGGGAAGGCCGACAGTCGCTCAAAAGAGCATGGTTCGGGATAAGGTATCTTTCAAAGATATCACCATAACAGGGAAGATAGAGTATCCTGATAGTGAGGTTGCAAAAGAGATTGTAGTAGATCGGGTATCTTTAAATAACAAAAATCAGACAAAAGATTGCCAATTAATACTGTCAAGTACTAAGCATGATGTACTTAGGAACAACAAACATAGTTTGAAATGTCTATATGCGAATGCCAGGAGCCTAAGAAATAAGATGGGGGAGTTAGAATATATTGCACTAAATGAAAAATTAGATATAATAGGCATCTCTGAGACCTGGTGGAAGGAGGATAACCAGTGGGACACTGTCATACCGGGGTACAAATTATATCGTAGTGATAGGGTGAATCGGATTGGTGGAGGGGTAGCATTGTATATTAACGAGAGCCTTGAATCAAATAGATTGAAAATTCTGCAGGAAGCAAAACACTCCTTGGAATCACTGTGGATTGAAATTCCATGTGCAAAGGGGAAAAGGATAGTGATAGGAGTGTACTACCGTCCGCCTGGCCAGGACGAACAGACGGATGCGGAAATGTTAAAGGAAATCAGGGACGCAAACAAACTGGGCAACACAATAATAATGGGGGATTTCAATTACCCGCATATAGACTGGGTTAATGTAACATCTGTACACGCAAGGGACATAAGATTTCTTGATGAAATCAAGGACAGCTTCATGGAACAGCTAGTTCAGGAGCCGACAAGAGAAGGAAAAATACTAGACTTAGTCCTTAGTGGTGCTCATGATCTAGTGCAGGGGGTAACGATACGAGGGCCGCTTGATAACAGTGATCATAATATGATCGGTTTTGATATTGGCATTGAAGGAAGTGAAACTAGGAAATCAAGTACGCTAGCGTTTAACTATAGAAAAGGTGATTACGACAAAATGAGAAAAATGGTGAAAAAAAGACTGAAAGGAGCAGCTCGCAGAGTAAAAACTTGCATCAGGCGTGGATGCTGTTTAAAAACACCATCCTGGAGGTTCAGGACAAATATATTCCACGTATTAGAAAAAAGGGAAAAAAGACTAAACGTCAGCCGGCGTGGCTAAACAGTAAGATAAAGGAAATCATTAGAGCCAAAAAACAATCCTTCAGAAAGTGGAGAAGAGAACCAACTGAAAGTAACAGGATAGATCATAAGGAATGCCAAGCCAAATGCAAAGCGGAGATAAGGAGGGCAAAAAAGGACTTTGAGAAGAAATTAGCGTTGGAAGCAAAAATACATAGTAAAAACTTTTTTAGATACATTAAAAGCAGGAAACCGGCCAAAGAGTCGGTTGGGCCGCTGGACGAAAATGGTGTTAAAGGGGCGATCAAGGAGGACAAAGCCGTAGCGGAGAAATTAAATGAATTCTTTGCTTCGGTCTTCACCGAGGAGGATTTGGGGGGGACACCGGTGCCGGAAAGAATATTTGAAGCGGGGGAGTCGGAGAAACTAAACAAATTCTCTGTAACCTTGGAGGATGTAATGGGTCAGTTCAGCAAGCTGAAGAGTAGTAAATCACCGGGACCTGATGGTATTCATCCCAGAGTATTAATAGAACTAAAAAATGAACTTGCGGAGCTACTGTTAGAAATATGCAATCTGTCCCTAAAATCGAGTGTAATACCGGAAGACTGGAGGGTAGCCAATGTTACTCCGATTTTTAAGAAAGGTTCCAGAGGAGATCCGGGAAATTATAGACCGGTGAGTCTGACGTCGGTGCCGGGCAAGATGGTGGAGGCTATTATTAAGAATAAAATTGCAGAGCATATACAAAAACATGGACTGATGAGACAAAGTCAGCACGGATTTAGTGAAGGGAAGTCTTGCCTCACCAATCTAATGCATTTTTTTGAGGGGGTAAGCAAACATGTGGACAATGGGGAGCCGGTTGATATTGTATATCTGGATTTTCAGAAGGCGTTTGACAAAGTGCCGCACGAAAGACTCCTGAAGAAATTGCAGAGTCATGGAATCGGAGGTAGGGTATTATTATGGATTAAGAACTGGTTGAAAGATAGGAAGCAGAGAGTAGGATTGCGTGGCCAGTATTCTCAGTGGAGGAGGGTAGTTAGTGGGGTCCCGCAGGGGTCTGTGCTGGGTCCGTTGCTTTTTAATGTATTTATAAATGACCTAGAGATGGGAATAACTAGTGAGGTAATTAAATTCGCCGATGACACAAAATTATTCAGGGTCGTCAAGTCGCAGGAGGAATGTGAACGATTACAGGAGGACCTTGCGAGACTGGGAGAATGGGCGTGCAAGTGGCAGATGAAGTTCAATGTTGACAAGTGCAAAGTGATGCATGTGGGTAAGAGGAACCCGAATTATAGCTACGTCTTGCAAGGTTCCGCGTTAGGAGTTACGGATCAAGAAAGGGATCTGGGTGTCGTCGTCGATGATACGCTGAAACCTTCTGCTCAGTGTGCTGCTGCGGCTAGGAAAGCGAATAGAATGTTGGGTGTTATTAGGAAGGGTATGGAGTCCAGGTGTGCGGATGTTATAATGCCGTTGTATCGCTCCATGGTGCGACCGCAGCTGGAGTATTGTGTTCAGTACTGGTCTCCGTATCTCAAAAAAGATATAGTAGAATTGGAAAAGGTACAGCGAAGGGCGACGAAAATGATAGTGGGGATGGGACGACTTTCCTATGAAGAGAGGCTGAGAAGGCTAGGGCTTTTCAGCTTGGAGAAGAGACGGCTGAGGGGAGATATGATAGAAGTGTATAAAATAATGAGTGGAATGGATCGGGTGGATGTGAAGCGACTGTTCACGCTATCCAAAAATACTAGGACTAGAGGGCATGAGTTGAAGCTACAGTGTGGTAAATTTAAAACGAATCGGAGAAAATTTTTCTTCACCCAACGTGTAATTAGACTCTGGAATTCATTGCCGGAGAACGTGGTACGGGCGGTTAGCTTGACGGAGTTTAAAAAGGGGTTAGATAGATTCCTAAAGGACAAGTCCATAGACCGCTATTAAATGGACTGGAAAAATTCCTCATTTTTAGGTATAACTTGTCTGGAATGTTTTTACGTTTGGGGAGCGTGCCAGGTGCCCTTGACCTGGATTGGCCACTGTCGGTGACAGGATGCTGGGCTAGATGGACCTTTGGTCTTTCCCAGTATGGCACTACTTATGTACTTATGTACTTATGACATTATAAGCCCACAAGCACTAAACACAACTGATAAGGAATACATTGACCCCCAAACCCAAACACCAGAGACAGCTTAAGATTGAAGAATTGCAGCAGAGAAAGATGGGAAAAAAATCTTTTTAAAATGTAACTGCTTTATGATCAGCTATGTTCTGTATAGTTTATTGTAACTCGCCTTGTTAATAGAAATATACAAAATAAATAAATGCATATTCAATGCTACTGTATATCTGGGTATTAAATTCCCGTGGCAGCTGGTGTTTGACTGTGGCAGGCTGAATATTGATCCATGAGTGATCCTGGGGTCACAGGGAGAAGCAGAGCAGAAAATAAACCTGGAGACAGCAATGGTTTGAAAACCTTTTATTTATTTATTTTTTTATTAAGATGGAAAACATTAATTAACAAGAATCTTGAGACTCAACCCAAAAGTATACTGGTCTCTGTATGTGTAACGCTAGGTTTCCAAGTGAGCATCAGTGAAATATATTTTTATTGCACTGGTTTGAGCGCAGAGCTGGGACCAGTGAAGCCAGGAGGCTGGCTGACACATAAGCCCGGGGCTTTTTTTGAGGGGGTACTTGGGGGTACTGAGTACTGGCACCTTCATTTGTCTGCTAAAATTGACCCATTGTCCTTAAGTTTTAATGAAAGAGTTCAGGCTCTACACACCAATTTTGCCTTGTCATAGATTCTTTGACTGGTTGTAGGGGGCCTGGCTATTGTGAGTGGATCCCTCAGTGATCACTCCATCCCTGAAGGGTGGCCTGACATTTTGAGTACCGGCACCTTTTTCCCTAGGAAAACTGCACTGCATAAGCCCCACACTCAGCATTCACTTCTCACTGCCAATAAAACAGTCCACAAAACTTAATATGCTCGCAATCATGGAGGGTTTATTTCAACTTGAACGGGGACAAGATTGAAGAAACTATTTACACCACTTGTATAGCCCAGTAATAAGTGGTTAAAGCACTGGTCTTGATATCCAGAGGTGGCCGGTTCAAATCCCACTGCTGCTCCTTGTGATCTTGGGCAAGTCACTTAACCCTCCATTGCCTCAGGTACAAACTTAGATTGTGAGCCCTCCTGGGACAGAGAAATATCCAGAGTACCTGAATGTAACTCACCTTGAGCTAATACTGAAAAGGGTGTGAGCAAAATCTAAATAAATAAATAATGATTCCATTCAGAATCTCAAAGAATAGCAACATTCCATGTAGAACCCCAAAGAATATCAAGATTCTGGAATCTTAAAGAGTGACAAAATTCCATGCAGAATCTCAAACAGTAGCAACATTCCATGTAGAAGCCTAAAGAGTACCAAGTAGGGGAGTGGCCTAGTGGTTAGAGCACCAGGTCTTGCAATCCAGAGGTGGCCTGTTCAAATCCCGCTGCTGCTCCTTGTGATCTTGGGCAAGTCACTTAACCCTCCATTGCCTCAGGTACAAACTTAGATTGTGAGCCCTCCTGAGACAGAGAAATATCCAGCGTACCTGAATGTAACTCACCTTGAGCTACTACTGAAAAAGGTGTGAGCAAAATCCAAATAAATAAAAGATAACACTTTTATTCCTCTATAATCTTCTTCTTAGTTCTCCTTTCCTATTTACAGTTCTTAAAGTAAAGCTGGTTCCTCCCAGACTCTGTCAGGGCTATAGAGAGGCTTTACCTTGGTTGATTTTCTTTCTCAACAGTCAGTGGAGGTAACAGGTTTCCCATTCATGCCTCCCCTTGAACAGTGCGGAAGCTTTATAGGCTCTGGGGCTGTTTTCTTTTTTCACTTCTGGTTCCTCAGAGTCCGAGACTGTGTTAGGTAAAACCTTTCTTTGGTAGGTTAGAAGATGGTGTAGCTTTGAGGTTAAACATTCCTTTAGTCCTCTTGCATTGATGTTAGGGGGATGGCCAGGGACTCAACCAAATCCTGGTCTCCTTGCGTAGAGGCTGTGGATCTGAATCAAAGATGGATTTTCCCACTGGTGTTACATACTTCCCCTCTCCCATCTCTCTCCTTTTTATCCTTTAATTTTTTTCCTTCAGCACTCTCTATTTCCTCCACAGAGACTGCCGAGGATGAGAATTTGCCATAACTAACAGTTGTTACATTGTTTTTCTTAGTGAAGCAGACAGGGCTACATTGGAGAATGAATGGATACATTCATTCTCCGCCCCCTGTGGCACATCTCCCCGCCCTGTCACTCCCTGCCCCTCCCCCTGTCACTTGGACCCCCCAAAGAAAGCCAGATTCCCTCTCTCCCCCCCATGTAAATCCCCTCTCCAATTTTCCAGCCTCCCTCCACACGCATGACTCCATTCACTACCCCCTCCCCTTCTGCGGAAGTCTTGCGAGGCCACTGCTTGAACTCTCAGCAGCCATTTTGAACCAGCACTGGGAGAAAGACAGTCTGAAGATGGGCTGGGCAGGAAAGAGGGGGCTCTTTCCTGCCCCAAAGAGGTCACTAGACCACCAAGGCACCACACTAAGGTAAAGGAGGGGAGGGGAGGATAAGATGCCCACCTGCCCGTCTGTATTTATATAAGCCCAGATTTCCCTCTGTTTCTCCCTGTCATACAGGAAGGGAAGGGAAATGGGACTTGATATTTTTGCAACTACATTCAAAGCAGTTTACATATGTTCAGGTACTTATTTTCTATCAGGAGCAATGGAGGGTTAAGTGACTTGCCCAGAGTCACAAGGAGCTGCAGTGGGAATTGATCTCAGTTCCCCAGGATCAAAGTCCACTGCACTAACCACTAGGCTCCTCCTCCACTCATTCCACCAATAAGAGCCAACCTCATCAGTGATATCACAATGGCTTGATTGCCCAATACTTGGCTCACTTCTGATATTGTGATGTCATAAGGGAAAGGGGGAAAGGGAAATGGGACTTGCTATACCGCCTTTGTGAGGTTTTTGCAACTACATTCAAAGTGGTTTACATATGTTCAGGTACTTATTTTGTATCAGGGGCAATGGAGGGTTAAGTGACTTGCCCAGAGTCACAAGGAGCTGCAGTGGGATTTGAACTCAGTTCCCCAGGATCAAAGTCCACCCCACTAACCACTAGGCTACTCCTCTACTCATTCCACCAATAAGAGCCAACCTCATCAGTGATGTCACAATGGCTGGATTGCCTGATACTTGGCTCACTTCTGATATTGTGATGTCATAAGGGAAAGGGGGAAAGGGAATGGGACTTGCTATACCACCTTTGTGAGGTTTTTGCAACTACATTCAAAGTGGTTTACATATGTTCAGGTACTTATTTTGTATCAGGGGCAATGGAGGGTTAAGTGACTTGCCCAGAGTCACAAGGAGCTGCAGTGGGAATCAAACTGAGTTCCCCAGGATCAAAGTCCGCTGCACTAACCACTAGGCTACAAGGCACAGTCCCAGAATCTACCAGAATTCTGACATTGTTACTTTTTCTTAAAACTTTTCCTGAAAGAACTTTCCCTGTGATTTTTCCTCAGTGCACTCAGTCCTCTGCTCCCCTCCCTTCCTGGATTTGCCTGCTTTAACATGACAATTGCAATAATCCAGGGCTAGGATTTACTGTTTTGTCCTGTGAGCTCTGATAGAGTGCTGGGCAGGTGCTGTGAACTTTCCCTGTCCAAGTTGTATTTTTAGTCTGAATTCCACATAAGTGGACAAAGTCTCCAGGGGCTGTTCTGATGCCACTACCCTGTTTGGAATATTCCTCTTACTGTGTTAGTCATCCTTCAGCCCCCTGGGGCTGGGAAATCAAGCGTCTTATCAGACCAAACAGTGTAGGGTTCAGGCCTAATCTCTTCCTGACATCTTCTGGCTGTTGCTTCTCAATTAATGGCCAAGCTGCAGCTCATGTGTCCCAGACCCCCTGGGGATACAGTGAGCTCTCCACAGTAGGCTAATATGCTATTAAATTCAGCAGCTGGCCTGGAAAAGAAAGAGGGAACAAAAGAAAGGCCATTTTAGGCAACAGTCCCAGGTCTCCCTATCAGAGCAGAATAATTTACAGACCTTGGGGTCCATACTCAGAGTGATATAACCAGGCAGGAGAGCTACCTGTCCAGTTAAATCGCTCTGCTCAGCTGAAAACACCAATATTCAGCATCACTTAACCTGGAAGTGACAGTAAATATTAGCTCTGACTGCCATAGCACGCTCTACTTAAAATACTGAGGGTCCTTTTTACAAAGGCGCGTTAGGTTCTAACCCCGCCTCGCCCCTTTCATGCCCTCGCTCCGCCCCCTGTCACATTTTCCCCTCCCCCCTGTCACACACCCCATCACCCTCCTCCCCTTACCTTACTACTGCCCTGGTGGTCTAGTGACCTCTTTGGGCAGGAAAGAGCCCCCCCCTTCCTCCCGGGAGCGCTGCCCTGCATGCATTATTCCTGTTGCTGAACCTTGGTGCTGAGTCAAAATGGCCACTGAGAGTTGAAGTCTCGTGAGGTCATTTCAACTCTTGGCGGCCATTTTGAATCGGCACCGAGATCACCAACAGGAAGGATGCATGCAGGGCAGCGCTCCGGGCAGGAAAGAGGGGGCTCTTTCCTGCCCCGATGGCGGAAGAGGTCACTAGACCACCAGGGCAGTAGTAAGTAAGGGGAGGGGAGGGCTAGCAATCTGCCCGTTTGTCCGGATTTCTGGACGGCCTGCCCACCAGCCTGCCCGTTTGTCCAGAAATCCGGACAAACGGGCAGATTGGCAAAACCCGCCCGGTTGCCCGGACATGTCCTCAAAAGAGGACATGTCCGGGTAAATCCGGACATATGGTAAGCCTAGCCGTGCACCCATAATGCCTGGATGATTTATTTCCTCCCACACTCAGCCTTTCCAGTGGTAATCGGCAGTTGGCGCATGCCGACCTGTCACCGCGCATGTAGCGTGTGAGCCTTTACCACTAGATCAATGGGTGGCGTTAAGGGCTCAGGCCGGTTTTAGTTTTACTGCATGCCCTTTTTCTGTCCCATTAAAAGAAAGACCTTTTTTGCTGACGTAGTAAAAATTGGCCCAGCGCACCCCCAAAACACGCGTCTACACTGCCACAGGCCACTTTTTTTGCGGCTTAGTAAAATGGGCCCCTTAATACTGTACAAACCTCTGTCCAAACTACTCACCTAAATAATGCCTTGATAAGAACTGTTCATGAATGACCTATTTAAATAAAGCTTATACTTTAAAAAAAAAAAAAAAAAAAAAAAAAAAAACCAGGCTCATTCCCAGCTTGAAATCTCCCAGCTGCTTCTGATTTTATTACCAAACTAGGGGAAAATATTACATACCAGGCTTGCTAAATACATCTTGAAGATCCCTTGGTTGGGTTTCACTGACAAGGGGGCAGGGCCGGTCTTAGCAATTACGGGGCCCTGTGCAGACCAGTTCAGTGGGGCCACACGCCTGCCCCCCATGCCCTCGCCTCCCTTCCCACCTGTGCCTGCCACCATAAGTCATAATTTATCACAGTTTAAAAGGAAGTTTAGAGTTCTTGGAACCTCACCTCAACCCATACCTTGATTTGCATCTACCATGTTTCAGTAGAGAGCAGTAGACAGTGGCAGCGATTTTCATATCCCGTCAGCTGCCGAGCCTAGAGCCTCCTGGCTGCTGCATCCCGCCCTTTAGGAAGCAGGAAGTGACATCAAAAGGGGGGCGGGACGCAGCAGCCAGGAGGCTCTAGGCTCGGCAGCTGACGGGATATGAAAATCGCTTCCGCTGCCTGATGCTCTCTACTGAAATGTGGATGCAAGGAGCAGTGGCGTAGCAAGGGGGGGGGGCGGGAGGGGCAGTCTGCCCCGGGTGTCAGCTCGGGGGGGGGGTGCTCCCTGCCAGCTCCCCCCCCCTCGGCGCATCGACACCCCCCCGACCAGCTCCCGCACCCTACCTTTAAAAAGAATATCGGAATCCGAGGCGAGGCGCAGCGCCTCGCGCCTGCCCTGCACGTAAAAGAAATGTGGACCGTCGGGCCTTCCCTCGCTCTATCTGTCCCGCCCTCCGCTGACGCAACTTCCTATTTCCGCAAGGGCGGGACAGACAGAGCGAGAGAAGGCCCGACGGTCCACATTTCTTTTACGTGCAGGGCAGGCACCTCGCCTCGGATTCCGACATTCTTTTTAAAGGTAGGGTGCGGGAGCTGGTTGGGGGGAGGGGGGTGTCAATGCGCCGAGGGGGGGGATGTCATCGTGCTGCACCCGGGGGGGGGGGGGTGCAACGGCGAACCGCCCTGCCCTGGGTGGCAGCCCCCCTGCTACGCCACTGGCAGGGAGGTGTTCCGAGACAGGAGGACAGACGTGCCAGAGATGCGGGGCCCATAGGAGCACAAGGCCCTGTGCGACCACCCCTGTCGCTCCTGATTAACACCGGCCCTGCAAGGAGGACAAGAAGGGGGAAGAATGTCTGGAGGGAAGGAGCAGGAAAAGGGGAATAGTGTCAGGAGATGTGAAGGGGAAAGAGCCTTTAGAGGCAGATGGATGGAGGGGAAAGAATGTCTGGAGGAAGAGGGGAATAGTGTCAAAAGTGATGCTTGGTCGGACGGATTGATTCCCAGCGATGGTGTGCTATAGACAATATTTCTAGTTGTGAGTAACAGCTCCTGAGGACGCCTATTGAGCGAAACACAAGATTGGTACGCCAATTGAGCGAAACACACTGTTTGTGTCGAGCTGAAAATGAGCTGAACCTACACGATAAATAACAAGGATTTTTGAGCTGGATAAAGAGTTGACTTTTGGAGTTCAGTCTTGTCCCGTGGAGGATCTAATTCCCTACAGCTGGGCAGCATCGGATGTTGAATGCCACTGAGATATTAAGGGTTTGGACACTATGATGTTTTCCCAAGGGACGATTTGCCTGTTTGATGCCTTTTTGTTTTTTTGGCTTTTTATGGGTAACGAATGTATGAATGATGGATGAATGGTTATTTTAATATGAGATTTTGATATGTGTATTTATAGAACAATAAGTTAAGTAATTAGTTATTCTGTTTATATTTGTTTAATACTAATAAAGACAATATGTTAATTATATAAGAAACATTTACACACTCCTCCACGTTATCAGATGGTTGATAATAGGTGGGGGGAGGGGGGTTCTTTATGCATAGAAGGCCATTGGGATTTTTCTTCTATTGACTGTTATTTAAAGACAGGGAGAGGAGTTGTGAATTAGTGGTGGGTTTGATGAGAATAATTCTGCACAAGGACGCTATTTTTAGGTACCAGCAAGGCGCCTATTTGAAGCCTGTTCTAATAGATGAAAAAAGGGGCCTTCTTTCCTTTATAGGACTTCAATGAAACAGGTCAAATATATTTTAGGTGTGGCCACTTACATCAGTCATAGAACTGGTGCAGATGGATGTGCCCAGATTGTCAAAAAAAGCACGTCAGTTACAGTATTCTATAATTTACATGCATAATTGTACAACGTACCCATGCTCTGCCTATATCTAGCCGTGTGAACCCCCTCCTGCAAAATATGCGCCATTTGGCCTGTACTAACACAGTAGTGCATAGCCAGAATATTGTCACTTAAGTGCATAAGTGACTGTGCATACGTTTTTGCCACCGAAATCTAGTCTGCCTCCTTCTAGAATAACCCCAGATGTGCAGAATATCCCATTGGCTTCCCCCCCCACCCCCACATTCTTCTGTCCAGAAACATAAGAACGTAAGAGTAGCCATACTGGGTCAAACCCATCTAGCCCAGTATCCTGTTTTCCAAACAGTGGCAAAGTCGAATCCAAATTAGAAACAACATTCCATGTAGAACCCCAAAGAATAGCAAGATTCTGGAATCCTAAAAGTGACAAGATTCCATGTAGAATCCCAAAGAGTAGCAACATTCCATGCTACAAATCCAGGGCAAGCAGTTGCTTCCCATGTGTGTCTCAATAGCAGACTATGGACTTTTCCTCCAGGAATTTGTCCAAACTTTTTAAAAACCCAAATACGCTAAACTGCAGTTACCACATCCTCCGGCAAAGAGTTCCAGAGCGTAATTATTCGATGAGTGAAAAAAATATTTCCTCCTATTTGTTTTTAAAGTATTTACATGTAACTTCCTCGAGTGTCCCCTAGGCTTTGTACTTTTGGAACGAGTAAAAAATTGATATACTTCTACTCATTCTACACCACTCAGGATTTTGTAGACCTCACTCATATCTCCCCTCAGCCGTCTCTTTTCCAAGCTGAAGAACTGTAACCTCTTTAGACTTTTCTCGTAGGAGAGGAGTTCCATCCCCCTCACACCTTGACTGACAAGATCATCTGGCTCCTGAGCCGCTGCTCCCCGCAACCCTTCTCCCCCCCTCCCCACACCACAACCAAAGCAAGTTCAAATACAAAAAAAAAAATTGGTTGGGAAGAGAGAGGGTGTAATTCTGAATATCTCCCCCAGGTACAGAAAAAGCTGTTCCCGGCTCTGTCAGAAACATCTGACAGAAACACAGTGGCGTTCCTAGCCTCGATGACACCCGGGCAGATCGCATATGCGCCACCCCCCCCCCCCCCCCCCCGTGAAATGACACCCCCCCCCCCCCCCGGCAAAATGACACCCCCCCGGGTGCACGCCACTGGGGGGGGGGTGCCGCGGCGCGCGCCTGTGGGCTCTGAGTTCGCTACACTAACTTCGCTGGTTCGCTGCAGCTCCCTCCCTCTGACCTGGAACAGGAAGTGTTCCGGGGCAGAGGGAGGGAGCTGCAGCGAACCAGCGAAGTTAGCGTAGCGAAAGAGCCCACAGGCACGCGCCACGGCACCCCCAGCGGCATGCACCCAGGGCGGACCGCCCCCCCCCCCCCCCCCCTTGGTACGCCACTGCAGAAACATGAAAGTTCAGTGATGGTTGTGAATATGGGAACTGTCATAGGAAAGACTGAAATAAACGAATTTAAAGGTGCTCTTGTGAAAACAGGCAAACCCCCAGCACACCCAGCCGGAAATTTCAGTAGCAAGCCAAGTGCTTCTAGTCTGAAGCCTGCAGTGAAAGTTAATTAAATCTCAGCATGTTTACAGCTGGTGCTTTATTTCTTACAGGAATGTTCTTCAGGGTAAGCTATAAACACATATTATCTGAACTAGAGATGCACAACCATGACCCAGGGTCTGGCTTTCTGGGTAAGCAAGCTACACAAGGCAACCTGGCTCTGGGCCAGAATACATGCAGATGGTGCCAGCTGAGTATTCATGATGCCCAGGCCTGTTTGCCACTCTCCAGGACTGATAGTTCGATGCCTCTGCCTAAATGTTCTGAAATATTAGATCTTTTCACTCTAGGATTCCAGAATCTTGCTACTCTTTGAGATTCTGCATGGAATGTTGCTACTCGTTGGGATTCCTGAATCTTATTCTTGTTTGAGATTCTAGAATGTTGGATGTCATAACACCCTTTCCAGCTTATTTTCGAAAGAGAAGGACGCCCATCTTTCGACACAAATCGGGAGATGTGCATCCTTCTCCCGGGCACCCAAATCGATATAATCGAAAACGACTTTGGGCACCCCCAACTGCAGTCCGTCTTGGGGACGACCAAAGTTCACGGGGGCATGTCAGAGGCGTAGCGAAGGCAGGACTGGGGCGTGTTTATTGGCCGAGGAGAGATGGACGTCCTCGGCCAATAATGGAAAAAAAGAAGGGCGTCCCTGGCAAGCATTTGGTCCGCTTTATTTGGTCCCTTTTTTTAGGTCCAAGTCACAAAAAAGTGCCTGAACTGCCCAGATGACCACCAGAGGGAATCGGGGATGACCTCCCCTGACCCCCCCCAGTGGTCACTAACCCCCTCCCACCCTAAAAAAACAACTTTAAAAACTCTTTTTGCCAGCCTCTATGCCACCCTCAAATGTCATACTCCAGTCCTTCGCAGCAGTATGCAGGTCCCTGGAGCAGTTTTAGTGGGTGCAGTACACCTCAGGAAGGCGGACCCAGGCCCATCCCCCCCCCCCCACCTGTTACACTTGTGGTGGAAAATGGGAGCCTTTCAAAACCCACCAGAAACCCACTGTACCCACATGTGGGTGCCCCTTCACCCCTTAGGGCTATGGTAGAGGCATATAGTTGTGGGGATTAGATTTGGGGGGGGGGGTTGGGGGGGGTCAGCACCGAAGGTAAGGGAGCTATGTACCTGGAAGCAATTTGTGAAGTCCACTGCAGTGTCCCCTAGGGTGCCCGGTTGGTGTCCTGGCATGTGAGGGGGACCAGTGCACTACGAATCCTGGCCACTCCCACAACCAAATGCCTTGGAGTTGTTCGTTTTTGAGATGGGCATCCTCGGTTTCTATTATTGGTGAAAACCGAGGGCGCCCATCTCTAAGGTTGACCCAAATTTTGAGATTTGGGCGCCCCCCAACCGTATTATCGAAACGAAAGATGGACACCCTCGGAGATGGGCGCCCTTAGAGACGGGCGTCCCCGATCAAAAATGCCCCTATTTGCCTCTCAGCTCAGGGTGTTAGGACATCGCCCACTTGCAAGGAGCGGCCATGATTATGAGCCTAACGTCAGTAAGTATATTATGGACAATGGCTGTCTGGATTGCGTAGACATGTCAAATCCTTTTTTCTTTCTGCTTCCTACAGGGACGCAGACCACTTTAGTTCATTTTTGAAATCGGGGGGTCCCACTGTGATGTGATGAAGCATTTTGAAAGCTGCCCCTTCCATGGGTTAGTAGCCATGACCATGGGCAAAGATTCTCTACCAAACAAGTGTGGGTTATCAGGCTCTCAATTAGGGATTTGCACAGACAGGAAACATTTGGTTAGTTTTTGATATTTATTTTCCACAAATATTTCCCGATTTGCAAGTGTTTTTCCAATTACATTTGCATATTCATGTTACATAGTAACATATAGTAGCATACTAAATGACAGCAGATAAAGACCTGTAAGGTCCATCCAGTCTGCCCAACAACATAAACTCATTTTACTTGGTATGTGATACTTTATATATATATACCCGAGTTTGATTTGTCTTTGTCATTCTCAGGGCACAGACCGTAGAAGTCTGCCCAGCACTGTTCTTGTACTAAGTTCTGGAGCTAACATCGAAACCCCCTTAAAATTTACACTCCAGCCCATCCCCATCTATTCAGTCACAATCAGGGCGTAGACAGTAGAAGTCTGCCCAGCACTGGTTTTGCTTCCCAATTACCACTGTTGCCACCCAATCTCTGCTAGGAGATTCCGTGGATCCATTCCTTCTAAACAGGATTCCTTTGTGTTTATCCCAAGCGTGTTTGAATTCCGTTACCGTTTTCATCTCCACCACCTCCCGCGGGAGGGCATTCTACATATCCACCACCCTCTCCGTGAAGAAATACTTCCTGACATCTTTCCTGAGGCTGCCCCCCTTCAACCTCATTTCATGTCCTCTCGTTCTACCGCCTTCCCATCTCCGGAAAAGATTCGTCTGCGGATTAATACCTTTCAAATATTTGAACGTCTGTATCATATCACCCCTGTTTCTCCTTTCCTCCAGGATATACATGTTCAGGTCGGCAAGTCTCTCCTCATAAGTCTTGTAACGCAAATCCCAAACCATTTTTGTAGCTTTTCTTTGCACCACTTCAATTCTTTTTATATCCTTAGCAAGATACGGCCTCTAATTTTTAACAGGAATTTTAAGTGCAGACTAAATTGATTTAAATTGCACCAACTTATGAAATAAGGTGCACTACATCTTTTGCAGGGTAATTCTATAACTGTGTGACTTGAATACTGCTGCTAAGGGGGAGTATTCCTGAAAATTCTGTGCGGAAAATATTGCTGACTAAGTTTATTCTATAAGCACAGCCTAAATTTAGACGCAGTATATAGAATACACTTAGTTGATATTACAGCGCCTAAACTATGGCACCTCCATTTACACCAACGAAAATGTGGATTAAATCCTGGCACGTATATTTAGGCACACTGAGCCATAATCTATAACTATGCGCATAAATTTCAGAACGTCCATGGAATGCACATTTCCCAACCCATAATCACGTCCCTTTTTCCCTGCGCGTGTTAGAAGTTAGGCGCAGTGTATTATAGAATATGCTTAGGGAGTTATGTGCGTAAATTCTAATTATTGCCAATTAGTGCTCATTATTGCTTGTTAAGTGCTGTTAACAATGCTGATTGGCTTGTTAAGCCAATTAACTTATGTGCACTGTTACAGAATATGCTTGAATTTTGGTACGGGTCTCTAGGCACGCTGTACATAAGAGTAGCCATACTGGGTCAGACCAATGGTCCATCTAGCCCAGTATCCTGCTTCCTATAGTGGCCAAGTCAGGTGACAGGTCACAAGTACCTGGCAGAAACCCATAGAATCCGGGGCTAACTGGCTAATTACTGGCCCCATCCAAATTCCACTCCCTGACCATTCCTAGCCTAGCACTACGCGCTTCAGTGCTGCTGAATATTAGCAGCCGGCCAGGTCAGCGGGGTTTAATCGGACAGAAGCTTCTCCTGCCCGGTTAAACCCTTTTGAATATTGACCCCTTAGTGCACACTAAATTGATGTAATGTGCATTAACCTAGAAATAACACGCATTAAGGGTCCTGTTTAGAAAGGTGCCCTAGTGTTTTTAGCGCATGCTAAAAATTAGCGTGTGCTAACCGCATAGATGCATCTTCATGGTTAGTATGGTCTAGGGTTACCATATGTCCGGATTTACCCGGACATTTCCTCTTTTTGAGGGCATGTCCCGGCAACCGGGCGGGTTTTGCCAATCTGCCCGTTTGTCCAGAAAACCGGACAAACGGGCAGATTGCTAGCCTCCCCTCCCTTACTTACTATTGTCCTGGTGGTCTAGTGACCTCTTCCGCCTTTGGGGCAGGAAAGAGCCCCCTCTTTCCTGCCTGGAGCACTGCCCTGCATGTTGGTGTTGGTGATCCTCGGCGCCGATTCAAAATGGCCACCGAGAGTTGAAGTGACCTCATGAAACTTCAACTCTCGGCGGCCATTTTGAATTGGCGCCGAGATCACCAACAGGAAGGATGCATGCAGGGCAGCACTCCGGGCAGGAAAGAGGGGGCTCTTTCCTGCCCCGAAGAGGTCACTAGACCACCAGGGCAGTAGTAAAGTAAGGGGAGGGGGGTGACGGGGAGGGGGGGCGACGGGTGTGTGACAGGGGGAGGGGAAAATGTGACAGGGGCGGAGCGAGGGTGTGACAGGGGGCGGCGCAAGGTTGTGAAAGGGGGCGGGGTGGGGTGTGTGGTGGGGCGGGGCATGTGTCCTCCTTTTTGGGGAAAAATATGGTAACCCTAGTATGGTCTAATTTTTAGTCCACACTAAAAACATTAACACACCTTTGTAAACAGGGCCCTAAGTCAATTAGGGCCCCTTTTACTAAGCGGCGGTAAGCCCAACGCGGGCTTACTGCTCGCTCTACAGGAAGTACCGCCGGGCTACCACAGCAGCCCTGCAGTACTTCCCACCCCTAGCATGTCGTTCGTCATTTCCAGCACTAAAAAAAATTATCCTGTTACTGCCAGGTTAACGTTGGAGTCCTTATCACCACCTTAATGGGTGGCGGTAAGGGCTCCCCCCCTCCCCGAAATGGCTGCGCGGCAAGTGCTTTACTTACCGCAACGGCCATTTCCTGTAGGAAAGTGAGACTTCCCTTTTACCAGCTGCGGTAAAAGGGAGCCTCAGCGCGTATGTAAAGCATGCATCGATACCAGCGGCGGCCCCCTTTTGCCACAGCTGGGCAAAAGGGGCCTTTAGTGTGCCTTAAAAAGATTTTTAATCCGTGTTAAAAACTTTGTATTAAAACAAATGTGTGAAACAAAGTTTAGCTTAGTTTAGCTTAGTTTAGTTTATTGATTTACATTCCACTTAAACCTAGGTGGATTATATATTATGCTGGCATGATCATAAAGCAGAAATGTACATATGCAAAATGTTCACACTTTCCAAAAATACTAGGACTAGGGAGCATGCGATGAAGCTACAATGTAGTAAATTTAAAACAAATCGGAGAAAATCTTTCTTCACGCAACGTGTAATTAAACTCTGGAATTCGTTGCCAGAGAATGTGGTAAAGGCGGTTAGCTTAGCGGAGTTTTAAAAAAAGGCTTGGACGGCTTCCTAAAGGAAAAGTCCATAGACTGTTATTAAATGGACTTGGGGAAAATCCACTATTTCTGGGATAAGCAGTATAAAATGGTTTGTACATTTTTGAGATCTTGCCGGGTATCTGTGACCTGGATTGGCCACTGTTGGAAACAGGATGCTGGGCTCGATGGACCTTTGGTCTGTCCCAGTATGGCAATACTTATGTACTTATCTGTAAAATAATATTGAAAATAACAAACACTAAATCAAATTACATGCCACCAAAACTTGAGAACAAAGACCAAATTAAACATGAGCCACATGTTTTCCCCTGCGCATGGCTTAACTTGACAACAGGATTAGAATATAGTGCACTTTTTCACATCTGAACGCAAGATGATGCTGTCCCGTATGCCCCCTCCCCCCACCCCCTCCCACCCACAAAAATGATCCAGGCCCTATGTGAAATTCTGTTAGGTGTACTGGTCCTGCCGTGCAACTTATTTATTTCGACATTTATATTCTGCGCTATTTAGTAAATCATGCTTCAAAAGTTTTCAACTAAAGACATTAATTTTTGCAAACCAGAAAATTGTTTATGGTTTATTAGGTATTTAATATACCTCGTTCAGTATAGGGCGTAACAAAGCAATGTACAAAATTATAATTATAAAATGATAAGAGTAGGCGATGAAGAAAGGAACATCATAATTCAAACAGGATAGGAAAGGTTTGCAGCAACACAAGGCAGAAAGCAAGCAGACAAAATAATTCTCCAGAGACTGGAAAAATCTGAAAGGAACTGTAAGGTGTAAAATTCCAAAACTAGCATATAGTAACATAGTAACATAGTAATGACGGCAGAAAAAGACCTGCATGGTCCATCCAGTCTGCCCAACAAGATAAACTCATGTGTGCTACTTTTTGTGTATACCTTACCTTGATTTGTACCTGTCATCTTCAGGGCACAGACCGTATAAGTCTGCCCAGCACTATCCCCGCCTCCCAAACTACCAGTCCCGCCTCCCACCACCGGCTCTGGCACAGACCGTATAAGTCTGCCCAGCACTATCCCCGCCTCCCAACCACCAGCCCTGGCACAGACCGTATAAGTCTGCCCAGCACTATCCCCGCCCTCCCAACCACCAGCCCCGCCTCCACCACCAGTTCTGGCACTGACCGTATAAGTCTGCTCAGCACTATCCCCGCCTTCCCAACCACCAGCCCCGCCTCCCACCACTGGTTCTGGCACAGACCGTATATGTCTGCCCAGCACTATCCCCGCCTCCCAACCACCAGTCCCGCCTCCCACCACCGGCTCTGGCACCCAATCTTGGCTAAGCTCCTTAGGATCCATTCCTTCTGAACAGGATTCCTTTATGTTTATCCCATACGTGTTTGAATTCTGTTATCGTTTTCATTTCCACCACCTCCCGCTGGAGGGCATTCCAAGCATCCACTACTCTCTCCGTGAAAAATACTTCCTGATATTTTTCTTGAGTCTGCCCCCCTTCAATCTCATTTCATGTCCTCTCGTTCTACCGCCTTCGCACCTCCGGAAAAGGTTCGTTTGCGGATTAATACTTTTCAAATATTTGAACGTCTGTATCATATCACCCCTGTTTCTCCTTTCTTTCAGAGTATACTGATTACTTAAAAAAAAAACCACATTCAAAGCAGCGTTACATTTGCAAAATGAAGATTCTGCTCTTAGATCAGGCCAGAGAATTCCACAAATAAAGGGCCAACGAGAATAATGCAGAATGGTGAGTAGACTTTAAGGCTGTGGTTCTCGTACCTGGTCCTAGAGGCACCTCAGCCTGTCAGGCTTTCAGGATACCCACAATGAATATTCATGAGAGAGACTAGCATGCAGTGGAGGCAAATCTCTGTCATGAATATTCATTGTGGGTATCCTGAAAGCCTGAGTGGCTGGGGCGCCTCCAGGACCAGGTTTGGGGACCACGGCTCAAAGGGGTAAATTCTATAAGTGGAGCCTAACATTTGCCTCAGAAAAGTTTACGTGCTGAGCGCTTGCCCTGCAATTGGTAGCGTGGATTTTGCTATTAATTGGGATTCTGCTACATACTTGTGACCTGCATTGACCTCTGTTAAAAACAGGATACTGGGCTAGATGGACCTATGGTCTGACCCAGTATGACTGTTCTTATATTTGTATGCTTCTCTGTTAAGAATGTCCATAATACCCAAAGCTGTCAGGGGAGCGGGAGGGAGACAGTGTCTCCAGTGGACAGCTACTCAATAAGAGCACCTTTCTGAAACCCGGATGTGCCTATACCAGGTCTAAATAACAACGCCCTTCATTTTAGACAAATGTACTGTCTGTCAAATTTTTGGAGTGGAACGGGTACACATGAAGCGTCTGTTTACGCTTTCCAAAAATACTAGGACTAGGGGGCATGCGATGAAGCTTCAAAGTAGTACATTTAAAATGAAGCAGAGAAAATGTTTCTTCACTCAGTGTGTAATTAAACTCTGGAATTTGTTATCAGAGAATGTGTAAATGCAGTTAGCTTAGCGAGGTTTAAAAAAGGGTTAGACGGCTTCCTAAAGGAAAAGTCCATAGACCGTTATTAAAATGACTTGGGGGGAAAATCCACTGCTTATTTCTGGGATAAGCAGCATAAAATGTTTTGTACTGTTTTGGGATCTTGCCAGGTATTTGCGACCTGGATTGGCCACTGTTGGAAACAGGATGCTGGGCTTGATGGACCTTTGGTCTGTCCCAGTGTGCCAATACTTCTGTACTTATAATGTAAGAGGCGACAGGGCTTATAAGGACAGAGAAGAGAAGATAAATAGAGAGGAATTCCTGAGTGGAGTACCTTATGGGTGGGAATAAGGATTTAAAGCTGAAAACGGCACTGCGTGGGAAGCCAGTGATGTTGAAAAAGTAAAGGGACCCAGTGCTTTTTTGTCAATTCGAAATTCACTCTTGAAGTGAGCGCGAGCTTAATATCGTACTACATAAGGAGGAATTTATTTAGAGACAACTTTGCAAGTCAACAGATGCATTGAATTTGTCTATATAAGCCTCCTTATCATTCGTGTGACCCCTGACGCAGGTGGGCACCGAAACATGGCCGGTGTCGGGTCTTCCTTCAATCAAATTTGGATTATTAAAGGTTTTAACATAAGCACTGTGTCCCTCGTGTTTTTAAAGACCCTTTGGGCTGTTTTTTTGCTTGGACTTTGTTTGCGCTTCGTTCCCTCTCTTTGTTACACGGAAAAGTAAAGGGGACACATGATCAAATTTATCAGCATGTTAGAGGATTCTAATTTGAACTGTCTGCAAGCGCCGAATAGATTTTTCAAGCAGTCCTGCTAAGATTATACTGCAGTAGTCAGGCCTGGTGATTACAGGTGCACAGCGAACTGTAAGCTGGGCTGACTTATTGAAAACACTGCGAACAGCTGCAAACTACCACTGTTATTACTACTACTTATCATTTCGGACGGCCTTCCCGCGGAGGACTGTTTACTGTACATTTTCCTTTTGTTTACATCAGCTCTTTTGGTTATGGTGTACCAGGCACAGCCTTATCACCGTCAAAGCCGTCCTTCCCCTAAGAAGGCCTGCGATATCCACAGATAGGATGAGCACTTGTCAGGAGATCCTAAGAGAAAGGGAAACTAGTCCTGGGTTTTCAAAGTCTTGTGTTAAAACATACCATATTAAGAAAATTCTAGAATGTTTTCTGGCTGGAGTTATAGCTGAGTAATCGATCTTCCACAAGAAATAGTCCAGCCAATATTCAAAGGCTCCTGCTCGCTTAAATCACTTGTCTGTAGCTAACTGACGATATTGAGTGACAGGGCCCCTGTTTTACAGTGGAGGAGTAGCCTAGTGGTTAGTGCAGCGGACTTTGATCCTGGGGAACTGAGTTCGATTCCCACTGCAGCTCCTTGTGACTCTGGGCAAGTCACTTAACCCTTCATTGCGTCTGGTACAAAATAAGTACCTGAATATATGTAAACCGCTTTGAATGTAGTTGCAAAAACCTCAGAAAGGTGGTATATCAAGTCCCATTTCCCTTTCCCTATTTGAGATTCTACATGGAATGTTGATGTTGCTACTATTCGAGATTCTACATTGAATGTTGCTACTATTGGAGATTCTACATGGAATGTTGCTATTCCACTAGCAACATTCCATGTATAAACCTGCCCCTGCAGATCAGCAATGAGGCTTCTGTTTCTGTGAGTCTGACGTCCTGCACGTATGTGCAGGGCATCAGACTCACAGAAACAGAAGCCTGCACGGCCGCGTTGCTGATCTGCAAGGGCAGGCTTCTACATGGAATGCTGCCAGTGGAGGAGTAGCCTAGTGGTTAGTGCAGTGGACTTTGATCCTGGGGAACTGAGTTCAATTCCCACTGCAGCTCCTTGTGACTCTGGGCAAGTCACTTAATCCTCCATTGCCCCTGGTACAAAATAAATACCTGAATATATGTAAACTGCTTTGAATGTAGTTGCAAAAACCTCAGAAAGGCGGTATATCAAGTCCCATTTCCCCCTTCTCCCCTTTTTACCAAGCTGCGGCAAAAGGGAGCCGGTGCTGGTGTCGACACGTGTTTTGCATGCGTGCTGAGGCTCCCTTTTATCGCAGCTGGTAAAAGGGAAGTCTCGCCTTCCTGCAGGAAATGGCCGTTGTGGCAAGTAAAGCACTTGCCACACAGCCATTTTGGGGAGGAGCCTTTATTGCCACCCATTGAGGTGACGGTAAGGGCTTTCACGCTATCCCAGTGGCAGGGGCGTAGCCAGACTTCGGCGGGAGGGGGGCCCAGAGCCTGAGGTGAGGGCGCACATTTTAGCCTCCCCTGCCACCGCGAATCCCCCGTCACATTTGACCCCCTCCGGCTCCGCCGCTGCCACCACTTTTTTGACCCGGCGCCCCTCCCCTTTCGACCCCCCCTTCCTGCCGATGCCAACCCTCCTCCACCGCTGTCAGGTACCTCTGCTGGCGGGGGTCCCCAACCCCCGCCAGCCGAAGTCCTTTACAACGCCGGTCTCTGGGCTGGCACGTTGCTACTGCAGCTGATGTGGAAGGATTCTGTTTCTGTGTGAGTCGACCTGACGTCCTGCACGTTCCTACGCCTTATTCGCAATAAAAACAGGTCCGGGTGAAAACGTCCAAGTTTTAGTCTCGGACGTCTTTGCTTTTTTCCATTATGGCTCGAAGATGTCCTATGAACACCCAAGTCCTGCCTTCACCAAGCCTCTGATACACCCCTCTCAAATTTGGACGTCCTTGCGATGGACTTCCTCTAGAGACGTCCAAAATCGGGTTTCGATTATACCGATGTGGACGTCTCTGAGAGATGGACGCACAAATGCCGATTTATGTCGGAAGATGGAGGTCCATCTCTTTCGAAAATGAGCCTGATTGTCTCCCATACTGGAGCCCTCTGAGCATTCTGCGCTCACTAACGCTGGTGCTAGTCTGGCGCTAATTGCCTCTGGCATCGGCGTTATGTTTTGAGCATCAGCCCACAATGGATTTCTTTGAGTTGAGCCTGTTTTTCATTTTGCTCATGTTTTTATTGTTTTAATAAGCGATTGTTTCTATCATTTATTGCAAACTGCGTAATGCTTGGCAAGGAACAGACATCAAATGAATAAATTGCATTACACTCCCCGAGGCACTGATGTGTGAAGTCGTTTTGAATAGATGATAGTTTGTTTTGCAGGACACTTATGTTCAGTGGCTTTAAATAACTAAACACCTTGTTTTTATTCTTAACTGTTCAAATCACATGTACTTCTCCAGCGGTTCACAGTCACACATTCTGATATCCCAGGTGTTTGATTTATTTTATTTATTCATACTTGTATCCCACAATTATCCAAAAACAAGTTTCGCTTCAATGTGGCTTACATTTAACAGTTGTTAGAGATGACATGGAGGGGAATAATGGAACGGCGCCGGCGAAATAGATTGCCGGCGATCTATTTTGGCGGCGCCGCAAATGGCTGGCCGAACCGTATTATCGAAAAAGATGGCCGGCCATCTTTTCTTTTTCTTTTTTCTTTTTTCTTATTTATTTATTCATTTCAATTAAATATCAAGCAAAGCTTGTACAGAAAAGAAAGTTATTACAATATATGTACATAGGAAAACAAGTTTAAGGCGAAAAGAAAAACTAGTAATTTCTTACTCAAGTCCACAATTGCGAATTCAAGATTACCAAGTGGATACTATTATACGAGATATTACAGGAAATAATAAACCTGATCAGACTAGTACTAACAAGGGTTTACATTATTAAGGATATATTAATCAAAAGATTAACATTGATGTTTTATTGATCTACCGCTTCAGATCTCCTAGAAACCAAAAATTCAGTAAGTTGCAATGGCTCGTAAAATAGATATTTCATAGATTGGTACCGAACTATGCATTTACAAGGATAGCGAAGGAAAAAGGTAGCTCCCAACTGAAGTACCCCTGGTTTACTTAATAGGAACTGTCTTCTACGTTTTTTTGGGTCTCTCTTGACACATCAGGGAAGATCCTAATTTTTAATCCCCAAAATTCTTTATCTTTATTTTTGAAGAACAGTTTCAGCAGCCATATTTTGTCTGGAGATAAAACCACCGAGGCTATCAAAGTCGTAGAGTTAATTATTTCAGAATCCGAAGACTCTAAAATTACAGAAACATCTAAAGGTGAATCTGAATGAAGAGGTACTTCGAGACCTCCGGTTGGTTTCATCGGTATGTAATAAACATAGGAAAACGGAGGCATAGATTCTTCTGGAATTTCTAAAAATTCTTTTAAGTATCTTTTTAACATTTCTTTAGGGGAAACTAATTTCATCTTAGGAAAATTTAGAAAACGTAAATTATTGCTTCTCTGGCTATTTTCCAGTGATTCTATCTTCCTTCGCATGTTCATATTATCTTTAACCAATACTGTTTGTGTTTCTTGTATTTTTTCCTCTGTTTTCTTTCGTATTTCCACTTTTTCAGAAAGTTTTTTAAAGTCCATATTAAGAGTAATCAAATTTTCTTTCAAAGTCTGTGTCTGTCCTTCCAGTGCTTGTATCTGCGGACATAGGGCCTTTCCCAGATTAGCAATCAAAGCCCATAAAGAGTCTAAGGTAACCGTAAAAAGGTAAAAGCATGCATAGTCTGTACCTTTTGAGTCTCTAAGGATAATGCCCTTGTATACCCGACCGTAACCAGGAGGTCCCCCGAAGATGTATTCACAGAACCACAGGGGTCCGAATCCAGCGGACTCCTCGAGTCGTCGAAATGTTGTTCCTGTGCCTCTCGTTCAGCCGTCTCAGGGCGAAACACTGCCTGGGGCGGAAAAAACGCCGTCAGTGGAGAACTCGTGGTCTGTGGTTGCGGGGGCGGTGACCTATGGTCGGGGCTCAATGAGACTTCCAGCACTTGCGCTGCATCCGTGCTTCCACTTGCAGGATGCAGCGACCGCATGCCGCCTTCCGACCTATTAACCTCTTCTACTCTCTGTACGAACATGTCCAAGGGTCCGGTTGTCGGGACGGGGAGCCGACCAGAGGCCATAGCGGAAGACGACTTCCCCCTTCGCTTTGGCATTGCTAAGCCGAGGACAGGATAACAGAGGTCTAGCATGCGTCAGGTTCAAACCGCCATCTTGAATTCCTGCCGGCCATCTTTTCTTTCGATAATACGGTTTGGCCTGGCCAAATGCCAGAGTTCACCGGGTTTGAGATGGCCGGTTTTGTTTTTCAGTGATAATGGTAACTAAAAATGGCCATCTCAACCCCGGCTAAATCCAAGGCATTTGGCTGTGGGAGGAGCCAGCATTTGTAGTGTGGGATGGGGTTGGTGACCACTGACCACTGGGGGAGTAAGGGGAGGTCATCCCCCATTCCCTCCCAGAAGCGGAGCCAGGTTGACGGCACGGGGGGAGTAAGAGCAGACTTCCGCCGGCGCTGGTGCACATTTACAATGCAACACATTGAGAAAAACATAGGCGCCGGAGCTCGCAGAACGCCATTTGGGGGAGCGGCGGCTCCCCTGGCACTCCCCCTGGCTATGCCATTGTTCCCTCCGGTGGTCATCTGGTCACTTGGGCCACCTTTTTGAGGCTGTCGTGAAAATAAAAGGACCAAGTAAACCCAGCGAAATACTGATTAACGCTGGGTTTTTTTTCCATTATGCGCTGAAGCCGGCCATCTGGTAGCCACGCCCATGGCCGCACATGTCCTGCCTTCGCTATGCCGCCAACACGCCCCCTTGAACTTTCGCTGGCTTGGCGACAGGAAAGCGGCGATGGTGTCAAAAAAGCAGCTTTCGATTATACCAATTTCGTCGCTTTAGAGAGATCGCTGGCCATCTCCCGATTTGTCTCGGAAGATGGCCGGCGGTCACTTTCGAAAATAAGCCCGATTGATTCAATTACATTTACATGGTTGTACGATGCTGTGTTTTACAGTGGTCGGCAAGATAACTATTAGTGTGTATGGAATAGTCCTTGAGGGGTCCTTTTACTAAGGTGCGCTGAAAAGTGGGCTGTGGTAGTGTAGGCGTGTGTTATGGACGTGCGCAGAATCATTTTTCAGCGTGCTTGTAAAAAAGGCCTTTTTTTAAAAACTTTTGGCCAAAAACGGACGTGCGGCAAAATAAAAATTGGCGCGCGTCCATTTTGGGTCCGAGACCGTACTGCCAGCCATTGACTTAGCGGTGCCAAATTAGAATGGAGACCTCTTCCCCTGATACAGCTCAAGGCGAAACACGGATGATGTGTGCATTCTAAATAAGTCGGACTGCCTTAGTATGGCTGTTTTCATCTGAATGATGGAAACAAAGGGGAAGGGGGGGGGGGGGTCCACTCCTTCCACAGTAACGCAAGCAAAACCAAACACAGGGAGGAAGAGAACAAGTCCAAGAGACCAGCCAAAACACAACAGTAAGAGCTCCAAAGCAAAGTTTATTGGGACCCTACACGGTCCGTGTTTCGGCAAAGAGCCTTCTTCAGGGGTCTGGATCCGTGAAAAGGAACGCAGCCAGCTCATGCGGATAAAAGCTTTTATCCGCTTGAGCTGGCTGTGTCCCCTTTCACAGATCCAGCTGTGTTTTGGCTGGTCTCTTGTATTTGTTCTCTTCCATCCTGTGTTTGGTTTTTCATCTGAATGATTACAGATAAGTTGAAATACGTTTTTCTAAATTGGTGTTTTAAGTTTGGATGATCTTAATTGAAGGATTTTGTGAGATTAAATAGACCAGGATAGTCAATGCCAAGCCATTTCCCAGTGGCATACCAAGGGGGGGGGGGGCGGGGCGGTCCGCCCCGGGTGCACGCCGCTAGGGGGGTGCCGCGCGCCTGTCGGCTCCGCTCGTTCCGTGCTCCCTCTGCCCCGGAACAGGTTACTTCCTGTTCCGGGGCAGAGGGAGCATGGAACGAGGGAAACCGACAGGCGCACAGCACCCCCCAGCAGGTAAAAATACACCCGGGGGAGGGGGGTGTCCTTACGCTGGGGGTGGGGGGGTCGCGCTGCATCCGGGGGGGCCAGGGGGCGCTGCACCTGGGGGGGCGCATCAGCGATCTGCCCCGGGTGTCAGCCACCCTAGGAACGCCACTGCCATTTCCAGCTTGGGATTGAGTGTGTACGTCCTCGACAGACCTGAGAGTTATGTGGGGGCTGATCGATACTCGGTGCCTAACCAGGCATAGATAGGACCTGCTTTTTGTACAGGACTAACCCTAGCACTAACCAGACAGAGGAGTGGCTTCAAAGGGGATATTTATTGGTACTGCCTGGTGGAGTGGAGGAGTGGCCTAGTGGCTAGTGCAGCAGATTTTGATCCTGGGGAACTGAGTTCCATTCCCACTGCAGCTCCTTGTGACTCTGAGCAATTTACTTAACCCTCCATTGCCCCTGGTACAAAATACCTGAATATATGTAAACCGCTTTGAATGTAGTTGCAAAATACCACAGAAAGGCAGTATATCAAGTCCCATTTCCCCTTTCCCCTTAGGTGCAGCTGAATATCCTCTGCCAGCCCACTGATCAGGATTTAAGCTCCTGCCTGCTTAAAACCCTTCAGATATCTACTCCAGAATCTTTACTGGATGATTGCAATCAAAAATGGAAAAACAGTTCACCTCAGTACAGGGGGAAACCTGGAAGCTTTCTGTTCTGAAGTGTGAATCACTGTCTTCCTTCTTGAAATTTTGGGCTTCTTCCTCACTGGCTGATGCAGTGTACATCTCTGTTCAGGCACATACATTTCAGATTCTTCTTATCCCTCTGGAAGCTCCAAGTTCTGGAACCTGTAAAACACTCTGGGACCCTTTTACTAAGCCGCATAAGCCTCTACACGTGCCCAATGCGTGCCAAAATGGAGTTACCGCACGGCGACCATGTGGCTCTTGCGCACGTAGGTCATTACCGCCTGGTTACCGCGTGAGACTTTACCGCTACGTCAATGGCTGGCGGTAAGGTCTCAGACCCAAAATGGACGTGCGGCTATTTTCATTTTGCTGCACATCCATTTTTGGCAAAAATTTTAAAAAGGCCTTTTTTATAGGCGCTTGCTTAAAAATGGATTGGCGCCAGGGGCGTAGCCAGACAACAGATTTTGGGTGGGCCTAAGCAGGAAGTGGTTGGGCACCAAGTGTTCTCCCCCCCTCCCCCACTACGACCAGAAAAATATCTCAGCTGGCGGGAAAACGCTTCTTTCCACCTTGGCAGTCTGCAGCAGGCATGCACTGAAAACTGAGCATGCGCAGGTGCCGGTATCGTGGAGAGTAACGTTTTTGTTACCATCAGGGGGGAGTCTTCTGCTGGCAGAGCTTGGGATCCCTACCAGCTACCGCTAAATATGTACTACTGTTGGGTGGGCCTGAGCCCTAAGTGGGTGGACCCTGGCCCACCTGTGGCTACGCCACTGATTAGCACGCGCCCAAAACCTGCTCCTGCACTACTGCAAGCCATTTTGCAGTGCATCCTCTACTACCAAATTCCAAACTCATTTGCCTCTTCTTACTACCCCTCCTTGTTGGAGTAGCCTAATGGTTAGTGCAGTGGCCGGGCAACCAGGTTCAGTTCCCACTGCAGCTCCTTGTGACTCTAGACAAGTCACTTAACTCTCTATTGCCCCAGCTACAAATAACTACTTGTATATATTATGTAAACCACTTTGATTGTATCAAATCCCAACCCCTTTCCTTTCCCTTTTCTCCTTACAGTTATGTGAACACAGTAGGGATGTCTGTAGAAAATACTCCCAAAAATGTCCATCTCTCTGTGGCTCATCAGGGGATAGAAGGATTTTAACTCAATGGTCTATTCCAGTGGCGTAGCCAGACTGCCAATTTTGGGTGGGCCTGAACCCAAAGTGGGTGGGCATAAAATTTTCTCTCTACCCCCCCCCCCCCCCCCCCAGCAAAATGTAGTCACACTCAGATGCATTTGTCACACAGGGTAAAGTGCTGCTTTTCAGTGCATCCGATTTCAGACAATTTACTAATCCTTTTCAGTGAGCTTTCAGAGGCCAAAACCTCCTGCCTCAGGTCAGTATAATGCTGTTACGGTATCCTCTCCTGACCTAAGGAAGGAAGTATTGGTCTCTGAAACTTTATTAACACCATATTACTTTATCCTAAATTCAAAATAAAATTATTTTCTTTACCTTTGTTGTATGGCCATTTACTTTTTCTCATTGTGTTGCTCCCAGTCTCTAGATTCTGCTTTCCTTCGTTTTCGCTTGACTCTTCTGCCAGGGTTTCCTGGCCTTGTCATTTTTCTCTCCTTTTTCTTTGCTTTCTTCAATATTTTTCTGCCTCTCTCTGTGTCCAGATTTAATTCATTCTTACTATCCATTCTTTAATTTCCTTCATCTACTTATGGCTTTTCATCTTTTTCTCACCCTTGTTCTCCCCATGCCCCTTCCTCTTATTCTCCAATCTTTCACTACTCCCCCTTTCCATGCAGCAGCTCTCCTCTTTCTCTCCCCATCCTTCCAATAGTCTCCCCTCTTTCTTTCTGCATCCTTCCATCCAGTGTCACCTCTTTCTCCCTACCCTTCCATCCAGCGTCTTCCCTCTTTCTCTCCCCATCCTGCCATGTTTTCCTTCTTTCTCTCCCCATCCTTCCATTTTCCCTCTTTCTTCCCCATCCTGCCATCTGTTTTCCCTCTTTCTCTCCCCATCCTTCCGTTTTCCCTCTTTCTCTGCCATCCTGCCATCTGTTTTCCCTCTTTCTCTCCCCATCCTTCCATTTTCCCTCTTTCTCTGCCATCCTCCCATCTGTTTTCCCTCTTTCTCTCCCCATCCTTCTGTTTTCCCTCTTTCTCTGCCATCCTCCCATCTGTTTTCCCTCTTTCTCTCCCCATCCTTCTGTTTTCCCTCTTTCTCCCCATCCTGCCATCTGTTTTCCCTCTTTCTCTTCCCATCCTTCTGTTTTCCCTCTTTCTCTGCCATCCTCCCATCTGTTTTCCCTCTTTCTCTCCCCATCCTTCTGTTTTCCCTCTTTCTCCCCATCCTGCCATCTGTTTTCCCTCTTTCTCTTCCCATCCTTCTGTTTTCCCTCTTTCTCTGCCATCCTCCCATCTGTTTTCCCTCTTTCTCTCCCCATCCTTCTGTTTTCCCTCTTTCTCTGCCATCCTCCCATCTGTTTTCCCTCTTTCTCTCCCCATCCTTCCATTTTCCCTCTTTCTCCCCATCCTGCCATCCATTTTCCCTCTCCCATTCAGGCCCACCAGCCCCAGCTTCCATTGCCGGCCACTGCTGCTTTTCCTGATGAGCAGCAGTGGCCGGCGCTACAAAAAGAAGAAGCGCTCAGCTGACTGAGCTGAGACGGGAGGAGCCTGCAGAGCCAGCAGCCAATGCTTCGAGGCTGCCTGCAGTGCCGCGTTTTTTTAAAAACATTTTTTTTCTCTTCCTTAGCGACGCGTTGGCGCTCAGCTCAGTCAGCTGAGCGCTTCTTCTTTTTGTAGCGCCGGCCACTGCTGCTCATCAGGAAAAGCAGCAGTGGCCGGCAATGGAAGCTGGCGCTGGCGCTGGGCGGGCCTGGACTGAAATTGGGTGGGCCTGGGCCCACCCAGGCCCACCCGTAGCTACGCCCCTGGTCTATTCTGCTTTTCAGTCCTTCCCTCATCTTGACTGACAGGACCCTGCCTGATAGTACAGGCACTTGGGCTTTGAGGGCTGACTCAATTTAGGAAGGGTTTCCATACCTCTTCCAAACCCCTTGTCAAAGGATCTCACTCTAATCCTCTTTTTCCTTTGTTCATCAGCCGGTTTGGTGCTCAGAATCAGGACCCCATTCCCAACAGGCAAAGAACTCCTTCTCCTGAGTTCCTTTCCTTCTGTAGAGTGGCAGAAAAGATGGACAGAAAAAAACTAAGATGCCTTCCACTCTTCCTATCTCCTTCTCCCAGGTGTTCTAAGTAGGAGAAGTCTATATACTGTGAAAAGGGTCCACTGCTTCCCAGCAAGGTGGAGCCGTCCACCAGCCGTTTTCCCAATCTCACCATAATTGCAGACAGTGGCTTGGTCAAACGATTTTTATTATCAAGCCCATAACAGCTGTCACAAACTTCAGTACATAGGTTATCCCCAAACAAACAGGTTCCAACCACATAGGTTTCCAGTAAAGCAGGTAAGTAAAGCAGGCTTCCAAATAAGTCAGGCTTCCAATAAAGCAGGTAAATAAAGCAGGCTTCCAAATACATCAGGCTTTCAATAAAGCAGGTAAATAAAGCAGGTTTCCAAATACATCAGGTTTTCAATAAAGCAGGTTTCTCTCACCTCCAACACCCTTCCAAACCCTCAGGAGCTGGCCATCCCTGCCTTGGAACTGACCCACTCCATAGATGCTTTTCCCCTCTCTTGAGATTCCTCCCCCACTCTGATCTACCCCTCCTTCCATATAATCCATCCAATCATCTTCTTCCCCCTCCATGGGCCCCTCTCTATTCCAGCTGGGCCGCATGGTATATTGATTGCGTATCCAGGGGAACTGAGCTTCTTCCCTCTGCCTCCCCCTAGTGGGGGACGAAATTATAGGCTCAGCCTGGCAATCCCCCTGGCTCCCTCTGCTGGAGCTGGGAATCCATTCCCTTGTTTCCAGATTACTCTCTGCCTCCCTCCTTGCAATAGCCTCTGGTACTTGTATTTCAGGGTCTAAATGCTTCATCCTAGCCACCCTGGCAGTAGCCTTGTCACAATACACAATTCCGTGTCTTCTGTTTTCTTAGCAAGAACAGTATTAACCCTGTAGACTCTCTTTGCTTTCATAGCCAGGGATAACTCTGAAGCAGCCACAGAATACTGGCAAAGACAGGGGCAATCTCTGAGCTTCAAGGACAATGTACAGCATTAAGGGACGTCTCTTATTCCCGTTACAAGTCAATATTGCAGGAAGACATGGTCAAGGTTTATAGAACGGTTGGGTTTAAAAAGAGTTTGGAAACATTTATGAGGACAGGTCCATTAAGGTAGGCAGGGCATGAGATTGACACCTCTTATATCTGGGAGAAAATAACAGGTAATGGATTTCCCCATTAAGATCTGCTTGGTACACCCAGCTTGCTCTTTGTCGGAGACATAGGGTTGGTTTCAATAGACTACTGGTCTGACCCAGAACAGTACTTCTTTTGTTTCTAAATGAAATCTTTGTGCCTCAATGAAAAAGTTAGAATAAATTATTTTCTTTCAATACGCTCAGTTAATGCTGTAATTGCTCGGTGATATATATTCAATACTCATTCACAAATCCTAATGTTAAAGTTGTGAAAAGCTTGAATTACGATGAGCATTAGCCAACAAATAAAGGATTAAAATACATCTCATTTCTTTCATTCTATGTAATTCTCGGGGAATATTTTGGTATAATCTGATTAAATAGTGAAAGGTAATTAGAGGGATCAGACAATTTAAAAATTGCTCGTTTTAACTAATTGTAGAGCAAGCTCTTGCGAAGTGCAGAAAGCTACAATTTCCGTGAGATCAAGACAGTTCTATGGAAATAAATGTTCACGGTAAAGGAAACCAGAATAAATGGAAATGTATTCTATCACACTGGCATTACAGCAAATTTGCAAGATCAACAAAATGTTGGAAAATTAGAGGTTGGGGCATATGTATGTCAGTATCGTCATGTGAATTCATACAAGACATCTCAAACGGTTCTCTATGTCATTAGCCTATAGAAGACAGTGAATGAGATAGACATTGATTATTAATAATAAAGTTCACAGCATTGAAGGCAATTCGTTAGTACTGGAAGGCTGGGCCATGAATGTTTTCACTAACGGGGTTGACAAGTCAAGGAATTGTCATAAATTTCTCACAGCTGGAACAATTTTTTAAATCAATGGATACAGTTGTGGAGAATATAACAAAAGGAAGCCTGATCAGAAAGAGATTTCTCTTTCTGATCAGGCTTCCTTTTGTTATATTCTCCACTTCTGAGTCGACTCGGTCAATGGCTCTAGAATTCTAGGATGTATTACACTAACTGAATGAAAAGATTCAAACTCTTGTTTTTGGCAAGAAGATGATACTAAAAGACCATTTGTAATGTAGAGGTAGTATAACAAGTTAAAAGGTTAACTCAGTATGTGTCATGTCCCCTACCTCAATGCAAGCGGCGTCCTCGGGCTGTGCAGGGTCCCGCCGACACTCACGACTGGCACAGCCCTGAGCCATGTGTGTGTAGTTCTTCTCTGGCTGCAGGCTCCTTGATTGCTTTGCTTCCACCCACCTGGGTCTGCTGCTCTTCCTCTGCCTGGCTTCCCTTGCTTCTCTCCTATTGGTCTTCCGGTTCCTCCTTCTCCCTGCTGATGTCAGACGCCAGCACTTTATCAGCTGAGCTCTCCCTAGACTCCTTGCTTTGGCTTCTACTTTAGTAGGTGTTACTAGCTCAGTAGTGTGCTTCTCCTCTACTTTGTTCTTCGTTACTGACTCTGCCTGTACCTGGATTACCCTTGTATCTGCTGCCTGCCTACTGACTCTGCCTGTACCTGGATTACTCTCTTGACCTGCTGCCTGCCTACTGACTCTGCCTGTACCTGGATCACTCTCTTGCCTGCTGCCTGTCTGGCCGTCACGTTCATCACCCCGCTTCCTGCTCCATCTCATAAGCCTTGCAGGCTGCCTGCACCTGGGGGCTCAACCTGTGGGGAACGGCGGTCAGCGCAGGTGAAACTCGGGGTTGTCCGGCCGCCAAGCAGAACCTGGTCCGAGTACCGGGCTCAGCAGCGCTCTACTTGGTACAAGAACTCACAGGTCTGACAGTATGGCACAATCGCATGTGTTCTCTTTCTTTCATTCACAGGTTAAGGCATGCCTTTATGGAAGACTTGGTTGGAACACCCAAGTCTTAGTAGGGCAGCAGGGATGTGTCATTGGGTGGAGAGAATACATATGCTGTGTGAGTTGTGAGGGGTGTACATATGGATGGAACATGGGCGTCCTTGCCATATTTGCATGACTGCAGTTGCGCCAGATTTATGGCTGGGGTAACTATCTCTCTCTCTATCTATAAGGTGCAATGATACCAGTCTGAAATTGAGAAGGACATGGGGGAAGCCACTCTTTGCCCTGGGATTGGTAGCACAGAATGTTGCTACTCTTTGGGATTCTGCCCGGAATCTTGGTACTCTTTAGGATTCCAGAATCTTGTTATTCTTTGGGGTTCTGCATGGAATGTTGCCACTATTTGGGTTTCTGCCAGGTACTTGTGACCTGGATTGGCCACTGCTGGAAGCAGGATACTGGGCTAGATGGACCATTGGTCTGTACTAGTATGGCTGTTCTTCTGTTCAGGTTATGCTAGCATTGTATAATGGAATCTGGGCACCCAGATGTATTACAGAATAGGTTTTCAATGTTATTTCTGCTATATGAGTGATCTGTTTATGGGATCCAAAATACAGGTATGTCATGATTTAGCTAAACGAACACAGAAGAGGCGCCAAGAATTCCTGTCTTTGAAATCCAGGGCTTTTGAGCACCAATGTTGTAGTTCATTTTCCTTGAACTTGTGTGGTTATTAATGAGTAAGGGGATTAAGATTTATAGTTAACGTCCTTTTGATTCCTTTTTCCTGGTATTCGATTTATGCATCTTGGATCCTTATTTCCCTTAACTTGTGGATGAATGTATTTTGATATATTTTCTATTTGTTTTCTGTTTTCATGTATAGATGATTGAGATATGATTGAGGTTTACAAAATCCTGAGCGGTGTAGAACGAGTAGAAGTGAATTGATTTTTTTTTACTCTTTCAAAAACTACAAAGACCAGGGGACAGTCAAGGAAGTTACATGGAAATACTTTAAAAACAAATAGGAGGAAATATTTTTTCAGTCAACGAATAGTTAAGCTCTGGAACTCTTGGCCGGAAGATGTAGTAACAGAAGTTAGCATATCTGGGTTTAAAAAAAGGTCTGGACAAGTTCCTTGTTATGTTCTTATGTAATAACTGATAAATATTTAAAAAGGAGTGGCCTAGTGGTTAGGGTGGTGGACTTTGGTCCTGGAGAACTGTGGAACTGAGTTTGATTCCCACTTCAGGCACAGGCAGCGCCTTGTGACTCTGGGCAAGTCACTTAACCCTCCATTGCCCCATGTAAGCCACATTGAGCCTGCCATGAGTGGGAAAGCGTAGGGTACAAATGTAACAAAAATAAAATAGATACTATTGGAGATTCTACATGGAATGTTGCTACTATTGGAGATTCTACATGGAATGTTACTACTACTGGAGATTCTACATGGAATGTTGCTATTCCACTAGCAACATTCCATGTAGAAGGCTGCGCAGGCTTCTGTTTCTGTGAGTCTGACGTCCTGCACGTACGTGCAGGACGTCAGACTCACAGAAGCAGAAGCCTGCGCGGCCACATTGGTAATCTGCAAGGGCCGACTTCTACATGGAATGTTGCTAGTGGAATAGCAACATTCCATGTAGAATCTCAAATAGTAGCAACAGTGGAGGAGTGGCCTAGTGGTTAGGGTGGTGGACTCAGTTCCTGAGGAACTGAGTTCGATTCCCGGCACAGGCAGCTCCTTGTGACTCTGGGCAAGTCACTTAACCCTCCATTGCCTGCCGCATAGAGCCTGCCATGAGTGGGAAAGCGCAGGGTACAAATGTAACAAAAAAATAAATCATGGAAGTGACCACTTGTGGAATTGCCTTCATACTGCATAAAGTAATCTGTATGAGTAGAGTTTTGGTATTTATCTGTGAGGAGGTTTGGGTGGTAATTCAGGGAGGGGTGTGTGTTGGGATGGTTAGGTCAGGCACAGATGTGTCTTGTGTGACTTGCCTGTTGGTGCCCCTCTGCCCTGCCCACTTTGCTACTGCCAATGAGAAGGAGACAGTGGGCTGGAAACAACAGTTAGGCCCTTCTTTATCTGTACCCAGTGTGGGGGTTACACTACTTGCACAGCCCTTAGGATGACACTGGATATGTGATCACATGTATATGTGGGTAAGGGTTAGCGGGTGTTTCTAACTGTGGGCATGTAGGCTTTCCTAAAACTCTCCCTGTCTCTCCAGTCTACTTTGCACTTTTCCCCTCCCTTCTCTACTACCTCTCCTTGTATTCTTCTCCCCTCTCTTCCCTGCCACTCCTCCATATACTCTTCCCCTCCCTTCCCTGACACACCTCCTCACACTTTTCCCCTCCCTTCCCTGCCACCCCTCCTTACACTGTTCTCCTACCTTCCCTGCCACCCCTCCTCACACTCTTCCACTCCCTTCCCTGCCACCCCTCCTTACACTGTTCTCCTACCTTCCCTGTCATCCCTCCTCACATTCTTCCCCTCCCTTCCCTGCCACCCCTCCTTACATTAGTTCTCTCTCTCTCTCCCCCTTGCGCTTTCCACAGCTCTTTTGGGTTAGATTCTACAAATTAGGGTTACCATATGTCCAGATTTACCCGGACATGTCCTCTTTTTGAGGACATGTCCGGGCAATGGGCGGGTTTTGCCAATCTGCCCGTTTGTCCGGATTTCTGGACAAACGGGCAAGCTGGTGGGCGGGCCGTCCTATAGCTGCGTTTAAAGTTAGGCGTGGTTTCTAGAATAGCATTTATGCCTGGGAATCGTGTCTAACTTTAGATGCGGCCATTTGGTGCAAATGTAAGCGCCTACATTAGGAGCATATCGCCCCCCCTCGTTCTAGAACAACACGCGTAAATGTTAGGAACGTCCCCGTTCTGCCCATAACCTTCGCCTTTCTGCACCCACTTTTTGAACTTGTGCGTAAAATTTAGGCAGGGATCCTGCATATATTTCAATTAAACCTAATTAGTGCCAACAATTGCTTGCTATAAAGTCAATTATTGGTGCTGATTACCTTCTTAATCAATTAAATTGTGCATTCAAATTGGGCACACGCCCAAATTTGCAAACGTAATTTATAATGACTATTAACAGCATTCATTGGAAACAACAATGGCATCCTTGACCATTCCCTATTCTCCAGTATGTTTACTTTGTTCCGTCAATGATTTTCGCCTAGTACTCCCAAGCCCTAAATCTGCCCGCCTTGAATTTACTAGTCACCATACTTTCTTTTTTTCTGCCCCTTTCTTCTGAAACTCTTTCTCTCTGTCTGTTAGTTTTGAACTATCTTTTTAAAATTGCATTGAAAATCTGGTCATACCAACCAGCCTATAACACAAATTTCTGAAAAAGATGAAGGAGTAGTTGCTCATGTGGGTACCTTTTTACCCTTTATCTTCCCGTTCCCTTCTTACTACTACTACTTATCATTTCTATAGCGCTACTAGATGTACACAGCACTGTACACTTGAGCATGAAGAGACAGTCCCTGCTCGACAAAGCTTACAATCTAATTAGGACAGACAAACATGACAAATAAGGGATAAGGACAAAGAGTAGCAAGATTCCGGAATCCCAAAGAGTAGCAAGATTCCGGAATAATAGAGTAGCAAGATTCCGGAATCCAAAGAGTAGCAAGATTCTGTGCAGAATCCCAGAGAGTAGCAAGATTCCACAATCCCAAACACTACTAATCATTTCTATAGCGCTACTAGACGTACGCAGCGCTGTACACTTGAACATGAAGAGACAGTCCCTGCTCAACAGAGCTTACAATCTAATTAGGACAGACAAACATGACAAATAAGGGATAAGGACAAAGAGTAGCAAGATTCCGGAATCCTAGCGTAGCAAGATTCCGGAATCCAAAGAGTAGCAAGATTCCGGAATCCTAGAGTAGCAAGATTCCGGAACCCAAAGAGTAGCAAGAATCTGTGCAGAATCCCAGAGAGTAGCAAGATTCCATAATCCCAAACACTACTACTTATCATTTCTATAGCGCTACTAGACGTACGCAGCGCTGTACACTTGAACATGAAGAGACAGTCCCTGCTCAACAGAGCTTACAATCTAATTAGGACAGACAAACATGACAAATAAGGGATAAGGACAAAGAGTAGCAAGATTCCGGAATCACAAAGAGTAGCAAGATTCCGGAATCCTAGAGTAGCAAGCTTCCGGAATCCAAAGAGTAGCAAGATTCTGTGCAGAATCCCAGAGAGTAGCAAGATTCCAGAATCCCAAACACTACCACTTATCATTTCTATAGTGCTACTAGACGTACACAGCACTGTACACTTGAGCATGAAGAGACAGTCCCTGCTCGACAAAGCTTACAATCTAATTAGGACAGACAAACATGACAAATAAGGGATAAGGACAAAGAGTAGCAAGATTCCGGAATCCCAAAGAGTAGTAAGATTCCGGAATCCTAGAGTAGCAAGATTCCGGAACCCAAAGAGTAGCAAGAATCTGTGCAGAATCCCAGAGAGTAGCAAGATTCCATAATCCCAAACACTACTACTTATCATTTCTATAGCACTACTAGACGTACGCAGCGCTGTACACTTGAACATGAAGAGACAGTCCCTGCTCAACAGAGCTTACAATCTAATTAGGACAGACAAACATGACAAATAAGGGATAAGGACAAAGAGTAGCAAGATTCCGGAATCCCAAAGAGTAGCAAGATTCCGGAATCCTAGAGTAGCAAGCTTCCGGAATCCAAAGAGTAGCAAGATTCTGTGCAGAATCCCAGAGAGTAGCAAGATTCCAGAATCCCAAACACTACCACTTATCATTTCTATAGTGCTACTAGACGTACACAGCACTGTACACTTGAGCATGAAGAGACAGTCCCTGCTCGACAAAGCTTACAATCTAATTAGGACAGACAAACATGACAAATAAGGGATAAGGACAAAGAGTAGCAAGATTCCGGAATCCCAAAGAGTAGCAAGATTCCGGAATCCTAAAGTAGCAAGCTTCCGGAATCCAAAGAGTAGCAAGATTCTGTGCAGAATCCCAGAGAGTAGCAAGATTCCAGAATCCCAAACACTACCACTTATCATTTCTATAGTGCTACTAGACGTACGCAGCGCTGTACACTTGAACATGAAGAGACAGTCCCTGCTAAACAGAGCTTACAATCTAATTAGGACAGACAAAGATGACAAATAAGGGATAAGGACAAAGAGTAGCAAGATTCCGGAATCCTAGCGTAGCAAGATTCCGGAATCCAAAGAGTAGCAAGATTCTGTGCAGAATCCCAGAGAGTAGCAAGATTCCAGAATCCCAAACACTACTACATATCATTTCTATAGTGCTACTAGACATATGCAGCGCTGTACACTTGAACATGAAGAGACAGCCCCTGCTCGACAGAGCTTACAATCTAATTAGGACAGACAAACAGGACCAATAAGGGATAAAGGATTTACAAAGGTAGGAATGATAAAACATAGGTACTGAACAAGTGAGTAAGGGTTAGGAGTTATAAGCAGCATCAAAAATGTGGGCTTTTAGCCTAGATTTGAAGACGGACAGAGATGGAGCTTGACGTACCGGCTCAGGAAGTCTATTTTTTTGAGGGGGTAAGCAAACATGTGGACAATGGGGAGCCGGTTGATATTGTATATCTGGATTTTCAGAAGGCGTTTGACAAAGTGCCGCACGAAAGACTCCTGAAGAAATTGCAGAGTCATGGAATCGGAGGTAGGGTATTATTATGGATTAAGAACTGGTTGAAAGATAGGAAGCAGAGAGTAGGATTGCGTGGCCAGTATTCTCAGTGGAGGAGGGTAGTTAGTGGGGTCCCGCAGGGGTCTGTGCTGGGTCCGTTGCTTTTTAATGTATTTATAAATGACCTAGAGATGGGAATAACTAGTGAGGTAATTAAATTCGCCGATGACACAAAATTATTCAGGGTCGTCAAGTCGCAGGAGGAATGTGAACGATTACAGGAGGACCTTGCGAGACTGGGAGAATGGGCGTGCAAGTGGCAGATGAAGTTCAATGTTGACAAGTGCAAAGTGATGCATGTGGGTAAGAGGAACCCGAATTATAGCTACGTCTTGCAAGGTTCCGCGTTAGGAGTTACGGATCAAGAAAGGGATCTGGGTGTCGTCGTCGATGATACGCTGAAACCTTCTGCTCAGTGTGCTGCTGCGGCTAGGAAAGCGAATAGAATGTTGGGTGTTATTAAGAAGGGTATGGAGTCCAGGTGTGCGGATGTTATAATGCCGTTGTATCGCTCCATGGTGCGACCGCACCTGGAGTATTGTGTTCAGTACTGGTCTCCGTATCTCAAAAAAGATATAGTAGAATTGGAAAAGGTACAGCGAAGGGCGACGAAAATGATAGTGGGGATGGGACGACTTTCCTATGAAGAGAGGCTGAGAAGGCTAGGGCTTTTCAGCTTGGAGAAGAGACGGCTGAGGGGAGATATGATAGAAGTGTATAAAATAATGAGTGGAATGGATCGGGTGGATGTGAAGCGACTGTTCACGCTATCCAAAAATACTAGGACTAGAGGGCATGAGTTGAAGCTACAGTGTGGTAAATTTAAAACGAATCGGAGAAAATTTTTCTTCACCCAACGTGTAATTAGACTCTGGAATTCATTGCCGGAGAACGTGGTACGGGCGGTTAGCTTGACGGAGTTTAAAAAGGGGTTAGATAGATTCCTAAAGGACAAGTCCATAGACCGCTATTAAATGGACTGGAAAAATTCCTCATTTTTAGGTATAACTTGTCTGGAATGTTTTTACGTTTGGGGAGCGTGCCAGGTGCCCTTGACCTGGATTGGCCACTGTCGGTGACAGGATGCTGGGCTAGATGGACCTTTGGTCTTTCCCAGTATGGCACTACTTATGTACTTATGTACATATGGTGCAGCAAGATAAAAGGGACGGAGTCTGGAGTTGGCCCTTCCCCCTCCTGATTTTTACAATTGGTGGCGGTAAGGGCCCTGGCACGTAGGAAAAATGGTCCCTGCTTCTAGCGCAGGGCCCTTTTCCCCCACAGCTTGGTAAAAGGGCCCCTAAATAAATAAATAAATTCCAGACGAAAACGGCACAAAAGTTTTCTTGGTGCCCATCCATATTTTGAACTGGTTTATCCATGACAAAATAACACATGAATCCTGGCTTTACAGAACCTGGTTTTTGGTGTAAAGCCTGTGAGTAAAATAGATAAAGAGTGACAGTCATCACAGTGGCGTAGCCACAGGTGGGCCTGGGTGGGCCAGGGCCCACCCACTTAGGGCTCAGGCCCACCCAACAGCAGCACATATTTAGTGGTAGATGGTGAGGATCCTAAGCTCCGCCAGCTGAAGGCTTCCCCCTGATGGTAACGAAAACGCTACTCTCCTCGATACCGGTAACTGCACATGGTGGGTAGAAACATTTTCCCGCCAGCTGAGATTTTATTTTGGTGGTGGGGGTGGGGGAGAACACCTTGGTACCCAACTAGTTCTTGCCTAGGCCCACCCAAAAATCTGTTTTCTGGCTACGCCCCTGAATCACGCAAGCACTGCCTCTCTCAGTTCAAGCCAAAATAGAGAAGAAAAGAATTAGATGTGGTTCATTGCATGCGATTTTCATATCCTTTGTCTGCGGAGGAGGGGATCTAATCAAGGTGTCAGTATTCCCCTGAATCATTCACTAATGAAACTGGTGACATGCATTGATTGTCTTTAAATTTAGACAAAGTGCTGCCACACTCTTTGAATGATTTATCCCTGTGTCTTGAAAATGCAGACTGAGGTAACTTCAGACCTTTCAAATTCTGCTTACCATACAAAGCAGCAGTGCTAGTGTAGGTTAACACGCAATGCGCAGCAAAACTACAGACTCATTGAAAAAAAGAGAAAATCCCAGTCCGGGTTTATGGCTCGGCGGCAGGTCTGTGCAGATTTAATTCATAGGTCTATATTTTGATTCTTGGTCCAAGAGAACCACCTCTTCTGAAGCATTGGGTAATGTAAGAGGAAGGGTCATGCATTTGATATACCAGCGGTTTACATATATGTAGGTACTTTCTCTGTCCCTAGTGAGCTCCCAATCTAAACCCGGGACACTGGGGGTTAAGAGACTTGCCCAGGGTCGCAAGTACATAAGTGTTGCCATACTAGGACAGACTGAAGGTCCATTAAGCCCAGTATCCTGTTTCCAACATTGGCCAATCCAGGTCACAAGTACCTGGCAAGATCCCAAAACAGTACAATGCATTTTATATAGTAACATGGAGGGGCATAATCGAACGGGGGCGGCCATCTCTAATGACAGCTCCGTCAAGCGGCGTACCCGACTGTATTCTCCAAACAAGATGGCCGACCATCTTTCATTTTGATAATACGGTCGGGGCCGGCCAAATCTCAACATTTTGGCCGCCCTTAGAGATTGCCCACGTTCGAGATGGCCGTCATTGGTTTGCACCGATAATGGAAACTAACGGCGGCCATCTCAAACCCGGCCAAATCCAAGCCATTTGGTCATGGGAGGAGCCAGCATTTGTAGTGCACTGGTCCCCTTCACATGCCAGGACATCAACCGGGCAACCTAGGGGGCACTGCAATGGACTTCACAAATTGATCCCAGGTGCATAGCTCCCTTACCTTGGGTGCTGAGCCCCCCAAAACCCACTACCCACAACTGTACAACATTACCATAGCCCTTAAAGGGTAACAAGGGGGCACCTACATGTGGGTACAGTGGGTTTCGGGTGGGTTTTGGAGGGCTCACATTTACCACCACAAGTGTAACAGGTGGGGGTGGGGTGGGGTGGGCATGGGTCCGCCTGCCTGAAGTGCACTGCAGTACCCACTAAAAACTGCTCCAGGGACCTGCATAGTGCTGTGATGGAGCTGGGTACATTTGAGGCTGGCATAGAGGCTGGAAAAAAATGTGTTTTAATTTTTTTTTTTGGGGTGGGAGGGGGTTGGTGGCCACTAGGGGAGTAAGTGGAGGTGATCCCCGATTCCCTCCAGTGGTCACCTGGTCAGTTTGGGCACCTTTTCGAGGCTTGGTCGTGAACAAAAAGGGACCAAGTAAAGTCGGCCAAATGCTCGTCAGGGCCGGCCTTCCTTTTTCCATTATCAGCCAAGGTTGGCCATCTTTTAACCACGCCCCCGTCTCACCTTCGGTACACTGCCGACACGCCCCCTTGAACTTTGGCCAGCCCTGCGACGGAAAGCAGTTGAAGCCGGCCAAAATCGGCTTTCGATTATACCGATTTGGCCGGCATTAGGAGAAGGCCGACCATCTCCCAATTATCCTTTCGCACCGAGGATATACTGTATCTCCAAATGTTGCCCGGGAGGGAAAGGTTAGGACAGCTGTTGTACTTGGTGATTCGATCATTAGGCATATAGATAGCTGGGTGGCTGGTGGACGTGAGGATCGCCTGGTGACTTGCCTGCCTGGTGCGAAGGTGGCGGACCTCACACGTCACCTAGATAGGATTTTAGATAGTGCTGGGGAGGAGACGGCTGTCTTGGTACATGTGGGTACTAATGACATAGGAAAATGTGGGAGAGAGGTTCTG